>NC_079327.1:38276486-38908152 GCF_029931775.1 Euleptes europaea
AAGCTCTGCCTTTAAAAAGGCAAACTCACCATCATGCGGAGGGGGAAGAACAATCCTACCAGCTGATGGAGGATCTGGAGTCCCGTCCCTGACCTGGAGGCGAGCCGCCTGCGGACGGAAGATCAGGAGGCAAAGGCGAGCCGCCTGCCTCAGTGCCCTGTGCCTTTTCAGGCTGCACAGGAGAAGCAGCTGCCGCTGCTGTGGACTCCCTGCCACAAGCTGGCGCGGAGCGGACCCCGCTCTTGGTCGGCGCGGCTGCAGAGCGCGCGGCGGCGAGAATGCGCTTGGCGTACTTGTTACTGTTGGCCGAGCCGGCTCTCTTTCTCTTGCTGGTGCCGCTTGAACCTCCTTTATTTTTTGCTTTCGCTTTTGTTTCCCCTGCATAGCTGCATGAGGGAAGGTTAGGATCCTGAGGCGAGCTCCTTGGAGCTGCCGTGAGGAGGCTGGGGTCTAAATCACTCTGCAAATAAATGCGTCGTCATGCCTGGCTGCCATCTTGTGGAGCAGCGCAAAAGGCTAACTTCTCCCTCCTTTCACTTTCCCAGAAAGAAGAAAACTAGAAAATAGAAAAATAGAGAAGGACAGTGATCGAAGAAAACAGAAGTAGATCCAGGAGAAAAAGGAATAAGAACAGTAAGGCTGGTTATCTATCCCTATAGAGCTAAGAGCTGAGAGAAAGCTGCTCTCCCGATAAAGGCAGGAAATAGAATGACTATAGGGGGTGTTTACCACAGTAGGCTGGGAAGGGGAAAAAAATTGAAAAATTGAGTTAAGAGGAAACGGAAATACCCACTCTGAAGATGCCCTTCTGGCCCTCTGAGCGAGAATGCATCTTGTGCAAAGACACAGTATCAGCGTCACCGGCAGGAGAGATGTTGCCACAAACATACACCTGCTTCTCTTCCGCTGCAAATCATCTAGCTGGGCAGCAGATACATTTGCTACAAAGAGACTACACTTTGGCTCTCTGAAGCAGGATATGAAAAAGCAAATACTCCGTTATTAGAAACAATGGCTGGCTACCAGTCAAACTTGTGGCTCCTTTGTTTTAATTTTCTATACCTTCGTGCATTCACTTGTATATAATATAGTGCCCTTACTTGGATAGCTCAGGTTAGGCTGATCTCATTAGATCTTGGAAGCTAAGCAGGAGTAGCCCTGATTAGTATCTGATTTAATTTTTTTAAAAACAAACAGATTTTTGATTTCCCCCCAAAATCATTTATTTTTATCCATCCTGCTTATGGTGACCCCGTAGGGTTTTCAAGGCAAGAGGCGTCCGGAGGTGGTTTGCCATTGCCTGTGCCTCCGTGACATGACCCTGGTATTCCTTGAAGGTCTCCCATCCAAATACTAGCCAGGGTGAGGGCTGAGAGTATGTGACTGGCTGAAGGTCACCCAGCAAACTTCCATGGCGCAAGTGGTGATTCCTTAACTGCTACACCACTCTGTAATAAATGCACAGGGAAACATTATGGAACTCTACATCACCCCATATGATGGAGGAGCAGTTCTTTGGTAAATCTTGATGGATCCTGGCCAGCAAATACAAGCGAAATCACAATAAAGTGTAGCCACTCCAATACATAAGCCACCAGACAGTCCAGAAAGACAATGCAACCAAAGACATCAAACGATATAGAGATCTAGCAAAAGGAAGAAAGAGACATGCCTCTTTCTATATTCTGGTGCAGATCATCCAGTTTTAATTCCAAAGCTACAGCGCTAGCCAGATTAACTAGACTCATCCCAATATAGCATTTTATCATAGCCATAAAGCAGTAGACAAAAGCATTAAAAATTCTTAATAAATAATGAGGGGGAAAGCCCTAGGAATGTAATGAACATTAGACAACAATAGACCTGTTTGCTAGGGCTTTTCAGAGGGTTTAAACAGCAGGTATCTTTTAGGGGGAGGATTTGGGCTTAATATTTTACCGTTGGTTTTAGATGGGGATGTTTGAATTGTTATTGTAAGCCCTCTTGAACTAAGAGGAAAGGTGCAATATAAATAATTTAATAAATAAGGAAGTCAACACATTTAGCAGTAGAATAGGTTTCAGAACTTACCAGATTTGAGGAGAAAAGTTGACTGAATACATAAGGCTGATATTTACTTAAACCAATGGTTCACTCTAGAGGTCAGGACCCTCAGGTTCATTGCAGATTCTCATCTGCTAGGAAATGAACTTTTAGAGAGTAATCTTTTTTTTAAGCTGCTTTTTAAAGGTATGAATGTACAGAGCACAAGGGTACCATGCCTTCTGCCTTTCTTTGGATCTTTGCTCAGAGGAGAAGCAGGACAATGAGGAGTGGTCACTTAGTGATGAAGTGGATTCAGGTCCTGGTGCTGTGCTTGGCTTTCCTGTTCCCATCAGTCTGTTGAGACTAGTCCTGGTCTTGACACCAGTGAGGTCATAATTCTGACTGTGACATCACATAACACCCTCTCATGAGTTTGCAGCCGGTTTTGTGCTTCATCTTGCTGCTAAAGGTGGGTCCCAGCTCTGGGGAAACCATTTCAGTCTTTGATTTAACACAATTCCTGAGCAAGCGGGGAGGATGCATATAAGCATTATGATCACATCACTTCTTGTTTACCAGTACAAGGCAGATTAGCAGGAATGAACTGCAGGATTACTCAATGTGTTTATAGGAGTGTGGTTTTCATACACATATCATGATGAACAAAACAGGTTGTTACACTGGAACTGGGTCAGAGTGCTTTAAATATGAAAGCACCCTAAATGCTTGAAAATTTGAAGATATGTCATTAACCAGGTGAAAGCAAACCAGTTTATCCTTTCATGCTAGATCACTGTAACTTAGTATTTCCACTAAAATGTGTACTAGATTAATTCACTATGTTAAGGCTGCTAGAATTCAGTTTGTAAAAGAAATATTAGATATAACTGGTTCAACCAGATGGCAAAAGTTTATCGGCATCTTTTGAAATCTGATATTGTGGGCATTGCACAAAGGAGTTATTGAGGCTAAAAGAACCCTCTGTGTGTGTGCACGCATGTGTGTATTTCAGTAATTTTATTATATAGGAGTACACTGAGTTGTTATTTTGAGAAAAAGGATTACTTGCTGAAAACATTGTCAAAACATGTTTAGCCCTATGTCATATTCTGAAACCGGAATAGAACACATCTTTACTTTGCGATACTGTTGTCTGTTCATTAAAAGTCATTTTTGTGATACTGTTGTTTGTTTATTAAAAGTAATTTTTTTCGTGAATAGATTTACTTATACCCTTTTTCCTTCCTGTTTTTTTTTTTTTTTTTTTGCTTTCTCAGGCTAATCCGATGTCACAAAAGTTTACAAATATTTTAAACAAGTTTGTTTAAAACACTCCAACTCCTGCATGGAAAATTAAAATTAAAGTTAATAATCAGGGTGGCTGGAAATAAGCATTGCACAGGAAGAGTTCTAGATAGAAGTGCTGATCCATTCCCAGTGGGCTTTGAGAACAACTGTTGCAGTTACAGCTGTGCTTGTGGTAGTCCTGACCCTTTAAAAATACCAGGAGAGCCACTTAACTGTCAGTGAAAGAAGAGGGTATAGTCTTGCTACAGGGAGAAAGAATGTGTTAATCCAACCTTTTGAAAAGCAAATGGAAGGTGTGTGATCAGAGAAGATGATGTAGATGTGCTCATATTCAGTACTATAGTCTCTTTAAGAAGATTATATGAAGTCCTATATAGTATAACAAAGCAGTATTCACCTTGGCAGGAAAAAATGCATCAGTGACACAGACAGTTATGGTGGTGGAAAGTACTGTCAAGCTGCAGCCGACTTATGGCAACCCCATAGAATTTTCAAGGCAAGAGACTTTCAGAGGTGGTTTGCCATTGCCTGTTTCTGTGCAGCAAACCTGGACTTCCTTGGTGGTCTCCCATCCAAATACTAGCCAAGGCCAACTCTGCTTACAGCCAAGATCTAACAAGATTGGGCTATCCTGGGCTATCCAGATCAGGGAAGTGAGACAGACAGTCCTTTAAAAATGCTTTAAAAATACAGGCCTTGGGAGGGCAGCTGGTGACTTGTCATGGATGCCATGGGCATTGTAGGTGCTATTGAGACACAGTTCACAAATGCCAGAAGCAAATGGGTATGCTAACATTGATTCTACTCCTAGCACAACAAAGACACCATTTTTAAGTCAACCTGGATGAAGCATATGTACCATTTTCCATCATCAGTGGCCTCACCTATCCTGGCATCTCACATCTAGAAGTAGAATTCTCCACAATGATCCTAAAATTTTAAAGCAACTGTGCTTTACTTTTTAATATATTTTTAAACAACATAACGAGATCAACGCACTTCTATTTTAAACAGAAATTTAAAGTTCTTGTCCAATCCCATATAGGAACCCCATGGCATAGAGTGGTAAGCTGCAGTACTGCAGTCCAAGCTCTGCTCAGGACCTGAGTTCGATCCCAACGGAAGTCAGTTTCAGGTAGCCGGCTCAAGGTTGACTCAGCCTTCCATCCTTCCGAGATCGGTAAAATGAGTACCTAGCTTGCTGGGGGTAAAGGGAAGATGACTGGGGAAGGCACTGGCAAACCACCCCATAAACAAAAGTCTGCCTAGTAAACATTATTCCCGTGTGACACTTATGAGCTGCTTTCTGGAGAGTTGCAGAAATGGTAAAAGATCTGTTCCACAAGCAACAACTCCGTTTATGGTTGTCTGCATCCATATAATAAGCAAACTATCACTTTATGGCTCCCAAACTCAAATGCCCACAATTTTCCAAATCTAAATTGAATCTTAGTCACGTATTTAATTAGGCAAAGTAAACAAACAGCTGAAATTTTGCATATCTCATTCAGAATGCAAAAACTGTTCATCCTAGATTTGGTACATAGTAATTGTATTTGGATCACACGGTTAATATTTTTATTCTGTCCATTATAGCTATTACACCTATTTAGATTCTTTTATTTTTCCTGTTATTTATTCATTTCCATTTCTTTCAAAGGGAGACGTTTCAATGTAGGGGTGTGCATATCGATACACTCAATTTAAAATGAACCAAAAATACCTTTTCAGTAATTTGGGGGGGGGGGAGTGTTTTTACCAGCAAAAAAAGGGGGGGTGAAAAAGCGGACCCAAATAATGCCAAATTTATTTGGCATTATACAAGCCGCTTCAGCCCTCCCTTCCCTACCCCCTTATGTACCTGTTTGCTGACTCAGATCCACGCTGCTGGATAGGAATGCCCTGCTCCCTCTTCAAGATGGAGGCCTGATCTGGCATGCAGCTTAGAGAAGGAGGTGGGAGCTTTCCTACTAGCCCTGCTGCCTGTGGGCTCCATGGAGTAGGAGCCTGCAGGCAGTGGAGCTAAGAACACACCCCCTTGCTGAATTTTTTTTGGTATTTTTCGAGGTTAAGTTTTCCGGATTTTTTGAAAAATTTCAGGTTTAATAAACTCAAACCTGAAAAATACTGGGGGGGGGGAATCAGTGCACACCCCTATTTCAATGTACAACTTTGTTTCTAATTCAATTGAGGAGGAAATTCTCAGGACGCTAATGTCATCCCAGATAAATTTCTGGCAGATACAAGAAAGCATCCACATTTTAAAGTGAAAAATGTCCACTTGTACGATGTCGAGTTTTTCCTTCTGTTCCAGGATTCTCAAGCAGAGGCTGTAGAATGCACATGTGCACACATGCACTTATTTTTAATCAAATGCAGAGTGTGCCAGTCAAGGGGAACTGAATCTCCCCCACCCCGCCCAGCACCAGAACTCACTTCTGTGCATATACTTCCGCTAGCCTTGCTTTCTTCTGAAATGAGAGCCTGACCAGAAGAAATAAAATACTGCAAGCACCCACATAAGGCACACTATGGCACAGAGATATGCTCTCCTCACTTCTATGATCTGTGTGTTGGAAGTGCCATCAAGTTGCAGCCGACTTGTGGCAGCCCAGTAGGGGTTTCAAAGCTTCTATGATCTAGTTTTATTTAAAAATAATCTCTCAGACCCATTTTTCTTTAGGTATGAAAAGGACAGGTGTTGCTTGCTGGGGCTAACTGAGCGGTGTGCGGAGGGGTGAATTTATGTTTGCTTTGCACTTTAACATGAATTTACAGACACTGGATGTTCTTAGATCTTGAACCACTACTTCTCAGCTAGGATAAGAAAGGATCAGATTGGGTCTCATTTGGTTTGGTGTGCTTGGCTTTACTGCTGACTAGACATGGGAGGGATAGAAGAGTGATAAATAAATTAAAAAACCTAATCCTACTTCCTAGGGAAGGGAAGCTATTTATTGAGGGACCTCTCTGTCATCTTTTACAGCCATGCCCTGCCTGCCAACTAGAACAAGCAATCTGTTTACCTTCATCAGGAAAAAGGATTGCAAAAGGAAAGTGGGAATGTAGCTTAACTCTTTATATCAATTTTCCCATCCACAGTCTGTGCAGGATTAAAAACCTTCCCTTATTACAACCAAATACAGTTAATATACCTGTTTGCATTATTTATAACTATATTAACAAATGGGATCTGTTTGGGTGAGAGATTGATCATCTAGCACCAGAATGCATCTTCCTACAAAATCTGGCTTTTGAAGAGTAGAGTACCAACATCCCATGTTACAGCAACATGGCGATCATCCACAGATTTGCTACATAATCAGACAATTTGTAACATTGTCCCACTGAATTTTAAGGAAAAATTTTTTTTAGCCAAATCTTAAACTGCATGCACAAGTCACATCCACTAACAAACAGCAATGAAATCTCCATGGCTTTCCGTCTAACAGGATCTCTTGCACTCCAACTGGGTATGTTACATAAGACACAGTATTGGAAGAACAGAGAATTTTGCTGACCACCTATAAAATACATAAATTATTGCAGGCAATGTGTCAAACAACTATGTTACAAGCAGGCAGAGTCTGCTGTATTGTTTTTATTTCACAATGTCTAAAAGTCTTGAAAATTCTCTGAAATACACTTTCAAGAACACATATACAGAACCCTCTAGAAGGAAAATAATGTTCTGTTTGAAAATTAATATTCTAAAAGCTTTTATACCTGTATGGTTGTTTAGCACACACCTATGGATAAACGTCCATCTGTATAAAGTGATGCAGATGCTACCATCTTGCCAAGTACTGGAAATTACCTACAGAATGTCACTGAGCACACGCAAGCCTGTGACACACTATCATCGTTAATGGTCTGGTTCTCTGTGCTCTCTCTCTCTCTTTTTTTTGGTCATCACCTTTACACAGTATTATTATATGATTAAGTTCCAGTTAATGCCCATGTGCATTATTAACCTACTCACTAAATTCTTAATTTTTTAAAAGTCATTAATTTAGTATCTTTCCAGACTATCATTTCTGAGTACAGTAACTGCACAGTTAGAAGAGTAGGTTTTTATACCCCCTTTCCTCTATTTTAAGAAGTCTTAAAGTGGTTTACAATCACATTCCTTTCCTCTCCCTACAACAGGAACCTTGTGTGAGGAAGGTGGAACGGAGAGAGTTCTGAGAGAACTGTGACTGGCCCAAGGTCACCCAGCAGGTTTCATGTGGAGGAGTGGGGAATCAAAGCCGGTTCTCCAGAGTACGCTGCTTATAACCATTACAACATGATTACTCATTTCTTGCATGGTATTCATACTTTCCTTCAAGCTACTGCTTCAGCTTAAGGCTATCACATTCTTGGAGTGCCAATGAAAAAATATTCTTTCACAGATTCCTCTCTGCCACCATTTTGTGTATTCACTTTATTCTATGGGATATATTTTTATTAATGTTACAGTAGCTTCACCAGCAAGAACTGACAAATCCTCCCCTTCTCATGTTTGCATTAATTTTATAAATTTCTTGTTGTTGCTTTTGTTGTTTGAAGGCTCTTTGCTATTTTATTCCACATACTAGCTCCAGCAAGGCAGTATTTATTAAATCCTATTCATAAAACAAACAGCAAAATTTTAATTTCATACTGAGTTGGGTATTCTGGTTCATTTGGAGGCTGTACATTTCACAGCACTTACTTCATTTCGTAAGTTTCACTTTGTACTGTGAAGGAGACCTGTCATTCTCACTTCCTGGTTTTGAAAGCAGATATGAAATGGACAAGGCTCATTCACACTACTGTTTAGGACAGGAGTGAAGAGAAAACACGTTCTCATCCTTCAGCACTGTGTGCACAACTCCCTCCAAAGTAAGGCTGACCCCTCTAAACCAAGGCATACCATATTCCCTCCATCTAGATCGCACTGCTATGTGATACAAAGTCATTAGCGTGCAATGAAAAAAACAAAAAACAAGTGGCTAGGGCACGCTTCACTGGATCACATGGGTAAGGCACAAAGCCACTTACTCCCCACCCTTCCTCCTTAATTGAAACCTGGAAAAACAAGTTTTACAATCTCAAAAATTGCAATCCCACATACTTTAAAGAGTCTTCCAAATTACAACAAGTACTATTATACTTAGTCAATCAACATTTCTCTACTACAAGAACAGATTAGTCATTCAAAGAGAAAAGACGCAGTCCTGTTCTAACCAATGGAATGAAAAGCCTCTGAGTCTCATTCACTGCAACATCATCAGAAGATGTTAAGTCTTTGTTAAGAACACCCCTTTCATGTTTGTAATCTAGGCATCACATCTTTAGCATGAAGTTACACGTGTGCATTAAAATACAGATAAATACGTCCCTGTCACCTCTCTTTTAATTCCAAGTAAAACCCATCACTCGTTCTGCTTCACATCTAAAGGAGATGCGACATGAGGCTGAGCTAAGCAGCACCACTAATTAGTATAGTTCTCTCAAAAACACTGTAGCAAATTCTGAAATACTCACTTCTGTTCTACCCCTTAAATCCATTCACTCTGGCCTATGATCACAGCATATGGAATAAAGCAATGTTCCTCTTTCATTAGGAAAGCATGTATGCTACTGAATACACATTTTATATGCAATGCTGTACAATACTGAGCAAAGTTTAACAGTGTTCAGCTTCACAGAAGGAAGATTTAGGATTTTTCCACAATTGTTTGTTTGGGAACCTGAACCTATTAGGATTAAGATATGCAAAAATATTCCAGATTGACATATTTTATTATTTCAAAGCAAGTTTAGCAACAAAACTTACACTTACTGTAAATTGTTGCTAGATTGACAAAGAGTTATACTTGTAGAACTTATATTTTAAAATGTCTGGAAATGTCTGGAAATGTCTAGAAGCAGGTGGAAAAAAAGAAACTAAAAATGCTTTTCTGTTATTCAAAGCCAAAACAGAAACATAGGGCTATGAGTAATAGGACTATGTTATTTTTTAGGAGTGTTGTGTAGGCTCTAGAGCCACCTATATGGCTGAAAGTAGAGCTAGAGCTTCAATATACATTTGATGGGAAATCATGGAGTCCCAGAATAAAGTTTTGGTCTAAACCAGGTTTGTCAACAGCCAACCACCTACTCAACATTGGTCAGAATTGCCTTCTAGTAAAGACATTTTATGATTTCTCCCTCCCACACACACCATTTAGGCTACTGGTATGCAGAAAACAACTTACTTTGGTATATATGCACAGGTAGGCTACTTACTTTCACAGACGTATTTGAACGATTGGCTTAAATATATTTTCTCCCTTTCGCAAGATCTTGAAGATCTACATATTGTGACTTACATGGAACTTCCAGTATTTTTTTAAAAAAAATGGATCGAAGACACTGTCGAGAGTAAGTACTGTGTGAACTTGGTAGTAGGTAAAGGTCCCCTGTGGAAGCACCGGGTCATTCCTGACCCATGGGGTGACGTCACATCCCGACGTTTTCTAGGCAGATTTTGTTTATGGGGCGGTTTGCCGGTGCCTTCCCCAGTCATCTTCCCTTTACCCCCAGCAAGCTGGGTACTCATTTCACCGACCTCGGAAGGATGGAAGGCTGAGTCGACCTTGAGCCGGCTACCTGAAACCAACTTCCATTGGGATCGAACTCAGGTCGTAAGCAGAGCTACTGACTGCAGTACTGCAGCTTTACCACTCTGCGCCTCGGGGCTCTTTGTAGTATTACAGTATTGTAGTAGCATTATTGAAATCACCACCATGCAACACTAGCCACAGTTTGTTCCTTGTATGGATGTGACCATAGATAAAATGTTGCTAAGCTGGTTTGGTAGTGTTTGGTTCCAAAGACATGCAGACAGTAAGCCGCCAAGCTACTACCTTTATTTGTATAAATACACGTGTGTGCAAACCTGGCAAGTGCAGCCATCTTTAGAGTACAATCTGCTTTTCAGTATATGAAGTAGCAAATTAAGTTTACAAACATGCAAGAGAAGGGAAAGGTGTTTATTTTTGGTTCTCTTATGCCAAGTACTACCACCAAATTCCACAAATCATCTTATTCAAAATCTATGCTATTAGAATTACAAGTTGACTGAAAATAACTAAGACATAAAGTATCTCTCAAAGCTATACTATAGTGCAGAAATTATGCATAAAATGAGGCACCCAGTTGCCCAATGTGCAACTTACTTTACAGCAACTTCTAAGAGAAAGACATCAGAATGTTTCAACTATTTGGAATCTGAATGAAAAACTCATCAAACTGAACTCATATTCTCAAGAGGTTCCAGGAGAGAACATGGAAAAAATGAATACTATGAGCAGCAGACAACAAAGCTCAGTTCCAATTGAATCCAGTCTTGTACAGATAAATTAATGTTAAAAATATGCTCATAGTTAAGTTAGATGATTGGTAGTTCATACAATAATATAAGTCAATAGCTAATTAGGGAATCATTGTGATGAAAATGGGAATCAAGAACACCATAGAAGGCACTATAATTCCTTCAGAGTCAGTTTTCAAAATATGAGGTGAACCTTCCCCAAGTGCATCTTCCAGGCAAGGTGGAAGCTACACCAGTCCTTTCATCATTGGGTTGTTTTTCCCCCTTGCCTTTGGCCAGGAGGCAAAATGTTCATCCACCCTTCTTTTCTAATTGCAGACAGGTGTGCAGGCTTTATGCCCTGTGACCCATCAAATCTTGACTGACAGCAAAGGAAATGAGTTGTCAATGTAGCACCCCTTCCAAATCACTAGCCCTAAACACATGTTATGCTGAAATTCCTAACTTACACTTAGAGAAGTTACACCAATTTCAGGATGTATTCTAGGATAATTAGTTTGGGAATGTGACATAATGAACATGTGGAATTCATCAGTAAATGTTCAGTGATGGCAACTATCTTAGATGGCAAAATTGGTAGGAAATTAATGCTGGGCAGACCTATCAACAGCTATTAGCCATAATGATTAAACAGCACCTGTTTGTTTCAAGGCACAAACAACTAGGGCAGCAGTGTACCCTGATGCTGTACCTGTATCCTGCTGAGAGAAATCTGGAGGGCTGCTAATCCTTGCCCCAATAGTCCAGCAAATCCTTGCCTTTATAATATCATTCTTAAATCTCACAAAGTTGTCCTGATTAAAATATTAAAATGTATATACCCATCCTAAACACAAACCCTTCATTCTTCATATTATGTAAATATCTAATTTTATGATAGTTATACTAAATTAATTATCCATCTTTTTGTTGTGATCAAGGCAGATTACAAAATTTAAAAACAATGCAATAAGGCCAGTTTAAAACATAAATTAACAATGCAATAAAACTGGATTACATAGTAAGTTGCTTTCTTCCAGTAAAGGCCCTAAAGCACTCATACTCAATCAGTAGCTCAGAAGCCATGTGGCTCTTTGACAATCTATCTGTGCTTTTCTGAACACTGTTCCACAGTGTGGCACCAGCCCCATGTATCTGGATAGTGGGCAAGGCCATTGCCCAGTCATGCTGGTGGCTACCAGGTGGCTCACACCTTAAAACAGCCACCTCCAGAATGACTGGGTGACAGGTACTCTGTGAGCCTCATTGAGGTGCAAGCCTCAAGCCACAGATGTAAGTAAAAGGTCCACCCACTCTGATAACCCCCCCCTCTTTCCTCATAGCTTCTGTACCCTCATCTCGTCACCAGGGCAAATGCTGGGAGAGAAACCTGGCTGCAGAGAAGGGGAAGGAAAACTACCACCACAACCACAACAGACACCTAGGAGAAGAGCAAGCAGGCTACAGTGGGGTAGTCATTTTACTCTCTTTCCTTCAGGGCCAGCTGGCCCTTATACAGGTGCCTTAGCAATCCCACTCTTTTGCCTGATCTCACATTGAGGAGAGAGCAGGAAGACAGAGAGCTTTCACTTACTGCAAGTTTACAAGGGCTGTGTGTGTGTGTGTGTAAAGTGCCGTCAAATCGCAGCCGACTTATGGCGACCCCTTATGGGGTTTTCAAGGCAAGAGACTAATAGAGGTGGATTGCCAGTGCCTTCCTCTGTATAGCAACCCTGGACTTCCTTGGTGGTCCCCCATCCAAATACTAACCAGGGCTGACCCTGCTTAGCTTCTGAGATCTGACGAGATCAGGCTAGCCTGGGCCATCCAGGTCAGGGCTGGCTAAGGTTTAATAGTGACAGGGAGAAACAATCCTCCATGAGCAGAGGTACACTGGTAATTTAAAAGGTTGTAGTTATAGTCAAATATATTGATATATCTTATATCACACATTTTTGGTGAGAATGAGGATGTGGCTCGTTGTGAGCCATGGGATAAGTACTACATCTCTAAACCATTTCACCCTCATGTGTTTTCAGCATCTTTCTGAAATATTACAAGTGCTATTTATAGTTTGTCAGAATGGATACATGAATATTTGATCTTGAGCTGCACAAAAATTGACTGCACAAAAATGTATTTCACACAGCTAAAGGGAGCATTTTTCTATTCTGATCCCATTCTACTGACCATACACCTTCTCTACAGTTGCGGAAAACTATTCCTTGACCACTTTTAAGTAGTCACTATTATATCAGAATGCATAAAGATTGGCTTTAGATTATCAGGAGAATTGTGCCAGACATCGAAATGGTTCAGAGGCAACAACAAATCAGTTTGTCATTATAAGAATGACCTGAGGGGAGGGATCCACAGGTTCATATTTCCCTCCTCAACACTTCATGCACAGCCATCTAAAGACTTTTGAAGGAAACCATAGTTTGTTGTTATATCCAAACTCAAATAAAGGTTTGCTCTGTTTTCTACAAACCAGCATGAAAGCAGAGTTTGCACTGGAAGCAATGTTGGAATATTTTTTGTTTTTAATTGTGAAAGCAGAAATCTTTAGATTGTGGAAAGTGAGAGGGTAAGAAGGAAGGGAAAGAACACATATGCCCTTGAGTCCTCCAGACTTTTTAATGTGACTGAAAATTATTATCTATCATTTTGAAGCATGATATCATCCAATATATATATAGCCTTTGGCAATTAAAATATCAAGGGGAAGAAAGAGGAGCAGGTCCTCAATACACCAGTATAAAGCCAAAAAGAGAAGGACCAAAGAAAGAGCAACAATGCACTGCAAATGATGATATAAAAGTACACAACACAATCAATTATTAAAGAGCACATGCTCTCATTGGAGATTGGATTTTAATGACTGGTGGTTAGCTATAGTTTCTGTCATTGTTTATTTATTTATTGGACTTATAGCCCTCCCTCGCCAGCAAACGCTGGGCTCACAGCATCTTACAGAATAATGTCCTAAATATATAAAATCAGTTAGTTAAAAAGGCCCTTGAATATAACATGTAACATCAATATTTCAGTGGTGCTTAGCTTGCGATTTAAGGCCATAGTAGGGCCTGCAATAGCTCAAACAAGATGCAGTGCCCACAGATGAATTGGAAGCTTTCCAGGCTGGGTGGGGTAGGATAGGATAGGGAGGCCAGCATTAATGAAGAAACCGTCACTGGCCTCAACCGTAAGCCTGGCGGAATAGCTCTGATTTGCAGGCCCTGTGGAACTCCATAAGGTCTCGCAGGGCCCTGGTCTCACCAGAGAGGCTATTCCACCAGGCAGGAGCCAGGGCAGAAAAAACCCTGGCCCTGGTCGAGGCCAGCCGACAATCTTTGTTCTGGTTGATTAGATGGCAGTTTGTAACCTTGAAGTTTGAGCTAATTCCTATAACTCTGTTCCTGAGATTGCTCTTTTGCTATGTTGTGTTCAAGTTTTGGGTGATGATTTCACTGTCTCCAATGATATTGAGGTTTTGTCATGGAATGTACACATGTGGGTGGGCTTTTTACATGCGTCTGAGGAGGATAAAGGATGAGCTGATTGTCCAGAGTCTTGTTGTAGCATTTTGGTGTTTCTGCTCATTCATTGTTTTATGTGTTTTTGTAACATTTTTATACTTTCTTTGGTCTTTTTGGCTATGTGCTCATTAAAAATATTGAGCAAGAATACTTCTGAAGTGGGAAATACAAAATATTTTCTGTTACTTCACAGAACACACAATTTTATACAGGCTAAATTATTTCCTTTGAAGTTTTCACAGGTAGTGTCCTAACCTCTCTAAATACAGTTAACAGGACTTCAGAAGTTCAACCTTCAGATACCACAAGACACACACAAAAAATAATTCACATAAGAGCCAGATAAAAAGTCCTTTCAACAATAAAATTGCTGCTAGTAAAGGGAGGAGCATGCAAAATGACAAATGCGCTAGCCTCAGTTTTTGTTCCCTGGCCACAAAAATAATTTTTGCTCTATCATCCTTCTGCTATATTAATTACTAGCATGATCAAAAGACAAATTAATGTAAATGTTTACATATGTTGGCTTTCTGAATTCTCAAAGTGACTCTTTCTTAATTATGGATACAGAGTCATTGATGTTAAAATTTGGTGCTTCACCTTCTTCAGCATTTCTCACATGCACCAACAAGTAATACAGCTAAAGCAAGAGAAAAGGAGGCATTTGTCTTACATGTGTCAGGTGACATTTCTTTTGACAGTGATGAAACAGAGGGTGAGGCAACAAATCCCAGTCAACCTACAGGTGGGAAATGCTCCGCATTCTGAACAAACAAGTTACAGCATAAAGGCACAATCAAGAAGAAACTTCAGTCTGCCCTGAATTATGCCAGTTGCTCAAGACAATAATACCAAACATGGTTTTCAGATTAATGGGCATGGGATAAAAGAGTTCCCTGTAGTATTATCCTCATTACCCTGTCCTCCTGTCTTTCAGGAATCATGTTAAAACTCAGCTATTTAGTGCTTTGAACACATGAAGCTGCCTTATACTGAATCAGACCCTTGGTCCATCAAGGTCAGTATTGTCTACTCAGACTGGCAGTGGCTCTCCAGGGTCTCAGGCAGGGGTCTTTCACACCACCTACCTGCCTAGTCCCTTTAACTGGAGATGCCGGGGATAGAACCTGGGACCTTCTGCATGCCAAGCTCTCTCTCTACCACTGAGCCACGGCCCTTCCCCAAAGGTTCACAAATACAACTGCTTGTGACAACCTTCCCTTCACCAAATGCTCAGCAAAGTTTCCCTCTCACAAATTCTTCAGGACAACAGAAAACCTATGGGTGAGGGATAGGGATATCTTTTCTCACTTTTAGAAAGCCACAGGCAAAAAGATAGATAATACTGCTTCTTCTGCAAAGCCCATACCAAAGCAAGGTAAGATCATCTCTGCCAGAAGACCCAGAATTCCCATAAAAATCAAGTGGAGAGATACTATCTTCTATGCAACTATATCAGGTTTGGAGAAAGTAAAAACACCAATAACAACAACATGAGTGTCTCACTTTGTCACTGCTTCTGTCTGATACAAAGCAAGATTTAACACACTCATTCCCTGAGCTCTTGGAATGTGCCAAGTCTCAGGGGGAAGGAGAGGATGGATCCCTGATGAACAAAAATAATGATTGGCTAAGGGGAGTAAAAAATTGTGAGGCTCCACAATACACCCAATGTTTATCACTAAGAATTTGCTCAGGCTTGTGTGTGATGTTTTTATTCTACCTTTAGGTCTCACATTTCAAGAGTGGATATTTGGGAAGGCCAACAAAATTCACAGTCTCACACCAGGTAATTTTAGCTGGAATATAATGATATTGAAAACTGATGAGAAAATGAGAGAATGCAAACATTCATTTATTCTTTTCCGTCTCATTCTACCTTATACCACACTTCTTAGTAAAGATCACGGATGAGATTTTGAAAGGGAACTCCCTTGCATTTTGACAATATGCATTTAAACAAACTTTCTTTATTCTGAAGACACAACAAGGATCAAGTCAAGACTTTTAAAAAATCCTTGTTTAGGAAGAACCATATCAGATAATTTTTAATTTTCCTTGTTACTCATAAGAAAGTATGCATGACAATCAGATATTTATGTTGCTATCCTGAACACAGGCTGTTTAAAACTTGGTGAAATCAATGGGGTTTAAAAAGCCTGTCCCTAAGAAGAGTTCCTTTGACTGACTGGGAATCTGCAAAAATCAAATTGCTTGAATCTCCATAACAGCTACTGGAAATCTCATACATTTAATTAATATATTTCTTAGAGGAATTATGCAAAGATTTGTTTTATTTATTTTATAAAAATTACATCCCACCATTCTGCCCTCACAAGGGCCACCAAGGCAGCTAACAAATCAGAATGTGCATAATAAAATCACATCTAGGAACCATTAAAGCCAAACAAAAGCACACATCATTAAAATCAAAACTAAAATACATACAAATAACATTAAAACGACTATTAAAACATTGGGCAGGATCACTGAGAGAACACCAAATGAAACAAAAAAAGTCTTCACACATTGGCAGAAGATGGCAAGAGAAGGGGACAGAAGGGGAGAGAATTCCAGAGTTTTGGTGCCAAAACCAAGAAGGGTCTCCTCCTAGGTTGCCACCTGCCTACTTTCAGAAAACACCTGAAGCAGGGCTTACAAAGATGACCATAGTGGCTGGGAAGGTTCATAAGGGAATAGGAAGTCCTTCAGGTATAGCGATCCCAACCCATATAGGACTTTGAGGGTCAAGACCAGCACCTTGAATTGTGCCCAACAAATCTTTATATGCATGCAAAATAAAGCATAAATAATGAATTTAAGGCCTGGGCATATGAACCTATAAGAACCAGTAGTGTTTCATTGTGTATAAACAGAACATTTGTATAAAAATGTATGAAACCAAGATTAACAAGGGAATACAAACTGACAAGTTTTAACACTACCTTTTAAATCAACATTTTCCCCATAGGAACATAATACTTATACATTTTACAGAGCCTTACAAAGTGACAGGTAGATTACACTGGACTTCTCCAAAGATTATCAGGAGAAACCATAAAGATGCCAGCTTAAATACTGCTATTTTTATTTTGTCCATCATCAGACTAGAAAAGGCAATATGCATTCACTGAAGAAACACACACAAAAGCAAAGACTTCATGAAGATCTGGTGACAGATGAACCAATTGGCCTATGATACTTAATAATGCATCAGTGCTTCTTCTTTTTGGGAAAAGGCAGGAAAGAGAGCTCACACCTCTCCATTTATTATCCAAACCTCTTTAGACAGGCCCATCTTACACTTTTGAGAACAGTGCAAATGCAAAGAAAGTTAGGAAGTTCTTGTAGTTATGATAACAATCAGCAATCAATACACACAACCCAAACAGCTTTCCAAAAGCTGTTTCCTGAGCCCTACAAACCCAAGCAAAGAAACAGAGTTTGTTATCATCATGTGTTCTCTTCCCTTACAGATTACTGAACTTTAGAAAATGGAACACTCAGAGTGGAAGAGGAAAGAGATGGTACAAAGAGAAGATGATATGACCACAATGCCTTATGACAAAATGAGACACTGTGATCACATCCTCTGCTTCTCTCTGTACCTTCCTCTTCCTTCCTCTTCCACTGTACTGAAGTGTTCTATTTTTTTTAGTGACCTGCTAATAATAATCATCTGTGTTGATCAGAAGCAAACATCCCTGAAGAGGGTAAATCTGGGACAGAGGTCTTTGTGCAAGTGGAGGGCTCCCTTGTCTCAGAATATTTAAAACTCCCCAGAATACAGAAACACATTCACGTTCATCATGTGAACAATGGCTAGAGTGCTTAAGATATAATGAAAACCTACAAGTTGAACATAGGAACAAGCCTACAGATGCAAACCATGTTTAATATGCACAGGAGCTTGGAGAGAATTTGTAAGGGAGCTGTAAAAGAGAGTCACACATTTAGTCAAATGTTCATTTTAACCTGAAGAGGCATGAAATTATACTACCTTAAAACAATTACTTCACAGAGCTCTTGTGAAAACAAGCACCAAAATTCTTTACAACATGCCGGAATTCATGCGCTGCTTAAACTGCATATTATACAGTTAAATGAGCTGAACACCCACTGAAGTTGCTGGACTCAAAGCACTTTGCATGCAAATATTTCTGTTCAAAGGGCTAGTGTGTTGCAAACGCAAGAGTAGTTTTAGTATCCCAGGATAACTGGGACCACACACTGTTGACAAAACTGGTTCAACTTTGTGCCAATAGGGAGACAGAAGCCTGCAAAATCCATTCACTTGTGCGTTCACATTCATAGCCTCACACCTTATCAGACTTCTTCATTTGGGTTTGGCAGGTCTCCGGCCCCAGGGTGGCACCTGCCAGCTTTTCAACTGACATTTGGAAAAGTTCCTTGTGCTGTCTCCGATAAAGCACCACAGAAGCTTTCCAGATGAGCAAACAGGAAGGAAATGTCAAGTGCCACACAGTACTAAGAACAGAGCGGGAGCCCAGAAGTCAGCCCACAAACCGGCCCTTGGCAGAAGGCACGAGCAGCTCGCGTGAAGCCCAGGAAGCCCAAGGTGGCGACCTGCCACTGTCACGTCCATGGCACAGCGTTAGCAGCTGGCAACATCCTCTGGGGGTTGCGCTCGGGGGAACTAAAGCGGCAGCAACAGCTCTCTTGTTGCCTTGACTCTCCGGTAATCGTGTTCCAAAAAAAAGGGTCACTGCAGGTAGCACAACAGGGCTATGGAATATAATGTTCACGTCTTCTGAAAAGTTTGAAAATTGGTTAGCGATGGGGGGGCACAAGTAGTTAGCCTTGCCTAAAGTGCAAAAACGACTGGCACGATGGGGGGGGGGGCACAAGTAGTTAGCCTTTCCTAAAGTGCAAAAACGACTGGCATGCCAGTCATTTTTGCACCCTAGGCAAGGCTAACTACTTGTGCCCCCCCCCCCAATCGCTAACCAATTTTCAGACTTTTCAGAAGATGTGATCATTATATTCCATAGCCCTGTTGTGGTACTGGTCTTCAATAACAGAAACTGTCAGGTTCGTTCCTTGAACAAATGCGACTGACAGTTTCTGTTATTGAAGATCAGTACCACAACAGGGCTATGGAATATAATGATCACGTCTTCTGAAAAGTCTGAACATTGGTTAGTGATGGGGGGGGGGACAAGTAGTTAGCCTTGCCTAGGGTGCAAAAACGACTGGCACGATGGGGGGGCACAAGTAGTTAGCCTTGCCTAGGGTGCAAAAACGACTGGCACGATGGGGGGCCCACAAGTAGTTAGCCTTGCCTAGGGTGCAAAAACGACTGGCATGATGGGGGGGCACAAGTAGTAAGCCTTGCCTAGGGTGCAAAAATGACTGGCATGATGGGGGGGGGCACAAGTAGTTAGCCTTGCCTAGGGTGCAAAAACGACTGGCACGATGGGGGGGGGCACAAGGAGTTAGCCCTGCCTAGGGTGCAAAAACGACTGGCACGATGGGGGGGGCACAAGTAGTTAGCCTTGCCTAGGGTGCAAAAACGACTGGCACGATGGGGGCCCCACAAGTAGTTAGCCTTGCCTAGGGTGCAAAAACGACTGGCACGATGGGGGGGCACAAGTAGTAAGCCTTGCCTAGGGTGCAAAAATGACTGGCATGATGGAGGGGGGGGGCACAAGTCGTTAGCCTTGCCTAGGGTGCAAAAACGACTGGCACGATGGGGGGGGCACAAGTCGTTAGCCTTGCCTAGGGTGCAAAAACGACAGTCGTTTTTGCACCCTAGGCAAGGCTAACTCCTTGTGCCCCCACCCCCCCACCGCTAACCAATTTTCAGACTTTTCAGAAGATGTGATCATTATATTCCATAGCCCTGTTGTGGTACTGGTCTTCAATAACAGAAACTGTCAGGTTCGTTCCTTGAACAAATGCGACTGACAGTTTCTGTTATTGAAGATCAGTACCACAACAGGGCTATGGAATATAATGATCACGTCTTCTGAAAAGTCTGAACATTGGTTAGTGATGGGGGGGGGCACAAGTAGTTAGCCTTGCCTAGGGTGCAAAAACGACTGGCACGATGGGGGGGCACAAGTAGTTAGCCTTGCCTAGGGTGCAAAAACGACTGGCACGATGGGGGGCCCACAAGTAGTTAGCCTTGCCTAGGGTGCAAAAACGACTGGCATGATGGGGGGGCACAAGTAGTAAGCCTTGCCTAGGGTGCAAAAATGACTGGCATGATGGGGGGGGCACAAGTAGTTAGCCTTGCCTAGGGTGCAAAAACGACTGGCACGATGGGGGGGGGCACAAGGAGTTAGCCCTGCCTAGGGTGCAAAAACGACTGGCACGATGGGGGGGGGCACAAGTAGTTAGCCTTGCCTAGGGTGCAAAAACGACTGGCACGATGGGGGGGGGCACAAGTCGTTAGCCTTGCCTAGGGTGCAAAAACGACTGGCACGATGGGGGGGGCACAAGTCGTTAGCCCTGCCTAGGGTGCAAAAACGACTGGCACGATGGGGGGGCACAAGTAGTAAGCCTTGCCTAGGGTGCAAAAATGACTGGCATGATGGGGGGGGCACAAGTAGTTAGCCTTGCCTAGGGTGCAAAAACGACTGGCACGATGGGGGGGGGCACAAGTAGTTAGCCTTGCCTAGGGTGCAAAAACGACTGGCACGCCAGTCGTTTTTGCACCCTAGGCAAGGCTAACTCCTTGTCCCCCCACCCCCCCACCGCTAACCAATTTTCAAACTTTTCAGAAGACGCGGTCATGACATCCCACCGCCCCGTGGTGGTCCTGACCTTCCACAGCAGAAACTGCCGGTCGCGTTTGCCCAAGGCGCGAACCCGCTCGCCACGCCGCCCCTCCGAGGTCCGCGCCCTGGGCGACCGCCTGGCCGGCCGGAATGGCCGCACCGGCCCTGACCGCAGGGCTGGGTCTCGCTACCTGGCCGAGCGCGTGAGGGACGCGGCGGCGCTGGGGACGAGGGAAGGGGTGGGGGCGCGCGCGCGCGACCCGACGGGGCGCCCCTCGCCAATGAGAGCCGCCTGGGTGGTCGGGGGGGAGGGGGAGGAGGAGGAGGGGGGGGTCGCGAGGCGCGTCCTTTGTCTCCCATTGGCCGCCGCCGCCGGGCTGCACTCACCCACAGTGGCCAGGGTCTCCAGCTCGTCCAGGCGATACGCGCGGGGCTCCGGCGTCGCCGCGCCTTGGGGGCTCGAGGAAGGGGCGGGCTTGGGCTCGCCGGGCCCCGCCGCCTCGCCGCCGCCGCCGGGGCTCCTGGCCCCGGCTTTCGCCCTCACGGCGCCCAGCGTCTCCATGCGAGGAAGAGGAGACAAATACGGGGGGGGGGGGGGAAAGGGGGTGGGGGGAGGAACAAAAAACAAACAAAAAAAAGCCACCACAGCCCAAACCAAACGCGTCGCGTCAGGCCAGCGGGTGAAGTCTGGGGCGGCGGGTCGGCCCGGCCCCCTTTTTCAGCAGCTGCCGCCCCCCCGAGGCCAGGCCGGCGCCGGACTCAGCCCCTGGGCGGCTGCAAAGCCCCGCATCCCTTTCGCCCCTGCGCGCGCGCGCCTCTCGCGCTCCGCCGCGCGCCGCAGACAATGGGGCTTGCCCGGGGAGCGCCCAGCCGCCCAGACAGCCAGCCGGTGGCACGCGGGGATGCGGGGCGGCGCTTGGCTTCCTGCAGCTGCGGCAGAGCCCTGGGGAGGGCGGGGCGGAGGAGGGGGAGGGAGGAGCCACCGGGGGGGGGGGTCCTCGCCCGCCAAGCCTTGCAGCTGGGGCTCCGTCCTCTCCCCGGCCGTAGGCCGCCTGTGCAACGGAGGAGCCGGCAAGGGCAAGGGTCCAGTCGCACCTTAAAAAACGAAGTAGAGTCTTTTCTGGCGGGGTAGGCAGGAGCTTTCGTGAGCCACTGCTCCCTTCTTCAGAAAGCTCCTACCCTGCCAGGGGGGGAAAAAATATTCTTGCTCGGCTTGAAGGTGAGACTGGACTCTTGCCCTTTCCTGCTCCTGCAGGCAGACTAACACGGCGACCCCATTTATTCATGGAAGGTTTTGCATTGGAGTTGCCACTCTTTAGATGCACTTTCCCCCCCATCCATATTCTCAAAACTCAACAATAAGCCCCCATGCAGAGTTTTGAGAATTCAGATGGGGGAAATGTGCATCTAGAGAGTGACCAATCCAATGCAAAACCTTCCATGAAACGGAGGGGCTTGCAAGGGTTGGTCGTTCTTGGACGGCTTCCTCTTCCGACCGACCGCCTTTCGGCAGGGTCGGACGCGGCCATCTGCTGGGCTTTCTCGCCTTGCCCAGGTATGCAAGTCCGCCGCCGACCCTCTCGGGGGTCGCCTCGGCGTCTCTGCGGATGCTTCGTTCCCTGCCCTCCCCCCCTCCTCTCTCTCTCTTTTTTAAATAATATTTTTATTATTTTCTTGATTTACCATGTCGACATATAATACACTTACCCAGTGCTAATAATACTAAATATAATAATAATATATAATAATAGTAATATATTATTATATAATATTAATACTAAATATTACTAAATACTAATAATACTAAAAAGTCAAATAAAATTACTAAATTAATCACAAATTGACTTCCCCCTCTCCCGCTTCCATCTAAAAATGAATTGTATCGTCTTTTGCTAACGGAACTAATCCCAATACTATTTTAATTAATATATTCTGGTTCTGTCTAACATTATTAAACCCCTGCCTAAAATATCATTAATAAAACGGGTAGATAAGGGATTGGGTCAAACAATATCTTTTAAATGGTCCCGTTAAGAATTAAATTGTTAATTTAACAATTAACAAAAACAAAATTAAAAAGGAACCATTATTAAGAATATTTATATATATTCAATGGTGTATTAATTTCCCCTACACCTCCCTCCGTTTCCATTAAAAATTATTCTGTAAGTTCTTCATTTCTCCCTAAACTCATTTAAAACATATTATGATTGTAGTAAGTTAACATATATTGTTCTCTCCCCCCGCCCCTCGTCCCCGTGTGTGTGTGTGTGTGTAAAGTGCCCTCAAGTCGCAGCCGACTTATGGGGACCCCTTTTGGGGTTTTCATGGCAAGAGACTAAGGGGGTTACCGCATTATTATGTATTCCCAGCGATGTATTAAGAGTTTGAAAATGTTATAAAAAACATTGCATTAAAAGGGTTTTTGGATGCCACGGCTAAAAAATGGTTGGAAGACGTCTTCACAGCAAAGGGGGTTACCACACTTGTATTCCCAACGATGTATTAAGGGTTTGAAAATGTTATAAAAAATACTGTTTGCACTTTCTATGTATTCCCACCGATGTGTTAAGAGTTTGAAAACGTTATAAAAAATACTGTTCGCACTTTGGCCCCTTTAGCTGTGAAGACGTTTTCCAACCATTTATAAGCCGTAGTATCCAAAAACCCTGGGGGTTACCGCACTTTGTATTCCCACTGATGTATTAAGAGTTTGAAAACATTGTAAAAAACATCGCTTTAAAAGGGTTTTTGGATACCATGGCGTATAAATGGTTGGAAGACGTCTTCACAGCTAAAGGGGCCAAACAAAGTGTGACAGTATTTTTTATAACGTTTTCAAACTCTTAATACATTGGTGGGAATACATAGAAAGTGCGAACAGTATTTTTTATAACATTTTCAAACTCTTAATACATCACTGGGAATACAAGTGCGGTAACCCCCCTCCCCTTTTAAAGCGATGTGTTTTATAACATTTTCAAACTCTTAATACATCGCTGGGAATACAAGTGCGGTAACCCCCAGTGTGCGAACAGTATTTTTTATAACATTTTCAAACTCTTAATACATCGCTGGGAATGCATAATGCGGTAACCTCCTAACAGAGGTGGTTTGCCAGTGCCTTCCTCTGCACAGCAACCTTGGCATTCCTTGGTGGTCTCCCATCCAAATACTAACCAGGGCTGACCCTGCTTAGCTTCTGAGATCTGACGAGATCAGGCTAGCCTGGGCCATCCAGGTCAGGGCCTCCTCCCCTTATGCACCTGCATTTTTTTCTTTCTTTCGCGCCCCTGAGGCTCCTAGTGAATGTAGACCAAATGAAAGAGCCCTGGCCATTGATGCAAGGCAGGGCAGGAGTTGGAAAATGGAAGTTTAAAAGGACTGGGCACATAGAACTGGGAGAAGGTGAGGGTAGGCCGTATGGATGGAACGCTTCAGCATTGGCCGCTGTGACAACAGGGAAGCGTGTCGTGGGAAAGTATTCAATCAATCAATCATCACCTTTATTGGCATAAGAAGGAATAATCAGAACAGCTAAAATACATCCAATTCTAAAATTTCCACAATTAAGAAACAAGCTCCCTTGTGCTTATTGCACGTTGTAAGAATTCTGCTACCTGACTGATTAAGTCTGGGTTCTGGTTGTTCAACAAGAACAATAATTTATATTTATCAGATGACTCCTTCTTTTTACTTAGCAAGGGTAATAAGAATTTAACCCGGATTTCTGCATACAAAGGGCAGCATAACAAGACATGGGTCACAGTTTCAACATGAGCATACTCAAGGGCAAAGTCTATTCATATATGGAACTTTACGATATCTCCCCTCTCTCAGCACTGAGGGTAAAATGTTAAACCTGGCCAGCATAACAGCTCTTCGTTGATGCGGATTAGTTAAATGATAAAAATATGAAGCAACTTTGTTCAAACAAAAGGGAATTTCCATACTCAGCGGGGAGCAAGTTCTCCTAGCCGCACTCATGAGTTCTTGTCTTTCCATATCCAACAATCTGCTCTTAGGGAAAGTATTCAAAACCTGGAATGAACCAAAACCAGAAGCCCGATCATATCAGCAGCTTTATGAAACTTCGCAAAACAGAAAGCAGGCTTTGGAGTTCTCCAGTACTCTTCCTCAGGCTATCAACAAACTAAAAGTGGGGGTGGGGGAGAGAGAAAAGATGTTATAGGCCTGGTATGCAGGGATGTGCATACCAAAATGCAACCACAATGATTGACAACCAAAATGATTAGGGGACAAGAGCAACTGCCCTATGAGGAGCGGTTAAAACACTTAGGGCTGTTTAGCTTAGAAAGAAGGCAGTTAAGGGGAGACATGATACGAAGACTATAAAATTATGCATGGTATGGAGAGAGTGGACAGGGAGAAGTTTTTCTCCCAGAACGTGGGGTCATCTGCTGAAGCTGGAGGGTGAGAGATTCAAAACAGACAAAAGGAAGTATTTTTTCACACAACACATAGTTAAATTGTGGAACTCCCTGCCCCAAAATGTGGTGATGGCTGCCAACTTGGAAAGCTTTAAGAGGGGAGTGGACATGTTCATGGAGGAAAGGGATATTTATGGCTACTAGTTAAAACAGGTACTATTCATGCTGCATACCTATTCTTTCCAGGATCAGAGGAGCAAGCCAAGTATATTAGGTGCTGTGGAACACAGGCAGGATGCTGCTGCTGCAGTCGTCTTGTTTGGGGGCTTCCTAGAGGCACCTGGTTGGCCACTGTGTGAACAGACTGCTGGACTTGATGGGCCTTGGTCTGATCCAGCAGGGCTTTTCTTATGTTCTTATACATAAGATAAAATCCAACCAGTGGTCTCTCTAGTCCGATATTGTGCTTCATGCAGTGGACCCTGCAAGGCCAACAAACAGGAGTTTTCTCTAGTGGTACCAATAATAGCATTGGTATTCAGAAGAATTCAGGAGTTTGCTGAATTCTATAGAGGTTTGCTTTAGTAACCAGCAGCCATTGAGCCTTGGGTCTGTCTATTGCCCTTTTGAAACCACAAGGAAGTTAACACCAGCTTTACTTTTTGTGCAGTAGGGATGCAAATTGTGTTTACTAAAACAAATATTTGAACTACCAAACTGTAAAAGAACTTGTAAATGTAAATAAAATCAGAATCTAATCAGCTCTCCTACAGATTTTAAAGAAAACCTATTAATGTTCTCTGGTGTCAGTCTTGTGTATGGACAATTCATAGTATGGCCAGCAATGGAAAATATGCATTCCACAGGCACAGACAATCCTGGAATACACCATGCTTTGCTAGTTTTTCAATAACTGGAGAACATTTAAACATTTAAGCAATATATAAATGGTCAACAAATTGGATGTGATGAGGGCCCGGACTGGACACTGACCCAACAATGTTTAATCTTGTTCCCCCCTCTCTCCTTTTCCCCCCTTTCTGTATCCCTAAATAAATAAATTAAAACTAAATAAATTAAAAACAAACAAACAAATCCTTACTGTTTGAACCATTAGTATTTCACATCAGTACTGTATACACTCTTTGTCATGGTCATCTGTAGGTGTAGAACTTCCATGAAGATTTTCAGATTTGATGAGTGAGCATGTGTGTATGGAATGGCTGGCTTTAAAAAAGACTGAAGAGAGACTACAGCAGATAAGTAGAAGAGGTAGGTAAAGGTAGTCCCTGTGCAAGCACCAGGTCATTCCTGACCCATGGGGTGATGTCACATCCCGATGTTTACTAGGCAGACTTTGTTTACGGGGTGGTTTGCCAGTGCCTTCCCCAGTCATCTTCCCTTTACCCCCAGCAAGCTGGGTCCTTATTTGACCCACCTTGGAAGGATGGAAGGCTGAGTCAACCTTGAGCCGGCTACCTGAAACCAACTTCTGTCGGGATCGAACTCAGGTCCTGAGCAGAGCTTGGACGGCAGTACTGCAGCTTACCACTCTGCGCCACAGGGCTCCTATAAAGTAGGAGAGACTGACACAATAATAGATTTCATATGGACAGGCTTTTTGCAGTTTCACTTGTAGGGTTGCCAACTGCCAGGTAGTAGCAGGAGATCTGCTAATTCAACTGATCTCCAGCCGATAGAGATCAGATCACCTGGAGGAAAATGGCCGCTTTGACAATTGAACTCAAATGGCATTGAAGCCCCTCCCTAAACCCCACCCTCTTCAGGCTCCGCCCCAAAAATATCCCGCCGGTGGCGAAGAGGGACCTGACAACCCTATTCACTTGGCACTCCCAGTTACCACACTTGGTAAGAAATTTGCAATAAGAATTACAACTGTTATTCTGTACATTATCATGATGTGGGCTATTAGCAGTAAAGATCTGAACCAAAGCTACTAGCTAATGAGACAGACAAAGGGAAAGATGCACTGATCATGTTTAATAGCTGAGCCATGGTGTCTCATTAACCACAGCTCAACTTGACAGTGGCCACAGGTCCATCCTGTGGCTGCCAACACCATTTTTGAAGCAGGTGCGTAGCATGGTGGCCCCAGGAGCTCTTGCTCCCCCCCTCGCCTTTTCAAATGCCAGGCTGTTTCTGCACCTGAAAAGGCACGCAGGGGGCAAACAAGAGCTCCTGTTGCCACTGTGCCCCACGCTCTGTGCGGATTGAGGCCTCACAATGATTTTTAAAGAACCACAACTACTTCTAAAATAGCATCACTGCCACCACCATATTTAGCTTGGCTCTCGGGATGTGTTATATCAGGCAAGTATCAGTTTCCAGGGGGTGTGGAATATACCTGTTGGTCCTGTGCTGGATTGAAAATGGATTTTCAAGTGAGGAAAAAAAGTTTAATTTAATGGGAATGCTCCAATGCAAATAAAATGGTCTCTGCAGTGCCAGCTCAGTTTTTGGTGGGGAGGTATGTACTAGTTTCATCTGACATTGCTTAACCCAATACCAAATGAAAGTAAAATGACAGTTCAGGGGGAGACAAATTAAAAATTCAGATAGTTCTCATCTTGGCTAGAGGTGGTATGTGCTTTTATAGTGCTGTGTTCAGCAAGTGACTATATTCCATCCCTGTAGCGATGATGGAGGTTCTGGAATTTTTTCCAGTTATTTCTACAATGCTTCTGGTTTGGGTAGGCTAGGGATCCCCAAACCTTTGAGCCTGCAGGCACATTTGGAATTTTGATACAGCATGGGGGGTGCAGCAACAAAATGGCTGCTGCAGGAGGCGGAGCCAGACACAAAATGATTGCCACAGTTTAACTTCAGAGATCCCTGTGTTGTGGTGGCAGCTGCTGCCAAAGCAACATTTTAAAAAATCTGCACAGCCAATTAAATCTCCAATAGCCAATCGAAAGCCTTTTGGGGCAAAAGCCCTACATGGTCTCACCCACTTCACTTGGGCACCAGAAAAGTTGTTGGTGGGCGCCCAGGCACCCATGGGCACCACATTGGGGACCCCTAGGGTAGACTCACTTACACAAACTAAGAACATGTCCTGAGGACTGTAGTGCCTTATCTCAGTTTGTATGGCCCATCCCCTCTACTTACTAACAGGGCCATCCTAAACAGAGTTATGCTCTTAGCACATCACATTCAGTGTTTAGGAGGGCACTGTGTGTGGCACTATAAGACAACACTGTGTATCCCCAAGGAGTTAAGGGGGCATCCATATTTAGTGGCATGTGGAGTCCTGAAGCTAGTTTTGTTGGTAAATCTTACAGTATGCAAAAACTTTCGCAAACTTTCAGACTCTGTTGAACACAATGAGAAGAGAACATTGTTCAAGAACATCAACTGCTATGAGCAATTCAAAACTAAGTGCATTTTACTCTCGTGGATTACAATGAGAGAGCAAAAGAAATGCTTATACATTTCCCACTGAAATCCATGAACATTTAAAATACCACATTTTGGCTTGACTGCGCACCATTATTTTGGATTCAGAATTTCACGGGACTTCATAGGACCATTAAAACTCATGTTTGTTTTTATCTAACATATTTTTATTTGGGTGTTATTCATAGATAATGGTTTTCCAATATGATTAATGTTTTAACAAGCTTCCTTCTGTGACACAGGCCTTTTCGTTCTCCCGAGTTGAAGACAGAGGGCCAAATAGTTGTGATGAATAAGAGTCTTCACGTAGTGCCTTAATAGCATCCTGTCACAATACGTTTCATTAAAAATAATAATGCACAAGTCTCTTAGTGCCTAGTTATGTATATATATGCGTCACTCACCCGCTATGGTAGCTGTGAAGCAAGTATGGCAAGTTAATTGCTCAGAAGAAATTGTTACGTGCCTTCAGGTGAAAAATTAATTGTGAGACCAAGGCTACAATGCATGTTTGCTTCGGAATGTCTTCTTGAGATTAGGGATTATGTGGGAAGAGCCCTGCAGGATCAGACCAATAGTCAGCATCCTGTTCCCTACAATTTCCAACAAGATGCCCCTGAGTGCTTACAGGCACAGAGGCCAAAGCTGCTCCTGTTGTTGCCCCCTGTAATGGGCATTCAGAGAGATGCTACTTTTGAAGATTCCAAACATGGAGCAACCTCCATGTTTATCCATGGTTATTTTACATGGTTATTTAACTTCCTAGTAAATGTTCTAAGCATTGGGCTGCAATACAAAATTATATATCTATATATATCAGAGCTAATTATGCAACATAAGCATCCAGTATGGATGTAATGCAAGTCAGACCAGTTCTTCAGGCTCAGTTCTGCTTCACATTTTCTCACAGTGACTATGGTTGAAGATTATTGCTGGGGATGGTTTACTAGTCAGGGAAGTTCATCTGCTTGGGTAGTGTGTAGCAGTAGCACCACCTGAGAGAACATCCTGGGGTGCACTGTAGAGCATGCAGTCTGGTTTGCTGTACATATTCTGCAGAAACAAATCTGAGCTTGGTCAGCTGGGAGCGACAGTTAATTCTGGCTCTCTAACATGTGTACCTGTGTGATGTGGATGTTTGCAAAATGTGTTTACAGGGTTCACACTGTATATTTCTAGGTGTGCACTAAATATTACGTGTTCCAGTTAAAAATATCACGTTCAAAATGTAGCCCTAAATTTCTATGAGAAATTAACAGTGCAGTCTTTTGCAGTGGTACACCAGCCTAATCCTACTGAAATCAATAGGCCTAGGCTGGAGTAGTTTTGTATAGGATTGTACTATGACTAGACTGCATTGGCCAAGAATACCATTTTTTAACTAGATAAGTGTGACCCCAATTCTGAGATGTAGTAACTCTCAGTACATGCTGGCCAGAATGGATCTCCAAGACTGTGCCTGAAACTCTCCGTTAGTTGATGCCCCCTCTTCTGATTCTGTGCTGCCTCAATTTCTCAGTTAGAGTAGGTTTAGGAAGTTGTAATGGAAGGCGCGGCTGGGGTGGCATGCATGAGTGTGACAAGTGTTTCTGGCTCATTTGATATCTGCCTGTTGTTTTAATGAGTGTTGCATTAGTTTTGAATATTGTTGTCATTTGGCTATTGACATTTAGATATGGTCTGTGCACAATTCAAATATCTTCAGGGAAAATAGTAAAACCATACTTCTTACTTACATAGACTAACCCTTTTATAATTGCCCCAAATGTGTGACTATTAGATTAGGTTTAACATCAAAAACCTGTGGGAACAGAAAGGGGCTTCCTTGGAGGACTTTGGACAGAAAGGATGGAAATTAATATTTTGATCAAGGAAAAGATGAAAAGGCTTTGTCTTGTGTCCTCTGAGGAAGGATGCATCCAGGTTCTTAATAAAGGTGATAGTTATTGTACTGGAAGATTACTGTCTTCAGGCTGTGCCCAGTAGCAGTTAAGTACCAATGGGCCTGGGCTTGATATATTATCTCTTTTACAGTCAATAAAGTTCATAGGATTATAAAATGAGTAGAGAGATGGAGAGCAGAGTGAGATGTTTCTATTTGTGATTCTGCATTGTGTGATTCATGAGGTATGTCAAGTTACCATCCAATTTATCATATCATCACAACCGTTAAACTCTGGATCTGGTTCAAACATATGCATTAAATTAATGAGTCAGAGTTTTTTCAGCAGATGGCAATTGTGGTAGTCCAGAGTTCACATATGATTTCAGTTAATCTTGTTTTATGTTCTAATTTAGTGATAATTTTGGTTAAAATGAACTTAATACTGACAAAAAATGAAGACGGATTTTATAATGTTTATTATATTTCCCCATTTCCCACCATATCTACATTGTAAATGTACTGAAGTCTGAACTTTGAAAAATAACTTTGAAAAAACAACAACAACTGCAAAGGCAAGGCAAAGCCAGCTAGTAGGAACAGGAAGTTTGACTAGGGACTTAACCACCTACTCAGCCATAGCCTATCTATTAGTGGACATATCACTAGTTCTTGTAAATGAATCTCTTCCATCTCCTCCACAATGTGAGTTGTATGTTAATTACACAGTTAATTACACAGTTAATTCCTTTGTGATTCAACATCAAAGGCAGCGGCCTTTGTTCATGATGACAGTGAGTCACATTTAAAGTGTTTGCTAAACAGTTTTTTTCTGAGTTTATCTCCAGCACAAGTGCCTGAAATGAAAACATCTTACTGCAGCAAAATAAATCAACGTAACTCCAGGTCAGTCAGTTAATATACAGAATTCTGTTGGAATGTCACAAAAAGTAAATTCTGACTTTTTAAAAAAAATATTTTGATGAGTCCTTGAATCTCTGTGAACATTAAAGCCAAACCTTTCAATTGTTATTGTTCTGGCAAGTGTAAATAGTTCCAATAAATGTACAATCAATGAGGCATTAGTACAAGGGCTTAGAAGGCATACTCAGTAAATCCCACTATTAATGTAGACAGCTCCAGCAACATGTAAACAGACTCAAAGTTAATTGCCCTTGCAGATATAGCAATGTACTTGGCTCCTAACATTTATGTACTACCTTTTGCATTTATCCATTAAATATTTACTTTTATTTTGTATCTGTTGTTTCTTTAGATAGCTGAAATTAGTTATCTTCTTACTTTTAAAATAGTGCAACTGTATTTTTAAGCTTTACTTTGCGGTCAGCAATTTGGATCCTGCCTAGAATTTCTGTGGGTATAAGGGATGGGTGGAATTTTACCAATGCTGTTCCTCAGGGATGGGTGGAATTTTACCAATTCCACCTCATGTGGGAGCCCACTAACTCTCCCAAGGTATTCCGGGAGGTCCCCCATCCCTGAGGAACAGCATAGGGAACACTGGAGGGTGCTGCAAGAGGGGAGAGTTGGCCAAAATTGTTCACCTTCCTTGTGTCCTTGGCAATTCTAGGCAGGATCTAAGCAATTATCTATCTTCACTGCTATTTAGAAGTTATTGGGTCATGGATAAAAGATGTTGAGCATACACATGTATAGTTGGTACATCTCAAATCGGAAAGACTCTACTTTAGTACTGGGGCACCCTATCCACATGTGATCTTTGGGAGCCTTTCTGCAGCTAAAAACCCGCCACACCCCTTGTCAAAGTAAACTGTCACACCAAAATCTATCTAAAAGACAGTTCCCGATTTTCTGTAAAACCCTGTGCCCAAGACTTACAAATGCACTAGAGGCTTCTTTTATTAGTATTGGTCCATCTAGCCAAATGCCCTGATGTGGATAGTCCAGGCTAGCCTGATCTTGTCAGATCTCAGAAGGTAAGCAGGGTCAATCCTGGCAATTATTTGGATGGCAAGTTCTCCGAGGAATACCAGGGTTGTGATACAGAGACAGGCAATGGAAAATTGTCTCGGAACCTCTCTTGCCTTGAAAACCTCACCAAGCATCACTATAAGTCAGATGCGACTTGACCCCCCCCCCAAAAAAATCTAGCCAAATACTGCCTAGTCTGATTGACAGAGCAAGTCCTAGGCCAGAGGTCTGTCCAAGACTTTTTAATTAATCTGGAGATAGTGGGGAATGAGCCTGGGATTTTCTGCATGCTATGCTGTAATGGGTAATGAGAAGGCAGAGATATTGAAGGACATTATGTTCCCTACTTTTGATGGTGTTTAGCTGACCCTTGCCAACTCAGTTCAGAGCCTTGGGGTTATATTGGACCCAACAGTGTTGCTGGAGAAGCAAGTTAATACAGTTGCAAAAAAGGCTTTCTTCCAATTTACCTTAGTTTTAAAAAATTACCCCTTGCCTTGATCTGGCTAGTCTGGCCACCTGGATACATGCCACAGTGACATTGAGACTACACTACTATAATGTAGTCTCCCCTCAAAATCAGTTTGGAAACTCCAGTTGGCGCAGAATGTCACAGCTTGGCTATTTTTGGCAGCTAGATGGAGCATGCATATTACTCCCATTCCACAGTCGCTCCACTGGGTGCCCATCACTTGTGGGCTCTTTTTAAAGTATAGGCTATTACATACAAAGCCCTTCATGGCCTTGGACTCTCATTTATTCAACACTGACTCTCCACCTGTGCTCCGCCACAACAGCTTCACTCATCCAAGCAGGGCTTTCTGCAGGTACCAACCTGCAGTTGGGCAAAATCGACAACTGCCCATTCTGCAAACTATGCAGAATTGAATTATTCAAGAGGGCTTTTCTACACAGGCAATAGGGTAGCAAAAAGCATCACAAAGTTACTTGGGTAAATTATTGGGAGTGTGGTCTGTACTATTGTGTATAGTTTGCTGTGGGTTGGATCCTATTGCATAATTTTGCATCATTTAATGTGTCATGTTAATACTTGAACCTTGCTTCAGTTCTGTTTTTAGACTTCTGGTTGGTTCTACACCTTTATGCTATTTCATTGTTTATTGAATGTCCCATCTCGTTGATTGTATTGACTCACATTGTGTAATCTGCTTTGGCGTTATAAATAATGTAAATAAATAAATACGCATGTGCTCTATATCACTGAGCTAACATCTCTCATATTTCAGTTCCATGTATGTGTGACTGGAACACTTTTGAGTGCATAGGCTACTTTCCTTTTTTGCAGAGAGAAATTTTCAGACATAGCGCAACCTCCCTGGATTCATTCCGGTTGAAATGAGTTGTGTAGAAATACAGGTCTCTAACTCATCCTGGTTTTATGACAAAATGTGGGGTAAAATGTCCTGAATAAGTAAACACAGGCCAAAAATGCATGGTCCCTTAACCCACTTTATTCCCCATTTCAGCCAGGATCAAATTGATGCGGGTTGGGGGAAAACTGTATGCATTACCTTGAAAAGCAGGGATGAAACTGTGTGCAAATCCATCCATGTAAACAGAAAGTGCGGGAGACGTGCACAGTTCCTGTTTAGATTGCAACACCTCCACCCTCAGTGATTGGTCATTTCCTGGGGCAGGGAAGGCCCTCATTGGTCAATTTGAAACGACTAATCACCGGGGGCATGGGGTGTATGCCAAACTAAACAGGAACTTCATGTATCCCGCACTTTCTGTTTACATGGATCGATTGGCACAGTTTCGTCCCTGCTTTTCAAGGTAATGAGTACAGTTTTCCCCCCAGCCCGGGTAAATTTGATCCTGGCTGAAATGGGGAATAAAGTGGGTTAAAGGACCATGCGTTTTTGGGCACAATCTCACTAAAATGTATTTTACCATATGCTGGATTTTGACCTTCACTTAACATCAGTCATTTGTGAGGGCAGAGTGGCTGTTATCTGTCATCTCCATGTGCAAAAATAGTCTTTCCACCAGTGGCATTTCCTACACATTTAAGAAAGCTCTGTGGTTGCATCACATGTACAGTGTAATCTACTTCACTTTATTCTCAAGGGCTCAGTGAATCAAATGCTATTTATTAAAGAACAAGTGGTTTTGAATGACACAATATGAGCCAAGTGAAGCCTTTATAAATTTATGTGATTATTTACTTTGCTTATTCTGTGAGTTGACACCAGATGTGTGGCTTTGTAATCAACTGGTTCTGTGATAAGAAGACTTCAGAAATGGCTTTTATATAGGAGATCTCCTGCTATTACAACTGATCTCCAGGCAACAGAGATCAGTTCCCCTGGAGAAAAGGGTTGCTTTGGCAATTGGATTCTATGGCATTGAAGTCTCTCCCCTCTCTAAACCCTGCCCTCCTCAGGCTCTGCCCCCAAAATCTTCAGGTGTTTCCCAACTTGGAGCTGGCAACCCTACTTTTAGATGCCTGTTCACAACTGGGAAAACGTGTTGGTGTATGGCCTATGAATTGCACTGTCACAGTCTCTGACATCTTACAGCACATAAACTATGATATTGTTTTGTACCTATGCAGAAATATTCACTATAAAACTAAAACTACACACACAAACAACAAACTAAAACTACACATACTAAACTGCAAACTATATAGCAGAAGTTTTAGTTACCTTTTAAGAAGGAAAGAAAGCCTGGAAATATTAAACCAGAGGCTTTCTGAAAAATGTTTCTGAAAAATGTTTCATGGTCAGAGCTGACTGACTTGTTAAGCTTTTCCTGATTTCCTTCCCCAGCCATTTCACAAGAGATGTTCTCCACCCTCCACTCTACAAGGCTATTCAATGCTAACTAATGATGACATAATGCAATATGAGCAATAATTGTGTTTTATGATTTAAACGTGTAAACATGATACTATTGATTCATAAATGAATGTAATGAAAGCGCATAGTGCTGGAGATGAGAATGATGTTAAAATTGAGTATATAGGGTGATCACAAAGCTCAAAACTGATTGTTTATAGTTTAGTAAAATAGACTGGAGGAAAGGAAGCCCATATTAGGTAATAAGAAAAAGGTTACTGAACAGCACAAAGGAAGGCTGTTGAGCAATAACATTTCTAAGAAACATTTCCAATACATGGAAAGGTTTTAAGACAACCCCTTTTCAAGGTGCTTGAAACAGTATAAATACAGGCACAGAAAGGCTAGATTGTCAGATCTCTCTCAGAGGGTCTCGAAGACGGTATTGGTATGTATGGCTTTGAATATTATTCTAGATATTGTGAATTAGATACTTTGAACTAAATCAGACTTATTTGACTGTTATATTTTAAAAGTTGGATTTTAAATCTGAATAGTATGTAAGACTTGCTTGCTTTACTGCATACATTGTAACTAAATACATTGTTACTGCATACATTTAACAGAGTGTAAAGACTTTGTAACTTGCATTTACACATATTTACTAGAAGTACGTCAATAAAAAGTCTTGCTTTTTAAAAGTAGGTAAAGTCGTTGAGTCCTGCTTAGTAGGTGACTATCTGAATAAGATAACATATCACTTCTCAGGAAGTGGTCCATTCTAAGAGTATAGTCACTCAAAGGCACGACCCGCTTCAGAACAAACAGAAGAAAACAATGCAAGATTGGGCTAGTCCCAAAGAAGCGTCAGTAAAAAGAGACATTTATAGGAGTGATTTCTGCAAATGTTTGCACAGGGTTCATACAGTTGCTGTGATTCAATTTACAAAAGAACTTTCATGAGCTCCTGTGCAAGCAAAATAATGTTTTTTAGTTCTTGTAGGTTATCCGGGCTGTGTAACCGTGGTCTTGGTATTTTCTTTCCTGACTTTTCGCCAGCAGCTGTGGCAGACATCTTCAGAGGAGTAACACTGAATAGACACTGTCCTTCAGTGTCACTCCTCTGAAGATGCCTGCCACAGCTGCTGGGGAAACGTCAGGAAAGAAAATACCAAGACCACGGTTACACAGCCCGGATAACCTACAAGAACCAATGAACTCTGACCGTGAAAGCCTTCGACAATATTTTAGGATTTAGTTTCACTTATTCCATCCAACAATATAGCAAAAGGTGTAAACAGCCTTTCTGAGAAAGGACAATACCTTCTGCACGTGCAAGGGTATTACTGGACATCTTCCCAAGACCTTCTAACATGGCTGGGCAAAATATTATAGAAACTGATATTAAAAATTCAGCATAATGATTTCCAGCTGGAAGCTTTTTTTCCTGCATCATATTATAGGAGTGCAATTTTAAAAGCTTGTATCATTGAAGAAGGCTTCTCTTGCAAATAGCTCTTGCTTGCAATAGATGTTTTGTGTAAAGTATGGTGGGAAAGAAAACAAGAAGGTATTGGATATATTCTGACCTGGATGTGCCTTGACCTGGATGGCCCAGGCTAGCCTGATCTTGTCAGATCTCAGAAGCTAAGCAGGGTCAGCCCTGGTTAGTATTTGGATGGGAGACCACCAAGGAATACCAGGGTTGCTGTGCAGAGGAAGGCACTGGCAAACCACCTCTGTTAGTCTCTTGCCATGAAAACCCCAAAAAGGGGTCGCCATAAGTCAGCTGTGACTTGACGGCACTTTACACACACACACATTGGATATATATATTCTAAGTAAATAAAACAGCAGAGAGTACAGTATTGTAACGGAGTGTTGTTTTTAAGGCGTTGTGTCAATAGAGCTCATAATATTTTCTCAGGCTGGGTTCCTGTATTGTTATTAGCCACATAGCAAGAAGAAATTCATCTCTCTCTCTCTCTCTCTCTCTCTCTCTCTCTCTCTCTCTCTCTCTCTCTCTCTCTCTCACACACACACACACACACACACACACACACTCACTCACCAGTATGCCTTTCATCTTCCAGATATTAAAGGGGAGCTAGTGTGGTGCAGAGGTTAGAATGTTGAACTAGGGTCTAGGAGACCTGGGATCAAATCCTTGTTCTGTCATCAACTTCACTGGGTGATCTTGAATCAGACATGCTTTTTCAGAGGAAGGGTGTGATAAAAATGAGAGGCATATAGGCTTGCCAGCCTCCAGGTACTACCTGGAGATCTCCTGCCATTGTGGAAGTAAAAAAGGAGGGGAATAAAACCCAACCAAAAAACAAAAGCTGAGTACCCAAGGTTGGGTGAAAAGAAAATATATATAAGTCTTTGTATAAATACTGGAAGTATAATTTATTAGAAGCGCTATATAAAAGTTAAAATTATTTAAAAGCATTAAAATAGCACAATGGCATTTCCTGAGGTTGATAACTGTAACCACTGATGAAGGCCCCATAGGCCGAAACGCGTTTGGTATGTGGTTACAGTTATCAACTCCTGTGGTTGCCTAACAACTGCCACTGAGCATATCTGTTGCTTAAAGCTACATGCACTCCTTTTATCATTTTCAGGTTTTTTAAACCCCCCAATGTATTTTTTTTTTTAGATTTCACATTTTTTCCTGCAAAAATGGGCCCTTTTCACGTTTGTAGAAAGATCCATCTTGCCTGTTCACAGCTCCAGTCACCAGATTTAAGAATCCTCAGATTTGGCCAACTTCACTATTAGTATGTAGGTTATGTGAAACTTATTTCATTATTATAGGTTCAGAATGGAAACTGTGCAGTGTGCATTTTAAAGATATGTCTGCAATGTTTAATATTTAGATTGCTCGATGTACCTTGCATGCAATGTAAATAATCATTACAGCAGATCTGTAAAAGAGTCGACAGCTTGCCTAAGACTACCTAGTGAGTTCATGGTTGAGGACAAATTTGAGATGGACTTTCTTGGTTCATAGCTCTCTCCTTCAATAATTACATAATTTTGAGCCAGGCTTTCCTGGTTCATAGTAGGGATGCTCAAACACCTGCCAATTCAGCTTACTTTCCATTCACCAGTGGTGATCATCAGCCAATTAAACAGTGGGTTGCTGGTTTTTCATATCTCTTTTGTGTCTATTTGCAGGAACAGGCTACTTGCAGCCATCAGAAGCTAACTGCCGACCAACTTCCATCAAAAAAACAAAAAAACTTTTTGGGGGGAGGGGATCAGGAACCCACTTGCATCTGATCAGCTGGAATCTGATCTCGCATCCTGGAAACTTTTCTGCCTCTCAGACTTGCTGAGATGCAGCAAATTTATAAGTGGGGAGGTCATCAGAAGCTCAGCTGAAATGAGCTCTTTCTCCTCTCCTTTTTGCAATGAGTAGCTCAAAAGCATTGCTACTGTCCCTGCCCAGCTTGGAGGTGGGGGAGACTCTCTCTTCTCTTTTGCAATGCAGAAATCAAAAACATTGTTTCTGCTTCCACCTGGCTTGGTGGGAAAGGAAGAGAAACAAACACCTTTGTAACTTCAGTGTGTAGCTATTCTGCTGAGTGGTGTGTGGATCAGAACACAACTTGGTGTTTCTGTTATATTATCCAATAAGAAAATTGTCAGACTAAAAAAAAAAAAACCCTTCCTGTAAGACAGAGAGAAAAATAGGAATTATAGAATAAATCTGAAGACTTGGACATAATTTATTGCAGTATTTTATCAGAACCTGGCGATGGATTCTTGCAACCTCTCATTGTGTCCTAAATAAAATCTTGATTTGTGATTGTATCTATATATCACACACACAATTATAAGTGGCAATGAAAAAACATTCTCGGGCTGGGCTGCATTTTATGTCCATAATCACATCAGACAGAAGCACTCCTAGTGGAACCTAGGGGTGTGCATGCAACATATTTTTAGCCCTCACTGCCCCTTGGTGAGAGTCTGGCGAAGCACAATAACTTTAGGCTGCGTATGGATAATTGTTGACTTGCCAAATGCTGCTGTCCCTCAAGCACTGTACTGTCTCATCAACAGCTACATTTGGGATGACATGTGGAAAATGATAGGCTTGTTTGCTTGAACATGGCCACTCATTTGCAGTGTGGTACACTTGATTTTGACAAAGATTGTGCGGGCTCCTATAATTAAAACCAGGGTAGCCCAGGAGTCTCTGTCGTACTAAAGTTAAAACACATTATACGTGTGTAAGTGTGAGTTCTGCTGGATCTCTTGCTTACGATTTTTTCAGCTATTTTTCAAGCAACCTTTGAGAGCATAAGATACTGAGCTCCATTCCCCACCCCCCTATGGCCCCAGTGCTGCATGGCTCCCTCACCGGCTGGCAGTATTCTGTCAGCAGAGGGATTTCCCTGATGCAGCCTGTTACTGGCACAATGGTATTTCTATGCCAGCATAAAATCACTACCCTGGCATAGTTTTGTGTCTCCCTGACTATCCCGTCCTGCCCAGAAGATGTAACATGAGGATAGGATTGCTCTGTTCGTACAATAAAATAAAGAACCTAAATAATAAACACACTAAATTATTGTGTTCAGGAGCAAAGAGAAGGGATGAGTATGCTGTGCCCAATAATTTTGGTAATTAATTCAAGGCATCAATGAAATTCAACCACACCCACTCATGAAGTGAAACACCCAAAACAAGACTCATCTGTTGAACGTCCTGTATGTATCAGGTGACTATAAACATCAGTTAGGGGATTGTTTTATGTGAAGCATTTAGGGAGCAAGAGTCACGGGAAAGTATTCCAGATCACCTCCCACACATTTACAGGTTACAGCATCATGAAAATATTCGTGAATACCAGGCATTGCAATGTACTCAGTAGCACTGCTTGGGATAACTTCTACTTCACCTTTTGTAGAACACCAAATGCCCTCATCTCACCTGTTCTGTCAGCTATTCTTCTTTAGCCAGTTCACAGTATTACATAATCATGGGGTCAGGCTGTGGCTCGGTGGTAGAACATCTGCTCCACATTCGGAAAGTCCTTGGTTCAATTCCCAGCATCTCCAGTTTAAAATATTTCACTCCACTTTCAATGCACTTTGAAGGTGGATTTTACTGTGTGAACTGGCAAAATCCACTTGCAAATGATCGTTAAGATGCACTGGAAGCGGATTGAAAGTGCATTATTTGGGCCATGGGAAAGTGCCCTAAGTTTCATGTTATGCAAAAGACCTCTCCCTGAGACTTTAGAAATGCATCGCCAGCTTTGGTAGTCAATGCTGACCTTAACAGACCGGTGGTCTGACTCAGCAAGAAAGGCAGATGATAAATGAAATGAATAAATAACAGTAGACGGCAGCTTCATGTATTCATCATGCATGTTTTAGGCAATCCTCCTGCATTATCACTCTCAGGATTATGTACAGTCCAGGAATGAAGGGGTAAAAGGCTACAGGAGTATGGAGGTAAACAAGAACAGCTAAAGAGTTAAAGGTTCTACATTCTCAGGTCTTCTCAGAATGCCTGTTGGACATTAAGGTGGCAGAAAAACCACGCTGTGTTGTAGCCTTGAACTAGCGTAACTTAAATTATGAAAAGTGTCAGCATCTGACCAGTGTATGACCAGTTCCACATTGTAGCAGTTTCGTCCCTGACATGCAGCTTTCCACAGTGTTAACCAAAGTGGCAACCCAGAGGACAGTTTTGCTTTTACATCTGGTGTAGACGGCACTAGTCCGCCACTGCTGTGGGGACAGGAGTTCCTACCAGGGAGAGAGATGGAGACACCACCAGTCAAAGCAGGAGGTAGCTTTCTCATTTCCATGAACATGTGTGATTTATTAATGACCCACAGCATCCAGTGGGTCATTGCTGCTAGTACTTGGTCCCTCATCAGGCTAAAGGCAAAACGGGGTGGGGGGGGTGGGGGGCAGTCTGACAGCCCTGTCTATCTATTATACAGATAATTTTCCTCCATGCCAAAATCTGGCCTGTTTTGCCTTAGGAATTATGTGGGTGTTTATACAGCAAAGTGTAGCATCCAACAAGACATCCTGAACAAGAAGTGACAAGTCCCATAACCAAATGACATGCAAGAGGAATGTGCGTGGGCAGAGTGTAAAAATAGCTCCAGTGTTTTGGTCACATTCCAGCTTGGCTGACAACCATACTCTTAAGTTAAATACTATGGAATTTGTAGTGACTAATACACTTTCTTGTTTATATAATGATCTGATTTTTTGTTTTTTTTTGCTCTAATGCTCAGGATGACCATGATCTGGAGAAAACCCCAGTTGTGATTACATTACAAATAATATCCAAGCACACCTGAAGATGGCCTTTCTTAAGGGACATGGCCAAGTAGTTTAGGGACTTCACCTCATCCCTGAAGGCTCGTAGTTCAAGAGTCCAGCTGAATAAAGGTGTAATCCTTAGAGCTAAAAATTCGGTGTGTTTTCAAGCCACCAACTTTATAAAATGAAAACATCTTAAGAATCACCTGTCATCCTTAATATATCTAATTCTCAACATGGGCCCATCGATGGATACTTATATCCAGAGACTGGGGCCATGGGCAGACAAGACAGATCTTTCTATAAACCTGAGAAAAGCCCTAGGTTTGCAGAAAAATCTGAAACCAAACAAAAATACATTGGGGGGAGTTAACCTTGCGAAATGATAAAAGGAACACCGGTTGCTTAAAAAAATGCTACCTTTAGTTGCTTTTGCTAGGCAACAGTATTGCTAATTTTATTTATTTATTTATTTATTTATTTATTTATTTATTTATTTATTTATTTATTTCTTCTTCTTCTTCTTCAAATTTCTAACCTGCCCTGCCTGGCCGAGGCCAGGCTCAGAGCATGTTCAAGCACTAATTTCTGTCATTAAAAGTTAGGGGTCCTTTCCAGGGCTGTTTGGGCCTTTCAGGGAGGACTCATTGGGGCCAGACCTGGCAGCAGCTACCGGTGATTTGCTACCACCTAACTTGCATGACTCACTCAGAACCAGCAGCTTGCTCCTGTTCAACAGCACTTACCTCATGAAAGCCAGTGTGAAGTAGTGGTTAGAGCTTCAGACTAGAATTTGGGAGACCCAGGTTCAAATATCAACTCTGTAATAGAAACTCACTAGGTGATATTGGGCCAGTTATACACTCTCACCACAACCTACCTCACAGGGTTGTTGTGAAGATCAAATGGAGAAGAGAACGATATCAGTTGTTTTGGGCCCGGTGGTGGAGAAAGGTGGGATGTAAATGAAGTAAATGCATAATAAATATATCTGAAGATTGGGGGGGGGGGGCTATACAAGGTAGCTTAGCTTGTTTGGTGAATGGGAAGGACAGAAAAAAGCAGGGAAAGATGAGGATATGGGCGCTACCAGGAAGAGGGAAAGAGGAAACAGTATGAGGAAGGGTATACAGAGGAAAGTGAGGTACCCTGTGCAAGTCCTTGTGGGTTCCTGTCTTGTAAATCTATATTATTTAACCAGACCTAACTGAAGTCTGTACAAACTGGTCACCACTTGGAGGTCTCTTGAAATTGCACTCACTAGGAGACAGCACTTATCACATGGACTGGAAGCTTCCACTGTGTTTTCTCAAGCCACCACTCATTGCTAAGAGAAATATTCTGGAGGGCATATAGGCTGTATTAGGGTTGCCAGGTCCCTCTTCGCAACTGGTGGGAGATTTTGGTGGCGGAGCCTAAAGAAGGTGAGGTTTGGGGAGGGGAGGGACTTCAATGCCATAGAGTCCAATTGCCAACGCGGCCATTTTTCTCCAGGTGATCTGATCTCTATCGGCCTGAGATCAGTTGAATTAGCAGGAGATCTCCTGCTACTACCTGGCAGTTGGCAACCCTTGGCTGTATCCACACAAAAATTTGAAAATGTACCCCTGCCATGGCAGCAGCAGTAAGCAGCATGGAAACAACATCTGAAAAAGCATCTATACATCCCTGTTCCAAAAGCTACTCACTGCTGAATCCCCTATGCCCTGGAAGCTCCCTCTTTCCCCTCACTTTCCCTTTCTTTACTGAGCTGCACTGTAATGCTACAGCATGCCTTGGCAGGAAAAGGGCAAAATACCTTTAAAGGGCTGAAGAGGGGGAAAGCTGAGCTTAGCAGTGCTATTTTGAAGGTGGGGCTTAGCTCTCTCCACTAGTCGTGGCTACTCCACCCACAGAAGCACTGCAGTTTCCCCTTTAATAGAAAATGAGGTTTACGTATTCTCTGGAATAAAGGGGAGTGGGAACAAAAGCCAGACAAGTTGTTATGGATCGGGTATGATATCATCTGGGTACTTCTCTTCATTGCGGGGTGGGGGGGCTTCCTGCGGATAACAGTTTCCCATGTAGTAGTCTCCTGGCCAGGAAAAGCTTCGTCTGCTTTTCTGTTAAGGGCAAAGGAGCAGGTCTAATAAGAAGGGTACCAGTTGGCTGCCATTTGGTGGCAGCTCAAGATCTTTCACTGATTGAGGCTGTAATGGCAGCAGACACTAACCCCCCTACCATGTCACCGCTGTTAACAAGGACCCCCTTGCTCGATCCCGTCTTGGCTAAACTCACATTTTGGCAGCCGTTTTAAGAACTTGCAATGACTCTCTTTGGAGAAGATGAGGCCACAGCTCTCCTCAATCAGGCTACGCGAATGATTGACCAACATCTTGGACAGGACTGACCTACTACTGGGGCATTAATTGCCTACCCGTGAAGCTGGATGTAATTTCATCAGCAAATACAAGCCTTCCTAAGTATAACCGCTAATTACTATCAAGCTGCCAGATAGGCTTGATCACACGTACTAACCTTGCCTGAAGGTCTCCTACCAGCCTGCCTCAGGTATGGGTGAAGCCTCCACCCTGCAAGAACTTTTGTCCATCCAGCATATTCTCCTGCCTGTATGCAATCACCTTTTGTTGCCCTCCTGGGAAGACCCCACCTTAATGCAACCAGAGTCAGGAATGCCACAGAATCTCATCCTAGACCAGTGATGGCGAACCTTTTAGGGACCGAGTGCCCAAACTGCAACCCAAAACCCACTTATTTATTGCCAAGTGCCAATACGGCAATTTAACCTGAATACTGAGGTTTTAGTTTAGAAAAAACAACTCATACATTCACATATTTTGTATTAAAAGAAAAACACAATAACAGAGCTTTCAATGATGCAAACTTTTACCTTTCAATAAAAAGTTGTTTGTATTTGGCATGCATCTCTCCAGGACTCGTCCTCTGCTCAGCCACCAGACATTATTGCTAGGGTTGCCAGGTCTCCAGCCACCACCTGGAGGTTGGCAGCCCTAGTAGAGGAAGGGGGAGGGATGGAGAAAGGAAGGAACTGGGAAAGGAAAGAGAATGAAGGAACTGGGGAAGGAAGGAAGAAAGGGGGAGGGATGGAGAAAGAAAGAAAGAAAGAAAGAAAGAAAGAAAGAAAGAAAGAAAGAAAGAAAGAAAGAAAGAAAGAAAGAAAGAAAGAAAGAAAGAAAGAAAGAAGGGAAGGAAGAGGGGAAGGAAGGAAGAAAGGAAGAAAGAAAGGAAGAAAGAAAGAAAGAAAGAAAGAAAGAAAGAAAGAAAGAAAGAAAGAAAGAAAGAAAGAGAAAGAAAGAAAGAAAGAGGGGAAGGAAGGAACTGGGAAAGGAAAGAGAAGGAAGGAACTGGGGAAGAAAGGATGAAAGGGAGGAAGGATGGAAGGAAGAAAGAAAGTGTCCTGGGTTGGGCCTCAAGCCCAGCCCAGGACTTGCTCCAGAGCGCACACCCGAAGTTCTCCCCCCCTTACTGGCAGCTCTGGGGAGGCGGCGAGGCGACAGTGCGGGACGGCGGAGATGTTGGGGCCCAGCGCAGCAGCATCGGTCACCTCCCAGCTGAAAGGGGGCAGGGGAGGAGGGGGCGGCGAGGGCGAGCGCGCCAACACTCGCAACCCCGCCAGCCTGCGGGTGACCTTAGGGGGCAGGGAGGGAGAAGGCAGAGGCCATGCAGCCACGCCTGAGCCAGAGGACTTGAGGGTGGCTCCGGCTACCCCACAAGCTTACAGCTGGAGTCAGGGACGAGTGCGAGCGGGGGAGAGGGGGAGGATGGCGGGAGATGGCAGGCCCTTCTCTGGCGGACGCGCGGCTGTTGAGGGGCTGCCTGGTCCTCCGTGAGTGCCATGAGAAGGAGGAGGCGGCGGGCGAAAACGGCCGGGGGAGAGGCGCCTGAGGAGGAGGACGATGGCGGCGGCAGCCTGGAGCTGGACTTTTGGGAGGCGCCTGAGGGGGACGAGGAGGAGGAAGGCGGCGAGGAGGAGCTGCTGCTGGAGCCTGGAGGAGGAGGCCCCTCCTCCTTGCTGCTGGCCTCCCTGCCGCCTGTCAGCTGTTGGGGGCGAGAGGGGGGAAGAGGAAGAAGCCAGCCACGTGAGTGCGAGGCAGGAAGCTGACGCGCCCACGCACGCACGTTGGGGGGGAAGCTCAGCTGAGAGAGGGAGGGGCACAGACAACCCGGGAGGCCTTTTGGAGCCCACCCGCGCGTGCCGGCAGAGAGGGCTACGCGTGCCGGAAGTGGCACGCGTGCCATAGGTTCGCCAACACGGTCCTAGACTCACCCCAAATGCATGTATTTTACAATCATTTATTTGGTATTCCTTTAGGCTGGCACCTATAATGTTTGTTTGTTTGTTTTATTAGACTTATATCCAGCCCTTTCCTGGCCAAGGCCAGGCTTAGGGCGGCTCACAACAACAACAACAACAATACAATAAATATAAGATATAAATTAATTAGACTAATACTTGAAGGAGGCGGTGTGAAACCGCTGTTAACAATACCATCACTATGGCTGAATTTCTTACAGGAGTTCTTAAAGAACAAGAAAAGTTTTATTAACCCAACTTGTAACTTATATGTATTGCCCTTTGGAGGTATAGTGTTGTTTTTTCTATCTCTGTCTTTTGGTATGCCAATAAAGGTTAATGAAAGGAAAATGAATACCATCACTATATCCTTTTGATCCAGCCAACTACTGCCCAGTTTCAAATTTGTTGTTCCTGGACAAGATAGTTGAACGGGCAGGGGCAGAACAGCTACAGGCCTTCCTGGAGGGCCTATCTATCCTAGATCCATTCCAGTGCGGCTTTCGAACTGGCCACAGGACAGAGATTGTGCTGGTTGCCCTCAAAGATGATTGCTGCAGATAGCTGGATCAGGGCAGGTCTGTGCTGCTATTGTTGTTAGATCTCTCAGAGGTGTATGACACAGTCAACCACAATCTGCTGGCCCACCACCTTGCTGCCATTGGATAACGTGGGGCAGCCCTTCAATGGCTGATCTTATTTCTCCAAGGTCAGGGACAGAGGGTGGCACATAGAGGAGAGGGTCTTATCATGACACCCTCTGGTGTGTGGAGTCCCAGAAGGGCCAATCCTTTCCTCTGTGCTTTTTAACATCTACATGCACCCCCTCACCCAGCTAGTCAGGAGTTTCGGGCTGGGTTGTCATCAATATGCAAATGACACCCACCTGTATCTGTTGATGGACAGCCAGCCGGACACCATCCCAGAAGTTCTGGCCAGTTGTCTGGAGGTTGTGGTGGGGTGGTTGAAACAGAGCTGCCTGAAATTGAACACATCAAAGACAGAGGTCCTGTGTCTGGGTGGTGGTGTCCAGGTCAGGGAAATCAGTTCCCCACTCTTGATGGTACTACCTCCCTCTGTCAGGATTTTATCTTGTATATTTTAACAGTTGGAAGCTTCCCTGAGCCCTGCTTGGCAGGTTAAGGTGTGGAGTAAAAGCAGACTGAAATAATAAATAAATACATATCACTGGTCTGGCAGCCAAAGGGTGGTGATGGTCTCTTCCCCTCCAGTTGTGCAAAGGCTGCCAACTCTGCTTTTGATTCTTTTGGACTCCAGGATATTTCCTCATGACCCTCTGCTTCCTTATCTTTTATTATTTTCTTGGGACCTTCTGACGCTTTGGCTAACTTCTCTACCCGCAAATTCTGGATCATCAAAATGGACAATGCACTCTCCTCAGCTCAGCATGTTAACAATAAGTAAATCCTTCCTCTTTTATGAAACTTGGACTTGTCCCTCCTTTTCTCTTAACCCCCCTTCCCTTTAAGTCCCTCACTCTCTTACTCCTCATCATGGCTGTTCCCTGGTACAGAATCAGTCAGCCAGTGGCTTGGCTTTCTTTCACTTTCCTTTTCTCTCCTCTTCTTTAACGCTTCATACACATGATGAGAATATGCCATTATGTTTTAGGTAGGTTTCTTTCTTTAGTCACCAGCGAGATAAACTATCAAGAAGGGTAAGCAGTAATGCTTCCCAGAGTGGTTTGGCCACTGGTGTGGGTCAGCCGGGGCTGGATCCCTTACCCTGGGATTTCAGCAGCCCCAAGTAGGGTTGCTAGCTCCGTGTTGGGAAATAACTGGAGATTTTGGGGGGCGGAGCCCGTGGCAAACGGGGTTTGGGGAAGGGGGACTTGAATGCCATAGAGTCCAACTGCTAAAGCGGCCAATTTCTCCAGGAGAAGTGAGCTCTGTCAGCTGGAGATCAGCTGTAATAGCAGGAGATCTCCAGCTAGTACCTGGAGGTTAGGTACACAAGAGTTAGCGTGCTGATAGTTAGCTAGCAAACATAGAACAGCACTTGAACTGTATTCAACACAATTTATCTGCACAAAACTCAAAATAATCACAAATTGTTCAAAGTTAAAGCAATTGTTCACAATCACTATGCACTTGTAACTGAATAATACAGAAGTGCATCATAAACTTCAAGTTTATGATGCACTTCTGTATTATTCAGTTACAAGTGCATAGTGATTGTGAACAATTGCTTTAACTTTGAACAATTTGTGATTATTTTGAGTTTTGTGCAGATAAATTGTGTTGAATACAGTTCAAGTGCTGTTCTATGTTTGCTAGTACCTGGAGGTTGGCAACCCTAGCCCCGAGTCACTGCTGTAATAGCCTTAATCATTCTCCCTTGTGCCTGTCCACCTGCCTTCCTGCTCTTGCAGCTGCTTGGGAACTGCCACCGATTGTCTCTTTGCTCCCCCAGCCCTTTGTTAAAAAGAAATAAATCAAGCAAATCAAGCACGCCCATAGCACTTTCTCAGTTTTTGTAACATTACTTCCTCTTATGATAGTTCAGCTAACATTTGGGTTGCTTTGGCAACTGTCAACCAAAAATGGTGGCCAGACTCGTGCGAAACAGGGAATCTGGATGGATGGGCAAGTAATAGGATGCTGCCAGCCCGTGGGATGGGAAGTTGATGCCCTAAAAATGCAGTGCTGGCAGCAGTCGCCTCATGATGCCACCTCCATGCTGCCATTTCAAGAAAAGAATGCCTAAGTGGCCTGACTAAACTGGGTAGGTTTTGCAAATAGATGCCAGTATTTTGTCTTCGTTTGCAGACAACAAACAGTTTTGCAAAAAAAGAAGAAAAAAAAGAAAAAAAAAAGATATCCAGAAGAAGCTGGATCACAAACATGAGGTTGGACAGGATTCTTTTGTGTCTATCCATTTCCTTTGCCTATGGCTGCTTTCTAATTCAGATGCAATGTGCTATAGAAACGGAGACTCTAAGAAGCGCAATCCTTTTAGGGGTGTTCAAGGGACGTGTGAGAATAGTTTCTTCTTCTTTTCCTCAGAAAGACGCCTGAGGTGAATTCCAGACTGGTTTATGACAAACTGATAAGCACTTAAATATATTTTGATCGTGTACGAGGAAAATAAAGGAAGAACAGCTTTGCATTGCAGCCTCAGCTGCCTTTCCTATGAAAGGCTCCTGGACACATTAGTTCAGCATCAGGCTTTGAAAAGCCACCTTGCTTTCAGGGGATTATGGTTTCAATCCAATTGCAGGTTTCTAAGCCATTTTCCTCTTAAAGGGATCCTGAACATGTAATCGTATTAGTCATTGACTGGCCTCCATTCAGACAAGCCAGAATGCCATAAGGGATGAGGCTGTAACGTGGCACTTGGCAAAGCTAGGCCAGAGTACATTTTTAAATGGATTATCTGTAGAGCAGCCCTGGCTGCAGGATCACAAAGGAATTCACAGCTGTGCTTGCCCATCTCTCAACGTAATACCTTCTCATGGCTATTCAGAGCAGAGCTCTTCAAAAGCACTTCATGAAATTGTAGTAATTCTCTATCACTCTGTAGGGATGTGGACCAAATCGTAAATGTTTGCCGCTTAATATGGATCACACAGTCCTTTCAAACAAGGAAATTGTTCAGTAATTTACAATGCAATTCTAACCAAAGCATGAGATCCATCCAGCTTTTCCACTGGTGAAAAAGGGAGGAGGGGGCTCCCTTTGACCACCAAGAAGTCTTCGCTGATGATCGTGAGGCCTGCATGGACAAATAGGGATGCCAGCCTCCAGGTGGGACCTGGGAATCCCCCAGAATTATAGCTCATCTCCAGAGTACGTCGGTTCCCCTGGAGAAAATGTTTTGGAGGGTGGACTTTATGGCATTGGACCCCACTGAGGTCTCTGTCTTCCCTAGGCTTCATCCCCAAATCTTCAGGAGTTTTCCAGCTTTGATATGGAAACCCTACCCCCCATCTCTCACTGGTGGCCAGGGGGACCTGTTACCCCATGGACAATGGGCATGTGTGACAGAAGCCAGTTTAAGCAAGGGAATAGTGGTAATGTTCATTATGGTTTCCATCTGGCCAGAGAAGAGTCAGCATGGCTTACTCCCATGATTCCAATGAGGTCTGATATACAGTAAGCTATAGGTAAAGCTATTAATCAAGAAGAGTAGGTTTTTATACCCCACTTCTTCTCTATCTTAAGGAGTTTCAAAGTGACTTACAATTGCATTCCCTTCTTCTCTCCACAACACGTACCTTGTGAGGTAGGTGAAGCTGAGAGAGTTCTAAGAGAACTGGGACTGGCCCACAGTAACCCAGCAGGCTTCATGTGAAGGAGTGGGGAATCAAACCTGGTCCTCCAGATTAGAGTCTACTGCTCTTAACCACTACACCATGCTGTCTCTCAGTGGTTATGTGAGGGTCTCTGTCTTTGTGTCTCTGCTTTCCATCACCTGCTGTGTTATCAGTGAACTCGTAAAAGCAGTTCACACCTTCTGGTCTCAGGCGCCAGGCCTGATGGCCCATGTATCTTCCCCCCCCCCCCCCGCTGTTCTTCCTGCCAGTACTCCCTCAGGCCGATGCGGCCTTGGAAGTGTGATAGCCGCCCAGACTTCCTGGGATCTGTCTGATGTTTTGTATTATGCCAAGCTTGTAACTTCCCATAACAATAAGTGTGAACCCCAGTGCCCCAGTGCCCTGGAGTCAATATATTCTGTAAACCCGTATAGCCCCTCACTTGCAACTTTCTACCTGTGCCTGTCTCATCTCCTGAAGGCTTCAATAAATCGATTGTTTCTGTATCAACGTCTGAGCAACTGATTTGGAGAAGCAAACTCAGAGAGGGGGATCTCTCACATTAAGTTGCAAGTCCTTGCCTCTCGGACTGCAGCTGTACCGCTTTGGACAGAATGTCAGCCGACGAGGACACCACCCCTAACCCCGATGCCCCCAAGGAACCGGACGAGCCGGAGAAGCCGGACCCTAAAGAGGAGGGAGCCAAGCCAAAGAAACCGAAGGGTCGCGCCCCCGACCAAGATCGGGACGGACGGCCCCGGGGGCTCACTTATTGGCTGGACTCTCCCAAGGGCTGGTCGCTCTCGCGGACTGCGGCGAAGGATCGCCGGTTGGCCTTCCCCAGCACGGGACTCGAAGGGGACCCGGCCCGCAAAGAGGCCCTCATGGAGGAAGAACGAAAACAGTGGCAGGAAGACCGCCGGGCTATGCAGGAGCAGATGGAGATCATGCAACGCGTAATGGGTGAGATGGCCACGACCCTAGATGCGCTGAAATTGCAACCTCCAGCCGGTGCTCCCCCAGACGGGGCGCCAGTAGTTCCGCCCGCAACCCCTGCCCCCCCGGCCCGTCGGGACCTGAAAGTCACGTATGACGGGTCGGGAGACCAGTTGACCTTTTTTATGGTCCAAGTAGACATTTTTATGCGGGAACAAGGCCGAACCTTCGTTTCTGAGGAGTCCCGGGTGCAGTACGTGGCTTCCTTACTGCAAGGGGAGGCGGCTGCCTGGATGGTGTTGCAGTATGAACTCCGCTCGCCGGTGCTGCGAACCCTGGACGAGTTCATGGTAGCACTCCGAAACCGTTTTGAGGACCCGACTCTAGGTGAGCGGGCTAAAGCCTCCCTGATGCAACTGCGCCAAGGGACTAAGTCGGTGGCGCAGTATGCAAGTGAGTTCCAGTCACTGGCTAGCCGAATTCTGGACTGGAGTGAGGCTACCTTGGTACAATGTTTCAGGGAGGGTCTCAACCCAGACCTCCAACATTGGGCCTTCATGCAAGGGAACCCCCCGGATGTGGAAGGTTGGGTTCGCCATGCTGCTGACATCGAGAATCGCAAACAACTCCTGAACTTGTCCAAGCAACGGATTGGGCGAGACCCCAGACCCCGGGGTGACCGTGGCCGGGAACTCCGGCAAGGGGGTGGCGGGGTCCTCTCGGCCGCGGAACGCCGCAAGCGGTTCGAGGCCGGCGTCTGCCTGATCTGCGGGGGAAAGGGTCACTTTGCATCGCAATGCCCCTCTCGCTCAGGCCGTCCGACCCCTCCCCGCCAAACCCAGGCCGAGCCGACGAAACCGGCCGCCGACAGCCAGCCTCGCCGCAGAAGTGGACCACTGAGCCGGCGCTCCGGCGCACCCTCCGCTCTCCACGCACGTCCCCAGGATGGGGCATCCGACTCTACGGTCCCATCGGGGTCCCGGATTACAAATACCGTCTTTGATTCGGACGGCTCCCCGGAGGCCACTACCCCGTCCCCCTCTTCCAGCGAGGAGGAAGAGTGGGAACAGCCGGCAAAAAACGCCGTCGGTCTGCTGTAGAGGGGGCTCCGCAGCAGACCGTCCCTATCGTTGTGCAAGGAGCTCCACCGATGGTAAGCGCCCAAGAGGACAATGTATTTGTGCGTGTCCATCTGTCCCTACCCAAAGGGGGTCCCCCGTTAGAGGTCCCCGCGTTGGTCGACTCGGGGTGTGCCCGCACCATGATAAATGAGGAAACTGCCAAGAAGTTGGGTGTCCGGCGCAAGCGGCTTCCGGGACCCCTCCGTTTTTCCCAAATGGACGGGAGTGACTTTAAACGGGGCCCGGTGACCCACAGAACTGCAGCCGTGATTATGTCCGTGGGGGAACATTGGGAACGGTTGTATTTCACTATCGCCCCTATTGTAACCCCTGTGGTGTTAGGGATGAACTGGTTAAGGGGGCACAATCCCTCCATTGATTGGGTTAAACGGGTGCTTTCCTTCCCCGAAAACCCCTGTGGGTTGCATGACAAGGAACGGGTACTCAGGACTCCAGCCGCCGCACTGGTAGGGTCCCCCGCCCCAGTCTCTCCTCAATTACCCTCTGAGTACTCGCAATTTACTGATGTTTTTGATGTTAGAGAGTGCGACGAACTGCCTCCCCACAGAGAAACGGACTGTGCCATCGAGATTGTAGGGGAAGGCAAACTGTCTAAGGGAAAGGTTTACCCCATGAGCCCTAGTGAAAAGACAGTGTTGCGAGACTATCTGGATGTCAATCTGGCGAGGGGTTTCATACGCCCCTCCAAGGCTCCTTATTCAGCCCCAGCCTTCTTTGTAAAGAAAAAGACGGGAGATTTAAGACTGTGTATTGACTTTCGCAGACTGAACGCAGTCACCCAGTCTAATGCTTACCCCCTCCCTCTTATTCCTGACCTTCTAGCACAATTAAAGGAGGGCCGAATCTTCACCAAACTGGACTTGGTAGAAGCCTACCACCGCATTCGCATCAAAGAAGGAGACGAACCCAAAACGGCCTTTTCCAGTTGTTTTGGGATGTTTGAGTACCTAGTCATGCCGTTCGGACTTTCGGGGGCTCCGAGTGTCTTTATGCAATTAATTAATGAGGTTTTGCATGATTTGCTGTTTCGCGGGGTGGTGGTATTTCTCGATGACATCCTTATTTACTCTGAAACCATGGAAGACCATGTGCGCCTAGTGCGAGAGGTGCTCCAGCGGCTGCGGGAGCACAAACTGTATGCTAAGGTGTCCAAATGTGAATTCCACCAACCCTCCATTACATTTCTGGGGTATGTGATCTCCCACCAAGGGTTGGAAATGGACCCCGCCAAGGTCCAGGCAGTGCGGGACTGGGAACCCCCCACTACCCGCCGCCAACTTCAGCAGTTTTTGGGGTTTGCCAATTTTTACCGGAACTTCATTCCTAACTTTGCCCAAGTTGCGCTTCCCCTCACTGCCCTGTTGCGTACCAAGGACAAGGGGGCTAGCGCCGCGCTTCCCTCAGCCCGTTTGCAATGGTCCCCCCAGTGCCAGCTAGCTTTTGAACGTTTGAAGCTACTTTTTTCATCCGAACCCGTTTTGGCTCACCCAGATTGCACCAAGCCTTTTGTGGTGCAAGTGGATGCCTCGGATGTAGCCATGGGCGGGGCCCTATTGCAGAGGGATGAGGGGGGACGGTTGAGACCATGCGCCTACTTCTCCAAGAAGTTTTCCCAGTCTGAAATCAACTGGGCCATTTGGGAGAAGGAGGCAGCAGCGGTCAAACATGCCCTTACCATATGGCGACACTTCTTGGAAGGGGCCGAACTGCCATTCGAAGTGTGTACCGATCACAAGAATCTTGAGGCCCTCAAGGGGGCTAGAAAACTCAATGCCAAACAGGTTCGGTGGGCCCAATTTTTCGCTAAGTTCCGGTTCACTCTCAGACATGTCCCTGGCAAAGAAAATGCCCTAGCCGACGCTTTGTCACGACTTCCCCAGTATCGCAACGATTTCGATCGCCCAGTCGACTCCCTGTTCACTCCCGAGCAGCGAGGGGAAGTTCCTAGCTTAGCCGTCACCACCCGGTCCCAAGCCCGACCACCGGAGACCCCCCCTACACTCAAAGGCATCCCGGAAGCCTTCCAACAGCGACTCCGGGACGCCTCCTTGCAGGAGGAGGAGCATCATCTCCTCCCCACTGGTCTGGAACGTACCAACACTTGGTGGGTGCAAGGGGGGAAACTGTACGTCCCCTCCTCTCTTCGCAAGGAAGTATTGGGACTTGTACATGGTGCCAGGCTAGCGGGTCATTTTGGTTTCATAAAAACGCTTCACCTGGTTCGAAGACAATTCTGGTGGCCCGGTATGAGATCTGATGTAGAGTTGTATGTGCGCAGCTGCCCCACCTGCGCCACAGCCAAGAAACGGATGGGAAAACCCCCAGGGCTTCTCAAACCGCTTGAGAGCCCCTCCCGTCCCTGGGAAGTCATCGCCATGGATTTTATCACCAACCTACCTCCGAGTCGGGGAAAAACGGTTCTTTGGGTTATCACAGACCTCTTTTCCAAACAGGTTCACTTCGTTCCATGTGCAGGCCTTCCTTCAGCCCAGGGCTTAGCTAAACTGTTCATCACACACGTCCTCAGGCTACACTCGATCCCGAGGAAGGTCCTCTCCGACCGGGGGGTCCAGTTTGTTGCCAAATTCTGGCGGGCCTTCCTAAAGTTAATGGGAGTGGAAGAGCAGGGCCTTTCTTCCGCCTATCACCCCCAAACGGATGGTCAAACAGAACGAGTAAATGCGGTGGTAGAATGTTATTTGCGTTGCTATGTAAATTTCCACCAGGACGACTGGGTCGACCTGCTGCCATTTGCCGAATATGCGTATAACAATGCGCCTCATTCCTCTACCGGCTTTAGTCCCTTCCAAGTTATATACGGGACGGATTTCGGCCCTTTCGGTTCTGCCCCCGTCTCGCCAGAGCTCCAGTCTACCCCTGACCTTCAGGAGTGGATTCAGGTGGTTAAATCCACCTGGCCATGGTTGCTCAAAAATCTGGAAAGGGCAAAAAGCAAGTACAAGGAACAAGCAGACAAACACCGGTCTCCGGGATGGGAACTCAAGGTGGGGGAGCAAGTCTATCTGTCCACCAAAAACCTCCGCTCTCTTCGCCCCTGCAAAAAACTGAGCGACCGTTATGTGGGACCTTTCCCCATTACCAGAGTAATCAACGAGGTTACTGTGGAACTGGACCTCCCAAAAACTCTGAAAGGAGTCCATCCAGTCTTTCATATAAGCCTCCTCAAACCCTATGTGGCAGCCCCCCAGTTCCACCCCCCTCCCGCACACGAGATTCCTACCGTAGTAGGAGGGGACACCCATTTGGAAATATCCAAGGTTTTAGACTCCAAATGGAAGAAAGGGAAACTGTTTTACTTTGTTCGCTGGAAAAACCTTGGCTCCGCTCATGACGAATGGGTGGCCGCACCCCACATGGCGGCTCCTCGCTTAGTCCGGGAATTCCACCTTGCTTATCCCGATAAGCCTCGTCCTCTCGGGGACCCCGGGGGGGGGCCTTAAGGGGGGCAGAATGTGAGGGTCTCTGTCTTTGTGTCTCTGCTTTCCATCACCTGCTGTGTTATCAGTGAACTCGTAAAAGCAGTTCACACCTTCTGGTCTCAGGCGCCAGGCCTGATGGCCCATGTATCTTCCCCCCCCCCCCCGCTGTTCTTCCTGCCAGTACTCCCTCAGGCCGATGCGGCCTTGGAAGTGTGATAGCCGCCCAGACTTCCTGGGATCTGTCTGATGTTTTGTATTATGCCAAGCTTGTAACTTCCCATAACAATAAGTGTGAACCCCAGTGCCCCAGTGCCCTGGAGTCAATATATTCTGTAAACCCGTATAGCCCCTCACTTGCAACTTTCTACCTGTGCCTGTCTCATCTCCTGAAGGCTTCAATAAATCGATTGTTTCTGTATCAACGTCTGAGCAACTGATTTGGAGAAGCAAACTCAGAGAGGGGGATCTCTCACAGGTTAATGGTGTGGAGTTAAATGTTAATATGCAGCTAATTGTTTAACATACTTGAACTTCTCTTCTTACAATTTAACCCCAAAATCGCCAGTTTGATTTTGCTTCTCTTTTGTGCAACTTGAACCCATGATTCATTATTTTCATGCCATGTTCTATTTTATCAAACTAAATGTTTTCAATAAAATGTACATGCTTTCCACTGTTATTTCATTCTGGATCAATATACCAAACTATTGCCACAAAGAGATGGTCGCCTAAGAACTAAGTGCCTGACCCTACCAGTAAAACATAACTGGTGCTTGTCATTTACAGTTTTCCCCATAAAATGGGCAACAACAGTGAAAAGAGAAACCTTAACATTCAATAAATCTGTTATATGCATAAAGAACATATACTATATGTATAAATATTACCAAATTTGCGTATATAAACTATTCAACATGAGTACACAGTAGCCCTCTACACATAGCCTACCACAGGCAAAGGGGGAGAAGAGACAAGGGCAATGGCCCTGCCCCCACCTACATTCAATTTATGACTTGTAGGGTTGCCAGGTACCTCCTGGCAACTGGGGTGGGGGTGGGGAACTTACTGGAAGTAAAATTAGGCTGAGGTCTCTGGCGTCCACAATGCGGCAACATTGTTTCTGGTGTGCACCAGAAGTGACATCATTGCATCGCTGCCAACCGCAGGGGGTCACGCTGGTATTTGGGCATTTGGGCATCTGGTATTGCTATGGCAGAAGCCGTTTTTACCATAGAGTTTTGCTGAAATACCAGAATGCCCCTGCAGTCGTCAGTGATGCGATGATGTCACAGTGCATGCCGGAAATGATGTTGCTGCGTTGCTGACGCCAGCCTAGGTTTACTACTGGTAAGTTTGGCCACTGGCTGGCTGAACAGCACTGGGGGCGGGGCACCAAAGTAGGGGATCCACTGCTTCCAGCAGGGGTCTGGCAACCCTACTGACTTGTGACCATGCCATTTACTTGTGGAAGAAGTGTATTCATGTAGGTTGCCCTCTCATGATCAGGAAAGTTTGGGAAAGTAACATTCCCAATCATGGTGACAGTATCTAGGCACGTTCTCTCCCTACAAACATAGCCTCTGTGCTCCGTAGTCAGCATCTGCAAGTCAGTGGGGGTGGGGCCAGTGCACTCATCCCCACTTCCTGTCCCTGCATTTTGATTTTAATGTCTGTAGGGTTATGTGGCCCTAACCTGGATGGCCCAGGCTAGCCTGATCTCGTTAGATCTCAGAAGTTAAGCAGGGTCAGCCCTGGTTAGTATTTGTTTTTTAAAAAAAAATATTTTATTAGGTTTTTGGGTAATACATAGAAGCAAGGGGAAAAGGGGGTAAGGAACAATTATCTTAACTTGTCTTATTGGCTTAGCGTCCAGGACAGGTCTTCTCCATTCTTGTTTTTTTTCTTAACAATCAAATTTCTATTCTAATCTAATTTCTATTTTAAGTTCATTTCTTCTCTATAGTCATTACATAATTCATAAAGATCAAACAATTATTCTATCATTTCTCACTTTTAACTATTCTAACTCGTGTCTTGAATCACAACAATATGTACTTTGTTTCTATCTTAAATTCACAATATATCTTTCGTAGAACGATTTCCAATTCTGTTCGTGTTCTTCCGGTGGTTTCTTCTTCATCCTGCTTAGTATTTGGATTGGGAGACCACCAAGGAATACCAGGGTTGCTGTGCAGAGGAAGGCACTGGCAAACCACCTCTGTTAGTCTCTTGCCATGAAAACCCCAAAAATGGTTGCCGTAAGTCGGCTGCGACTTGAAGGCACTTTACACACACACACAGGGTTATGTGTAGAGGACGTGTATAAACAAACTTAACAAACAAACAGCAAAAACAGTGAACTGAGATTATGGACAAAAATAAGGGAAAAGAAAAAAATACAAAACAAAACTGGGAGGGTTTGCTCATCCCTTCTGCTAAAAGTGCAGATGGCAGTGGGTGTGTGGTTCAGAGCTGGAAACACTAATCTTTGTCTATATATCAATGCCTGGCATTCCTCAGTGTTAAGTAACAATGTGTTGTTATTTATCCCCAACTGCAATCCCACAATTATGTTTGTCGAGTTCCAGAAAAGGAAATTAAACGGGACTAAAAGTACTTATCTTATTTTAGCTAACTACTGTAATTGTTGGAAGCCAATTTGGATTCCATAGCAAGTCTATGAAGTTAGTTTCAGGAGAATAGCCATGTTGGTCTGCAGTGGAAGAGCTAGATTTGCATCCAGTAGCACCTTAGAGACCAAGATTTTTGGGATATGAGATTTCAAGAGCGAAAGCTTATCTGATTACGGAAGCTGTGACTCTTCAAAGGCTTATACCCTGAAAATCTTGTTGTTCTCTAAGGTGCTACTGGACTCGAATCTAAGTCTATGAAGTTTGCCTGTTTGGAAGCACCGCACATTCCTGATCCAGTGCTTTAGTACAAATCTAAAAAAAAAAAAAAAAACTTGAGAAAGTGATACTGTGTTGTATGGGAGTTTGGGTCTCTGCGTGTACTATACTACCTGTACCAATCCTGCAGTTGCCCTACAATTTATTGGTTTACTATAGGCCGCTAGGGGATTAGCATGGTTATGCATGGGTACAATATGGCTTCTGAGGACTGAATCACATGGACACTCCTTTTGAACCCATGTCTTATCAGAATTAAATTCCATTAGGGAAGGGGAATGGGATGGTATAGCCCAATCTCATCAGATCTTGGAAGCTAAGAAGGATGAGTACTTGGATGGGGAACCACCAAGGAAGACTGCAGAAGAAGGCAATGGCAAACCACTTATGCTTCTTGCTTGCAAATTGAAGGCACATAATGCATATAAGAACCATTGGTTTCAGCTCATTTTCTTTCCAAATTAGAATTCTTAAAAGTCCAATCCATACCAGTGTTACAGTAGGAAGGGAGGGGGGCTGGTGTCTTTCCTTGTTGGGAAACTCCCTTAGACCAAGGATCCCTCAGAACTTCCTAAGAACATCTAGACTGCACAGTACTAGAGCAATAACAAAGTGACAACATTACAGATATGTTCAGATGAAAAAGCAACACAGTTGAACTAACTAAGCTGAACACACATTACCTAAGCTGTAGCAGTTTCCTCAGACCATATGTAAAGTTGCTTTCAATAACAAGAAGTTGTAGGGGTCGTTAATTCATACCCAACCTCTTTTGGAACTGATGTCAAAGCAGAAGAAGTCCCAAAAGTCCAGATATTTATGGTCAATGGAATTGGACCTAAGCCAGCCTCCTTTCTAAGAGTGATGAGCTGCTTTAATTAATGACATGCAAAGCCCCATATCTGATGTCAGAGGCTACTGTATAAAATACAATCCCACCTCCATCAAGCATCTGGTAACAGCTCTGAACTTCCATGACAAATAGGTGGTCTGGTCCAAACTGGATTGTCCTTTGTCCAAAAGGGATTAACTCTGTCAGGATGATCCAGTGTAACTGAATGGTTTATTCTAATGTAAACGCCCAGGGGGTCCAAGGTCCCAGATACTCTAGGTGGCACTCTTGTCCTAGTAAGGTTTTAGGGTTCCTGTCACAATCAGCACACCGGAATCCTGAAGGAGAAACAAATATAATCAGAGTGAAACGACTTGGATCAGACACAGACATCTCATCAAAAGGATGGTGTATACCCTGACCTTTTTGAATCTGCAGGCACCTTTGGAATTTTGAGAGGGGATGGTGAGAGCCACCCCAAAATTGCTGCTGTCGGAGGTGGAACCAAACACACCTTCCACCTTGCTTTGCAAAGAATTGCAGATTTTAATAAGAAGAAATGAAGGAAAGCCTGAAAGCAGGGCGGGAGAGAGAAAGAGAAGGAGGAATAAAAAGAAGGGAAGCCTAAAGAGGGCATAGAATTGCAAGCCAGGGTATTTACCAGTCGTCCTTATCCTCCAGTGGCTGCGGCTGCTATGGTAGCTGTGCCAAACCCTTTCATTCGAATGAGGACATCCAATAACAAGGGCCTAACAATGCCCCCACCTATTTTCTCAAAAGCTTGTCAGGCACCAGAGGAAGTGCTGGTGGGCACCGCATTGGGGAAGCCTGGTCTACACTTTATGACAAACACAGGACCAAGATAACAACATGTAACCTACCACTCTGCCCAGCAGTATTTGAAGCCTTTCTCCAATGTGGAGAAAGAGCCACTTCAGTTGGAGAAAGACCCCTTAGACTGGATGAAGGCAATCAGCTTTACTGAGCAGAAAAGTAGAATGTGTTGAAATCTGGAGCAAGCACACAGCACATAGCTACTTTTTAGAAATCCCATTCAAACGTCTTTGTAGAAGGTGATTCCTCAGCTCTCATTGTTTGTTTATAGAACTTTTTAAAAAATAAAATCATGTCGCTATAATTAATGTCCTTTTAAACACCAACTGAATAATGCACTTGGAATGAAATGAGAACAGATGGATAGCTACCATAGTTTGCTTGAACTTCATGCATGAACACATGTCCTCGCCTCAACAACATATTTAGTATTCCCTCATTTTTGTAATCTTGTGTCTGCTGGAAACTGAAATCATCAACTTTGTTAGGTAACATGAAAAGAAAAGAAGATAGCGATGGAAAGGCCATATTAATTCAATTTGATATTTTGGGCTTCAGGCAACAATCCATGAGCAGACACTGAAGAAACACTTTTTATTTCTCAACTACTTAATCCCCATTTCTATAGTCTTCTCTTTAGAGCAAGAAATTCCCTTTCAGCTCTTTTCGGATTCCAATTCTGCCTCATCCTGGAAACATACATACATAATTACTTCTGTGACCCCAATCTCATCTTGTAATTGGCTGATTCACTATCACTGTTATCATTGCAATTCAGATGTGTGGGAAACATTCTTTGCCACTCCACTGTTGTCCCTGGCAATTACAGGCTTCTGTAGACCTGCATGCTCTGGGTGATTGTCAGGGCGATGGCCACTGAGATGGGGAGAGGGCTACCTCCCCACCAGACGCTGGATCCATCAGCTGCCTCGTGTGAGGCTGCACATAGAACTGTGAACTGGAAGCTTTTAAGGGGAAAGCAAGCAAGAGACAATGCCAAGCTGTTAGGGCTAAATGTAAAATACTGCAGCAGTAAACAATAGCAATCTAGCATCAGTATGGAACATCAGCATAATACAGTGAAAGTGCAGCATCCACCTGCCAGAATGCATTTTAATTCTGAAGATTAATCTTTCATGCTTCAAAATGGATTTTGAATTCAAACTCATTGATGACACCAGAAACCACAGGAGTTTGTTGTCTTTTCATAGCAACGTTCATCAGCAAAGGCCCTAATCTGTGGATTACTTACATGATTAAATATATCCTCATTCCAATAGGATTTTAAATGTCTTTAAACAGAACTGTAATCCGCATGCTGTAACTACTATAATGTAACATTCTAATGCTTAAATAGTTCTTGCCCACACATTCTAGTGTATGTCCTTTTAAAATAAAAAAGGCTATTTTTGCTATGCTTTGCATTTCCATTTTGTGATTAAGAAAGATGCTACCAGCTCTTGAAGCTGAGAGATGCTGTTGTTCCCACTGCACTTTCTGAATGAGGCACAGACACTGATTGGATCAGTTGGGTCCTGGGCTGTTGCCTTGCAGAGACCTGCCGAAGGAGACGGGGTGTGATAATCAGGCTTTTGCTGTGAACTGTGTGTATTTCCTTAATGATAATGTATTAGGTGGTCACCTGTTGGGGCCAAGCAGGAATTTGGGGGGGGGGGATTTTTTTCAAATTGATCGGAAGGAAGCCTTTTTTGTTTTGCCTGGACCACATTGCTCTTGGGGCAAAAGAGGCCTTCAGTGTTTAGGTTTGGTCTTAATGAATCTTAAGTACATCTTAAATCTTAATGAATCTTGGTCTTAAGTACAGTTTGCAGGATGAGTATGTATACAGACCACTGGTTCCCAACCAGGGATCCGTGGACCACCAGGGGTCCACGAGAACTAAACCTGGGGTCCCCAAAACAAAGTTATAAACCCATAATAAATTGATATTTACGCAGGTGGCATGGCAGCGGCTCGCAGGTGCAGAGCGCGGCGGCGTGCAGTGGTGACTCGCAGGAGCGGCGCGTGACAAGGAACATGCAGGGACAGGGAGGCCGGGGGAGGGTGCAAGCGAGCCTCACACAACCACACACAATAGGAGAAACACTCATCAAACCTTGTTTGATGATAGCTGTCGAAGAGGTTTTAGGGATGAAAGCCAAAAAGAAAATACAAGAAATACCTCTATCGAACAACACGGTAAAAGCTCGAATTGAAATTATGTCAAATGACATCGAGGAGCAGCTTGTTTCAAAAATAAAAAATTCGCGGTGTTTCGCTTTGCAGTGTGATAATCGACAGATGTTTCTAATTGCAGTCAGTTGCTCGTATTCGTCCGCTTTTTAGACGACATCAACACTAATAAAGAGGAATTATTGATTTCGCGGAAACTGGAAACAACGTCAAAAGGTATCGATGTCATGAATATAATAGCGGAGTATTTTGAGAAACATAGCATTATGTGGGAAAAGCTCGCCGGCTTCTGTATGGATGGCGCTCCAGCCATGTTAGGATCACGCTTCGGTCTAGCAACATTAATAAAACAGAAGAATCCTTCAGCAATAACTCATTGTATCATACATTGTCAGGCGTTAGCTTCCAAGACTCTTCCTAAAAGCCTTGTTAATACCATGGAAATGGCCATAAAAGTGGTCAATGTTATTAAAAGCAGCGCCTTAAATACACGCCTTTTTAAAAAACTGTGCACTGAAATGGACTCCGATCATGAGACTCTTCTTTTCCACACCAAAGTTCATTGGCTATCGAAAGGCAATATGCTGGGAAGGTTATTTGAACTAAGAAAAGAGGTTGAGCTGTTTCTAGCCGAGAAGAAAATTAAAGATTTACTAGAGCTGTTTTCTGATTCAAAAAGTCAGATGCCTTTGGCTTATCTTGTGGATATTTTCTCACATTTGAATAAACTAAACTTACAGTTGCAAGGTTCTGGAAACATAAATTTAGCAGGTGTGGGAAACATTTTTTATGTTTGAAGACAAACTGCATGCCTTTATTTGCAAACTTCAATTATGGGTAGGCAAAAACAATTATTCTGCGTTTGTGACATTAAAAGCACTGGTCGATGATAGTAAAGATGACATGAACTACCCATTAAAATGATTGACACACCAGTGTTTTCAGCAGTGTCTGACAGATTCTACAGGCTGCTGCACAAAACTTAGCTGTTCCTACTGTAACCTGTGGATTTTTGTCTACAAGCAACATTTTAGTATGCTCCTGACCTGAATGGCTGGAATGCCGACTAAGCCAGGGGGAGATAAACTTAGAACGAACCTCTTGATATATTGGACAGCGCAGTAGAACGTGCTCTGTTGTTTCCATTTCCTTGAAAGCACAGGGACATACCCTATCCTCCAGGGGAACCTTTCTGAATCTCCCATCCACAACCGCCAAGGGAAGAGCTTGGCATCTGGCAAGGGTAAATGCTTTCCTATATCTAAAGATCTCTAAATGGGAGAGGTAGGCGGCAGGAGAGATAATAGGCCAATTTCAGAATTTCAGGAATGATGGAATGTCTTTTTTAATTATATAGGTAATAATTAAGAATATAACTAAATCAAAACAGTATAAAAACTGTTTAGGTAATGCATGTTTTTATAATAAATATATTATCAGACATGAAGACATATTGAGAATATAGAGTACTGTGATTCAAAGAAGTTAATTATTAAAATGTAATTGTCGGTTTGATACCAACAGAAGTTGGTTTCAGGTAGCTGGCTCAAGGTTGACTCAGCCTTCCATCCTTCCGAGGTCTGTCAAATGAGTACCCAGCTTGCTGGGGGGTAAAGGGGAGATGACTGGGGAAGGCACTGGCAAACCACCCCGCAAACAAAGTCTGCTTAGAAAACGTTGGGATGTGACGAGTCCCCATGGGTCAGGAATGACCCGGTGCTTGCACAGGGGACCTTTACCTTTTTTAATATCCATATAAACTGTAATATAATAATGTTTATGTCTGAATGTTTTTTTAATGTTTGTTTGCTTGTAAAAAAAATAAAATTTATATTTAACAAATAGGTTGTTGCACTCAAGTGTCCCTCAGGCCAACAAATTGATTTGGCTGTTGGAGTGCAGCAAGCAAAAGTTACTGCCCTGTTTACCAGGCAAAGGCCAAAGGTTTGGCTTCTAGTAATTCTGCCAGGTCTAGGCAATTCAGTGGCTTTGTACTGCTTGTCAACTACAAGGGACAATGTAGACAGACAGATTTATTATTACGGCTTTAGCCAAAAAATATACAAACCTTATCAATAAAACCCATTACATGATAAAATATTCTCTTTATAAAAGTACAAATAAAATGTCATGGGCTAAAATTGACCTTATTAGCGTTGGTGACCTTTTAGGGGGCAATGCAACATTCCTATTTTGTACTAAATCGGGTAAAAAAAAAAAAGGTAAGGGTCCCCTGTGCAAGCACCAGGTCATTCCTGATCCATGGGGTGATGTCACATCCCAACGTTTCCAAGGCAGACTTTGTTTACGGGGTGGTTTGCCAGTGCCTTCCCCAGTCAACTTCCCTTTACCCCCAGCAAGCTAGGTACTCATTTTACCGACCTTGGAAGGATGGAAAGCTGAGTCAACCTTGAGCCGGCTACCTGAAACCAACTTCTGTTGGGATCGAACATGAGCAGAGCTTGGACTGCAATACTGCAGCTTACCACTCTGCACCACAGGGCTGTTACTAAAGCAGGTACAGAATATTTATCAGGCTTGAACCCAGCCTCAGACCAGGGCTGGATCTAAGTGAGGGGCAAGGGGGCAGCTGTCCTGGGCAGCATTTCCAGGTACCTCTGCTGTCAAGTCTACCTCGCTGGGGTGGGAGCAGGAGATGTTGGGGTGGGGCAAGGCTGGGGGTGCATCCGCACTGGCGCTGCTAGCACTGTCTGAATGCAGCATATATTGTGAGGAGATTATTTTAAAAATTATCTCCTACTATGGAGAAACAGGATAAGCAAGGTCAACCTGAGACTGGCAACAACCGGTCTGATCAGTTCCATGTATGGTTTCACAATGTGTACAAATTACTTCACCAAATGCCTAAAGGCATACATCTAAGCTGTTTTCTTGATTCGTTTGAACCTGGTTTTGAGGAGGATTCAAAGATATTGACAGTGAACATTGGGTATGTAATTATTATTTTTTTTAGTGATAAAGTCAAGGTTACACAGACAAAGCTACAATTAGGATCGTCACAATTAGGAGCTCTGCAATGATGCCCTCTTGAAATCTTTGCTTTTAAATAATTTTAATATAAAATTTTCCTTGATTTTTCTTTTATTTTCTTTGCATAATTCTGGAAATCTTTGTACCAAATTAAAGAGAATTTCTACTGAAAACTTGGGATATAGTTAAGATGGTAAAGTTAAAATACTTTATAGAGATAACGCTATGGGAACTTGGTTGCCTCCTGTTTTTATGATATATTGAAAGGTAGTTGATTAGGCAATCCTAAGAGGAGGAACAAAGCTCCTTAGGAGCCAGCATGACCTTATGCCAGCACAAGGGCCCCTTTAACCTAAGATAAGGGGCACTTACGCTGTCCCGGGAGCAAACACACCGACAGGGAATTTCAAGAAGGGAAAGCCTGGGCCAGATGGGGGGCATTCCCAGGGTGTTCCTGGGGGAAGAGTTGCCTTTAGTCAGCTTCCTAACCCCTTTCACCCCAGGAATGCCCCCTCGCACTGCGGCACTGATGCACCACCTTTTTGGTGGTGCAGCCTCGCTGTAGTCAATGAGGACATTTTCTTTTTATGTATTTGTAAAATGTTTTACATTTCTTTTCAGTGGCTTGGAAGCCAATGAGGAGGAGGCAGAGATGCACAGCTCTTGGCAACCATTGATTTATCACCTCCTTCAGGAATGGGCAGCCCATGAATTGATAGTTAAAATCATGATTTGTAGTATTGTTATTGTAAGTGTGGTATTAAGATATTTCACATTCATATTTCTATAGTTGTCTGAAATAAGCAAACAGACAAACTCCCTCCAACAAAAAACTATACTTGCCTTTCCATAATTCTTAGGTCATTTATGCATGGGTACTTTCACTCACATTCACCCCTGGTCTGTCTCGGTTGTTCCTTGGAGTTATGCATGAGTTTTCTGCCCATTAGAAATGACCTCACTGCCAGCCCTCACAAATCCCAGGACTTGTCATTCCTCTATTAACCCAATTCTTCCATCTCCCGTGAGCTCAGCCTGGGTGAAATCCCCATGCATAAGGCAAAGCGAGGGACGTGGAAGCTTGGGGGAGTGACGTTTCTCTCACAGGCAGCACTACAGCCAATTACAAAGCAGCATGTCAAGGGGTGGGCATTAAAATGCTTCCTGCTTCCTGGGAGTTCTTTCTGAGCAGAAGAATGGATTTTAGAAATGAGGCTTGGGTCCCCCCCTCCAATTCCTTTTAGAGACCTTTGTTTTATAAAATGCATTTTTATGCAGCAATTGGGTTTCGGGGGGGGGGATTTTATCTCACAGTAAGCACTACAGCCAATTACAAAGCAGCATTTCAAGGGGCAGGGATTCAAATGCTTCTTGATTTGAGCTTGGAGACTGCTGGTGCATAGATTCCCAACAGGAAAGTGTGGGTCCAGTGAGCAACAAATCTCAGGTAAAACTTCCGTGCATAAATGACTTTAGCCAATGTACATGTTGCTTTGGATGGATCCATGATGAAATTGATTTCATTATACACAACATCAGCAAAATCATTATATATCTATATATATCTCAAAATGTATACCCTGGCTTTCTACCCTGCTCACGGACACCAAGGCGATTAACAAATTAAAACATGCACTATAAAGTCACACCATAAAAATGATTAAAACCAACAAAAAGACATCATTAAAACAATTAAAAGGAAGAAACACTAAGGGAACACTAAGGAAACAAAAAAAGTTTTCATGTGCTGGTGGAAGATGGCAACAGAAGTGGGAAAGACAACTTTTCCTGGGCAGAGAGGTCCAGAGTTTTGGTGCCATGACCCAGAGAGCCCTCTCCCATGTTGCTACCTACCTAATCTCAGAAGGCAGGGGCAGCTGAAGCAGGCCCTTTATTGTTTTGGTAAGTTCATTGTGATAAGACGGTACACTTTACACAGAGCAGAAGCATTTGTTGCCAGATCAAAGATAAAGGGTTTCTGTTTTTACATCAATAGAATGACACAGTGGCCTCCACTGAACTGACTGGGAAAGGCTGTGCACATTCATTGATGCTCCCATGCCTAGAAAAGATGGGATGGATCAGACTTCCTTCTTTATGTTCCTGTTGACCAGCTTATTTGTATGATTTTCGTGCCTTTTCATCTGCTAAAAGAAGAAAGAGAAGATTGGGGCAAATGAAAGGCTGAGCGAAAGGCATACACTTGGAGAAGCAATGTCAGTCTCTTTCTTGTGTTTATTTCTTCATCTGTTAAAACAGCCTGAGCCTTAAAGTGCTTCTCTAACTTTCAAACACCACTTATTTTCACTGGACTATTACCAGCAGATCACTTTGAGTCCTGCCTGGGCTCCAAGGGGACTGAGATTTGCTTCTCACATTGCTTTCTAAAGGCACACAGGTGCAGTCTAATGAGACTATTTTCTCCTGTGCATCTACAGCCAAATGGCAGTGTTGCATAGCAGAGAGACATCAGTAATCTGTTTCTCAAATTCTATCTCTTTGATACAGCAGATGCACAGCAAATCTCTGGAGGCTGTTTTCTGATCTGCATCCATTGTGGAACACACAGGTAATTCTTGGCACAGTCTTAACAAGTGCTGTTTGATACAGGCCTGATTCATCTCTGATAAGCAGAGTTACACCCTTTTAAGGACATTGACTTTAAAGGACTTGGATGTACCTGTGCTTAGGATGGTACAGTTACTCTATAACTGTAAATGGATTTTAGATGGATTTTAGAAGTGATGCATATTGGGGTAAAAAAATCCCAACTTAACATATACACTGATAGGATCTGTGCTGGCAGCAACAGACCAAGAAAGGGATCTTGGGGTGGTAGTGGATAGCTCAATGAAGATGTCAACCCAGTGTGCGGCTGCTGTAAAAAAGGCAAATTCCATGCTGGCCATAATTAGACGAGGAATAGAGAATAAAACTGCTGATATCATACTGCCCTTGTACAAATCTACGGTGAGACCACACTTGGAATACTGTGCACAGTTCTGGTCACCACACCTAAAAAAGGATATGACAGAGCTTGAGAAGGTGCAGAAAAGAGCAACCAAAATGATTAAGGGACTAGAGCAACTGTCCTATAGGGAGCGGTTAGGACGCTTAGGGCTGTTTAGCTTGGAAAGAAGGCGGCTAAGGGGAGACATGATAGAGGTCTATAAAATTATGCATGGTTTGGAGAGAGTGGACAGGGAGAACTTTCTCTCCCTCTCCCATAATACTAGAACACGGGGTCATCTGCTAAAGCTGGAGAGCGAGAGATTCAAAACAGATAAAAGGAAATATTTTTTCACACAACACATAGTTAAATGGTGGAACTCCCTGCCCCAGAATGTGGTGATGGCTGCCAGCCTGGAGGGCTTTAAGAGGGGAGTGGACATATTCATGGAGGAGAGGGGGATTCATGGCTATTAGTTAGAATGGATACTGGTCATGCTGCATACCTATTCTCTCTAGTATCAGAGGAGCATGCCTATTATTTTGGGTGCGGTGGAACACAGGAAGGATGGTGCTGCTGCGGTGGTCTTGTTTGTGGCTTCCTAAAGGCACCTGGTTGGCCACTGTGTGAACAGACTGCTGGACTTAATGAGCCTTGGTCTGATCCAGCAGGGCCTTTCTTATGTTCTTATGTTATGGTTCATTTAGCTGTGTTTAACTACAGAACCAGAGTGTTTCTCTGTGTTTGGGTGTTTATGTGTACGCACACACATACACATATACAAATGCTTGTAAAAATATTTTTGGAAAATTATTACACATTATTTCAAAATAAAATTGTCTGAGGCAGCTTTTCAATAAGTTTGAGATTTCTAGAATGCAATCATGTTTAACGTGGAATTTCAGGGTGGCTTCAGACATTGGAATACACAGCAAACAGAGGATGCACTCACACTATCGATCTTCACTGCAAGTTGCAAAGGCTAAAACCACCCACAGGGACTAGATCACACATGGTAATAACCTGCTCGCTTGCTCATTTAAGTGTGCCAAGCAAAGCAGAGTTGTGTGTGTGTGTGAAATGCTGTCAAGTCGCAGCCAACTTATGGCGACCCCTTTTTGGGGTTTTCATGGCAAGAGACTAACAGAGGTGGTTTGCCAGTGCCTGCCTCTGCACAGCAACCCTGGACTTCCTTGGTGGTCTCCCATCCAAATACTAACCAGGGCTGACCCTGCTTAGCTTCTGAGATCTGACGAGATCAGGCTAGCCTGGGCCATCCAGGTCAGGGCGAAGACAAACTATTGTTGTTTTTTTAAGAGAGTTGGTGTGGTAGAGGTATGACTTCCTATGGTGAACACACTCATTTTGTCTGAACCAGTAAAGTTTGTGACTGACCAGGTTTTGCAGATTTTCGTGAAGTGCTATAATAGCTTAAGAAAATGTCATGATAATGGCATGACCGTGTACAATGGACATAATGTCTCCATGGCCAGACCTAAACATTGCAGCCAATGTGTAACTACTACTGAAAGCTACAGCTTCTCTCTTTCCTGCTCCTCTTCCTCATAATAAGTAAAGATGATACTACATAGTGAATTTCTTCCTCCCTGCAAGCAGCAACCAGTCAGGTGAAGTGAGGATGAGGAAATCTGCAACACAATGATATCATGTCAAATGTTTTGCCTTACTGAGTACTAAACTTAATGGCGAGGGGAAACATGCGCTCACTGCTTTAGCGGAGGCTTTCCATATAGTTTTAGCCTATCATTAGGGTTTCCAACCACAAGGCACTAGCTGGAGATCTCCTGCTGTTACAACTTTTCTCCAGCCAATAGAGATCAGTTCACCTGGAGAAAATGACCGTGTTGGCAATTGGACTCTATGGCATTGAAATCCCTTCAATCCCCAAACCCTGCCCTCCTCAAGACCTGCCCCCAAAACCTCCCACCAGTGATGAAGAGGGACCTGGCAACCCTACCTATCATACCAGCATCAACTTTCTGAACAACTAACATCTGCCTTCGATATGAGATGGCAGGAACATAAGTCATCCATAATCAGTGGTTGCAATACAACCCCCATACCACTAAGTGAGTTTGTAAGCAGGTTCAGTAATATGGTCTGCAATAAGTAAATATAGCTCCAAAGATAAACCTTAAACCTTATAACTTGGCTGCTTTTCTTCAGCATGAATGTTTCTGCCATGGCTCCATCACTGGAAATAACTATGCTATGTAAATTGGAAGAGATTGGAGTACACGATGTAGGTCAGGTGTTTTCCCTTATGTAGGTTTCTTTTCTTGAGAAATTATTTTCTAGCCAAAAACCTATGGCCATCTGGGCATTTCCAGCCTGAATTCACACTCTTATGTCATATTATAAGTGTGTGTGTGTGTATATTCAGTACTTTACTTTTCTTTATTGGCATTTATCCTACTAAACAAACCTCTCTAAACTGCAGATTAATTTCAGCAGTTTAAGTGAGGGCCCATAGAAGATGTCAGGCAGCTGTTTTTTTTTTAATAATCCATTTATTTTAACCAAGACATGTAGCAAGCATATGGAAGAGAGAATATCTAGCCAAAAGACTGAAGCCAGAACTGAAAGGAACGTAAATGCGATTTATCAGGGGTGCAATTGAGGGTGTTTTTTTACGGGGATTGCTAACGTAGAATTAGACCAATATATGATGACATGTATATATCATTTCATGCATCTTGCTTGTATCTGTTATTTCTCCACATCTGTCTGCACTTCTGCCATAAGCTGACTCACAGGACAACAATAAGCAGTTGTAATTTTGCGCAGAAATCTATACATTGATGTATGGCATTTAATTTCAGTACACCACAAATGTTTCTGTTTAACCTGCACCAACTGAATAAAATATACTTCTAAAGTTGTCACCCCAGCAAAGGTAGAAATATTAATGAAGTTTCCAGAGTATCTAAATAAGGGTCCCTGACCTTGTGTGTGGGAGTTGTTTCTGAGCACATTCAACGGGATTTCCTTTTGGCAAGAACGTTGGGACATAGGGGATTCTTTGCAGGTGCAGTCGGACGCAGCCAGCGGACTGGGGTTCAGCATCTATTTCGATGGAAGGTGGTGCGCTCAGCGGTGGCCACCCCAATGGACCACACAGGGCATCACCAGGGACCTCACGTTCCTCGAGTTTTTTCCAGTTTTAGTGGCGGTTGCCCTGTGGTCGGGGCATTTCCAGGACAAGTGGGTGGTGTTTTGGTGTGACAACGAGGCAGTAGTGAGGATCATTAACAAACAGTCCTCTCGTTCTGAAAAGGTCATGCGGTTAGTCCACCGGTTAGTTTTGACATGGCTTGTTTCCAACATTTCCTTTACAGCTAGACATGTGTCCGGGGTGGATAACAAATTGGCAGATGCCCTGTATTGCTTCCAGGTCGAAAGGTTCCGCACCCTGGCCCCGAAGGCGAAGCCAGGCCTGGACAAGTTCCCGGAAGAGCTGTGGTCCCTTGGCGCAGAGCCATAATGGAAGGGGTGTGCAACTCCGTCGCATCATCCACCTTGCAGTCATATTCAGCGGCGGCCGACTCCTTCATCGCCTTTTCCACCGGTAACAGAGGTCCAGGGGGCTGGCCGGCCTCAGAAGAAATGGTCTTGCGATACCTAGCAGAGTTAAGGGAGCGTGGGCTGGCACCCAGGACCATGACGGGCCACGGGGCTGCCATCTCCTTTTTCAGCAAAGTGCACGGCTGCGCTGACCCCTGTGATTCCTTCATCGCAAGGAGAGCAGTCGAAGGTTGGAGGCGGTTGACACCGCAGCCGGCAGACAAGAGAAAACCTATCACACTGGGCTTGCTGTCAGGTCTGATAGCGGCCTTGCCGCAGATTTGTTGGTCTATGTACGAGGCCAGCCTGTTCGAAGCTGCCTTTACACTGGCGTTTTATGGTGCCCTTCGGGTGGGGGAGCTGGTGGTGGGGTCCGCCAAGGACGCATCTGGCCACGCACTGCAGTTTCATGGGGTAACGGTCTGGAAACGGGAGGTGTGCATCAGGGTGTTCCGCTCCAAGACCGATCAGGCGGGCAAGGGGTGCGTGCTGAGGCTCGGCAACGCTCCTCGCCTTGTGCCTTACCCAGTCAGGGCCACAAAAGTCTACGTGTCAATCATACCAGCTGGGGGCGGGGTCTTTCTGAGGCATGCTGAGGGCCCTCCGCTCACGAGGTACCAATTCACGGGCGTTATGCGGATGGGGTTGGCTAGGCTGGGTCTCAACTCCAGGGACTTCGCCTCTCATTCCTTCAGGATTGGGGCGGCTTCCACGGCGGCAGCAAGCGGCCTTTCGGAGGATGTGATTAAGGCCATTGGGCGCTGACGTTCCCCCATGTTCAAAGTGTACGTCTGCCTGTCGGGGAACAACCTCTAATGTTTCTTTTATGAGTTTCAGCGCATCCCTGGAAGCCAGTATGGATTGGCGAGCACAGCATCGTGCCCATGGCTGGGCCCCACACTACGGCTGCTGGTTGGGGAAGGCACCTGGGGCTGGAGGTGCGGTTGGAGATCCACTGGTTTGGAGCTCGGGAGCCTGGTGCCGCTGGTGCGGCGCCTCATATGGCACCACGGTGTGCCGGACGTCGTGGTCATACAGATGGGGGAGCACGTCCTGGCGAGACAGAGGGGCCGTGACCTGCGGGCGGCAGCAGAGGCGGATCTGCAGACTCGGGCCGCACAGCTGCCTGGGATGGCATTGGAGTGGTCAGTTACGCTGGAGCGGAAAGCCAGCGGTGTACTGTCCCCTGCCGAGGTTGGCGGGCCAGGCAGAAGGTCCCGGTGGCAGAGGCCACTGCCATGCCAGCCTTGGGGGAAGCCGCGGTCCAGCAGCCGGACCTGTCCCATCGGTTCACGGTTGCAGAAAACCCGACGGCGGCTCCGCTGGTGGTTGCAGCGTTGGGCATTGGCGGGAGATGCCCGGAGAGGCGGGGTAGGCATCTCCGGTCGCCTCTTGTGGCGGTTTGGGCATGGGGCCGGATCCAGTTTTGGGGAAAGATGGCCTGCGTGCCCCGCTTCCGATTCTGGGGGCCCTAATAAGGGGTTTTGGGGAGAGGCCAGGAACGATTAAGCCTGTCTCGGGGGCCGAGGTTTGGCCTCCTCCCAAGTGGCAGTGGACCACACGGTGGGCTGCCGCCCACGTGGGTCCCAGCATACTTCCATCTCAGGCTGTGCCCAGCAGGTGGGTTGGGCGCAGGGTGTGATCAGCTGACAGACGGGTCAGCTGATCCCTGGATCCCACCCTTCATGCTTGCCAATGCCTAACGCTGTAATCAATAAAGTTGTGGCCTGTTTACTCCAACTACCGCATACTAGTCATTCTTGGTAAGATCATGCTTCCTCACCAGGGTATGGGTAGCCCCTGGGGTGGCATGGGCCCCCCTTCCCCCCCGTGCCGCTCCCCCCCCCTAGGGCTGGGGCCACAACCCTACCCAGGGCTGAACTATGCATTGCATGGGAAATCCATTTTAATTTTTAAAAGCAAATGCTAAGGGGGGTGATTTGGAATCAGAGCCATGAAGAATAGTATTAAGCATTTTGGCCCTGCCCATTTCCCCTTATATATATTTTCCCCTTGTCTTGGTTAGGGAAAAGGCAGGTACAATATCGATGCCAGTCTTTGATCCCTACCCATGCTGCTAGAAGCTGGGGAAGGGAAGGGGACTTCCATTCATAAATGGCACAGGAGAAAGTGCTAAAGCCCCCTGTCCTACAGCTAGTTTTCAATATGAAGAACACATTGGGAGAGTTGACCGCCAATATAACATACAATTAAGCATTCAGGGAGCTAGGGTATTGCATGAGTCTCTATCACACTTATAACTGTCAAACCTGGGTTTGTTGACATGTAATGTGTGAAATAGTCTTTAGTATTACACTTTGCGAGCTGCTTAATGCTGGTGAACACAAATAAAATGAAGTAACGGAACATTAAAGTGAAGGGCATAATACTTTACAACTTTGCAGCCTATATATGAATTTCAGCTCTGCAAAGGTAGCCCTAGTCCTTTCCCGGTTGTAGACCATGTGATTCAGCATTCTTACAGCCCATTGCTAAGGGTGGTGGTGATTCCAGTGCAGCAAGCCAAAAAAAGAATAAAAATTGAATTTCTGAAGGGAAATCCATGGAACTCCCCATAGAGTTCCACATGGCTGTGCCATGATTTTGCAGGCATATCTTGATGCCTGCAAAATGGTGTGTGTTTGGCCTGAAAGGACTTAGGAAGCTGCTGAAAGGTAATGCCCCGGATGCCAGTGTGGCCTCTTATGCTAGGACAATGCTGCCAGGGAGGTAGCACTGACACCCAAGGCCCATGCCCCTGCACCGTTCCCGGGGACTGGTGTAAGTTGCCCTGGGTCAGTGTCCATGCCTCTCTGGATGGCCCAGAGTGGCACTTACGCTGGCGTAGGGGTCACACTGGTTCCTGTGTGACTCTGCCCCCCTTTCAGGATTGCACGGTTAATGTAAATGAAAAGTTTTATAAGATACTTATCAGGAAACTTTCCCATGATGAACAAATAGTAGAAGTCAAAGAAATGTGCATGGAACTCAGTACTATCTTGAGGCTTTTACAAACTCTTATCTTTCTGTTTAACCAGTAGCCAGAGTATCAGTACAATCTTCATTATAAACATTAATTAATAACTCCTGCATGTCTGTCCTGGTTCACATGCCAAGGAATGGAATACATAGTCTAATTCAGTTGGGCCTTCTAACATGTCAACCACCAGTCCAAATCTCTTTTCATAAGCTAGCGGTGCCTTTTTTTAAAAAAAATTATTTTTGCATTTATTACATGTGTGTTAAAATGTCTGCCATTTAATATTCACTGTTCATACAACACTGTGCTGTATCTCAGTCTGATTGGCCCAGTGTTGCAATAGTCTAGCCTGGATGCCATTAAGGCACAAGTATGGTCAAATCTTTTCTAGCTAGGAAAGGATATTGCTGGCATACCAGCATGGTGTGCTGTGTTCTTCTATTGAAAAGACTATAGTATAGGCCCGTGTTGGCGAACCTATGGCACGCGTGCCAACTCCGGCACGCGTAGCCCTCTCTGCCGGCACGCGCGGCTCAGCTGGGAGGCGGGGGCTGGAGTGGTTCAAAGCCCCTGCCGCCTTCCCTGCACTCCCCGCCGCCCAGCTGGCAGATCTGGAAGTCCGACTCCAGGAAGGGGTGGCGAGGGGAGGGGCGTGCGCCGAGCTAGCAAGGAGGCAGCATGGACGGGGTGGACGGGGGCGCTGCTCTCAGCCGCCGGCCGCTGCTTCCTCAGGCCTCTCCGCTTGGCCCTGCTGGCATGGCCGAAGCCGGTGGCCGCCCTCGCCGCCTCTTAAGCCCCTTCCTTGATGGGCCGCCCCCGCCCAAGCGCCCCATGGGGCCCGGACGGGCTCGGAGCCGGCCGCTCCCTCCCCCGCCTCGTGGCACAGCGCCTCCGGGACAGCGTGGCGCGGGGCTGGGGAAGCCCGGAGCGGGAAAGGGCATCGGCCTCACCTCCTCCTCAGCGGCCAGCGTGGACCGGATCCGGGCGGGTGGCTCTTCCTGGACTCCCTCCTTGGCGTGGCAAGCGGGGCCGGGTAGGCTCTGCAAAGTCCAGCTCTCCTTAGGGACTCGGGGGGGGAGAGAAGGACTTTCTTCGGGCTGGCCGAGGGAGGAAGAAGAGGAGGAGGAGGGTTGGGGGGCTTGGGGTTCAGTCCTGCCTTCTTTGGACCTCCCAGGGGCTCCGGGGGACGCGCGAGCGGCCCAGGCAGGTTCCAGCGGCCCCGCCCCGCCCCCGCAGGCTCCACCACCGCATGTCTGGGGAGCGGGAAGCAGAGATGGCCACCCCGCCGGCACAGGAGCCTCCCCGAGAGGAAGCGGGGTGTGTGTGCGTGCGCGCCGGAATGGAGCGGGGGGGGGAGATCTTATGCTGGCTGCGTGTTTGTGTGTGTGTGTGTGTGTGTGTGTGAGAGAGAGAGAGAGAGAGAAAGCAGGAAGGCTTTTCTGTCTCTGGCCATTCAAGCATGGGAGGTTTTGCTTTGGATTTGCCACTCTGTAGATGCACATTTTCCCCCATCCAAATTCTCAAAACTAATCAGTAAGTCCCCATGCAGAGTTTTGAGAATCCGGATGGGGAAAATGTGCATCTGGAGAGTGGCAAATCCAAGGCAAAACCTCCCATGCATAAATGGCCTCTTTCTTTCTCTGTCTCCCTCTGTCCTTTTCTTTACCTACTTTTCTTTCTCTCCCTCGCTCCATTTCTTTCTCCCTTTCTCTCTCTTTTTCTTTCTTTCTCTCCCTCCCTTCCTTCCCTTTCCCCCTCCCTTCCCTTCTTTCCTTCCTTCCTTTCTTCTTTCCCTCCAGCGGCTTCTCCAGCGCCCTCTGGGTCTGTGCGGGCAGAGGGGCGTGCAGTTTGGCAATTGCACTTTGGCAATTGGACTCTATGGCACTGAAGTCCTTTCCCAAACCCCACCCTCCTCAGGCACCACTCCAAAAACCTCCCACTCATGGCAAAGAGGAACTTGGCAACCCTAGCCTCTCCCTCTGGGCCCCCTCTGGGGGTGGTATTCAGGTTAAATTGTCGCATTGGCACTCGGCGATAAATAAGTGAGTTTTCAGTTGCAGTTTGGGCACTCGGTCTCTAAAAGGTTCGCCATCACTGGTATAGGCTAACAGCCTTTCTATTCTAGGAAAAGAAGTGAAATCACAATGGAACATCTCTACTGCAGCTTTGAATTATAGAGATTGTAAGATACACATTGCTCTGTGAACGAGGGTGCTATTTGAATGGCAGTACAGAGCCTATATCACATATTACTACCAGGCAGAACTGGCAAAAGATCAAGCCAAAGCCTGTCTAATGATCAATTCCTAAAAGGTAACGGAGCATGGAAACTTGGAACACTTGATGATTAAAGGAAGGCAAGTTGAAATTCCTTCTCTGTTGTCAAATAACCTTCATACTTTGTACATTCTTAGTGTTTTGTAAGTCATTCCTTTATATATATATATATATATATATATATATATATATATATATATATATATATATATATACACACACACACACATACATAGCAAAACAACAACAACTACACAACAAAGCAATCAAAGAACCATATAGTAACCCCATGTCCAATATAACAAACAATACCATCGAATTATGGTGAACAACAACAACAAACCAACAAACACATACATACATAAATTATAAAACTATTTCAAATCATCTTAAAGTTATCTCTTTTTTTCTCCCCTGAATTGATCTAATCTTATCTGTTAAACTTTCAAGTGCCACTATATTACTTACTCTATCACACCACATATCGAAGGAAATCCCTTTCGCGTTTTTCCAACATTGGGCAATAAGTATTCTAGCTGCAACTAATAAAAAGTTAAAAAGTGGTTTTTGTGTTGTTGTTTTTTACACTGGGTGTTTTCACTGATAAATTAACAGAGTAAGGCTAGTTCAGTAGTAGGATTTATTGACTCCCAAGTTATTTTAGCAATCTCTTCAAATATTGATCTCCAAAAGTTTACTATAACTGGACATGACCATCACAAATCAATAAGCATCCCCAATTCACCACAGCCTCTCCAGCTATCTTTATTATTGATTTTCATTACATGGGATATCCTAACTGGAATAAGATACCACCTTTGAGACATCTTTAATGCATGTTCTTGTGAACCTCTTGAGACTGATTTGAAAGCGAAGCATTGCAATGTTTGCTTCCAATCCTTATCATTACATTTAGTATTTAATTCTATTTCCCAATTCCTTTTAATTGTTTGCACAGGAGTTTGACCCTTATTTAATAATACCCTATGTATTTTAGTGATTAATTTTCCTTCTTCCTTGTCTATATTCTGAATAAAATCTTCAAATTCAGTTAATGGTCAATTTAATTGAGAGTTAATTTCCTTCTTTTGTAGAAAACTTAAAAGTTGATGTTTCAGTAACCACGGGCAGCCTTTCCTGGGAGTGGGGGTGTTATGACAGCTGAAAAGAAATTTAACTTCTGTAAAAAAGAAATAAAAGGAAAATACCCCCACAGACTTCAACGGGGCTATGTCACCAAAAAAGGTGTTGTAGCAACGCTGCTGTGGGAAGGAGAATCCCCAGGGCAAAAGGGGTTAGGAAGCTGTCTAAAGGCAGCTCTACCCCCAGAACACCCCAGGAATGCCTCCCAGGATGCCCACGTAGGGACTTGTGCCACTGGGACACTGCTAGGAGGCAGCACCTGTGCCCGAGCCGTGGTGTGGCATCCCAGTGCTGGTGTGGATGCCACCCATGACAGCATAAGCACCCTTTATCATGGATTAAATGGAGACTTATGCTGGCATGGGGTCATGGCAGCTCCTAAGGAGCTTCACCCCCCTTCAGGATTGCAGCCCTAGTCCTGTCAGATAGGCTCTCCGCCGGCCCCGGATAGAAACAAGATGGTTTTCCCCCACGGACAAAATGGAGTACTTTTGCACTCCGTCCCTCCCCGTTTGCACCTGGTCTCCTGCCCAAGATCTGCAGCTCAATGGAGACCCGCCCTGGTAATGGCTGATCTGATACCGGGTCCCGCAGAACAATACTGGGAGCCCGGGGAGGTCAGCCACTTAACACACGCATTTAACTCTGAATACTTTTGCTCAAGTCGTTACCGGTAGTTAACTTTGGTATTGTGTCTTTGTTTCAAATAATCCAATCAACCCCATTGTATCCACCCTATATATGTTTCAATATTCCCCCATACCTGTATGCTAGCCTTAAGTCTTTTGACCAGCTGAAATCGCTGTTCTTCTGAAATAAACTTTTACCTCGCTGCATTGTCTGGTGGAAAGTTATTGCCAGGAATGCATTGACTTGCTGAGGCCTGACAAGTCTCTTCAGGAATCCTTGCTTCAGTCCAAAGTTGACTATTATAATTTAAAAGCATAGTATTTGCATCCATTAACATTATTTGATTAAGAAAGGAATCTCTGCACCTAAAACCATATTTTTTTGCAGAAGCAGACTTTAGATGATACCCAGTGGGAGTCAACGGAGAGAGCCTTGGATATAATACCCTTTTCCATTTCCTCCATACCAATATAGGCCCACAAAATTATCATACAATAACTGAAATCCCCCCTCTCTTTGAAATTATATTTTTCTATATCTAGCCAACCTATTTCCTTGGAAAAGGATAAACAATAGATTAAATATCTCAACTGATATGCATCATAATAGAGAGTGATATTTGGAATACCCATCCTACTTCTCGAATAGAGTAATATCTTAGGAGTTTAGCTGTTATTGGCTTTTTAGAATTAAAAATAAATTGGTCTAATTTTACCTGCTAATTTTTCAGATTTTTTTGTGAAATATGAAAAGGTAACATAAAACAGAAAGGATAAATTAGGAAGAATAGATATTTTAATCATAGCAACTTGAGTGTTTTCTGCTTTGCCCATCTAATAAGATTTTTTTTTTCTAAACCTGACTCCATTTTTTTGTTAATTGTACTGATACATTCTATTTTTTAGGATGGTTATTTCGAGGTATCGAAAACTCTTATGTATTAATGGTATATTTAAAGTGTGAAAAGCTTTCAGTTGAATTATAGGGGGAATATTACAGCAAAGTATATTGGATTTTGTAAAATTTACCCTAAGGCTAGAAATTTGATCATATTTTAAAAGTTCTTCCTTTAAAGGTTGTATAATTCTTTCCAATTTGTAAGAAATATTTTTGTAAGTCATTCCCATCCTTTGTTTCTTGAATAACTAATAGAATATTTGTGAGTTTTCAGTCTCTAGAAGCCAGCATGAACTACCTCCTTTCGTATCATTCTCAATAACCTTGCACTTGTTGCTAGCTCATGTAACACAGGCTGATGTAACAATCTGGTGTGTATTACTATGAGCTGCTCCCATTAACTTTAGCCAGGTTTGGCTGCCAACTCAAATGGATTTGTTGAGACAGCGTGCTTTTCCCAAGCCATGCTCATTCTTTCTCTTAGCAACACAAAAGCTGCTGACATCAGCATGCTTATTTTGGAAAGCTATCCTCCCTCTTCAGTGCAGTGTTCGAGCACTTGACATCCCTAAGGGTTTAAAAATTGAACACCTTAAACTGGCAAATTAATTGACTAGGTGGAGAATTCACCCTGAGATAAAACAAGGATTTCATCTACTGTTGAAAATACTGTGAGTTTTGGAGTCAGGTTTATTTTTAAGATTAATTCTTTGATTTGTGCTCTTTGTAGATTTTTGAGGTGTTTTTAAAACAGTTCTTTACCATCTTGGGTTTTTCTACCACTGACCACATTTGGAAGCGAAAAGTATTACACTGAAGCCAATTTTAATCAGTGCTGAGAACCCAGTGAAGTTGTAGCAGTGAATGTTAATTGGTCAGTTTCATTGTGAAGTTGTGGTCGCAGAGCATTCTTAGCATTATAAGCCCACAATATTTTATGGATGTGTTTTCCAATAAAGATATGAATGTTGTTTCCTGATATCAGATAGTTGGATCTTCTCTGTGCAATATACATTTTTTTCACAGTGGTACAGTGAGACTAATATATTCCAAACTGGAGATCAAGCAATCTTTGACCCACCATCCAAGCATAGCAGATCAGAACCTACTGTATGGGGAAGGGGTCAAGTATGGCTCACCTAACATGATCAGGATGCTGCAAGCAATATAAGTCCTTTTGCAGGCAGGTTGTCATCAAGAAGATACCAGGCACAGCAGAATAGATTACAAGTACAAAAAGAACTTTGAGATATGTTCTGCAAAGGCCAGGACTAGGGTCATGAAAAAAAAATTCGGTAAATTTTGGGTTTGGGTTTATTGGGCCCAATTTTTTCGGTAAACCTGAAATACACCAAATACCCATACCTGTAAATAATGGTATTTGGCTTATTTCCTGGTTTGCCAAAAAAAAAATCAGGCCCATTATAGTCTATGGGGATTTTTTTCGAAGCTCCTGTGGGGGCATTTTTGGAGGTAGAGTCACCAAATTTGCAGCGTGGCTGCAAGGGACTCTCCTTAGATGGTCACCAAAGTCTGGTGAACTTTGGGATGGGTGTGTGTCCAGTTTTATGGACCAGTGAAGGGGTCACCACCCCCATCCTCCAGACATTTGCGAGCCAAGCTATCCATCGGTTTTCAGGTTCAGAAGTTCAGTGTTGCCGAGGACTGTTGGAAAGAGCCAATTGACAAGCGAGCGCCTCAAAGTCTGGGGCTTCTTCATATCTGGGGTGCATAGCATGATGTCCATGCAAATTAACTTCCAAACTGAGAGAAATGGCTTAAATGCAAGAAAAATAAGGCATGGAAAACATTTCTTTTGGTGGCAAACAACATCCTGTGAACAGTCCTTTATTATAGTCATCAAAACTCTCATTTCAAGAGATGGTCACGGTGTGGGAAACTGAAGCCTCTCCTCGAGGCAACCTGCATTTTGAGAGTAGGTTTGGGGGCGGGGGATGATATCGGAGCCAGGCAAAGTCTCAATCATGGGGGCTAGTCTGAAGGAGACTGCTCATCCATGTGGGTGAGGAAGTCTCCTTCAGAAGCCTGGTGGTGTGAGCAGCTGTTGAAGCTGGTTCTTTTTAGTTGGAGGGTATATCCCTCCAGACAGGACTTGGTGATCCCCATCTTTTAAATAACCCTTATGCTTGATCCAGATTAATCCACTGAAAGGTGATGGTTGCTCAGACCAAGTTGGCTCCAATTACATGACTCCAACCTCAAAAGGGCCCCAAATATGGGGCCATACATCTGAGCAAAGGTGATTAGCCATGGGAATTGCCTGTTTGGCTTCAGGCAGATTCCCAGGTGTTGATATTTGGTCAACCCAAAACCCGAATATTGCGGAAATGGCTAATTTCTAGCTTATTTTCGTTTCAGGTATATCAATATGTACAACCCTACCCAGGACAGTTTTCAAACAGTTCAGATCTTGCTTAAGAAAGTATTAGAACCAGATGGAAAGGTTTTTTTAGCTCCATTAGAGAAATTGCTTATTCCTTGCCTTAATTTGAGTTTTAAATTGTGTTGTCACTCTGTTGTTTTTAGGCAGATTCATTAGTAGCAAAATAGAGCAGGAGATCATGATGCTTTGATTACAGAACATGGTCAATTCTCAGGTAATTCTGGTAGTCTGCTGATGGGATTGCAACTATTTGGTCCCAGAGTGGTATCCATGTTGGGATCCATTCTTGGTTCTTCAGACTGAACTACAGAATTGCAAGAGCTTTTCGTTACCTCCTCTTGGTGTCCCAGTGAATGCTTGGGGCCAGGGTTATCATATCTACTATGACACATGATATTTTTATTAGATAAATGAAGAGTCTTAAGGTGTGTGTGTGTGTGTGTGTGATAAATCAATCTTTGCTGGATCAGTTTCATTCAACAATACCCACTGACTTAAAAAAAAGCACTGCTAGGGGACACTTTCACCAGTCAGTCTGGTTAAACATCTGTGACTCTATCTATATAATGCAGAGTAGCTAGCATTATTCATGCCTGTATTACTTTGTGTTGTTGAATGAGGCATTTGCTAGGAGGGGTAAAATATACAAAAAATAATGTGATTCTAAAAATTTGTAGTTGCAGATTTTTTCTTTTTTTTTAAAAAAAAGTTGTAATTGTGGATGCTGCTTTAATTCTATAAAATAACCACCACCACTATCATCACCTCCTCTGCCCACTGCACATCTGATAAAACAGGTTCTTGTTTACAAGATATCAAGAATAACAGGATTTTTAAAAATGTGTCATATGGCTGTTTGTGCACAATCCTGTTTAGCCCATGCATAGTGAGCTGGTGAGACAAGCACAGGTAAGTTGTTTTGAAGAAGAGGATAGTCCTCCTCTTCCCCCCCCTCCATTGTTCTGCATTGCAATTGCTCTACTCCGGTGCTTCATGGTTCCATTTACTTCAAGTTGAAATTTGCCACTGAAGCAGGCAGTGACCGGCTCCATCCCAGGAACAGAAGACACAGGAATGCAGATGCGTGCATTGGCTTGGGGGAACTGCACTTCTGCATGTCCAAACATGAGGAATGGGAGTGCTCACCTTTAAGTGAAAACTCTTGCAAAAATGTAGTTCAGGAAAAGGACTGCAGCAGGTAATTTATGAGGAATAATGAAAGGAAAAGACTACATTAGGTTCCCCTGGACTTCTCCTGAACACTGCTCTCTGTGCAAATAGTAAACAGGACTGTCCTATAGTCAACGAAAATGAACCTTCTGTGCCCTTAAAAAGGTAAAGGTCCCCTGTGCAAGCACCGGGTCATTCCTGATCCATGGGGTGATGTCACATCCCGACGTTTCCTAGGCAGACTTTGTTTGCGGGGTGGTTTGCCAGTGCCTTCCCCAGTCATCTTCCCTTTACCCCCAGCAAGCTGGGTACTCATTTTACCGACCTCAGAAGGATGGAAGGCTGAGTCAACCTTGAGCCGGCTGCCTGAAACCGACTTCCGTTGGGATCAAACTCAGGTCGTGAGCAGAGCTTGGACTGCAGTACTGCAGCTTACCACTCTGCACCACGGGGCTCCTTCTGTGCCCTTACTACAGCTAAAAGACTCATATTAAAACATTGGAAAGAGAAAAACCCACCTCTGGTAAAGCAATGGATTGAGGACATGGGCTGCCCATTCGTGACTTTTCGGTGGCCGGGGACGGCGTGGCCGCAGCGCAGCCGCAGCACCTCAAACCCATTTCCCAGCCACTGAAAGGCTTTAAAAAGCCTTTTGGAGGCTTTTAAAATTTTAAATGGGGCAAAATGCCCCATTGAGAACAGTGATGCTGTGCCTGCAAAGAAGCAGGCACAGCAATGCTGTTCATTTCACCAGCGTGCTGCGCCAAAAGGGGACAGGAAGCTGCCTATCAGCAGCTCGCCCCCCTGTCATGCCCCAGGAATGCCCCCTGGGACACCGGCACAGGCCTTTGCACCAGTGAGACACTGGTAGAAGGCCCAGACAGTGGCCCTGGGAGGCCGTGCCATGGCAGCACCAGGAGACCGGCGTCTGGGCCTCCCTGCCGGAGTTGGGGCCACTCTGCTCAGCATAAGTGGCCTGGGTGCCTGTACAGTGGGCCCCAACACCGGCACAGCCCCTTCCGGGCCTCCAGAGGACTTTTGTCCTGGAGGCTCAGGAATGGGCTGTAGGACTCTATCAATATTTGAACGCATGGTTTATAGATGGCAATTGCGTATGGATTTATTTTTAGATATTTGGAAACCATTTATAAATATTTATCCTTCACAACTGTTGTTATATTTTTGTCTTTATTTCATGAATCGTTTTAAAAGTTTTTTTGTTTTTGTTTTTGGAATAAATAAAAAGGGGAGGGGGGAAAGCAGGACTGTGTCGTTTGTGGTTTTTGTAGCAACCAACTACCATGGCTATGATTTCATTATAATATTTATGCTTATGATTAACTATGTATCCTGAACTGGCAAAACATAAGTATAAGCAAGTTTCTTTTTCACATTAAAAATGGAATTCACCACTGTGGAGGGAGAGGCTGACTCAAATAATTGAAATACTGATTCTTCTCTTTAAATAATTCTCTTGAAACACACACATACACACCCTGCATTATTAAAGTCAATTGCAGTCACATTGTGACAGTTACTCAAGGTGCTGGTAAATGTGCTGATAATGGTAGTTTCATGTGCATACTTAAAATACTGAATGTGCATGCATTTTCTTTACTTCATCCAATATTAAATTAAAACTAATTAACTTGAGGTTCTACCTTGGTTTGGTAGATTTGCAGGTTATTTTATGCTAATACCTGATACATCAAAAACTAGACAGGGAATTACAGTACTTGGTACCAAAAGAAAACTCTAATACAATTCAGTGATCAGAAATCTCATAGAACACATGAGCACAGGAGGGATGCAGTTTTTTCTGCATATAAAATGTACAGAAAAAGCATACTAGTAGTGGTATTGTTCTGTAGTTTCAGGGTATTCTTCAAAGACAACCTTGTGTATAATACAATGCAATTCTCTAACTTTAATGTTACTGGAGTATGGATAATAGTGAAAAAGCACTCTATGCCCAGAAGATGCCACTACTGCTGCATCAGCTTGGTGCCATAGGAGCCACTTGAGCATCCAAAGTAAGAGACATAGCTAATAGTATTCCCAAGATGTAAACATGATCCATAAGGGAGTTGCAGTCCCATCCAATAAAGGTAGAACACCAACATCAGCCCTGGACCCATTTCAGTCCTGCTATTGGCCTGGACATGGGATGGAAAAGGCACTGGTCACCCTCATGGAGGCTCTCCACAGGCAGCTGGATTGAGGCAGGTCGGTGCTGCTGTTATTATTAGACCTGACAGCAGTGTTTGACATGGTTGACTATGATCTGTTGACCCACCACCTTGCCAACATTGGGATACATGGGACAACCCTTCAGTGGCTGCTCTCATTTCTCTGAGATTGGGGACAGAGAATGGCAGTAGGTGAGAGAATGTCACAATGACACCCTTTGGTGTGCGTGGTCTTTCGGGGGGCAATTCTTGCCCAAATGTTGTTTCACATCTATATGCACCCTCTTGCCTAGCTAGTCCGGATTTTTGTCTGGGTTGTCACTAGTACTCTGATGACACCCAGTTGTGTCTGCTGATGGACACCTGGCCAGATACTGTCCCAGATACTTTGGCCAGGTGTCTGAAGGCCATGGTGAGGTTGTTGAAACAAAGCTGGCTGAAACTAAATCCATTGAAGATGGAGGTTCTGTGGCTGGGTCAGAGAGGGTCAGAGGTGGGGCATCTGCTTCCAGCTCTTGACAGGGTGCAACTAACACCTGCACTGACTGTCAGGAGTTTGGGTGTGATGCTGGTTGCCTCCCTTTCAATGAAGGCACAGATCACGAATATAGCCAGAATGGCATTTTCCCCTCTTCGACAGGCTAAGCACCTGATGCCTTACGTGTCCCGCACTGACCTAGCTACAGTGATCCACACAATGGTCATCTTCTACCTACAGTGATCCACACAACAGTCACTGGACTACAGCAACTTGCTCCACACAGGGCTACCCTTGAGGCTGCTCCAAAAACTAAAATTGGTTCAGAATGCTGTGGTGAGGATCCTTATGAGGACCCCATGAAGGGCACATTTCCAACTGATGTTCCACCAGCTGCACTGGCTTCAAGTTGAGTACCACATCAGGTTTAAGGTTTTGGTACTGACCTTCAGAGCCCTAAACAGTCTGGGACCTTTGTATGTACAGGACCACCTCTCCCGATACACCTCTCAAAGTGTGTTATGTTCATCTGATAATAACGTATTAGTGATCCCTGGCTGGAGAAATATCTTGCTGTCTTCAACCAGAACCACAGCATTTTGGTTCTGGCTCCAGCCTGGTGGAACTCTCTGTCAAACGAGACCTATACATTGTATCTCTATGGAGGTGTATACATTATATCTCCATGGAGGAGCAGGGTGAACCTTCCCACCATTTAAAGCCCGGCTCCTCCATTGAGATACATAGCGAAGATCACACAAAAGAATCGGAATGCAGCCTCTTGGTATTTATTTTCTATGGAAGTGGATGGGGCAACCCCTTCCAGACCCCATAAGTCTGGACCCCCTGACCCAATCTTCACCAAACTTGAGGGTTCTTGCAAGGAGAGTCCCTTGGAGCCACGCTGAAAATATGGGGGTTCTACCTGCAAAAATGCCCCCCAGGAGCCACGGAAGCCCCATATGCTTTATTAGACCCAAATGTTTCGGGAAACCCGGAAAAAAGCAGAATTCCCATATTTACAGGTATGGGAATTCGGCTTATTTTGGGTTGACCAGAAAAAAATAGGGACCAATAAACCCAAACCTGAATTTTACCATTTTTTTTATTTTTATTTTTTGCACAGCCCTAGCCAGAGGTTGTTATCAGGCACTAGTGCTGAGATAGCAAGAAAATTATATGGATGGTCTTGATCACACAATCTATTGATTTTATTTATTTTGTGAGCGGGGAAAAGATAGCAGGAATTGCCTGTTAGAGAAATACATTCTCCTCCTATCTCTTATTGCTACTACTAGATTGGTCATCACTTTCACATGGCATTCCCCATTCCTTTTTTGTATATTTGCCCATTTATTCTGCAATTCTGATTGCTTTTCTTTCTTTCTTTCTTTCTTTCTTTCTTTCTTTCTTTCTTTCTTTCTTTCTTTCTTTCTTTCTTTCTTTCTTTCTTTCTTTCTTTCTTTCTTTCTTTCTTTCTTTCTTTCTTTCTTTCTTTTAGTGTATGCTCAACATCTGTATTTTGATTTGGGAGTTTTGCACACACTGGTTGAGCATCGTATTCAGCACTCAGCCACACATCAGGCAATGACCATTACAGTGAGAAGAAAAGATTCATATTGTGTTTAGGACAAACCCATAGCCAAATTACAACATAGACTGTGTCTCCATTCAGATGTAACGTGCAACCATTATTTAATTAAACTACGGTGAATGTGTACCACACCACTAACTATGGTTAGAAGGTTTGTCAAATCAGTATCTGAAACCATGATTTGAAATTGGTTTATTAGGTACAGTTAGTCTACAGTGAAAGCTATGGTTTCACATGATGTATGAATGCAGACATCTAGGCTCAGTTTTGGCTTGTTCATTGGTACCATCATACAGAGCAAAAGTGATGCATTCGTAGAAGCAAACCAGGTTTTGAGTGATCATTGGCAAGCCAAATCCTGATTTCACAAACAAACTAAAGTTGAATTAAATGATGCATTCTCTTCATGTTTGCATCAAGTTTTTGAATCCACGACTATAACAATTACTATTATTATTGATGATGATAATGTAAATATACGCTATTATCAACTTTAAATGTTCAAGGTTAAATGTCTCTTTCCCTCTTAATTTTCTTTCTGCCACTCACCCATACACGTATGAATGTTCGTGCCAAAATTACTTTTCAAAATGTAAATCCTTTTTAGTGAAGAGGAGCTTTTCCTTGTTAGCATGCTTGGGTATTTCAGATGTGGAATTCTGTCTTACCTGATGCCTCATAGGTGTTTCCATTTTCAAGAAGCAGAAACATGTGGCAGGAGTGAGGATCTGTAATTTGACACTTCTCCTCCTGTTTCCACAGCTCTACGGGTTTGTTTTTCAATGCAACGTCCAGTTGGGAGATAAGGTGAAAGTATTCAAAGTCGCCTGATAGAAAATTGACTTTGAAACAGTGATAAGAAAAGGTAGGAAAATGGCACATTTCTGCCTGGAGATTTCAGGGAATATAAACAAAACACATTTTGTTTTAAAAGTAGGAGAACATAACTACCTATTACTGATCCAGGGAAAGGCAGCTGGAAACAGCCAAGACATCTGTCAATACAATTTCTGCTTGTTCAGGAGAGATTCACAGCAAGCAGTAGCTTTGTTGCTGTTTCAATAAACTGCAATTGAAGCACAATGTTGTAGCTGCCTGAGAAACCTAGCAGCTGTAGCGGTTGCCATTATATTATCCATATCATCCTCAGCATAAGACTGTGGCACTCTTGCATAGGAAGGAGAATTTCAAGAAGTGATGCTTCTTCTGGGTTTCTTCTATAGTAGAAGTCTGCAATTTGCAGCTAGGACACAAGGAGCCTGTGAGTATAAAATGTTACCTTCCTCGATAGTCTGCTTCAATAACTGGGTAGTAGAGTAGGATATAATACAATAAATCAAACGAACAGTTGCTGAATTTCTTCATACTATTTAATTATCAAGAGCAGGAACGTTGTCCATACTGAATATTACAACTTCACACCACATCGACACAAGAGCACTTCAGTCTTGAACCACAGGATACTTGATTTCACAGATTTTTCAGTTTGGCACATCAGATGTGAACCATACATGTGCATATTTTCCAGCATTTGTCCCATAAATGTGAGTGGCATTTGGGAAAGAGGTGGCACTCCCATTCATGTATGGTTTAAAGACATAACTGCCAAAATTATTTGTACCTGACATGGTGTGAGTGTGTTGTTAATTTGTGCATCATGTCCAGCTCTTACTTTGCTGACCACCTGAAAGCAGGAGTTGCTGAAACACATGCAAGCCACATATTTCTCAGCTATTTTCTGATTTTTAATCCTTCAGTATGCAGCTCTGTTTCTGAGGAATGTTTGTATGCCTTTTATTTGAACCTGGCTCTTTTAACCTCAGTTTAGTACCTAATCTGCTTCATCTAAACCCTGGTTCAAATACATACCTAAGTGGTACATGTTGACATGGTAGAAGAGCCAGTACACTCCGTTCTTCTCCACCAAGCAGATATTGATGCCCAATTATGATGGTACCAAATTTGCACTACCTCCACTCTTGATGGGGAGATAATGCAAACTGGACACTTGCGTTGGGACTTTATCTGCATGGTGGAGGTGGTGTGTACATTTCTCAACCATGAGAAGACTCTTGCTATCCGAGTGTGCCTTACTCAAGTACTGCATGTTTTCCATTCCATTTTGGCTCTGCTGTTCTACTTAAGTTTGCTGGCCATATTGCATTTGCCTTCTCTCCTTATTCAAGTTTTGAATAGCTTTGCAACATTAAAATATCAATTGCAACATTGATATTAGTAATAATTGTTGAATGTGTTCAGATGTTAGTTCAGGGATTCATAGATTTATGATAGTATCCAAAAACAAATTTGGATTCAGAAATCAATTGGAAGACTGAAGGTATATGAGGAGCCTGCAGTTTAAATGAACCCCTAGTTGCACCCATCAGATAATGAATTAGAGCTTATTGGAGGCCATTTAACTGATGTTCAGTTTTAAGCATAAGACTGAAATACATCTATACATCACCTAGATAATATTGTTAATATCTCAACAGAATCTCAGGCAGAGGACATACAAAGCCTTAATACTGGTGGAGACCATTTTGCTTGTTAATGGAAACAACTGCACATGTGCTTCAGAACTAGGGGGTTGCCAACATTTTTCCAGTCCCTGGTTTTTTTGTCTTTAATGTCACTTTCGTGTGCACACATGAACAGGCCCTTGTAAAAAGCTTCTCTAACTAAGTTTGATGATTCTAGTTAAAGGCACAGGAGTTGGCCCCACTGGTTTTTTCTTGGTCTGTTAGCAACCTTTTTCAAAATGCTAAGCATATGTTCTACTGAGGTATGGTCTCCCTATAAAGTGAGGTGTTCTTTTCAAGAAAACGACAAGCCATGTGAAAAACACATGGTGTCTACATTCCAAACACGGTATTTATTTTTATACAGCTTTCATAATAATCCTCTTGCTTTCCTGCACATTGAACAACTGCTACATTGTCATACCAAAGTCTCCTTCAAATCCTGTTACAACAGGTCACGTGGCTCGGCTTCTGAAAATAGGTACAAAAATACAATATGAAGCCTTTTTTTTTTTGTATTATGAAGTAATGTTTGTTTCACTCCTGAACCAGTTGTAGGATTTGCGTTGACCACTGGGGAATTCTTGAAGGAAAGGTGTACTTTTTTCTTCCTTTTGGAAATCAAGAGCTCCTGTCCCTTGATGAAAATGCTTTTCTCCTGAGAGTTAATTACCAGCATTACCCACAGTATATTAGTTTTCAGCACACTACTGCCTCAAAGGGCCAACCAAATACCAGCTGATGTTAATTTATGAACCCAATGTTTAATAAGGCATAATTTGCCAGAAGATTTTTTAAAATTATAAAGTTGCATTGCATTTTTTTTCCTAGCCAGTTTAATACGCAAACAATAAAACAATGAGAACATAAGGAGGTCATACTAAAGGTTCACCTAGTCCTCATGGATGTCCACAAACAGAGCAAGAAGAAGGCAACAGACATCCTTGAAAGAAGAGCTTAGTTCTAGGTAAGAGCCCATAGGATCAGGCTGTTAATAGGACTCTTATTTGACTCTTGCAGAGTTGTAGGTAAAGGTAAAGGTCCCCTGTGCAGTTGTACCCCTCAATAAATGAGGTGATCCAAGAAGCAAATAAACTACCGTAGAGACTGATTGATATGGAGGGAAGGCAGCATGGTATCCCCCAATCTTGTCACACCTCAGAAGCTAAACAGGGGTCAGTACTTGGATGGGAGACCACCAAGTATAGCTCTGCAGACAAAGGCAATATCAAATCACCTCTGCTTTTGAATTGTCTTGAAAGCCCTTTGCTGGGGTCGCTGTACGTTGGTTGTGATTTGATGGCACTTACATGCATAAAAATGATATCCCTGCTGGCTTAGTGATCTGTCAGTGACATCCTAAGTACACTTTCCTGGGAGTAAATCCTATTTAATAGCATGGGATTTTCTTCCGAGTAAATTTGGTTTGGTTAGCTTTCTGTGCATAGCTTCTTGTTTCTCACAATTGTAAATGAGATAGAGGTAAGATACCAGTGTGAAAACAACCTCTATGCACTTTTAGTGTTTTCAGCTGTGTTTATTACACTGTACTTTAGTTACTGTATTTCCTTAACTTTTGAAGGAGAACAGCACCCTCCTCTGGAACAAGAGACAATTTTCTTATGCTTTATAAATACAGGCTAGAAACCTGACATTTCATATTCAGTCACAATGCTTTTAAATTTGGACACGAATATCTTGATAGCCCCACTCCAACAGAACCTGTACATGGCATCGGGGCAGTGAACGCAGAGCCACATAAAATGACCTGTAATAATTCTGATCAGATATTTAGCAGAGAAAGGAGTCAGTGAGTCTAAAAGTAGACTTCCACTTATTCCTCCTGAACAGCTGATAAGCCACAATTACAGTTTAGGTTCATCAACCTATTTATTCCCCTCATCAGCTGTGGATAGAGGCACAGTAGTCTGCTTCCACACATGCATATGGTGTTTCATTGGAGGCATGCAGCCTGATTATTTTAAAATATCATCGTTGTCGTCATCATACGAATGAGAGTGGCAAGGACAGTGTTTTTGAGTACCTTACTTGTTTTCTGAACAGAATTGTACGAGAGGTGCCGAGCCCCTCCAATATCCTCTCATAACATACAGCAGCTAGGGTTCACTTGAATACTGCCCAACATCAAAGGACCACCCTCCCTCTGACCATAAAGCCAATAAGCAGCTGGCATAGGCAAACTCACTTCACCCAAAAAATTAAGACAAAGACATGAGTTTTTGCTTATTTGTATATTTTCAAATAAACAGCCCTAACTCTGGTGTGAGTTGCTGTCAGCACATGTCTAGGGAATGAGGGGGTCCGGAGTGTTGTGCTCATGGTCCTGATTGGAAGGAGGCAATGGTGGTGGTGAGCAGGGGCAACAGAGGCAGCTGCCCCTGCCAAATATATAATCCAAGGTATTGTTTCAAGAAATGGAGGCAAGGACCTACCTCTAAAGAAGAGTATCTGCAGGTTGCTAGGTACTGTAGGTCAGCCATTAGAGAGGCCAAAGCTCACAATGAGCTGAGGCTGGCTGGGGGGGCTCACTACAACAAGAAAAGCTCCTTCAGAAATGTGAGGAGCAAATGCAAGGTAAAAGAGGCAATAGTCCTACTTTTGGGTGAAAATGGAGAAACTCTTACAGAGAACGTAGAAAAAGCAGAAAGGCTCAATGCCTATTATGCTCTAGTTTTCTCCCTGAAGAAGAGAACAGGCTCATTTAGAGATGGTAGTAGGCAAGACACGGTGTCCGGGCTGCTAGTTGGCATGGACAGAGAGGTAGCTGAGAAGCACCTGGCTGAATTAGATGAGTACAAATCCCCTGAGCCGATTGGTATGCACCCAGTACTGCTCAAAGAGCTTTCTAGAGAGCTTGCAGAGCCTTTGTCCATCATCTTCCAGACCTCTTGGAGGATGGGAGATGAGCCACAAGACTGGACGAGGGTAAATGTTATCCCGATTTTCAAAAAAGGGAGGAGGGATGACCCAGGAAACTACAGACCAATCAGTTTGACCTCTGTCCCAGGGAAGATACTGGAACCAATTTTAAAGTGACCAATCTGTGAGCATCTGAAGGATAATTTGGTGATCCGGGGAAGTCAGCATGCATTTGTCCTAAACAGGTCCCACCAGACCAACCTTGTTTCCTCCTTTGATCAAGTGATAAGCTTACTGGATCGAGGGAATGCTGTCAATGTAGTTAACCTGGATTTCAGTAAAGATTTGAGAGGGTTCCCCATGATGTTCTGATGGGAAAACTAGAGGACTGGGGACTGGACTCTAGGATAGTTAGGTGGATAGGGAACTGGTTGGAGAACCACACTTAAAGAGTAGTTGTCAATGGCATTTCATCAGAATGGAGGGAGGTGTCTAGTGGGGTGTCATAGAGCTCAGTTCTGGGCCTGTTACTTTTCAATATTTTTTTTTATAAATGATCTGGATGAGGGTGTGGAGGGACTACTCCTTAAATTTGCAGATGACACCAAATTGGGAGGAGCAGCAGACATACCAGAAGATATATAATTCAACGAGATCCGAACACACTGAAAAAGTGGGCAAATGTTTGCAGATGACACCCCAAGATGCAATTCAACAAGGATAAGTGCTGAGTTCTACATCTGGGTAAAAAAAAAAAAAAATGAGGAACACACATACTGGATGGGGATACACTTTTGGGTAGCAGTGTGTATAAACAATATCTTGGGGTAAGGGTGGACCGTAAGTTAAATATGAGCAGCCAGTGAGATGTAGCGACAAAAAAGACTAATGTGATATTGGGGTGTATCAACAGAGGCATAACATCCAAACTGTAAGATGTCATAGTTCTGCTGTACCCTGCATTGATCAGGCTGCACTTGGAGTACTGTGTGTAGTTTTGGAGGCCTCACTTCAAAAAGATGTGGACAGAATGAAGCAGGTGCAGAGGAGAGTGATGAGGATGATCAGGGGCCTGGAGACCAAGTCCTCTGTGGAAAAGCTATGGGTCTTGAGGATGTTTACTCTGGAGAAGAGGAGGTTGAGGGGGGGACATGGATGCTCTCTTTAAGTATTTGAAGGGCTGTCACTTAGAGGAGGGCAGGGAGCTGTTCCTGTTGGCAGCAGAAGTTAGGACTCACAATAATGGGTTTAAATTCCAGGCAGAAAGGTACTTTAAATTCCAGGCAGAAAGGACCTTTTTTTATAGTGACAGTTGATCAACAGTGGAATTGGCTACTTAGGGAGGGGGTGAGCAGTCTTCAAGCAGCAGCTGGACAAACACTTGTCAGGGATCTAGGCTGATCTTGCATTGATCAGGGGGGTTGGACGAGATGGCCTGTATGGCTCCTTCCAACTCTATGATTCTATCTTGCCTCATGGTTCAGCCAGTCATGCGTAGGATGGCAAACACCTTCCTGTAGTAATTTTTTTTCTTACAGTTTTGCAACACTGGGTTGTATTTTAAATACTTAATCTAAAGACAGTTTCCTGTTTGCTTTCAGGTAACTGAGTTGGCCAATATTATCCGCAACATTATTTTCCATACGAGTAGTGATTATTGAGCATTAAAAGTTTCCAACACTGAGTTCTGTTGTAGCCCTGTTCATAAGTTACAGTGAACACACATGCAATCTGTGTAGAATGTACACTTTATTTTTCTTTATACGTGCAATGAGTAATTCTCTATAACATTGCACACATATACAGCTGAACATTTGATTGAAACTGCACGTTTACCCCAGTACTGGTCCCCAGTTTCATTTGTAAACTGAACACATGCAGGATGTACGTGAGTCCACTGTAAGCTGTGAACAAGGACTCTTACAGTGCATTCCTAAGGAGAGTTACTCCATCTAAGCCCATTGAAATGAATGGGCTTAGACTGGAGTAACTCTCTTTAGGAATGCACTGTTTGGTATTAAAATATGGGAATCTGCATTTAACATATCAAAGATCCAAAATTAATATTCATGAAACATGGATAAAATATCAAGGTTCTTAAAAAATTGAAACAACGGAGAAATTGTACTTGGCTTTATCTAACTATGAAGTAATCCACACACAGCACATTCCTGACCCATGCCAGCGGCCGCACTGAAAAGCCTTAGGAGGCCGACGAAGGCCTCGGCCGGCACAGGTCCCACAACGCCGGCACCCGGGAGGCGCATGCCGGCATGAGTGGCCCTAGCGCCAGCGTGCAGGCCTGGATGCCAGGCCGCCGCCGCAGTAGCGCTGGGCCCGGATGCCGCCACAGCTTCCTGCTGGCCTCCGGCCACTGACACAGGCTGCAGCGGTGCCCCGGGAGGTGGGACGGCGCCCTGGGAGGCATTCCTGGGGTGTAACGGTGCTGGCCGGGTGTGTGTGTGTGTGACGTTAGTCGGCCTCCTGAGCCATTTTGGCTCAGGAATGCCCCTTTTTTGTTGTTGAGATACACCACCTTTTACTGGGGTAAATGTGCAGTTTCAATCAATGCCGCTGGGTTGCCTCCTAAGCCCGGCACAGGCATTCCTCTCAGGAATGCACTGACATAAATGCTTTTTTTAAAAGCTGCAAAGGAGTCTTGAGGAACAGACTGACAGATTTACTGTTGCATCAGTTTTTGTGGACTAGAGTTTAATTCATCAGATTTTGTGCCACAATAAATCTCTTAGTCTTTGTTTGCTATAACTGACTAACACATCTTCTTCACTTCTGGAACTATCAAAGAAAAATCCTCTCAATGTGTAAATTCCACTATAAGCCTAACATGTTTCCAAGTTACTTTGTATACTGGATATGGTAACCCATAAAACCTGATTTAATGTTACATTTGGTCTTATGTTGGCACAAGATACTGTCATTTTTGTCATTGCATATTTAAAGCCCTAATAACAGAAATGTGGATAGTAAATTGCAATTGCCTTTCTGCTCCTTTGTGACATGTGGCAGTAATGTGGCTTCCTGCAAACTCTTGTCTATTTTGGAAATAGTAAATTTAGCTGTCCAAGAGAGCAGTTCTTCAATTGAAGGAAGATTGTCTAGGATAAGACTGTGCTTACGGGGTTTCTTACAAACCTATTAGACAAAATGATCCAATTTGGCTTCCATAGTGTATCATCTAAATTAATTTTTCCTCTGCTACCAGCATGTTTAAATGTCTTAGTTTGTAAAGCATCTTGCAAATACTAAAACATGAGCAAGGCAATATTTCGTGCAACAGAGAAATTTTATCAACAACATGCATTCTCAGTGGTGGTTGTAGGATTGCCAGGCCTCCTGCTATTCTTCCCACTGGCAAGCTCTGTTATCTGCCACCACTCCAAGCTGTGGCAGGAGGAGAAAACCCCCCCAGCAACATTGACAATGTTGCTACGTCACTTCCTGGCACAACCTGGAAATAACAAAGGGTAACTCTAGGAATTCTGCTGAATGTGCAAAAGAGAAATGTTCAGGAGAGTGTTTTTAAAAAGAGATTAGAACTATAATAGAATGGGACAGCCCAGGAGGGCATCTTGATAATGGAATAGGATTTTAGTTCTATGCAATGATTATTGTAGGTATCATTTGTATTTACTGCATTGTCCTATATTCCTTGTGATCCACTTTCCATATTGCTTATACCATACCTTGCCTTAGATAGTAGGTTGTTTACATTGTTCTCTAATTCCTTATTCCTAGTCCAACTGCATTGTTCATGGGTTGTTTTATGCTGTTACGACTAAGTTAAAACTCAGAATCAATATATCTAATTCTCACATTGCCCCATCTACAAATACTTAAATCCAGAGAATGGAGCCGTGAACAAACAAGACAGACTTTTCTACAACTATGAGGAAAGCTCTAGGATTGTGGAAAAATCTGAAATAAAGAAGTCATGGGGTTAACCTTCACTACATAATTAAAGTAGTGTCTGTACCTTAAAGACATGGTTGCCCTCTAATATCTCAGTGGCCATTGTGGGGGTTGCTAAGCAACTACAACATTGCCAGCCTTCAAACTTTGGTTTCTGTCAGCAAAGACAGGTAGGAAGGGGTAGAGTGCTTTCCAGGGCTATTTGAGCTTGTCATCCCACCTCTGCTCCTCTCTCTCCTGCCCTTGAGAGAGGACTCATCAATTCCAGGCCCAGCAGCAACCCTAGGCAACTTGCTACTATGCAAGTTGTGTGATTCACCCAGGTGTTATAGTGTCTATGACTTGATGCCACACAACTCACTTAGGCCCTGCACAACTTGTGTCTTGGCCAGACTGATCAGGGAGAAGCTACCAGGAGAGGGAAGGAAGGAGCCAGTGTGTAGTGGTTATTGTGTCAGACTAGGATCTGGGAAGCCCAGGTTCCATTCTCCTCCTTGTCCTGGAAGCTTGCTGGGTGACCTTGGGCCAGCAATTCTCTCTCTTTCAGCCTAATCTACCTTACAGGGCTTTGTGAGGATAAAATAAAGGAGAGGAGAATGATGTAAACTGCTTTTGTTCTCCATTGGAGAAAAAGGTGAGGTATAAATAGGGTTGTGCATATTGATAAACCCAAACCGAAAATAAACCCAAAATTAGCAGTTTCAGCAATATTTGGGTTTCGGGTTTACCGAACGCCAAAACCTGGGAAGCAGTCTGAAGCCGAATATGTGAGTCCCCCAAAAAACCAAATAGATATTCGGCTTTTCGGGTTTTGGCTTGTCGCCTTCTGCAGAGTCTTTTGTGGACCTTGTTATGCTTAAAGGAGAGTTATCTCCTTTCGTCATATTCCTGCCTTCTGGTTGGTTTCTAGGAAAGCAAGAGGGAGGTAGCAGGCATCTTGGCAACCTAGAGAGGGGGAGGGAGGAGGGCCGTGAATTCTCAGTGGCCAATAGGTACCCAGGTAAGGAAGAAGAGTGGCCAATCACAGAAGGTGTTTTTGGCTGGAATTATTTAAAAACTTTTCTGTGCTTGGCCAAAGACTATAAAAGCAGGTCTGGTTCCCAGACCAGGACATTCCTCAGAATGAAGTAAATAAATACATAAATCTAAAGAGTGGGGGCACATAAAAGAATTGTGAGTTGGTGAGTGGGAAGGAGCAAAGGAATCAGGGAAAGGGGAGAAGATGTAGAGGCTACCAGGAGGATAGAAAAAGGAAATGACGTGGGGAAGGGGATACAGAGGAAATGACATCTGCAAGTCCTTGAGAGTTCCCTGCTTGTATGTTTTAAAACTGATACTCAAATAAAATAATGAACTGAATAGGTGCAAATGCAGTTCCATGTACTTAATGTTTATAGGAGACGATAACTAATGAGTTGCATGGGTGAAGTCAAAGACTTTACTGAAAAATTGCGATTCACAGTGAGTTTTTACGTAAGATGGCTTTTATCTAACCCTGTTCCTCTATTTACCATTTTCCTGTCCATGCCAGTAGCATTGAAGACCCATCGGGCAGGGATGGTGTCATCTCAATGGTTTCTATCAGAACTTACCTCACTGCCAGTGCAATCTTAAGCAAAGTTGAAGTCCATGGGCTGTGAAGTGTGTTACTGTTTAGGAATGCACAGTGTGGATACTAAATAAATGTTATGGCAAAACAAACAAACAAACAAACACTAACAGTGCTCCTTAGGAATGCACCATAAGTACAGAAATAAGAACAAGATTAGCAAAAGAAAAGCACCCATCACTTCAAACTACAAAACTGAGCAACTCCAGGCCTCACAATGCACTCTGGGAACCTGTCACCTGCACAGTGACATAAAGTCAAAAACTGCAGAGACTGCTGTGAAGATCACTAACAGAAAGACTTCCACAGTATCAAATGTCTTGGCTTTCAGTTCCTAAATCATCCTGACAATGTGGCTCCATTCTGCTGCTAAATTGATCTTTGTTTGCCTCTTTATTCCTGTGTATTTCAAATTCTCTGGCTTTGCTGTTTCATCAAAGAAAGTATAAGATACTATGAAAGCAATACACATACCTAACAGTGCTGTCCTAAGCAGAGTTACTCCCTTCTAAGCCCATTGACTTCAATGGACTTCAATGGATGTAACACTACTTAAGGTAGCATGGTAAATCTGTATGTCCATGACTAATCAGGATCATGCTATTTCTGATCATTTCCAAGTTGTGATCCATGGTGCAATATATTATAAATTTATATCTCCATTGGACATGGTTCTGACAATCTGAAACACCTTAATTCTTCTGTTGAAATCACTGAGACCAAAATGCTTAACTTTGGCAGGATCATACTTCTCATTTTCGTCACCTTAATGCTAAACACTCATTGGTTTAGGAACAGGGCTTTAATTATACTCATCCAAAAAGGCATTATTTGGATTGCTGTTTTATGTTGCATGCTTTTAAGTGAATACTATTCACTGTGCTGTAATTTCTGAAAGTATTTAATAGTGTCATCTAAATTTAGTTCAGCTGAATATTAACTTCTGCCTCTAGTGGCTGCTTTAGAAGATGTTTGTTTGCTTCAAAGGACATTTCCACCTGTTGGTTTAGGCAAACATTTATAAAATAAAATGTGGCTGAATGATGATTGGACCCGGCACGTGACACCATATTTTGGTTTGGCAGCTGCACTCGAACTGAACAGTGTAGTTCACATTAACAGGAACATAAAGGGTTATGCAATAACAACTTAGTTGTACTTGGGTTGCGAAAGTAATCCTACACACATATGTCAGTAAATGGTGCCAGTGTTCTGACTTCGAGTATAATTGACAGCTGGGGAATGAATCAATGTTATAAAAGATGGCCATTTGGCACGATAGATTCTTGGCAAAAAAAAATTCACATTTGTCACAGGAAAGTTAGGAGAACCTTGAACACCCAGGAAAGACACGCACAATTGACACAACAGCAGCATCTGCCTGGGAGTTTACAAGACAGATGGCAGCTGCTGCAGGGACCTCCGCCTCCTCCTGTCACTCAGCATTTTCTTAATGGTGGTACCAGCAGCAGCAGCAGCAGTGTGGTTTGCAGTATCACAGACATCAATTTGGTACAAATGCTAAGCTTTGATTATAAGCACTAGTGCTGGTTTAGAGTACATCTAACCCCCCTCCCCGCAAGAATTGGCTCCCCAAAATTCTCTGACATCATATTTGATAACTGATATGAAGCAATATTTTATATTTTATATGCCAATGTTTTATATGCCAATATTAAATGACAGGAATGCATTTGAGAGCTGCCACGTGCCAGTGTTTAGTATCTATTTATTTATTCATTCACTCACTCATTCATTCGTTCAAAGATTGTATGTTGCGCCTCCCTGGAGAGCAGCTCGAGGCAGCTCACAGGTAAAACCAATACCATGAAACAATAAAAACAATATGTGTGTGTAAAGTGCCTTCAAGTAGCAGCAGACATATGGCAACCCCTTTTGGGGTTTTCATGGCAAGAGACTAACAGAGGTGGTTTGCCAGTGCCTTCCTCTGCACAGCAACCCTGGCATTCCTTGGTGGTCTCCCATTCAGATACTAACCAGGGCTGACCCTGCTTAGCTTCTGAGATCTGATGAGATCAGGCTAGCCTGGGCCATCCAGGTCAGGGCAAAAACAATATACAAGGTCAATATTAAAAACAAACTAGCATGAACAAATTGAAACATATTTCTAAAGCATTCCTCAATCTGAGTAAACTATGAAAAAGATTTTAAAAGATTTTTTAAAAAAACTGTAGTTAAAATTATGAGTAAAAAAGAAATGTTTTGGCTTCGGACTAAATACCAGTAAGGCCGGTGTCAGGCAAGCCTCAAAGGCAAGGTGCCATCGCTGAAAAGCCCACTTTAGTCACCACCCACCTCATCTCTGCAGGCAAGACATGGAGATCAGGGTTGGAGAGTCAGGGCTTAACTGGCAGGCTGGGCAATGTGGGAGGAGGCATTCCTTCAAGTATCTGGAGAAGTGGAGGCAAAGAGAGAAGTTTGGGGACAAGAACTACAGGGACTTACCAGAACACTCCCACTCCTGTGCTGACAGCTCTTCTGCTGTTGTGGAGAGTGAGAGCCGTGAAGCTGGAGAGTGTCCATCTGAGGAGGAAGGATGTGATTCCTGAGAAGGTACCCCTTCCTTGAGCTATGGGCCAATATCCTCTGGTACCAAGGATGCCCCTCTGGGGTTGAGGGGGTAGGCTTTTGGTTGTGGGTGATTCAGTTATTAGGAATATAGAGAGAGGGATCTCTGACAGGTGTTTTTACTGCCTGGTGACTTGCCTGCCTGGTGCGAAGGTTGTGGACATCATGTGCTGTCTAGATAGATTGATAGATAGTGCTGGGGAGGAGTCAGTAGTTATGGTGCATGTTGGCACCAATGACATTGGGAAATATAATTGTGCGGTTCTGAAATAAATATTTATGTTACCCAGAGAGGGGGAAATTAGCTTGTTACAGGGTCTCCAGCCAGTTAAACAAACCATTTTTATTGCCCATGTATATGGAGGTTTTATTCCTGCACAATATTCCTCCAACAGAAGCAATATGGATGGAGATACTGGGCCCTAAGGATTACTCAAAAGTTTGGGTATACTATCACTCACCTGATCAAACCCTTGAGGCTGATCTTGAGATGGAGAAGGAAATAAGGGAGGTGACTAAAGCAGATAATGTTAAGATACTGGGAGACTTCAACTACCCTCACATTGATTGGGTAAACATGTGCTTGAGTCATGATGTAGAAATGAGATTCCTAGACATCATGAATGACTGGAACAGTTGATCACAAAGATGACAAGAGTATTTGTATTTGATTACGAGCAGGGCTTAAGGCCTGGTGAGAGAATTAGAGGTTGTTGCACCAATTGGGAACAGTGTCTGCAATAGAATTACATTCAGCATTCATGTTAATGGAAAGTTGCCATGTTCTTCTTATCTCTCCCACTGTCTATAATTGGTTGGAGTAAAGGAAAGAAGCATTTTTTTACAATCCAGTTCCAGTAGATAAAAAAGCTCCAACTACCTTTTGGTGCATACCTGTGAGTTGACACTCATTTCTGCAGCTAGTGCAGAATATTGCTTCCCATCATCTTGTGGAATTGGGAATTGGAAACATTTACCTGTCTCATTTCAATGCCACTGATTGGCAGTTTGCTTCCAGAATCAATTTAGGTTGCTGCTAATAACTTCTAATGCCTTCAGGAGCTTGGGCCCAATGTTCTGAAACAGAAAAAAGGCTTTCTTGATGGCAGGTCCTGACACTGGAAATTCTCCAGAATCGAAATTTTGGCATCTCAAAGAAGTGGTCCAGGACTATGTTGCCTGGCTGATTTTTAGCAGTTAGTGTTGTTTGTGTCAATGTCTGAACTCCCCACCCCCAGGTGTGTGCCTATGATACTTGCATATATTTGTCAATCAGGATCAAAAAGCACTGCCTGTTATAGCCTTTTGGGAATCTCTGTAAAAGGAATGGAAATGTTTGCCTGTTCAGGAGGAATGGTCTAAAATAGGTTTTGTTTGCTCTCACTTTCTTGATTGGTTAGGATCAGCCATGTGACCAGTCCAGGAGGCATTGCCCTCACTCTAAATTAGCTTTGCTTTTCTTCATTGCCTTCAGTATGTAATTAAATCTGATTGGCTATGTAGCATTGTAATTTTCACTACATAATTCACTCTGATTGTCTGGGCTTACTTCATGAAGGAGAACAAAGCCCTAAGCAAGGCAAATTACTTACTGAAGCAACAACAAATGTATCGAAAAAATGGCTGTGCGTGCAGGTACCCAAAAAAGAAAGAAGCATTTTGAAAGGCATCCTAACAACGTTGTTTTCACTCCTGTTGCCCTCAGGGGACTTTTAATCCGGTTTACCTTGATGGTTTATCAACTTTGTATTCTGAGATGAATTTTGATGCTTTTATTTTGGTAATACAGTAACTTCCTGTGAGGGAGGCTGAGTTAAAATCAAAATAAAGAATTTACTCGATAAAAAAAAAAATAGAAACAGCCTTGTGTGAAGTTCCTTGAGTTAGCCAGTGTAATGGGTAAAGGCTGTTTATTGTCAAGACTGTAACTTTCTAAACATGATTAGAGAACATCAGGTGATAAGTGATCATGTGTGCCACCAACCAGCTCTGTTGCAACCAAAGAACCCTCTTAAAGGAAAAAGTCAGGTGAAACCCTGAGCAATGAGGAAATTGTCTTTTGTGTCCCCTGCAATATTTCCTACCCACTCTGATAGGAGCTGAGACTCACAAAATTTCCTTCAGCACAATGTGTGTGTGTGTGTAAAGTGCCGTCAAGTCGCAGCCAAGGCCGAAAACCTTTTGGGGCTTTCATGGCAAGAGACTAACAGAGGTAGTTTGCCAGTGCCTTCCTCTGCACAGCAACCCTGGTATTCCTTGGTGGTCTCCCATCCAAATACTAACCAGGGCTGACCCTGCTTAGCTTCTGAGATCTGACGAGATCAGGCTAGCCTGGGCCATCCAGGTCAGGGCTCAGCACAATACAGGGGAATTAAAAATGGCAAATCACAGGTTATGCAAAGGTAAAAATCTTTAGAGAGTAAAGCATATCTTAAAATGATAGGGATCAGTTTGCAGAAGCATGAAGCTCACGCCCAACAGCCCAAGGAGATTAGCTCATATTACCCAAATCACAATGTGAACACAATATTAAAAGGAAACAAGGTGCATAGCACTAAATTAAGCCCCTATGAACAAGGAAGTATTCAGCAAGACATCCGAGAATAGCTTAAGTCTTTGAACCGTGCCGCAAGCTACTCTGGGATCACATCTAAATTACTGTTTCATGGGGATGCGGGAGAAGGAATAAAATAAGGCACTTGCAAACATTTTATTTGCACTACTTACTTGAGAGGAAGGGAAAGAAAAACAATATGAAAAGAAGACGAGTAGAATGAGGCAACTGGGAATGATGCACTGTAACAGAAGCCTTAGGGCTTTAAGCACTGGAACAAAGATAGAGTTGAATCTACCAGAAGAGTTCATGAAAGGTATTGGCAGCAGAGCAGATCTGTCCCCACCTTCCCTTCCACAAGAAGCCTGCCATTTCTTCCAAAACTCCTCTCCCAAGGTCACAAGAACCTCTTAAGCAAAATGTGCCCAGCATGGGGAGCTGCGGCTGCAGCGATCAGATAAAATGGTCTGTTTTCTCACCTTCCACTGACACGCATGAACCATGAGAAGCAGAGGGGAAAAGAGGCAATTAGGATTTCTTGTCACCACCGCATCCCCCTGCTGTGCGGCACATTTTCCTTAGATAGGCCTCGCTTGGAGAAACTGGAAGGTGAGGAAAGATCCCTTGCACCAGCATCTTTCATTACCTCTTCTGTGGATTCAAATAATAAATTGATCCCTGCCCTATTCAAATTTGTGAACCATTCATTCTTCTACTTTGTTTTGAGTATAGTTCAATAAATCCCATATTCAACAAATTCTTATTTTCTTTTTCTTTTGCTTAGTTGAAATTGCAAATAATTGTTTTGGGTAATTAATGAGCAAGTTAATGAGGAGCAGATTGTCAACAATGCTGTTTTAAAGTTATGCTATATTGGATGTTTTCAGTGGATCGAATGGAAACCACCAGAGGGCACCGTGCACTGCAAAAATAAAATCTTGTAACAGATTTTAGAGCGTCCTATTTTACTATAAACAGACAATAATAAATTACAAGATGTAGAGGGATGGTTTAAACGGCTTCCCAATCCGAACAATGCATTTTTATCATTATTACATGGTAAAACAGAAATGTCCAATCTTGATCTGCTTGTTATTAGAAATCTTTTTCTCACTGAAGTAGTTGGGTATGTGTGTTCTACCATTGCCAGTTCAGTCCATGTTGCTATCTGAGGACCTTCACCTTGTCTACTGACCATCTCTGCCTCGATGTTACCCAGGAAACAGGGATTACACAAGTGGACACCTTTAATAAAAGCTTTTCCGACCCTGGTTTTGGGATTCTCTTGTTCGTACTGAAGCACTTTTGGAGCGATATTAGGAAATGAGAGAGAGAATTCTAACAGCCCGTTCCTGAGCTGGCGGTGTATGGGGATGGCAGGGAAGAGGCGCAGCAACAGACTGGAATTTCTGCAGTCTCCAGGTTTAGAATTTAAGATCCCAGTGTAAGCGTATGGGAACGAATTGTTCCCTCATCTCTTTACTAGGCCTATTGGTATCTAATTCCAAAAACTGGCATGTGTATGTTAATTTGACTGTGCCCAAAGAGCATATTCTTTTTCAAGCCATTTAGTGTGGTGCACTTGAAACTTGGAACCCTCTGAAGCAGGCTTTTCATCTGTTTCTTTCATTCATGGTTCATTTTTATTATTTTCAGAAGGCATTTTACTCTGTAAGGAGCAGTCTACGTGTGTGACTGGAAAAGGGAAATGTCAACTGTACACAGGTGCTTACTAGTATGAGGCTGGCTCCAACTCAAAACACACAGTTGGCCCAGGAATGTTGCCATGTAAATCTTGATGCTCACGAAACAGACAGACCACATGAAGAACGGCAGGAAATACAGAGATGCTCATATAATAAGTGAAATAGCAGCCATCTTCTTCTGGCAAAACGCAGTTGCTCAAACCTGTAAATGTATTTCAAAGCAGTACTATGAAGCCAGGGAGGCTACTCTTCACATAGCAATTTGAAGGCTAATACCAAATAATTTTATTTACAAAATATTTTCGAAGGCTTTCATGGTCAGAGTTCATAGGTTCTTGTAGGTTATCCGGGCTGTGTGACCGTGGTCTTGGTATTTTCTTTCCTGACGTTTCGCCAGCAGCTGTGGCAGGCATCTTCAGAGGAGTAACACTGAAGGACAGTGTCTCTCAGTGTAAAAGTGTGTTGGAAGAGTAATTTATATAGTCAGAAGGGGGTTGGGTTTGAGCTGAATCATTGCCTGCAAAAGTATCAAAGGTAATGTGCTAATCATTATCTTGTAAGTATCAAGGTAATGTGCTAATGAGGGTGTGGTATGTTAATGTGGAACCATTGTATCCTGAAGTGATCTTGTTAACATGTGGAATCCAAAGCTAATCTGCATGGCTATTTACATTTACTAAATGTAAAACATACAACCCATTCCTGAGCTGATGGTGTAGGAGAACGACGGGAAAGAGGTGCCGTGGCGTCTCTTCCTAAGCCGTTTCGCCTATGCCGTTTCATGGCTTTTCCCCTTCAAGCGGGGCTTTTTGCCCCATAGGGAACAGTGAGGCTGCACCTGCTAAAAAGCAAGTGCAGCACCGCCGTTCCTGGTGCCGGTGTACCGGGCCAAAAAGGGTTAGGGAGCTGCCTAGCCAGTGGCTCCTCACCCTGTCCCACCCCGATCCCACCCACCTGTGCCAGCGCGGCCTCTCTACGCCGTGGCCGGCGCCACGGAGAGGCCGCACCAGCAGAGGGGCAAGACACGGCCCCATGGTGCTCATCCGCTAGCGGCCCTGGCCTTCCGCCAGCGTAAGTATGTGTAATCACGCGATTACACGTACTTACGCCGGCGGCGAGGTCACGCCTCCTCCTGAGGGGATTCGGGGGCCCCACTCAGGAATGGGCTGCTATTGTAAAATACAACTTTTGCAAGGCCTTGCTTAAATTGTCAGTTTAACAATGTAATTTGCATTCTCCTCTCAAAACCATGCTTGTGCAACTTGAGCTAGTGTTCAAACTTCAAAAGAAATGTACATCTCAAATTTCATTGAAATATCTCAGTGCTCAAGGGAGACAGTCACTTTGCAGTATGCTTTACATCTTTCCTGGACATTCATGCAGAAGCCTCACTGGATTAGGGTTTCCTACTCTGGGTGGGAAATACCTAGAGATTTGGGGGTAGTGCTTAATGGGGATATGATGATCACTCTAAGGCCCATTTCAGATTACTGTTCTAAACTAGATGCCATCCATTGGCCAGTTTCCAAGTAAAGTGATACATATGGGCATTCATACTGCTCATTTCAGTCCACCTACGAGCCGTCTCTAAAGCACTCTGGCCAGTTCAAACAGTGCTGCTATTGTTTTCCTGCTGTGTTTCTTTTTCAGCTTTTTTTTTGTAAAGTTCTAAGATAAGTGCTATAGCACCATAGCAATCTAATTCATCCGAATGCTGGTAATGTAGCACTGAATTGCTGAATCACCAGCATTGGGATATATTCAATTGATATGGTGCTATAGCTCTAATCTTAAATTGTCCCCCCCCCCAAAAAAAAAACCCCTGGAAAAGAACTTGCCACCAAAAACGGTGGGGAAACAACAGTGGTCCTTTTTAAAGTGCCCCCCCAGACAGTTCAAACAACACATTGGAGTGATTCAGAAGCGCAAGGAAGAACTGAAAATAGGAGAAAGCAGTTTTCATTAAAAGTGGCGGATGCTGACGGGACACAAGTGGCTTTGTCTGAACAGGTAAAAAAATCTGTAACCAACTGGGAACAAAACTGGATTATAAGGACAGTTTGTAAAGGGCTTAGGGCTTTAGTTTCTCCTGCAGTCAGTGATATATTGTTCAATCTCTGAAGCTGCCATTTTCGGTAGGGGAGCTGATCTCTGCACTCTGAAGATCAGTTGTAATTCCAGGAGAACTCCAGGCCTACCCTTGAGGCTAATAACCTTACTCTGGATCAAGGCTCATGTCCGATTTAGTTGGGTCTACAAATGGTAGCATTGGGGGGGGTATCCTTTTTACAGTTTTCATCTTTGCAGTTTGTTGATTTATTTGGGCTCTTGAACTCTTGTCTTGATGTGTCTCAGGGCCAAATTACACAATACATTTTATAGCTAGTTGGCTCCAGGTTTCCCAGACCCAACTTGTTTTTCCTACAGTCACACAGTAGCTGTGGGAACATCTCCTTTATAACCTTTAGGAGCACAATTTAGCGCAGGACAACAGCGTGGGAGGGAGGGCTCCTGCTTCCTTCATTTTTTCTGAGTCAAAACTGCCCCGGTGGGGAGTTATTTGCATAATTTTGGATTTGCATATGCTCAGAATACTCCAGATGCAGGAGGCAGGAGCCCCCTTGATGCCTCCAAGACCCTCACCCCAGGGGACAGAGCCACTTCCATCTTTGAATGGACCCTGGGCAAAAAATATAAGAGGGCCCCCTTCCCCATTTGGTATGGCCTCTTTGTCCTCTAACAACACCCATTCCATTTGGCATCTCCCATTTGACTTTGCTTTTTTAACCACTCCCTTTTCCATTTCAGTTTGCTTACTCTGGTAGTAATTGTGCTTTCTGGGTTATTTTTGTATTACTTTGTATGGAACCAGAGAGAAGAAAACATGCTTTTCATTATTTTAGTTGGTGCACTATTCAATAGAATTTGCATCATTTGTGTAAAAGCAATAAAAATAGTGTTCTGGAGGGACCTCAGTCTCATGATCTGTGGAAGAGTTTCTCCACTCTCATCACTGAAAATGAGCAAACCTGATCAAATGGATGCAGAACCTTGGAGAGATAGTATCAATGGAAACTTGGGAAAAACTTTGTACCTCAGAATTAAAATATACTGTAAGTCAAGAAGTTAAGGAAAATTGGTACAAGACGTTTTATAGATGGTATATGACACCCAATATGATCTCTCAAATGGCTGACCCGGAAGAGAAAAAAAGGGGCTTGCTGGAAATGTTGAAAAACAAATGGTTCATACTTCCATGTTTGGTGGATGTGTCCAAAGGTACAAATGTACTGGAAAGAAATTCATCATGAAATACAGATTATAACTAAAATGAAGGTAAAATTGGATCCCAAGTATTTTTTATTGAGCATACTACCATCTGACCTACCTTCAAGATCTAAAGTTTTTAAATATGCTACAACGGCTGCAAGAACGGTTCTGGCAAGAACCTGGAAACAAACTTCTATACCTGATATAAGCGAATGGAAAGACAAAATGCTTGACTATGCCAAAATGACCTTTATGATGAATCCCTCTACGAACAAAACATCAGAACAATTCAATGAAAAATGGCAGTTATTCTATGATTATAGATCAATAAACCTATAGACATGTGTAATACAGTACAAGAAGAGAAATAAATATTAGTTACTCCATCAATATAATAGTATAATATTATATGTTTAATCAAAGATATCATAAGGAGTAAATGTTTACTTAAATTTGGTAGATTTTTTCAATGTTCTTTGAATTTACTAGTTGAAATAATTTTGTTCTGTTTTTGTTTTTTGTTTATGCTTACTGCAGTCGGACTACCCTTTCCTCCCCCCACCTTTTTTCCTTTTTGTATCCCTTTATTTAAAAAAAAAATCAAAAAAAGAGCAAACCAACCCACAACTACCCAAAATGCTTAAGCAACTGAACAAACCCAACATACTGAAGATGTTCATTAGAAAGATAGAAAGAAGGGAACTTAATTTTATCACTGAACACTGGATCAAAGGAGCCATATATTAACTAATGCAAATGAAGAAGGAAAACATGGCATAGTGGTTAAGAGCAGCAGACTTTAATCTGGAAAACCAGGTTTGATTCCCCACTTCTCCACATGAAGCCTGCTGCTTATCACAGTACTCTCAAAACGCTCTCAGCCTCGCCTACCTCACAAGGTGTCTGTTGTGGGGAAGGGAAGGTGATTGTCAGGTTTCTAATGGGGGGGATGGGGCGACCCCTTCCAGACCCCATAACGTCAGACCCCCTGACCCAATCTTCACCAAACGTTTTTGCAAAGAGGGTCCCTTCAAGCTACCCTGAATATTTGGGACCTCTACCTGCAAAAATCCCACCCACCCCCCGAGCCATGGAAAGCCACAAATGTGTTGAAATGGCTTTAAATGGCCGAATTATTCAGGAATCCTGAATGTAAATCCAAATTCGTACCTATACCGGTGTAGGGGAATTCGGGGTTCCCCCCCCCAAAAAGGCCATTTAAACTTGAATCCGAATTATACCAGATTTTTTTTGCAACAGCCCTACTTCAAATGTCACATAGGAACCTTTTCACTTTGTTAGCCAAACTGAAACAACATACCTGTTGGACTTTCAAGGAAGGAAGGAATGGGGAGATCCGGAAAAAGGGAGACACAGTGCCTGCAGCAAATGATAACATTTCTTTATGTTCCTACCATCGTAAGCAACAGTGCAAACCAACACTTTAAAGTCTATCTCTGCTCAGCTTGAATTGGATATTCTGTGAAGTGGGATTTAGATGGGAGTCTTGCCTTTGCAGGGGAAAATATTCAGTTTATGAGGATTTTTGTCAATATCAGACTTGAACAAGCCCTGGTATAGTGTGTTGCTAAAGTCATAAAAAGATTCCAGTTGTTAGTTAACCCAAATATCTATAGCTGGTTAGACTGACATAGCAATGTAATTTCATCAGAGGAAAGATAATGCGGTCTTGGGCTGCATCAACAGAAGTATCGTGTCCAGATCACATCACGTGAAGTGATGGTATTGCTTGGTATCTGCTCTGGTTAGACCTCACCTAGAGTACTGTGTTCATTTTTGGGCACCACAATTTAAGAAAGATGTAGACAAGCTGGAACGTGTCCAGAGGAGGGCAACAAAGATGGCGAGGGATCTGGAGACCAAGTCCTATGAGGAAATCAAAAGAGTTTCCATCTAGACATTAGGAAGAATTTTCTAACAGTTAGAGCAGTTACTCAGTGGAACAGGCTTCCTCGGGAGGTGGTGAGCTCTCCTTGCCTGGAGGTTTTTAAGAGGAGGTTAGATGGCCATCTATCAGCAATGCTGATTCTGTGACCTTAGGTAGATGATGAGAGGGAGGGCATCTTGGCCATCTTCTGGTCACTAGGTGTGTGTGTGGGGGGGAGGTAGTTGTGAGTTTCCTGTATTCTGCAGGGGGTTGGATTAGATGACCCTGGTGGTCCCTTCCAACTCTATGATTCGATGAATGCCTCCTGTCCATTTCTGCACAATTATGTATTTTCTAAAGGATACAGAACATGATACACCAGTGACAGAATCAGGGCATGCTTTATGGATTTCACAAGAAATTCATTCAGTAATAGAGGTGTTGATGGCATGCGCAAACTGGCCATTTTTAATAATTTTTTTATTGATTTTTATAATAAATCCAAAAAAAAAGAAAAGAAAAGAAAATACATAATAATAAAAAATAATAATAATAAAATAAAAAAAATAAAAATAAAAATACAAACTGGCCATTTTTGACATGAATGTCATCCCACGGCCTATACTGAAAAACCTTTGGGCTTCTTAGTAGTGAACATTAGAACTTCAATAAAGAAGGAGTTGTTTTTTATATGCCAACTTTCTCTCCCACTTAAGGAAGAATCAAACTGGCTTACAATATCCTTCCCTTCCCCTCCCCACAACAGACACCCTGTGAGGTAGGTGTGGCTGAGATGTTCCAAACCACTGCTCTTAACCACTACACCACACTGGCTCGTGAGGTAAAATGAAATTTTGATATTTGGCAGATAATGATATAAAATTTTGCTCATCATTATGGGACAACCTATGTTTTATAATAAGCTGGTCAGAGTGTTCAGGGGCCTACTGGTTCCGGCCGTCAGGAGGAGGTGGACTGCTCTGCAGCCTGCTGCAATCATTTTGCTAAACACATTATGGATAAAATCTCTCTTATCCATTCTCAGTTGAACTCTACATTAACAGCAGAAGGATAGGATGGTCCCAGAGTGCTGATTTGTTCGGTTCTGAGCAGTCTGAGAATGGGGACAGGATTCATGGAAGTTTGAGACCTACCACTTGTTTGTATGACTCTTACCCTTCCCAGATGTTAAAACTGCTGGGGGGGGGGGCTCACAGACTGGGTCAGGGAGACAGTAAATGCCTCCGAGGGGGGGGGGGAGAGAGAGAGAGAGAGAGAGAGAGAGAGAGAGAGAGAGAGAGAGAGAGAGAGAGAGAGAGAGAGAGAGAGAGAGAGAGAGAGAGAGAGAGAGAGAGAGAGACTGAAACAACCTTTGTTGGCATGTGCTGGGAAATGGACAGGGGGAGTGTGGCACTGTTCATTCTCCTGGACGTGGCTTTTGATACCGTTGATTATGGTATCCTTCTGAACTGCCTTTCTGGGGTGGGACTGGGAGGCACTGTTCCGTTGGGGTTCCAGTTCATCTTCTAAGGCAATTTTTATGGGGTGCTCCTTGGTCTTTGGCTTATGGGATTCCCCAAGGTTCCATCTTGTTCCATCACACTTTTCAACATCTATGTAAGGCCTCTGGGAGAGATCGTCCAGAGATTTGGGCCCATGCTACTAGCATATCCAAGGGAGGATATAGAAACTGTGGATAGGTTCCTGGAGGCCATGTTGGAGTCGATGAGGGGTAAAGCACTGACAAAACAAAGGTGCTACTGGTTGGGGGAAGGTCTGACCCAGGAAATTAATTATCTCTGTTCTGGATGGGGTAGTGTTGTCCCAAAGGGTACAGGTTCATAGCTTGGGGGTACTGCTGGACCCTGGCCTGTCTGGAAGCTGCAGGAGGAGATCTTTCATATCACCCCATCCTTTAAACGAGAGATGCTGGAGACTGAACTTTGGACCTTCTGCATTCCAAACAAATGCTCTAGCACTGAGCCACAGCTCTTCCACGAGACTGTTACATCTTACTTCCCATAGTATATAACTGCATCATCTGTTTCTCTTCTTTCTTCATTCTTTTTGGAGCTTCAAATATTTTCTAGGACATCTCCAACTGAACGCAATAATATTACCTGTGAGTGCCTAAGTGGATGAATATGATAGATGTGGAAGGTGTTATCCCCCACCCCCGAACACTTCACTGCCTCTTTTCTCTGGTTCATAATGACCTTTACATATTAGGTTTGGTGAATAGAGTTTCTAAGATGCTGATATGTATTCCTCACACACAACCTGAAAGAGCTGCAGGTAATAAAACGTGAATAAATTGCCCCAGGCTGGTTTTCTGTAGATCAAATCTCCTAGTTCTACAGCCCACAATTTGAAATCCCCCTATACCACATTTTCTCTGCATAGGCATGAAAAGCCTCCTTCATTATATAATGGAGCTATACAATTAGCATAATGCTGAATATTTTATTGAATGACTTGCTGTCTAGAGGCCTTCCCTTTTCTCCATCATCCTGTCATTATTTGGAGAAGATATGACAATATTCGCTACTACTGCAATTGTAAAAAAAAATATTACTGTAACGGAAGAAGAAGAAGAAGAAGAAGAAGAAGAAGAAGAAGAAGAAGAAGAGTTGGTTTTTATATGCTAACTTTCTGTACTGCTTAAGGGAGACTCAAACCCGCTTACAATCACCTTCCCTTCCCCTCCCCACAACAGACACCTTGCGAGGTGGGTGGGGCTGAGAGAGTGTGACTAGCCCATGGTCACCCAGCTGGCTTCATGTGTAGGAGCGGGGAAACAAAACCAGTTCACCAGATTAGCCTCCGCCGCTCACATGGAGGAGTGGGGAATCAAACCCGGTTCTCCAGATCAGAGTCCACCACTCCAAACCACCACTCTTAACCACTACACCATGCTGGCTATGTTATGGTAACATGTCTTAATGGCTGGTTTGAAATGGGTGTTCATTGCTTGAGGCCCATGTACAAGTTGCTTGGATAGGGGAAGTGGGATTGTCCACCTCTGTCCAGAGCCTACATGTGAACAAAGCATAGTTTCTGATGGTATGAAAAGCATTCCCCACAGCTACAGTTTTATGCACATAAGCTCTGTTTTACATTCACACATATGTGGGGGACAGCAGCAGAACTGGATTTATACACAAGCTAAGTAAGGTACATTTTAGGCCCTCAGATTGTGTGTGTGTATGTTAAGTGCAGTCAAGTCGCTTCCAACTCATGGCGACCCTATGAATGAAAGTCCTCCAAAACGTCCTATCTTTGACAGCCTTGCTCAGATCTTGCAAATTGAGGGCTGTGGCTTCCTTTATTGAATCCGTCCATCTCTTGTTGTGTCTTCCTCTTTTCCTGCTGCCCTCCACTTTTCCTAACATGACTATCTTTTCCAGTGCCTCTTGTTGTCTCATGATGTGACCAAAATACGATAGCTTCAGTTTAGTCATTTTATCAGATTGTGAGATACCTGTAAATATTTTTAATTACTAAATTTGGGGGGGGGTAATGCTGTTATAGGCTTTGACATATTAGAGCACATGAACTATGGAATTAGTGTTGTACATATGCAGAAATATTTAATGTAAAACCAAGCTACACATATAAACTACAAACTATACAGAAGGCTTAAATTTCCTTTTAAAAGGAAAGAGAGCCTGGATATTCTGTGCCAGAGGCTTATGTTTCTAAATTACTCGGTCAAAGGTTTCAGTGTTAGTGCAGATTTGCTCATCGCACTTTCTGCCTTTTTCTACGACCTTTCCCAGATTTCTCAATGGCTAGAGAGCAAAGCCTTTGCAGCACCTCCTACATTTTTTTAGGCTACAGAGCAGAGTGTTCACTTCCTGCCTTTCCAATGACTTCAAGTGCAGAAATACTCTCCACCCTCTATACTCCAAGGGTATATTGACTAAGATGTAATGATGTAATGTAAACAATATATTGTATTTTAAGATTTAAACATGTAAACATGATTCTAGAAATTAATGAATAGGTTCAATCTCAGTGTATTTTTCTGGAGATGAGAATGATGGTAAAACTGATTATATAGAGAGATAACAAGACTCAAAACTGACTGTTTAAGGTTTAGCAAAATAGCTTGGTGGAAGAGGAAGTCCTTATTTGGTAATCTAAAGGGAAGCCACAGAGCATGTGCAGTACAACTGCATCCTGCTCGTACTCAAGGTTCAAGCCCATTGAAGGTGACTTAAACAGTATAAATACAGGCAGGGAGAGGGCTAGAACTTCAGACCTCTAAGGGAGGCTCAGAAGATGGTATTGGTATTTATGGCTTTACAAATATATTATTCTAGAATGTGAATTAGATACTTTGAACTAAATCAGACTTCTTTAACTGTTATATTTTAAATATTGGATTTTAAAACTGAATAGTATGTAGAACTTGCTTGCTTTACTGTATACATTGTTACTGAATGTTAAGACTTTGTAATACTTGCATATACACATATATATACATAATTACATTGGAGCACATCAATAAAAAGACTTACTTTTTAAGTGAGTAAAGTAGTTGAGTCCTGCTTAGTAGGTGACTAACTGAATAAGATAACATACCACTTCTCAGGAAGGGGTCAATTCTAAGAGCATACTTACTCGAAAGGCACTGACCCGCTTCAATGCTATGGGGCCTCTGACATAGCTTAGGGACTCAGTACCACAGAGTAAACTTTAATTCAGACTAATATAACTTAGAATCGTTTCCAGGTTATTAAGTTTACACATTTTGCTGCTGACTATCAAATATTCAGTAAATACGTGTCAAGGAATCAACTGATGAGCACACATGGGCAAATTCTACTCCATCTTCAGCATGGCCAGTCCAGACTCCGTTCTAACTCTGCTTCTCACTTTTCTTAGCATGGCTTGTAGGATTTTTTAAAAAAAAAATCAGCTGAAGCCCATTTTTTGCATTAATAGTTGTCTATCCATTGTCATGAAGATGACTGGGGAAGGCACTGGCAAACCACCCCGCAAACAAAGTCTGCCTAGAAAACGTCGGGATGTGACGTCGCCCCATGGGTCAGGAATGACCCAGTGCTTGCACAGGGGACCTTTACCTTTATCCATTGTCATGGGAGGGAAGGCAGCATGGTATAGCCTGCTCTCATCAGATCTTGGAAGCTAAGCAGGTTCAGTACTTGGGAGGGAGACCACCATGGTAGACTCTGCAGAGGAAGCCAATGGTTAATCACCTCTGCTCCTCACTCGCCTTGGAAGCCCCTTGCTGGGGTCACCGTAAGTCAGCTGTGACTTGATGACGCTTTACATGCACACACTTGCCCTGTATTTACATCAACTGTATACCCCAGCTTTACGCAAGGCTTTCTCCTCAGCCAGATTTAATGTACTACCATTAGCTTTATTAACTGGTCGTTATCTTGGTGTTCCCCTCTCTGATAGACTTTGCCCTTGTCCAAACAAAGAGGTTGAAACTATCCAACCTGTTTTCTTCCGGTGCCCCTTTTATCAAACACTATGTTTAAAATTCTTAAATTCTATCTTAACTCAGATTGAGGGATTTCCTAATTATCTAATGGTTCTCACTTTTCTTAACAATCAGGACCCTAATATTATAGAAACCGTGGTTAACTTTCGTGTTGGTGTGATTGCGGATCCTTCTGCCCTACAATAGCTTTCTATGTGTTTTATTGTATTCTGCCAAATGTTGTTATGCCAAAGGTACCTAAACTGAACTACATGCACACACATCCCTTGTCATTCCTTATTCATGTTTGAGGCTCAAAATCCAGGAGCTGAGGTATAACAAAACACACAAAACAGAACAGGTCTTGTTTTATTTCCAGAAATCCAGGTCTGAGCTTTTGGGCAGTAAACTTTTATTTTCCTCTCCATGGGAGTAACCCCAGTCCATTTAAACATGTTGAGCTTAATTGAGCTTGGCTGCATCTAATCAGTTCCCAGTGAGGACTGCCTCTGGACTTGCTGGAGTTTGTCCTAAAATAAAAGGCTGCTGCATTTAACAGTTAAGGCTATACACTGGGACAAGTGTTAGATGGGACATAGACTGCAGAATGGCTCACCCAAAGGCATGCAGTGGGCAAAAACCTTTGTTAGCCTGCTTTAATGTTAGGAGGAGGATTTGGAGCATAGCATCCTCCCCCTCCTTTCTTTGATCAAGGGCTTTGGAACACCATTTGGATTTTTAAAAATGGTTTTATGCAAAATAAACACATTGGGTTGCATCAAGCCAACTATTCCATTCAATATCACCTAATTCTCTCCTTACTATAGCCCCTGGCATGTGCCTGACATTCATGAAGTTCCCATGAATCCAAGCATAGCCTTTTGCGGGTGTGTGTGTCAAAATGGAGTCTCTCCTCCCTTTTTTGCCAGCTAGAAAGCTGGTTGGATCCAAGCAATTGTTCAAGTGGACATGGAGCTAAAGGTTATCTAGCCATTTACTAAGGATTTGATGCCTAGGACTGCCAAACTCCAGGTACTAGCTGGAGATCTCCTGCTATTACAACTGATCTCTAGCTGATAGAGATCAGTTCAGCTGGAGAAAATGGCTTCTTTGGCAATTAAACTCTATGGCATTGAAGTCCCTCCCCTCCCCAAACCCCATCCTCCTCAGGCTCCACCCCAAAAACCTCCTGCTGGTGGCAAAGAGGGACCTGGCAACCCTATTGATGCCCAACCAGAATGCATTTGCTCTGTTCTGCCTTGAGGCTCCAAGCTTATTGACTACAGTTAGTTAATAACATTCGCAGGGATTTTTGTCATTTTTTCAATAGCATTCCTACAAACTTCTACAGGCACATTTCTTTAGAAGTTCTGAAGTAAAATGGGTGTATAGATACCTCAATAACTAAAGACACATCAACAAGTTCCAAGCTAGTACGCCACTCAATGCTAGCTGGGTGGGCCTGATTTATACTTGCCAGAGATTAGGTGTGACTGTGGTAGTAAATGTGCTGAGGTGGTAGAATGACTGCACCACATCAGACTATAGTTAAACCATCACATCTTGGAATGTTTGCCTATGTCAAAACTCCTCAAAAATGGGAAACCAATGCAGCAAGCAAAGAAAGGGAGTAGAAGGTTTCTCCTGGCAATGCTATTTTCTATTTGCATGATTTTTTATGAAGAAGCATTCAGAACTGAAACTGACCACCTGCAATTTGCAGTGCTATACCCAGTCCAGTCTTCTGCCCCCTCTTTCCTGTGCATGTGTAAACTGGGTGGGTCATTGGCAGGGGAAGGTTATTATCTTTATTTCCTGTTCATAGACTTGCAAAAGTAACTGGCTAGCTACTGTGGGAAGCAAGGATGCCGGACTAAATGGTCCTTTGGTCTATTTAAAAAAAATACATCGGATAGAAAATCTAATTCACAGATGCAAATCAGAACATCAGCAAGTTACATGTTGTAGTACTATCCAGAGTTTTGTAGGCAGAATAGGAATTGAACCCACAAAAATTCCAGTGCAACATATTAACCAGTATGACATGCTGGCTCTCTCATTAATTTAATTCCCCTCTTTTATATTCCAGTCAAATGACAGTCATAGCACAGAAAAAAAACATACCACTAGATTTGTGTCATTATTTTTCTTAAGCAATTTTTTTCTGTTTTATTTGTAGTGCAACTTTATTACATGATTGTAATTTTAGCTGGATCTAGTGATGAGAATCTGTTTTTGTGTCTCCATGGAACAAATACGGCCTTTCAGGTCCCATCTGGACCTATGGTTTCAATGATTCTATGAATATTTTCCCAGAGTGGGCCTTCAAAGACAGACTGGCATGGCTTACAAATATATCCATGAATCTTCGTGCTCTAGAGAGACATCGGCTGTTTAGATATTTATACTTTGAGAGATAACTGCAGTGCTGAGCTGGCTTTTGCTGTACTAAAGTTAATAAATAACTTGTTAAAGGGGAGGAGGTGGTGGGATAGTCCAATTGCTTGAAAGTTGTTTCATCTTTCTGCTTTCCAATCCTACATAAACCCATGAAATAGCCAACAGACCCAGGAGAGATCAAATCGGAGGCTGCTGGTTTCAGGAATATTTATGGTCTCCTTTCCCCGAGTGACAATTGTTCATGACTGCTGATAAGATCAATCCATCATAGGCATATAAAAAGCTAAGAATGATCCAAGGTGTGTTGAGCAGAAATATTTCTGCATTTCATTCACAGCTGAATGCTCCGACATATCAAATAAAATCGTAAGCTGCAACCTGAGTATTCCTGAGTGGGAAACCGAATGGGGAGAATTAAAGAGGCTGAGCAACAGAGGGAGCTGTTGCCAAATGTGAAAAAAGGGAAAGCAAGTTATGGCTTGCTCTTTGAAAATTCCTCCCCTGCCTTCTAGGTAAGAATAATAATGCTTCTTCTGAAATATATACCAAAGAATAAAAAGGGAGAAGAGAATAAAGCAATGATGGGTATAAAAAAGGAAATGCCATTATACTCAATGGCGTGATTAACAGGTCCGATAATTTTCTGTTTGATGACACAGCATGGGAGCTGAGAAGTAGTCAACGCCTGTCTTGAAGTGTCAGCAAACTAGCTGCCCTACAGTCACACCACCCCTGTCACTGACCTAATTAATTGTGCATGATTCAGCAGGGTATCCTTCAAGTCAGTTCATTAATTGAGAGAGTAAACCTTGCATGGTACCTCTGTGCTGGGAAGAGAGGAAGAAAAAGCGGGCTTCTTTGGGAGCTCTCCGTGGCCAAGCTAAGGTTCAAAAGCAAAACAGTATCACCTGGCAGGCATCGTTTGATCTTTATCGTCTCTGCATTTTTATTGGCTTTTCTTTATAGTGTGAGATAATCTCTCAGGGAGAGTAGAATTGATTCTCAAGCAGCAGCCACCTGCCATGTATGATGAGAAAATATATATATTTAATGTAAGGGCATTACTGAATAGGGAAAAGAGGGAGAGAGATGAAAAGTGGCTTGGAGGGCTGGGGAAACAGGTGAGTATTGGGACCAGCAGAACAATGTGATGAGGCAACAGTGGATGCGCCTAGGAATGATAAACAGGCGTTTAACTCTAGAGCAGCGGTGGGGAACCTTTTTTCTGCCAAGGGCCATTTGGATATTTATAACATTCAAGGGCCATACAAAATTATCAACTTAAAAATTAGCCGACCAAGCCCCAAGCAGGCAGCTGCCCCAGATTCCCCCCCCCTCCGGTGCAGGCAAGCAGGCAGGCATCCATCTAGTGGCACACTCGCCCACCTGGTGGCACAGGATGGTCTGTTGCACCAGCCGGGCGTAGCCATCCAGCCACATGCTGGAGTTGCTCCTGCTCCGCATGGTTGGGGCTGGATTCTACAGCCGGCTCCTGCTGCCTCCACCTGCAGGGATGAAATGAGGACACACTGCCCCCTTTAACCTCTCCATTGTCACCACTTCCACCCCCAGCCCTCTTGTAGTACAGAGGGAATATGTTTCTTCACGGCACGGGTGGCAAAGTGTTAATACAGTTTCTTGGGTGGTCCTAGCAGCTCTATAACTAACAACTCTTCTGCAGGGGGCGGGGAAAGGTTCCTTTTCTCAGCAAAACAAACTATTCCTGTCCATGGGAGGGGGCGGATCACCAGTCTTAGATCCTTCTGAGATAGAGATCTGCCAGGACCCATGAAGGAAATTAGGGTGTTGAAAATACCTACCAAATGGCTTCACGGGCCTTAAACAGCCCCCGGGCCTGACGTTCCCCACCCATGCTCTAGAGCAATAGTGAGGGAAGGAACAGATGAAAAGCACTTATGAAAACAGCTAGGAGAAGGGTGAAGCCTAAACAACAAATGGGATAACCACCACATGTCTCATTCCATCCCTAAAATGTAAAGGCACATACTGCCTCAATTTGCCTCAGGGCCATGCAGGGAAGGTAGAACGTGTTTGACCCTTCAACCTCCACTCAGATTCACCACTGAAACTGGCTCTTCTGCCTTTCTATGAACATTATAAAGGAGATAAGTTATGTCCTATAAAAAAAGCATTTCCTTTACTTATGCAGAACACTCAGTCCATCCAGTTTATATGCACAAAAGGATTCAGCTCTACACTGGTCCCCTGATTTTCTATTTGGTTAGCAAATGTGATTTCATATCCATTGTGGGCAGTTCAATCTGTACTTCTTGCTTGTGAGGATAAGCATGGAAGAGTGCCAAGAGGGGAAAAATGCTGCCTTTTCGACATATAACTCTCTCACTGTGCCTGAACAAAGTGGTCAACTTGAGCCCTTACAGGAAGCCTCCTGGAAGACAGCTTTCTAAAACAATCATTGTCACTGGATAAAGTCAGAATGAAACCTAAACTAGTGAAGGTTGTTTCTTGTGTTACTTTAGAAAGAAATGAATGTTCTCATGAGAATCACACAGCTTAAAATTCCCTGGAAATGCAACACTGGCCGTTTATGCATGGGAATTTTACCTGAGGTTCGGTGCTCGCTGGACCCACACTTGCCTGTTGGGAGTCTATGCACAAGCAGTCTCCAAGCTCAAGTCAGGAAGTATCTGAATCCCCACCCCTTGAAATGTAGTGAGAGAAAAGTTCCCTCCTCCCCCAAACCCAACTGCCACATAAAAAACATTTTAAGAACATAAAACAAAAAATGGAGCAATCAAAAAAAAGGGGGGGAGAAATTTAATCTTGTTTTTAAAAAGCCTTTCTTCTGCTCAAAAAGAGTATTTGAATCCCTGTCTCTGGACATGCTGCTTTGTAAGTGGCTATGAGCAAAACCAAGCTTGCTTGTCCTGCATTTTGGGTTATCAGAGGAATGGGAAGGTCCGGGATTTGTGAGGGCTGGCAGCAAGATCAGCTCTAATGGAGGGAAAACTCATGCATAACTCCAAGGAACAACTGAGACAGATGGGGAGGTTGAACATGAGTGAAAGTGCCCATGCATAAATTGACTTATAATGCATACCTTCATCTTGGGTAGAAGATTCATACAGGACAAAACTCAGAAACCTGCACAGAATTTCTTTATCTGAGAGCTGGTCCAAATGCTTGCACATCACTCAGAATATCCTTGGGGATGCAGTGGCAAAGATGAACTAACATCTGAAATAGAGCATCTGTAGATACAACCAGAGAAGTTCCCAGTGTGATTCACATCAGCAGCATAGTTTTCAGATACCTCGCTAACCTGAATTGCTAGCTGCTAGAAAGTCATGGCTGCGTCCCTGGATGTGCTGGGTCCTATATTACTTCTTTTATAATCTGGCCTATAGGAAACATGTCTGAATCATTCCTGAGTCAGATGAACCCGTTCTAATACCAACGTTACATTTTCTCACCTCTTGAAGAATATATGTGACGTGCAGGCACTCTTACATGGTTAATCTTATTGTGCCTTTCTTTCAGTGCTCAACATGACAGGATTATCTTGATAATAACCTCATTTACAGATTGAAAATGTATCAACCACTGATAAAGGATTCCTCCTACACATTGAAGAAATTCTATCATTCCTTTACAGCTGATGCTAATGGCTCCATTCTTCCAGCTGTTTAAAATAAAGGGCAATTCAGACACCCAATTTTGAGGTGAAAATGTCACCATAAGATGATTCTGCCCTTCAATTTTCATGAGATAGAAGTGATCTTGTCAAGAAAGTACTCTCCTGCTATGAAAATTGCTGGTATTTCATTGACCCCAATCTGTCTGCTCCTGAGAAGCATTTTTAAGATAATGTCTTAACATTAACAATTTCTCTCATCATCAGACCAATTCCTTGACTTATTGTGTGCTGTCATTTTATTGTCCTTTTTTGTGTTTTATATTATATTTTGTCACTGATGAGTGTCAAAGCTCCATATCCTTCCCAGGCAGTGATGCATTTTGTTCATGTAAGGTTATCAATATACCAGTACGAGAGGAGGGATGATGATGATAAAGAAATTGCTACTCCTTTCCCAGGCTTCCTGCTTCCTACATCTGATAAGGAAAAAAACCACTTAAAGTCATTTGTCCAGAAAACATTATGTCTGATGTATTTTCTATCACTGCCTTTCTTATATTGAATTTCTCTTTGGAGATCTGGACAGTGAACTCTCTCCAGAGATTTTAATTCCTTGTTATTTTTTATGTTAGTTTGTGTGTTTGTGTGTGTGTATTGAAAGATTTTTCAAATGTTAGACTTGGCGAAGCACCCTCGAAACCTCCAGCTGCAAAACTTGAAATTTGTGGGTGGAGGGGAAAGGCATGTTTATTTTAATAAAAGCCCCCCCCCCCAGTATGAATCAACAGAACAATTGCTGAATATTTTCTGTCACCAGCTAAACCAATCCCACTGCAATTCAGGCTCCACTGGGAATTACTTTTGCTTTGCCAGCACCAGATATGCTATCATGAAATTACAGCTTATACCGCTCCTTGGTCCATTGGCCTGTTATGACTGCATTTCATTTCCAGCTCATAAAACTTGATGTTTGTAAATGGCAAGCCCATCATTTCTTATCAAAGCATGTCCAGCATAACTGCCATTAATTATAAAACTCTCTATCATCCTGTGATATTGTACTGAAATAACCATGAGATGAAATTGCTGCCAGGACGTCTGTCATCTATTGGAAATGTATTTTCAACTTGTCCCTTGGAAAAAAATAATAATGTGGATTATGTCTCTGCTTTGGCTTAGCGAATGCTATTTTAATAATAGATAATGGCCATTACTGACTTCCTAGAGTGATTTTAACAGATGATAATAGAAATTTTCATCTGGAGGTGAGACAGCGTCAAAGCGTCACTATTCTCAGCTGCCCAGCACATCTGCTCTGACATGTCTGCTTTTGAAAGAAGCTCATTGGCATTCTGCTGAAAGAAATATATTTCAAAGTCACACAAAGAGGAATGAGAACATAGGACAGGCACATAATAAATAAATAAGAACCATTGCAATAATGCACACATTGGCCAGGAAAGGTGCAGGTATGAAGGTGATAGCAGGAGTAAATACATTCCATTGGCCCACAATGTGTTACTGTTGTTCATTTTTACTCTTAAAAAGAGTAAAGGACACAAAGATTCTTTCCTGAATCACACTTTACAGGCTAGAAACCTGCAACACCATTTCCCCCCGTTTTTATATATATATATATATATATATATATATATAAAAACACACACACTATTTATATTTATACCCAACTCCTATTCTCAGGTGATCAGGGAAGTGCATATATCCACCCTTATTTATATACACTATTTATATTTATACCCAACTCCTATTTTCAGGTGATCAGGGAAGTGCATATATCCACCCTTATTTATCTCTCTCCTCATCTATATTCTAATAGGCAAGTTGGCCAAATCTTTGGATATTTAAATCCAGAGTTTGGACCTGTGAAAGGACAAGTCAGATTTATCTACAAACCTGAAAAACATCCCAAGTTTGCAGAAAAAATCTGAAATCTTGGGGGGAAATTACAATGGAAGGTCTAAAAACACCCAAAATTATAAAAGGAGCACCTGCAGCTTTAAGAAATGGATGCACTTGGTGGCTGTTGCTAGGCAACCACAATAGGCTTGGTTTCTGTCAGAAAAAGGCAGGAGGAGGGACAAAGTCTTTTCTAGGACTGTTGTGGCCTTTGAGGGAGGACCTATTGGGGCCAGACCCAGAAGGAACCCACCTTGCCCTTCACAAATCCTTGCAGGTTCCCCACTGTGCTACAGGGGGCTGCCATGGTAACCAGTACAGCACAGCTGGGCTATAGTTTTCCTGGGTAGAGGGTGCCAGGGGTAGGATTGAGTGGAAAACTGAAGATTGAAATAAGATAAAGAGAGGTTTGCCAATGGATGAGAAGGAGGCAGAAAAGAGTGAGAGGGTAAGGGGGCTTTCAAAGAAAGAGAAGAGGAAATAGTGGGGGAAAGGAAATTTTTAGTTATTTTCTTTTATTCTTATGACAAGAGTCTTGAGTACAAACAGTTCCAACAACAGAATAACAACAGCAACAAAAAGAGTACCAATAATAATTACAATGGAAATTTTAGTTCAAAGTTTAGTTCTATTTGCCCAAACCATTGACAAACTTTAACTAAACAGCTCACATGACTACATAGTGTGAATCTGTCCTTTGCGAGTTTTAGGGTTTTGAGGTTTAGTCATTGCACATGAAGGAAAAGACTTTTGATCTAATGTAGGTTAAGGAAATGTGTATTTTAAGGTCTTGGTAACTATTTAAAGTTCAGGATGTATCTAAAAATAAGCATATTGACATTCTGGCTACCATCTAATGTAGTTTTGAGAAAGTCTTCTCTAAGTTGTGATATTTATAAGACTGAAAATAAGGTGAAACCAGAAATTATTGCAGAAATTGTTATTGGCTTGATTCTATTACCTCTCTGATCTGTGCAAATTCAAATGAAAAAATTTTCGGGGCCTTTATATGCTTATATAATGCTACACTTACCCGATCAGCATAACACTCATAGCTGCCATTAGGGCTGTTGAAAAAAAAATTCGGTATAGTTCGGCTTCGGCAAAATTCGGCCCGTTTTTATTCGGGCCATGCCAAAGTCCGAACTCCCCCGCTTCGGATCCCCAGAAATTCGGAAGGATCCGGAGTTCGGGGGGAAATTCGGCCCCAGCACCTTCAGGGGGCTTCCCTGAAGGCGCGCGGGGGGGCCTTTAAACAGATCTGCACCTCCCAGCTGGGAGGCGCAGATCTGTTTAACGGGCTCCCCACATGCCTTCAGGGAAGCCCCCTGAAGGCGCGCGGGGGGCCCTTTAAACAAATCCCTCTGCGCTGTCTGCGCAGGCAGCGCAGAGGTTTTCCTGACCCCCCCAGCCCTGCCGGGACTCCCGGCAGGGCTGGGGGGGGCTTTAAATTGATTTGTGCCTCTCGGCTGGGAGGCACAGATCAATTTAAAGGGCCCGCCGTGCACCTCCAGGGAAGCTCCCTGGAGGTGTGCGGCGGGTCTTCAAACAGATCTGCGCCTCCCAGCTGGGAGGCGCAGATCTATTTGAAGCCCCCCCCAGCCCTGCTGGGAGACCCCCCCAGCCCTGCTGGGACTCCCGGCAGGGCTGGCGGGGGGCTGGCAGGACCCTCTGTGCAGAGGGTTTCCAGACCCCCCCCAGCCCTGCTGGGACTCCCGGCAGGGCTGGCGGGGGGCTGGCAAGACCCTCTGCGCATTCCACCCCAACATCTTATGCAGACCCGCTCTTCTCCCTCTCTTTGGTATACCAAGGAATTGAGGGGTCTGAAGAGGGCTCTCAGATGACAAGAGCAAAGAGGGAAATGAACTTGTGACAAAGAGCAGGAACACTTTATAGAACCCAATTAAAGACCTATGAGGTGCCGGTGAAGGCGGCGAAACATTCTTACTTCTCTGCCTCCATTGTGTTTGCTAGTTCACGTCCAGCAAAATTGTTTAGGATAGTTTGGCAGTCGACCTTACCTAATGTGGGTCCTCAAAATTATGGTGATTTGGCCATTGGCTGTGACAAATGTGCAGATTTTTTTTTTTAGCAGATAAAATCTTGCGCCTCCTCCATGACCTCTCTTCCAGGCTTTTGATCAGTAGCGTTCTGGGGGCACCGTGTGTTCATTTTGGCCCAGTTTTAGGCCACTTCCATCTCCTCTCCATTGCAGATGTGGACAAGACCCTGGTGTCTGTGAAGCCAACAACCGGTTGCTTGGATCCCTGCCCCTCATGTCTTGTTAAGGCCTCCCACAATGTGGTAGGAGGCCCCCTGCTTGAGATTGTTAATCTATCCCTCAGTCAGGGTTGCTTCCCTGGGTCATTGAAGGAAGCTATTGTTAGGCCCCTTCTGAAAAAAACATAATTGGATTCTGATGGCCCAGCGAATTACCACCCCACTGTCAAATTTACAGTACATGGGAAAGGTAATTGAGACAGTATTGGCAGAACAACTCCACGAGTTCTTGGATGAGACAGCTGTCTCGACACCTTCCAGTCAGACTGGAAGTTTTGGTACCTAGATGGCGCTGGTAGCTCTGGTTGATGGCCTCCACCATCAAATAAGAGTGGTGTTGTGCTGCAGCATTTGATACAGCTGACCATTTGGTCCTGGACCACTACCTGGCCTCCCTGGGTGTGAGAGGGGTATTGCCTTACTTCCTTTCTTCAGGGATGCACTCAGAGGGTAGTCATTGGTGAGGAGAGCTCTGCGCCTGGTCCACTTGATTATGGCATACCGCAGGATACAATTCTCTCTCCAAAGTTATTTAACATATATATGCACCCTCTTATGGAGCTCATCAGGAATTTTGAGGTGGGATGCCATCAATATGCAGATGACATCCAGCTCTTCCTCCTACTTGATAAGCAGCCAGTGGCAGCAGTATCAGACCTAGCCTGTTGTCTTGAGACCATGGTTTGTTCGTTGAAGGAGAATTGGCTGAAGTTAAATCCATCTAAGACTGAGGCTGTGTGGGTGTGTCAACCTGGTTCTTGTGGAGGACCTTTGCTCCTGGTTCTGGACAGTGTCCAGCTTATGCCACTGGACTCCACAAAGAGTTTGGAGGTATAGCTAGACTCCTCTCTGTCCTTGGACAGATAGGGTGTCAGCAACAGTACAATCGGCTCCCCCCTCCCATCTTTGCCATGCTTTTCAATTATCCCCATCTCTCTCCCAGGCTGATCTTGCTACAGTAATCCCCTCCACAGCCCACCTCCACACTGGACTATTGTAATTTGCTCTACATGGGGCTACCCTTGAAATCATTACGGAAACTAAAGATTTTGCAACATGGTGCTGCGAGACTCTTCACAGGATCCCCATGTTGGAACATGAGACTGCACATGGCAAGCAGATGTAAAAGATCTATGTGACAGCCAGGTGATTGGTGGTGTCACATGACAGCTCAATGACTGAGCAGAAAAACTGGCTTGTACTGGACTGAGCTAGATAGTCCTAGAGACAAGGCAGCCAACAGGTGATTGGCTGAGAGACTATGCCAGATATGTATATAGGTGTGTTATATATGTATTGGGTTGTGGGTTGTGGAGAGTTGATGACCAAGCGGAGCATTCTGTCACTGTGAATAAAAGAGCACTTTTGTACTACGTGCTGAGTCTTCTGTGCTTACTCGCCTGTAGAGCTGCAACGCTTTCTAACACACGCCAACAGGGTTATGGGCCCAGAACAGCTCAACTGCGCTACATCCTGGAGGTTCTGAGCAGAGGTACTATCTGTGGAACAAGGGCTGTAGTGAGCAGAAGGCGAGTGGATGTCTGAGGTTGAGTCAGACGGAGCAGAGGAGGTGCCCAGCAGGTCTGTCAGCAGCAGTGCGTCTGAGGCGGAGGAGGAGAGCGACACGGAGCAGGAGCAGCAGGGAGCGGGAGAAATTATGGCTCAAGCTGCAATGTCCTTGCTTGTGGAGAAGCTCACTTCTACCAACTACAATGTGTGGGCGTTACGAATGCAACACTACCTTAAAAGAGAGGCACTGTGGATTTATGTCTCCAACCCACCGGATCCTGAGACGCCGCAGGACGTGGTGAAAGATGAGAAGGCACTGGCAAGCATAGTGCTGAGCGTGGCTGACGACCAGCTTGTCCATGTGACGGGAGCTTTGAAAGCGAAAGCAGCCTGGAACTCATTATCTCAGGTCTACGTCCAAAAAACAGCTGGCTCTTTGATAGCCATAACGAGGCGTTTGTACAGAACTTTTCTTTTGCCGTCAGTTCCTGTGAGAAACCATATAAATGAACTGACTGAATGTTTCCAAATGCTGGAGCAGAGGGGGAAGACTCTACCGGAGGATGATAAAGTTTATATACTCCTGAGCTCTCTGTCTGAGCAGTATAACATGCTAATTACAGCTCTGGAGTCGGTTGAAATTGATAAACTAACTTTACAGTATGTTATTGGGAGAATTTTGGAACATGAAAAGAGATTGCTTGCAAGAAATCCTGAGAAGCCTGCCAAGCCGGAGGGAAACCTGCCAAGCCAGGAGACGCGGAGGTTTGCCGGCGGAGAAAGGAATGCGGAGCAGAGAAAGCCGGGTGATTTACAGCAGCACGTGGCTCTGAGGGTCAGACGTTGCTACATCTGCAAGGCTACAAATCACTTAAAGCGTGACTGCCCAGAAGCAAGGAAGAAAAGCCGAAGGGACCAGTCGTCACGTGAGTTTGTGAGCGGTCAGAAGGCATCATTGGTGCTGACTGAGCACAGTGACACAGCCGGTGTCTGGATTTTAGACTCTGGTGCGTCACAGACCATTTGCCGGCATCAGGAACTTTTAAAAGACACACGGGACTCAAGTTTGCCGCACGTAAGCCTCGCTGATGGAAGGAATTCTGAGGTGACACGTGAGGGGAGTGTGTGGTTCCCAGCTTTGAACTATACATTTAAAAAGGTGCTATGTGTCCCTGAACTAGAGAACAATCTGTTAAGTGTAAGTGCCCTTGACAGGGCTGGATATACTGTAACATTTACAGACAAGGCTTGTAAGATATCCAAAGGTGGGAAAGTGCTTCTTACAGGGAAAATGTGTAATAATGTGTATGTGGTAGAAAATAGGCATGTGGAGGCAAAGATGATAACTAATAAGAGCCCCCATGACAATTGCATACATCTGCTACATAGAAGGTTGGCTCATGCAAATTATGAGACCATAAAGAAAACACTAGCCTTACTGGGGAAGGAAAAAGTTAAAGAGTGTGGGAACTACCTGGATTGTGAGGTATGCAAAAGTTCCAAATCTAAGGCTTACCCAGTGGCTAAGCATAGTGAGAGACTCTCAGACACTGCATTAAAGGTAGTGCATGCAGATGTAATAGGCCCCTACAGGGAGAGTCACTCAGGTAACCATTACGCGTTGATTCTGGTGGATGATTGCACCAGATTCTCCTGGGTGTATCCTTTGAAAAGGAAGTCACAGGTGTTTGAAACATTTAAGTATTGGGCCAAAAGAGTGCAGAAACAACTTAAATGTACCTTGGATTCTCTCCAAACAGATTTTGGGGGAGAATTCATGTCAAATGAGTTTAAGAAATGGTTGCAGATGCAAGGTGTGAGGCACAGAGTTGCCAACGTGGCGGTGCCAGCAGAAAATGGTGTTGCTGAGCGACATGGGGGAATGCTACAAACAAAAATGTATTCCATGTTGCAGGATGCAGGGTTGCCAATGACATACTGGGCAGAAGCAATAAAGGCCGCCTCCTATGTTTCCAACAGGATCTGGACCAGGTCCATACAAGACATACCTTATAGGGTTTTGTACCAGAGGGATCCTAGCTTAGGTTACCTCAGAGTGTTTGGTACAAAAGCCTGGGTTGATGTGCCAATATCCAAGAGAAGGAAAGGAGGAGCGAGAGCTAAGAAACTAACCTTCCTTGGGTATCAGTCTGGCATGAAATCATACAGGTTTGCTGATGAACATAATTCTCTCAGCTACAGCAGAGCTGCGAATTTTTGTGAGGGTAATAACTGGGCCAGAATTCATGGACAGGAGGAGCCAAAAGAAATTGGGCTACCATTGACAGATCTCTCACAGGATGCAGATGGGGTGAAGCAGGAGGGGTCTCCTCAAAGGGCTTCATCGCCAAGGGCTGAAGAGGGGAGACAGATTCCTAGGGTGTCAAGCAGGAGCACTAAAGGAATTCCCCCGGAGAGGTATGGTTTTGAGACCACTGATGTAAATCATGTACAAGTCAAAGAACCAAAGAGCTTTCAGGAGGTAATGGCTTTGGAAAGCAGGGAAAAGGAGGCCTGGCTAGAAGCCATGCAAACTGAGTTTGATTCCCTGAAAGAGAATAAGGTATTCTCTGTAACAAAACTGCCAGCTCAAAGAAAAGCCATAGGGTGCAGATGGCTTTACAAAGTCAAACAGTGTCCAGAAGGGAAGATACTCCGTAAGGCCAGGCTTGTGGCTAAGGGTTATTCCCAAGTTGAAGGGCAAGACTTTGATGAATTATTTGCTCCCACTGTGAAGGCTGATACTATAAGAGCTGCATTGTGTAAAGCTGTCAGAGATAACATGTTAGTGCACCATTTTGATTTCACCACTGCATATCTGAATGCAACAATAAGTGACGAAATATATATGGAGCAGATCCCTGGGTTTGAATGCAAGGGTAAACAAGGAGTATTAAAATTGCATAAGGCTCTGTATGGATTAAAGCAGAGTGCACGTGCATGGTCCCAATGCATTAGTGAAGCATTGGCAAATCTTGGGTTTAAGCAAGGTGTTGCTGATCCTTGTATGTTTACCAAATGTGTAAAGGGCTCTGACTGTGTTGTATTTTTATATGTTGATGATCTTTGTTTGTTGTGTCATACAAAAGAACAACTAAACTGGTTTAAGGAGGCAACTGGAAAACTGTTTAAAATGAAGCATCTTGGTGACATTCAAAATTATCTGGGGGTAGAAATTACCAGGAACCCAGAAGGATATTTTGAATTGTGCCAGGAGAAAAAGATTGAACAGCTCCTAGAAAAATTTAAAATGACAGAGGCAAAAAGCACTGAGACTCCCATGACAACAGGGTATGTGAAAGAGGTGGATGATAAGGTATTCCATGATAAAAATCAATACCAATCGTTGGTGGGTTCATTGTTATATCTGTCATGTTGGACAAGACCAGACATTTGTATGGCAGTACATTTGCTTTGCCAGAAATGTGCATGTCCATACATGAAAGACTGGAATGCAGCAAAAAGGGTGCTGCGATACTTAAAAGGCTCAGCTTCAGCCAGGTTGTGTTTAAAGGCTGATGCAGAGGAAACAATCACAGTGTATAGTGACTCCAGTTGGGGGGAAAGAGAAGAAGGAAAGTCTACCACTGGGTACGTGTTATTTCTACATGGGGCACTGGTTATGTGGAAGTCTTTAAAACAGACTCATGTAGCTACCAGCACATGTGAGGCAGAATATTCTGCATTAAGCGACAGTGAGATTCAGCTGGAATGGCTGTGTCAACTGGCTAAAGACCTAAATCTTGAATGTGAAATGCCTGTAAGTGTTTACTGTGATAATACTGCAGCACAGCAATTGGCTGGATATCAAGGTATAAGAACAAGAAGTAAACACATCACAATAAGATACCAGAATGTCAGGGAAGCGGTAAACAATGGTTTAATGGTTCTGAAACATTGTGCTTCAAATGTAAATATTGCTGACGTTTTCACCAAATGTTTGTCTACTGAAAAGTTTGAACTATTTAGAAGCAAATTGGGGCTTGCAATGTCAGTCTAGGAGGAGTGTTGGAACATGAGACTGCACATGGCAAGCAGATGTAAAAGATCTATGTGACAGCCAGGTGATTGGTGGTGTCACATGACAGCTCAATGACTGAGCAGAAAAACTGGCTTGTACTGGACTGAGCTAGATAGTCCTAGAGACAAGGCAGCCAACAGGTGATTGGCTGAGAGACTATGCCAGATATGTATATAGGTGTGTTATATATGTATTGGGTTGTGGGTTGTGGAGAGTTGATGACCAAGCGGAGCATTCTGTCACTGTGAATAAAAGAGCACTTTTGTACTACGTGCTGAGTCTTCTGTGCTTACTCGCCTGTAGAGCTGCAACGCTTTCTAACACACGCCAACACCCCATGGGGCACCGAATCTCTGCCCCTATTGAAACAGCTGAACTGATTGCCAATTGAGTTCCGAGTGTGCTAAGCCCTACATAACTTCGGCCCAATATATCCAAGGGACCACCTCCTCCTCTATATTCCCCCACAGTTGCTCCACTCTTTCATCAAGCAGTTTATTGAGGGTGCTGGAACCTGTGAAGTCCATCTATATTCCACCAGGTCTAGAGCATTTTTGGCGGCAGCTCCATCCTGGTGGAATGCTCTGCCAGGGGAGATCCATTCCCTGTTGGATTTATCTCAATTCAACGGGGCCTACAAAAGGCAACTCTTCTGACAGGCATTCCTCCAGATTTAGGCCACTGGTTTAGTCTGTTACCCTCCGTGTAACTGCTGGCTAATTTGATGCCTCTGATTTATAGTGCTGACTACTGCAATGCTGGAATAAGTGGTAGTTTTAAATTTATATTGTTGTGATATTTATTATATTGTAAACTGCCCTGAACTTTGATAAGGAGGTGTCGAAATCGAATGAATGAATGAATGAATGAATGAACGAACAAACGGACAAACAGATGGATGAATATCCTATGAAGATAGGCTGCAACATTAGGAATTCACCCAATCAATAGCAAACAGAAGGGGTAAAGGGAGCACGCTGTAATTGCATCTTGCATCCAGTGAAGAATCCAAGTTGGAACATATAAAATTGATTTTACGTGCTAATTGCGTGCAAATAACTTGCAACATGCTACTGATAGTTTGCATGAATTGTCCTTGAGTCCAAAATGAAGGAGATCTCTTAGCACTGGAGGAAATTCTCCTGATAGCACTACACAGACACAATGGAGATCATTTACAACCTCTTATCATCCTGTTCAATTTTAGAGTGATCATCTATAGTCATATGGTGAATCTTTAAACCGAGGAAGTTGCCATCTCCCAAGTTATCACATAACAAAGGCACAACAAGGGATCGGAGTCATTCTAAAATGCCCCCATATCCTTACCATCTTAAAACTCTAGACTTGTGGGGATAACTGTGGTGAGAAGATTGGCACTAGGTCATATCATGTGAGAGCACATTCAAGTTACAATCAAACCTTAAGTAAATTTAAGTCCAAGTATTCCATATTTAACTATGTGGAGAGCTGTTATCAGTACATGTAATTCAGACACATTCTACTTTTTCATATGAAAAAACAGACTGAGCAATAATTATGTAGAATATGTTGACCCAGTCCAGTACAACTATTCTTTTCCAAGTAATAAAAATTATTTAAATTTTATGTTTTATTCTGTGCTCTTTATCCCATATTATAGTAGTAATGAAGAACATTAGGAGCAAATATCACCCACACACTGATGTCATATACATTTAGATTCTTTGTGTGTGTGTGTGTGTGTGTGTGTGTGTGTGTGTGTGTGTATCACTTGTTCTTTGAGGCTCTTCCCATCAAGATGAATAGATTCAAGGTCTCATTTCAATTATTTTTATTATGCCTGGTTACAGATTTCAGCCATTAGAAATTCAAGCATACAGTTCATTTAAAGATTCAATATCCCTGCTAAACAGTAATTCATGTCACTTTCTCCATTAAGACTCCCCAAAACTTATGGTATAGCACTGATTTATAGAAGTGCTTAGAGCTGGAATTGTGCCTTTGTACACTGAATATTGTTTTTTATAAGGTGTCTTTTATATAGCAGTTCATGATGTAACAAGTTTCTAGTTGAGTCACTATTATTCTTACTAATGAACATAAGCTATTGTTCTTACTAATTAGATGAAGGCAATGATGAATCCAAATGAATCCAAAAGCTGCCCCTCACCTCTGTAACAAATTATCACACCAAACCAATTTCTAGGAAATGTAAGCATTATAAAACATGAGTTTATGAAGCTGCCTTATATTAAGTCAGATCATTGGTCCATTTAGTCCACCCCTATCAAATCTGACAGGCAGTGGCTCTTTCTCAGTCCCACAACCTGAACCTTGACAGCCGTGAACCGAGTACTGAAACCCCTGGTTACATTTTCCATTTCCTAACCACCAAAAAAACAAACAAACAAACAAACAAAAACAAATCAGTGGGTTTTAGATCAAATCAAGCCTGAACTGACCCTAGAAGCTAAAATGACTGAGGCTGTCATACTTTGGACATATTATGAGAAGAGAAGAGTCACTGGAAAAGACAATCATGCTAAGAAAAGTTGAAGGCAGCAGAAAAAGAGGAAGACCCAACAAGAGATGGATTGGCTCTATAAAGGAAGCCACAGCCCTCAATTTGCAAGATCAGAGCAAGGCTGTTAAGGATAGGACACTTTGGAGGACATTGATTCATAGGGTCGCCATGAGTCAGAAACAACTTGATGGCACTTAACATACACACAACCACATAAGGAAGAGATGGTTGGTGAAGTAAAGCTTAGTTATGGAATATCATTACTTCTCTCAACAAAATAGGTTTTAAAGTATTTTATTATCATTTCCTAGAATGGTTAATAAACATTAAAGACTTTTTCATCCCAAGTCAATGTAGACATTTTAATCAAAAATCTATCTTTTTGATCATTTCAAGTGGCCATAGAAACAGAAGTATTTCTTTCGGGTAACTTGATGGGCACAATGCACTACAATTAATAATATTAATTTTTATAATGCCATCATCATATATTGATATATAATAATGAAATTGTGAGAAGCACAGAAAGTGGCTGTTTCTGAAGGTGGAAGTGCAGCTGCGGGAGAGAGAAACTGATCAGGCAGGAGAAAGCACAACAGAGTGGGTGTAGAAGCAGAGAGACCAACCAAGAGGCTGGGGTAACTGGATGGATCCCAAATTGACCACCAAAGTTTGAGGGGCTGAGAGGTGGCTTTTATGCACCTGTAGTTGCATTAAGAAAGGGGACAGTGTTTCTCTTGTGATGGAATTGGGTACCATTTAGAAACTCAGAATCCTATTGGAATGTTTGAATTTCAGAGGAGTGGGAGGAAGAAAGAACTCCTTAATGTCAAACCAGAGAATCTCTGCAGTGGAAACTGAAGTTGGGAAAGCACTTTTGCACAAATGGCAATGTACAGAATGTCCAGCAGAACCCAGTGTCACTGTGGCAGTGCAAGCACAGCATGACTAATCTCTGACATGGAAACTCAAGTTGGGAGGGGGCACTTTTGCAAACACAGCAGAATGAATGGCAGTGTACAGAATGCCCAGCAGAACCCAGTGCCACCATAGCAGTGCAAGTTCAACAGGGCTAATGTGAATCCAGAGAATGTACACAACGACCAGCAGAACCCAGTGCAAGATCAACAGAACTAATGTCAATCTGTAGCAAAAGAAATCCAAGCACCGAGTAGTGAGCAACACTGTAAAAACAGCAAAAGGAACCCAAAGCAACTCTGACAAAGAAAAAAAAAAGAAACCTCTTGAAACTGACAAAGACACTTGAAGCTGACCAAGCTGCTCGGAAAGCCCATAGGTCAGTCAGGCAGCCCAGACTACTGCCTCTCCTCTCCCTCTTTTTCAGCCTTTGTGTCCTCCACCCCCTTTATCCTCTCCTGCTCAACACTTGTTCCACCCACCAAGTTCCCATCCCCACCTTCCTGCCCCTGGTTCCGGGGAAGCCCATTCCCTCCCTCCAACCTGCTCTGGGCAGGCGCTTACCGGGGCAATCAGATGCTGCTGGCAACTGGAGTGCAGCTGCTCCTTTGCAGCTCAGCTAGCTTGGCTCTGGGAGCCCTGCCCTGTTTGCTGTCTGAGCCTGGTGGGACTGCTCTGTCCCACCAGCCAACCCCAATGCTGCGCTTGACTTGGCCACGGCAAGCTTCGGTGTCTCCCGGAGGGGCGTGATTGTCTAATATTTGCTAAAATCCAGATGCTAAAGAATTCAACTCATGTTTTTAAAATGTCTTGTGTGTGTGTGAAGTGCCGTCAAGTCACAGTCGACTTATGGCGACCACTTTTGGGGTTTTCATAGCAAGAGACTAACAGAGGTGGTTTGCCTTCCTTTGCACAGCAACCCTGGTATTCCTTGGTGGTCCCCCATCCAAATACTAACCAGGGCTGACCCTACTTAGCTTCTGAGATCTGATGAGATCAGGCTAGCCTGGGCCATCCAGGTCAGGGTCTTAAAATGTTTTAGGACCTGCATTTTTGCACACCCCTAACCCCAATTATTAGCATGATCCAACAGTGCAATCCTAAATAGAATTACACCCTTCTAAGGACATCGAAGTCAACAGGTTTAGAAGGTTATAACTCTGCTTGGGATTGCACTGCAAGTCAGCCAATAAATCCTGAAGAGAGCAAGAAATACCATCCTGAGTTTGTGCAGCTGATTGGCTCACAGCAACTTTTAGCACTCCCCCCGCCGCCCGGGACATCTAAACTCATTCTATGCCTATGACTCCATGAAATTGCTGTCTGCGGGGCCTGCTTTATATAGTACTGAATTCCAAGCCAAGGGCACTAAATGTTGTGTTTTATATGCAGGCAACGGGGAATCTGATATGGCGTGATTCTTGGAGCTGAGAGACTTGTCTACCCAAAGAAGCAGAAGCGGACTAACAGTTAATAATTTGATTCAGGTGGCTACTATCTCTCCATTCCAGATAAGGGACCTTTAAAGGGATTTAATACAGAAAAGGATTAAGAGCACAATGATTAACACAAACAAGTTCTGATGAACTGAACTCTAACAATCCCCACTAGGATTTCAATCTACTTACATGACCTCAGTCTACTAATGATGTTACTGTAATGAGCCATGCTGTCCTATTTTTCAGAGTGTGTCTTTAGCTTTGCCGTCACTTGGTCACTTTCAGAGGGCCCTTGCTAATTAACAGGCAGCACGGCAGCAGATCATATCAGCCATTTGGGTGTTTATAGCCTCTGATCCACCTGCAAAGGAAAAGCAGACAATCAGCAACCTGGTTTGCCAGGTCTGAGTCCGGGCGCAAGGATGCACAAAAGGAACAATTTACAACAGTGTTGTAAAAGTTTTCTGGAGAGAAGCTGTTCTGGGGGGTTTAATCCTGTTACTGTTGCTTTGAGGCCAGAAGTCTTTGTTGTTGTTTATACTTTACTTGCTGTACTTAAATTCAAGTTCAAAATACGTGCATGCCCCATCAAGTGTGAAGGGTACATGTGTATGGAATGGCACATTTCTTTGAAAAAAAGAAATGTTTGAAATGGCAGGTGGGAAAGGACGATGAGTCATGGAATTGTTAAGTGTTTGGAAGGTCTTCAGAAGAAGAATCTTGCACATCTATGGGGCTGTCCACCAATAATTTATATTGTCTCACTGTCTGAATATATGTTTAGAGCATATATTTGGTGGATCTTAATGATTTAGGAGAATATATGGAAGGATCCTGCCTAAATGGTTATATTAGAAACTATGGCCACATAGTTTCTAAGGTTGTTCCGTGGCCAATCAGTCTGATGATGGGTGAGGCTTTTAAACAACCTTCTGACCTCTTAGCTCCAGTCACTGATGGGAAAAACTCAACCCACCCCACTCTTTGTGAACTTTGTGGGATTAGCTGGTTGCCTTGGAGTCAAGCAGGATTTCCCCCTTTACGTCTCCATACTGCTTATGTTTTGGAAGGTGTTCAGTTAAATAGGTCTGATTTTTACCTCTTAGGTCCTAGCCAAAAAATATCCAAAATCAGTTCAAACTAGGTATTTTTAACCTAATTTGATTGGCAAGCTTGCTGAGGGATCTGTAGAATGGGGGAACTGACTAAACCAAACACTACGAGTTGACCAGTCTAACTGCCTGGGGGGAACTTTCTCAGTGTTGAGCACTATCATGTTAGCCTGCATGCTGACTAGTGGGGGGGGGGAAGGGTGTTGGTCAAAACATCTCCAAAAATTCCTGGCATGCAGGCAAGGAAAAGTGAGGTATGGTGATCATACCAACCCAAGATTTAAGCCATGGTAGGCCTGCCAAAATGATGGAGAACACGTAGGGAAGTTGTTTAGAGCTTCTGCATTTATTAATTTTAATGTAATTAATTGTTTAAATGTTAGTTAAACCCACACTGTTGACTGTCATCTTTGTTTGAGGGCATGTTGTTATAAGTTTGTTGTATACAGTGATACAATCTGCGTTTGGCAATCATCATCATCATTTGTTTATCACGGTCAAAGACCAGCTTGCACAAAAGGAAATATCATAAGTAATTAAAAACAAAATGTCTGAAATTTGCTCAATAAAACATAAATTTAGTTACATCAACTCTTGGTAAAATAGTCTGTTTAACATGAAAAGTCATTATCTTCTGCCTTATAGCGCATGCCCTGGCACAGAATCTCGCAATCTGATAGGTAATATCTGTAACAGAATCATCTAATAATAAAGTAGACATTTGGCAATTAAATACCATTTTTTGAATGGAAATGGACTACTTGCTGAAGTTTAACAATGTGTTTTACAAAACAGTAGAGCACTTAGTTGTGACATTCAATGGGAAGTGTCACAATAATTTGTTGAAACTTCTTAATATCTTTTATGTGTCGATAGTTTTGCATTTAAAATAAGTAGAATATGTGTGTTTATTTGTTAATTTTTCATTTGTTTGGATTTATTTATTTATTAAATCACACATTTTAACATGATGATTTATGGTAGCCTTTTTTACCCAGTCAGGTTTTAAAACCCTTACAATTTGAACTGGATTTCTGTGACCTGTTTAAATTTTTTTTGCAGAGCTCCCTGTATGGATCTTCCAGCATTTTGTGTGGTTTGATCCATAAACTCATGAAATGTGGGCTTATATCCCTGTCCAGCTATTAGGCTCACTGGATGAACTTGGACCATGATCACCATCTCTTAGTTCAACCTGTCTCAAAGGATTGGCATCAGTGTTACCAAAATCCATTATTTCCTAGTTCACAATATGAACCTTGGCTATTTCTAATATGATCCTTGGCAATTTGTCTCTACTCTGAGCTGAAGGAGAACTCCTCCCTCCAATCATCCATTTTCCTGGATGCTATTGTAGTGGAAGATGAGGTAGTAGCAGGAGGTTCCATAAAACTCCCTGTAATTTTGAATTTTGCCACAGCAGTGTCCCAGGATACTTGGAAACATCTCGTTCTCAGAGTAGCTGAGAACCTTTGTATAAATACCCCAAGGCACCTGATGGTCATACAAAGGTTGTTAGGTGCCATAGGAATCTTACATTACCCAGTTTCACTGGTGGCTTGAAAGATTCTATAGCTATAGCATTCCAGCAAGTGCTGGGGAGAGCGTAAGGCCTTTTCTTCTGCTGCCACCACCAGGACTATACCACTGTCTCTGCTAGGCCAAGTAAGTAGAAATGAGTAGTCAGAGGTTGTGGGCTCATAGGAGGGAAAGTAGTAGAAGGAACATTTGTACTCTGAGTTATGTCATTGGGAGCACATTGGGGACAGAATTAGATCTAAAATTAAGTTCAGAATAAACTATTTTCTGATTTGATTTGTTTGGTTGGAAAAAAATGCTGTTGTTTGCTGAGGCTAATTCTGAATCATACTGGGAGGGGCAGGTTGTCCATTACAATGTAGTCCTACGTATGCAACCTTCTTTGGAGAAGGTTTGGGTTTAAAATGTAATAAAACAGATAAAGTATGCAAGAACAGACCGTTTGGTTTATGTACTTTTAAATAAGAATGTTTAATCCCCTGCCCTATTGATTTACCATCTGCAAGTTGCAATCATAGAAGCCGAACATTTGACACTTTGTTTATCAGTATTTGAACAGTACCTCTCCTGTTTGGCTGTCTGTAAAGTTGGGGGATTGGTTTTAGTCTAGCAGTACTTACTGGTATTATTTCCTGAAACGGTTTTGTTCTGCAGTTTCGGTTACAGAATGCTTTATTTTTCTCCTTGCTGCTTTTTAAACGTTTTATTGCTGTTTTTGCTTTTTATAATTACTTTTGTTCTGATGTACTGCTACTTTGGATCTTTTCAGGTTTTGAAGACTGAATGAGAATTTTATCATGTTTACATTTCATGTTGTGAACATTTGTAAAGAATGGTATTTTATTTGATTAAGTCTGACTGACATACAGTGCCATCCTAAGGGGGGCTAGTTGCACCACTGCTGGGGATGGCACAGCCACGGCGCCTCATGAGCAGGTTGCTTCGCTGCAGCCAGTAAGCCAAACAGGAACAGTCCCCCAATGCTGAATGTAGTTCCACAAGCTGTGCTATCATTTTTGCTGGCATAAGTTCGTACCGGCAAAAGGGGACATTCCCGGGGTGAAAGGGCTCAGGGAGCTGACTAATGTCAGCCCTGCCCCCAGGAATGCCCCCTGCACCTGAGATGTGCTGCCGCTGCTGCTACATTGGTGCCCATGTGTAGTGCTGCTACGCTGCTCCCCGGCACTGGTGTAAGTGCCCATTTCGATGGTGTAAGTGGCATTTACGCTGGCACCGAGGTCACGCCACCTCCTAATCCTCCCCCCCCCCGGATTACGCTGATAGTTAGGAAAAGATTATTTGGTTTAAACGGCTGGCATAACAGGGTCTTAAAATCTGGAATTAGAGCATTTCTTTTTCTCCTTCATTTTTTTAATGTTTGTAACATCTACCTGATGATAATTTTTATCTTGACATAGCGCTTTAAATAAATTATATTTTCATTATCTATATATTTTATTTATCCCACCCAACCTTGGGTACCCAGCTTCTGTTTCCTAGGTTGGGTTTCATTCCCCTCTTTTTTTCTTCTATGAAGGGTTCTATAGAACCTGAACGTTTGCACAATGTTTCATGTCATTTGAGTTGGCCGCAATAAAGGTATTAGATTATTTGGCTTCTTTTTTCTGGATTTAGAGTGGGCCAAACAGCTCTTTGCACCTTTATTTCTAATTTAAAAGAAGACTAACAGCTCATTCCTGAACCTTGCAGCGGCTGGGGACGGCATGGCCGAGGCACAGCTTCGGTGCCCCCAAGCGGATTCCCAGCCACTGCAAGCCTTAAAAACCCCTTCAAAACAAAAATTAAAAAATGGTGGGAAAAGCCCCATTGAAAACAGTGTTGCTGCACCAGGAAGAACCTGGAGCAGAAACACTGTTGCTGGAGAGGTCGTTCCCGGGCTGGAGGGACTTTGGAAGCTGACTTCCATCAGCTCTGCCCCCAGGAATGCCCCCTCCCATGCCAGCACCACATTTCTCATCCGGAATTAAGGTCCTGGAGAGACTGCTGCATCGGAGGAGCGGCGTGCAGTGGCACCCAGGTGCCGACAGAATTACCCCCGCCACCAGCGTAAGTGCCTCTTATTCCATTATAAGAAGACACTTATGCTGGCGGCGGGGTCACGCTACCTCCAGAGCACTTTGAGCCCCCCACCTCAGGAATGGGCTGATTGTCTTCTAGATTCGTCAAATGTACTGAGCTAAAGAGATAGATTAGCACTATTTGATTCTGGAGGTGAGAAAAACTGGGGGGGGGGGGAGAGATTTTCTCAATAGGTGCATTATTTCTTGTAATTTCATTGTTGGAGCCCAAATACACTAATGTTAATGTGGACAACTTAATAACAACCAAGGTATAGTCTTAGTAGAGTAAATTGCCTGTTGGTAAAATTACTCAGAACTCTCTCTCTCTCTCTCTCTCTCTCACACACACACACACACCCACCCACCGACCCACACAGATATGAATTCTTCTTCTAAGGAATATGATTTTGCCTTTGTGCTCATTGAGAATATCCAGCTGCTTTCTGTATCTTAAAATTGAAGGCAATTTTATCAGCTACTTTTTCTGACAAAGATTATAACAAGAGTCCAGTATGGCACAGTATGAGCCACTTTTTGGGACAAAGACTGACCACATAATAGGAGTAAGAATGGCTTAGGCTGTAGTCCTTTATACCTGAGATTAAGCCCTATTGAACAATGAACATAGTAGGTCTTACTTCCAGGTAAACATGAGTTAGATTGGGCAGTTAAGTTACCAATAGTTTAGCTTTGTTGCTTGTAACTATCCTTGGTTTGGGGTAAAGGAATTTGTAGCATTTTTTTTTCTTCCCCATCTTTAATTTTTGCTATTAGCCTGCAATTTTCCAGAAAAAAGGAAGAGATCATCACATCTTTCAGAAGAAAGGTAGCAATCAATTTCCCCCCTCAAAAAAGTCAATAGGTGTGGCATGCTTCTCAGTTGGTGGCATGCTCCTCAGTCTTCCTTAATTTCCTAACAGCTCTTTCGCTTGCTGAACTGGAATGCTAATATACTCGTATTATATTAAGGGGAGTTGTGAATTTGGTGATGTTCCATTATTGTGTTGTATAGTTGTTTTAACACGATCCCTTAAGGGTCACTGGTTATGTTGGTTGCTGGCTGTGTCTAGTTATGGCCTAGCAGGATCAAGACCAGGCCTAGCCTCTGTTCCAATAAAGTTTGAAACTCACAAGTACATACTGTCTTTCACAGACACACATGCACACAAAGCCATGCACACACTGATTTCTTCCTCTTTCTTGAACAGCATAGACTCTGTATGCATACTTTTCTATAGAGTACAGTGTAGTTGAGGTTCATGGAGTCTTTGTAAAATTCTATGCTCAAATGTACAATATGAGCAGGTACTACAGGGTGAAAAAGTACTGACCACATGAGCTTCAAAATAGCTTCAGTTATGTGTTCATTCAAACACATTCAGTCATCTTTTTCAGAACCACAATATCTTCCTTCGGACCATATATCAAGTCATAAACATTCTCTCACTAAAAGCTGAGTATTATAATCACTACCTAGTCCAACAGGCTACAGTCACAGGCTGCAATGTTTAGAGTACTTTCCTGGGCGTAAGTCTAACTTGAATAAAGTTGAACTTACTACAAAGTAGATCCACACAGGATTACTGTCAAACAGTTTTGAAAGGTTCCTCAATAAAGACATATATCATTTAATGTTGAATTCCCTATCAACTAGTAGACTCCCCCATACCAAATATAAAAGGAGGCTATTCCATAATTTGCATGACAGTTTGCAGATGACACCAAATTATTTAGGGTGGTTAAAACAAAAATGGCTTATGAAGAGCTCCAAGAGGATCTCTCCAAACTGGTGGAATGGGCATTAACATGGCAAATGAGATTCACTGTGAGCAAGTGTAAAGTGATGCATATTGGGGCAAAAATCCCAGCTTCACATATATACTGATGGGATCTGCACTGGCTGGCAGTGACACACCAAGAGAGGGGTCTTGGGGTAGTAGTGGATAGCTGGATGAAAATGTCAACCCAGTGTACAGCTGCTGTAAAAAGGGCAAATTACTTTCTGGCCATCATTAGACAAAGATTAGAGAATAAAACTGCTGCTATCATACTGCCCTTATACAAATCTATGGTGAGACCACACTTGGAATACTGTGTGCAGGTCTGGTCACCACACCTAAAAAAGGATATGACAGAGCTTGAGAAGGTGAAGAAAAGAGCAACCAAAATGATCAGGGGCTAGAGCAACTTCCTTATGAGGAAAGGTTAAAATGCTTAAGACTATTTAGCTTATAAAAAAGGTGAGTAAGGAGAGACATGATAGAGGTCTATAAAATTATGCATGGTGTAGACAGGGAAAAGCTTTTCTCCCTCTCTCATAATACTAGAACACAGGGTCATCTGCTGAAGCTGAAGGGTAAGAGATTCAAAACAGACAAAAGGAAGTATTTCTTCACACAATGCATAGTTAAATTGTAGAAATCTCAGCCCCAGGATGTGGTGATGGCTGCCAACTTGGAAGGCTTTAAGAGGGGAGTGGACATGTTCATGGACGATAGGGCTATCTATGTCTACTAGTAAAAATGGATACTAGTCATGATTCTCAGGCCTAGTTTCAAATCATTTATGAAAAAAATTGAATAACACCAGTCCCAATATCGATTCTTGTGGGATCTCACTGTCCATTTATTACTCTTCTCTACTTCCTGTAATTTAACCAATTTTTAATCTATGAGAGGACAAGTCCTCTTATCCATTGATTGCTCAGCTTACTTAGGAGTCTTAGGTGATGTAACTTGCCAATAGCCTTTTGGAAGTCCAAGTATATATACCGTCTAATCGATTACCCTTATCCACATGGTTGTTAAGAGGCTGGTGAGGGCTTCCCTTTGCAGAAGTCATGCTGATTTTCCCTCAGCATACTTTGTTCCTCAGTGTGCTTAATGATTCTCCCTTTAATCAAATTTATAAATTTACCTGGAACAACTGTTAGGCTAACTGCCCTGTAATTTTCTGGATTCCCTATGGACTCCTTAAAAATATATATATTGGGGTGACATTTGCTATTTTTCAGTCATCTGTCAGAGGGTACGGTAATTTAAGTGACAAGTTACATATACTTGTTAGTAGATGAACAATTTCATATTTGAATACTTAAAAAAACAACAACACCAGGTACATGTCATCTGGACCTGCAGATTTATTGATTTTCAGTTTGCCAAGTAGTCCAAGAATGTCATCTCTTGTCACCTCAATTTGACTTAGCTGTTTGGATACTCTTCTTTAAAACAATAGATCTAGCATGGTATGTGCCCCCCCCCCATTTTCCATAGCAAAAACAGATGCCGAGAATTCTCTGCTATCTCCCTATCTTCCTTAAGCAATACTTTTATTTGTCATCCACAAGCACAACTGCCTCCCTAGCTGGTTTCCTGATAGATTTGAAGAAATGTTTATTGTTTGTCTTAATGTTTTAAATTCTCCTTTTAGTTGCCCTGTTGTCAAGTAACATTTGTTTTTCCGGAACTTGTGTTCTTTTTTGTCCACCTCAATTGCAGAAATCTTCCACTTTTAAAACAAGCCTTTTTGCCTTTTATGACTGCCTTGACTTGCAGGCATCCTTTTAGAATTGCTGGTACCTTTTCTGATTTGATATACGCATTCTACCTGGGCCTCACTCAACATAGTTTTAAATAGTTATCAGACATCCTGGATAAATTTGACACTTTTAATTCTGAATTTTAACCTTCTTCTGACTAGTCCCCTCATTTTAGCAAAGTTCCCTCTTTTGAAATCAAAAGTGATTGCTTATAAGAAGCCAATATGTCAATATCAGAGACTAGAAGCAGTGATTTTTATTTGAACTCTCGATGTCCTTAATGGATAAATACTCAAGCAAGGGGTGGCAGCAGGAAGAAGAATTTTCAAGTTCAGGGAGATGATGATATAAATGATTTCTCTTAACAAGAGATGGATGATGCTGATATAGTCTTTTCATGCTTGATTTGTCTTGTAATCACAGAAAACACCATGTTTTGTTTCACATTGAGGAAGGATTCCAATAACTGACAAGCAAGACGAAGAAGACACTAAGCAGAGAGTAACTGATACCTTTCCTCTGAAGCAATTGTTTTGAGAGTTTCAAATAATCAACATTTAACTTTTCTCCAGGCTATGTTGGCTTTTCTAGGTTTCTTTAGAAGCCTGACTGAAGCTTGTGGGTTTACTTTGTCTGAAAGCATCAGGGACGTTCAGTACATTGCCCTAGCGAAGAAGATGAAATTACTTGTCTGTCACACATACTTTGAGATGGGGCAGATGATGATCCCCACATTTCACTGTGTTCAGCACAAGCACTGCTTTTTGACTCCACCAAGCATTCACTATTAAGGGCTTGTGCTCTGTAGCAACATGATGAAGACAATAACATTTGATGACAGACACATCTCTATCGTTACATCTAGTTGGGCCTTCTTTAACAGGACAACTTGCATTGAGGTGTCCTATCTCATAGGGGTGCTGCAAACTTTTCTGTGAATTTATACATACTGTGTTTGTCAGCTGTGATCGCCTGAAAGCCAAAGTGCAGATCTGTTTGGTTTGCTGCTGTCTGAGGCGAATAGCTATGGAATAGCTTTGCAGCTGTGCAGTAGGTGTGGTGGTGGGTTTTTGTTTCCTTGTGCTGGTAGTTTCATTTCTTCACCTTGCATCTGGACAGTAGTTGAAATTGATTCTCTCCTAGCGTCATGGATGGTTAGGTCAGGTAATTAAATAATGTGGGAGGGGACCTATGCTTCCCATATGGCTATGTGAAAATAAGCATTTCTGAAATAAACTTGTCAACCCAGACTAAAATGAATACCAAATGATAAGACTTTAAAAAGAGTGTTTAATTATAATCTCTGGCTGACTGATAGGTTTGCGCACTATTTATACAGTTGGCTGCTGAGTGGCATGCGGTGAGACAGATCCCTGGGGGCAGGCAAACTAGAACTCTGAATGGACTGGTAATGGAATAAGAACCTAACTAGTAGGATTCAAAGCATCCCTTAATCTATACCCATATTCACCCAAATATCTGACATCATTTGGGTACGGCTATAGGACCAGAAAGGTAAGGGTGTCTATACTGCAAGTTTTGACAGGCATACATAATACATCACTTTAGAACATTTTAATGCCATTTATACGTTAGACACCATTTTTACATCATTTACACACAACTGATGTCCATTGGTATCATTTTCCTATAAAATTTCATTATTTTGCTGAGGAAGATGGCCACAAATTCATGCTGAGTGATGAGAAAACTCACAAGAAATTCCCAAATCCAAATTGAACCAAAGTACTCATGAAACAACCCTATCTTGCAGTAAGCAGTGTGGTTAATAGCAGGGCCGTTTTAGCATTATGGGCCCCTGGGCAAATCAGTGTGCTGGGGCCCCTATGACAACCACTCACTGGAATACAAAGTTTAATATAGTCTAGACCAGTGATGGCGAACCTTTCAGAGACCGAGTGCCCAAACTGCAACCCAAAACCCACTTATTTGTCGCCGAGTGCCAATGCGGCAATTTAACCTGAATACCACCCCCAGAGGGGGCCCAGAGGGAGAGGCTAGGGTTGCCAAGTTCCTCTTTGTCATGAGTGGGAGGTTTTTGGGGTGGCGCCTGAGAAGGGCGGGGTTTGGGGAAGGACTTCAGTGCCATAGAGTCCAATTGCCAAAGTGGCAATTTTTTCCAGGGGAACTGATCTCTATTGGTTGGAGATCACTTGTAATAGCAGGAGATCTCCAGCTAGTACCTGGAGATTGGGAACTAGTTCCTTAGTGTTTTCTCTCTACATATCAAGACAAATGGAAAGGTGTTTGGAGGATGGCTTGTGGGCACTTCAAAGGTGGAAAAGGACTGCACGCCCCTCCGCCCGCACCGACCCAGAGGGCGCCGGAGAAGCCTCTTGAGGGAAAGAAGGAAGGAAGGAAAGAAGGAAGAAAGGGAAGGGAGGGGGAAAGGGAAGAAAGGGAGGGAGAGAAAGAAAAAGAGAAAGGGAGAAAGAAATGGAGCGAGGGAGAGAAAGAAAAATAGGGAAAGAAAAGGACGGAGGGAGACGGAGAAAGAAAGAGGCCACTCAAGTATGGGAAGTTTTGCCTTGGATTTGCCACTCTCCAGATGCACATTTTCCCCCATCCGGGGCAGGGCAGAGCCGGAATGGCCAGCGGCTTGGAGGAACCATGCGTGCCGGCAGAGAGGGCTACGCGTGCCGGAAGTGGCACCCGTGCCATAGGTTCGCCAACACGGGTCTAGACAACTGTGTAGTAGTATTTATTTATGGCAAGTCACTTAACATACACAGATTAGCATAGGGCCCCTATGCTCATGGGGCCCCTGGGCAAGTGCCCATCAGGCCCATGCGTTAAGATGGCCCTGGTTAATAGTACCTGAGAATGGGTGGAAAGGCCTGGAAGCAGAAATTAAATTTACTAGCCTCATATCAAAATCCATAAATGTTGGGCTGAAAGGGGCTTCACTATAATATGGTCATATGATTACATCAAACCAATATCCAACTGATGCTTATCTGTCTTTTTGGGGGAGTAAAACAAATTCTACAAAAGGAAACAGCATAGCATTTCTAGGCTGTGACTGTGCCTGACACGATTACATGAACTGAAATAGACAAAGATGTAAAATTGTATTCCTTTAAATTATTACTCTTAGGTCCAAACCAGGTTTGACATTAAGTAGCCAGCCTACCACTGGGTCTGTGCGGCTTTCCATGTAATTTTAACTCAGTCTATGACATTATATCTGCTCCATTACAACCTGCTAAGCATATAATATATATTTTCACTAGAGCATCAAAGTGCTTTCTCATTTTTCTCACTGTCATGTGGAGTATTACAAACACTGCTTAGTATGCTATGGTCCTCTAGTTAGATTTAAATGGTCAGTGGGAAAATGAGGGCTGCCATTGTGTTTCTTTGATTTGTCTGAAAAGGCAGTGGTTTAATGATTACACATTTATCATCATCAACAGGAGATCTTTTGGAAATACTGCAATAATATCTCTTTCCTTAAGAATGAGAAATTTAATAAAATGCATCCCACATTTTGATAGCATTGCTAGCCTGTGCTAGCAGCCCTCACTTGTAGACAAGAAAGAACCATGGTTGGGTTAAGCTAGGCTTCATTAATTTGTTGATGTGCACCATCATACCGCTACCTCTAAATTTTAGGGTGGGTTGCAAATACAGCAGCACAGTGGCTACCGACCTTTTGGAAAACTTCACCCTGGCATCAAACTTGATGAGCATTTTTGCAGGCCCTGTTTATCCTTGCCAGCACATGAACTGTGCCAAGGGATGCTATGCTTCATCCTCCTCCCCTAACATGCTGTGCAGAAAGCTAAGGGTTCAATTGATGCTGCTCAGTACTTTCTCGAGCCCTTTTCCTGCCCCCCCAAGTTATGCTACATTGCCACTATAGTGCTTTACTTATTCCATAGGAATGCAAGATCGCTTTGGAAAGAAATACAGTTCCCTGGTGGACATTATTGAGGTAGGAACTAACTGCAGATTTTACTCCTCCCACAGGTCATTTCAAATTATCTGTGTAAATCTTCAGAGTCCTGTTGTTTATTTATTTATTTACATTTCTATTCTGCCTGCAATCCCCAGCCAGTCAGTAGTGAACAATAAAAACTATAAAATATCTATCATTTAAACCCATAAAACCCTTCAAAAAACTTAAAAATTTCATAAGATGGCACATATTCAGGATAGAAGCCACCGAGAGGCCTGGTATAGCAGCCAGTACCCCCAATATATCAAACAAATTAAAGTAATAATATTTCTAAATACAATGAGGTTGTAGTTCCACAGGTAATGTATACTCTTATCAGGTTGTAATTCCACAGGTAATGTACAATAGTGATTTCACAGATAATGTACAGACAACAAGATATAACAAGAATCCATTATATATATAATATATATCCATTATATATAATATATATATAACCCATTACATATATAATATGTTTCCCTTAGGAACAATGAATATTAACAGAATAAATTATTTCATGAAACAAGTTTAGAATATTAACTGAAGAGGTTTTCTACAAAACAAGCATAAACCCAGGAACTTGTCTGTACATTTTAACTTTAGTCTTTATATTTTTACTTCAATTTGTTTGATTTACCTACAATTTGAATTTGTTTAATTTTCACATGTGCATTATATACTTTACCTGGTGAACTGACAACCTGTATGTTGTATGCTTAATTTAAAAGATATAAACTTACAATTGGATTTATTGAAATTTTTGATGAGAGGTACTATTGTGGGCTTTTGCAGATTTAATCCACTTTTAAAGCTGTCTCCTCCAGCAGCAAATTCCACATTTTAATCACTTGCTGTGCAAAGAAGCATTTCCATTTGTCCATCCTGAATTTACTTCCCATCAAATTCATTAGATGCCCTGACGTTCTAGTATTTTGGGAGACTGAGAAAAAGTTCTCTCTGTCCACTCTCTTTAAAATTCTATCATATCCCCCCTCAGTAATCTAAACTGAAAAATTCCAGACTCTTCAGGCTTTCCTTATAGGGAGGGTGCTCTAATCTCCTATTTACCCTGTTTGCCTTCTACTGTACTTTTTCCAGCTCTGCAATGTTCTTTTTGAGACGTGGTGACCAGAACTGCACACAGAATTCCAAATGAGGCTGCACCTGTACAGTGGCATTATAATATCAGCAGTTTAATTTTCAGTCCCTGTCCTAATAATCCCCAACACAAGAGTTTGCCGTTTTCACTACTGTAGCACACTGGGTTGACATTTTCATTGAGCTATCCCAAGGTCTCTCAGCCTCAGGAAGTTCAGACCCCTTTAACATATACTTAAAGCTGGGGTGGTGTTTTTTTGTTTGTTTGTTTTGTTTTGTTCCAGTGTGCATTACTTTACAGTGCCTACCTACTTTACTCCTCCTTGATAGCTCCAGGCTAGCCTGATCTCATCAAATCTCAGAGGCTAAGCAGGATCGGCCCTGGTTAGAATTTGGATGGGAGACCTGCAAAAAATATCAGGGGAGTGACGCAGAGGCAGGCAATGGCAAACCACCTCTGAACATCTCCATCCTTGAAAACCCTACAGGCTCACCATAAATTAACTATGACTTGACAACTCACGGGTGGGGGTATTTAGATTAGAGGGAGGGGTATGTTCTGTACACATTTGGTGCCATGATCTTTAAAAACAACTGCCCCAGGGCCTCAAATAGGTTCCCCACTGAAAATAAGGTCCTGAAATTCCAGAATTTGGAAAAAAAAAACCACATGGGTTTGAATCCTGAAGTGGCAATGTCCTACCCTAAAACCAGAAATCATGGTAAAGATCCCCCCCCCGCCAAATCCTAGATCCAAACTTATAACAGTGTTTTATTGAAACACACCCTAAGTGTATCCCACAAATTTTTTCCCCATTCTACTATGTTTATGAGACACCCGCTATATTTCAATTGTCATTTAACACCAAGCCCTCCTGTTGCCCCATCTTGGCTCAGAGACTCTTAGCATTGGTATATAGACACTTGTCACCCATTTCCGTCTGCAACAAAGCTTGCCTCTCTGAGCTCTTTTGTCTCTGCACATGGTCATCCTGATCCCACTCCCCAGTTGTAACAATATTACCCTGGGCACTTGCACTGTTGTCCCTTTGGACTGACTCGTCTTGAACTAGAAGCTCCCCAGCTCCTGTCAGCTTTCCCTTTAGGATTAGTTTAAAAGCTGCTCTGCCACCTTCTTGATATTATGTGCCAGCAGTAGAATTCAAGTGAAGTTTGTCACTTTTGTACAGGTCTGGATTGTCTCAGAACGTTCCCCAGTGCCTAACAAATCTAAACTCTTCCAGCACCACTTGAGAGCGGTAGTCCATGAGTTGAGACCCCAAATCTGTGTGTGTTTAGCTGGCCCTGTATATGGAAACTGATGATACTACCTTTGAGATCAAGGCCTTTAACCTTCTTCCTAGTATCCTATTTTTTCCCTTCCAGAACCACCCAACTACTTTTCCCTGTGTCATTTATGCCGATGTGTACCACAACCACTGACTCCTATCCAGAACTATCTATCAACCTATCTAGACAGTGTGTGATTTCTGCAACCTTTGCACCCGTCAGGCGGTCAAAACACCTGTCACAGACCCTGTTTTCTACCATCCTCATAATCAAATCACCAGCTACCAAAATCCTACCTCCTCCCATCACAGAGAGGTATTCGCAGCATGAGAGAATATAGCTCCATCATCTGAGGAAGGGGTCCCATCTGACTGCAGCAATACAGTAAGTTCTAAATATGCACCAACAATGGCTGCCATTGGGAACATTTGAAATTGTTAACAGATTATTAGTATGATTTGTAGAGTGCCATTCAAGAAAAAAATGGCTATTGCAAGGAAGGTACGGTCAATTTTTGACACATCACTAATACTAATATATCTAAATATATAGTGCATACATTCTTTGTTAACAGTGCTCTTGTCCTTTTATTTGTGGCTTCAGGAGACATACATAACTGTGATCAGACATAATTGTGATCAAATACTGTTTTGCCTCATAAATTAGGCAAATAAGGATTAATATAAGACAAACAACTTTTGTTTGTAAAAAGAGTATCCACGATGTGGAAGATAAGTAGGGAAGCCAGGAAGATTTAGGTGAGTGCGGGAAGTGAGCTGTCGGTGTAGGGACATTTTTATTTATTTATTCATTCGTTCACTTTATGAATAGCAGGCCTTTCATATTTCATGGTTTTAATCAACCACAATGGTAGAACTGGACTGAAGTCTTTTTGAGTTAGAATCTGGTAAAGGGAAGCAAGAATGGGATGCTGTTGTATATGGGAGTGATTTTGCGCTGCAGCAAGAGTGATGAAAAGAAGCCATATGGCTCCAGCTTCTAAGCATTTCTCAATTTGTTATCTAAAATTGGTAGCTGGTGGTATGGAAACAGGTGATCACTGAACATTCCATCAAGTGAGAAGGCATGAAATATCTGTAGAGCATCATTTCTCCCTTTTGACAGACACATTTTTGGAATATTTGAAAAATTAAAGTACACCCTAATAGTCTAACTAAGATGTAAGTATACTGTCATGCCTGTCTATGGCCTGAAATTATTCGAGCATCATTTAAAATGTGACATGCCATTGCTTTTGAAAATCATGCTATTGCTTTGAATTTTGCTTGAAGATGTTTAAAAACCAGATCTCATCCTCTTCTTGATTATTTACCCTTGTAATAGAATGAACCAAATATTTCATTTTATTCATTGCAGCTTCATTTGAAGGTTATTTTTTTTTTTTAAAGCCAGCCAGTTTCTTGAAGCCATGACCAACGCAATGCATTCACTCTATTTGCTGGCATTTCAACCATTAAATTAATATTCTCAAAGTAGATTCATCAAGCCCCTAACCTATAATTGGGATTCTGGCCATGCTGTTGATTAGACAGTGAAAGGAATCAGTCCATGGAGAGAGACAACTTTTCATTTCAAATCCAATCAGGGAGAGCAAACACAATTCTAACAGAGTTTCTGTGGTAGATAGATATGGTTATTTGACATGGAAATGAAATAAAGAAATGGTGCGCATAATGAGGCTGGAACGGTTTATGTTAGTTCCCCCAAAAAACCCTTTTGGGGAATCATTTTTCTTATTTGTTAACCTATTGATCAACAGTGATTTTTTCTATCAGACCTTATGCTGTATTATCCCAGAAGGTAATAGAATAACATACCCTTCTGAATCCATATTTTAAAAAATGTTTGTAACATACATTCATACGCAAGAGATATACACATTAGACTTGAGCATGTGAGTTTGTTTCATTTCTTCCATTTTTGTTATTAATTCCAAAAGGGACTGTTTCATTATTGGGTTGTTTCATATGGTTTTGTTTCATTATTGCTTCTTTTGTTATTGTTTCATATTCCTGATTCTATTTCATTATTTTCCTTTGGTTTCAATGGAAGACACCCCCCCCCCTTTCTCAGGGCGTTCCATCCAAATAAGACAAAACTCAGGAGGATTGTAGTACACTCTGGGGGTACTCACATTGCCATATTTCAGACAGATGGAATACCCCCATAGGGTTGCCAGGTCCCTCTTCACCACCGGCGGGAGATTTTGGGGGCAGAGCCTGAGGAGGGCAGGGTTTGGGAGGGGATGGACTTCACTGCCATAGAGTCCAATTGCCAAAGTGGCCGTGGTTCTCCAGGTGAACTGATCTCTATCAGCTGGAGATCAGTTGTAATAGCAGGAGATCTCCAGCTACTACCTGGAGGTTAGCAACCCTATCCCTACAAGGAATGTTCGTATGGGTGAGAATAAGACTTTAGGGCCTGAGCCAAGCAAGGAAAGCCTTGGAACACTATTTAAATACCCCTACCTCCTCTAAGCATGCACTTTGGTGCTGAGGCTGTCATCCATCCCCTCTTTTTAACAATAGCTGGTCACTTTAGGGCTAGAATAGAATAGAACAGAATGTAATATAATATAATATTGTTGTCATTATGCAATGCATTTTATTATATTATGAAAATATGAAAACTCTATATATTATATTGTAATATTTATGTGTTTATCATTTTCATACTATTAATTGTATTTAATATTTTCATAATATTAATGGTAATATGTTCATCTCCTGCTCAGGCCTGAGTTGGGTAGTGTTTTGTGTCCCTACATCTATCAGGAATGGAGGGGAAGGGTGTACTCTCACTTGTTCCATGGGGCGGGGATAGTTAAAAATAGGCCTTGTTAAGCAATTGGCTAGTTAGGCCTAATCTGAGAATACGTGGGCTGGAGCCATGTGATCTGTGTAGAAAGAACAAAGGGCAACCCAAGGAGGTTTACCAGATCCAGCCACTCTTGGCTGACTAAAGGTAAAGGTCCCCTGTGCAAGCACCGGGTCATTCCTGACCCATGGGGTTATGTCACATCCCGATGTTTCCTAGGCAGACTTTGTTTACGGGGTGGTTTGCCAGTGCCTTCCCAGGTCATCTTCCCTTTGCCCCCAGCAAGCTGGGTACTCCTCATTTTACTGACCTTGGAAGGATGGAAGGTTGAGTCAACCTTGAGCCGGCTACCTGAAACCGACTTCTGTCGGAATTGAACTCAGGTTGTGAGCAGAGCTTGGACTGCAGTATTGCAGCTTACCACTCTGCGCCACGGGGCTCCTTCTTGGTTGACTAGACTGAGGGAATTGGTGAGGTGTTTGGGGCTGAGCAGCATCACTGAACTCCACTGCTGGCTGTGGGATGGTGACAAGGCTGGGCCTCTCAGCACATATTTAAGTGTATATGCAAAGAAAAATGAGGCACAGCAACACTGTGGTGCTAGTGTTTAAGTGACTACGGGTTTATCTGAATGCTAGTAGCCATGAGGGCTTCCAGTTTGTTAGGGTATCCTGCAATGAAAGGGGTGAGAAGTGCTGCAGGAGTCTTGTGTCTTCTCCTGGATGCAAGGACAATACGCCACAAGGATCTCTCTCCAAGAAATGATTCAAAACAGATGAAGTGAATATAATAACTTATTTAGCAAGCTGGTTGCATGAGCTGAGGCACAGATTACATAGAGATAGCTGTCCCCTTAGCACTGGTACTGGAAACCCAATCTCCCTTTGCTGCCACTGGAGCATACTTAGGGACTATTGTGCTAGCACTGCCTCCCAATATCTGTGAAGTACAAGTCCCATGAAACTCTACATTGTGAGCACTGGTCTGGCAATTAAAAGTAGCAGGAAGCAAAAAAGGGGACAACCAGCAATTTACTGTGGCAAATGTTTCATACTTGCATAGTATGGAAGGTTCTGATTTAAGTGTAGTAGCATAACCTCATTTTGCTCATCTGAAGATGTAGCTTCTTAGACTATGCGTTCTTACAGTTTAAACTTAAATGGAAAATGGGTGAAAGTGACGTGGGAGTAAGTGGATTAGCAGTTATCCAGGACACACCACCAGAACTCCTTGCTTTATAGAAAACAGTGTTGTTTAATTTACAGTGCACAGATACAAAAGACAAACCGTCACGTACACTTCTCTCCACCAAACTTCCCTACACAGAGTTATAATCACGCAGACTTATATACACCTGAATATACACCAGCAATTAGGCCACCTGTAGACCTGGCCACAGTATTGCATCAGCTTACTGCTTCAATCTGGTTTGCTCTGGTGCACTCTGGGACCTGCAAGGCTATTGCTGCCTCTTGCATCAGCTTAGATGTCCCAGATCTGACAGCTATCTGTCAGCTGTCTCTGTCAGATTATTATGATCAACTTGTAACTCTGACACTCCTTCTCAAGTTGTTATAATAATTTGACCAATTGTTAGGGCTGTCAAAAAAAAAATTCGGTACAGTTCGGATTCGGCCGAATTTGGCCCTTGTGGGTTCGGTACGTGCCAAAGTCTGAACTCCCCCACTATGGATCCGTTCAATTCGGCGGGAATTCAAAGTTCGGAAAAAAAATTCGGCCGAATAAAGCCATTAAAAACACAACTGCGCCTTTCCGCGGCTCTGGGGAGGGCATTTTTGGGCTTAGAGGTCCCAAACTTTCAGCAGAGCTTCAAAGGACGTATATTGAAAGACTCCCCAAGTTTTGTAAAGATTGGGTCAGGGGGGGCTGAGATATGGGCCCTGAAAGGGGTCCCCCCCACCCTTAATGTGTATCTCTCAGCAGAGCTTGCCGCCCACGCACAAAGCTCCCGGCCGACAAACAGCTGATGAGAGCAAGGGCGGGGCAGGTGCTAAGAACTTTGCAAAGCAACACAACTGAAAAGCAACACCTTTGCAAACATGCAAAGGGCGGGGCAGGTGTGAAGAATTTTGCAAAACAATACAACTGCAAAGCAACACAAGCACGCAATGCAACACCTTTGCAACAGTGCAAAGCAACACCTGACACCTGGGAGTTTGCATACCATGGAAAGGGACAGAGGCAGCTAGCTATGCATAATGAGCAGGAGGGGGTGGAATTTCTCCTTTTGCATTGGACTTGGGACCAGGCAGATGCATTCTTTAAGTCACCATTTGCAAACCAGTTTTGAGCAAGCATCAAAATAACCTAACTGATCTTTTGAATGAGGAAAAACTTGAAGAATAAAAATGAAGCCCCCCCTCAAACCAGGGAGAGAGAGAGACTGGAGGGGGAACACACACCCCAGGCAGAACCAGCAAAAGCCCCCTTTGGCTTCCCCCCCCACCCACAGAAACTGCTCCCTCCCCACACACACACACAGACTCTGCTTTCCCCCACACACACACACAGAAAAGAAAAAATATAGATTAAAGCCCCCAAAGGGGTCTTACTGTGGCTGTCTTCTGTTCCAGCAGGAGGGGCTGGGAGGCTGGGTAATCCAATATGATTCCATTTGTATCCAATATAAGATCCATATGTATGCATCTCTCGAGGGTGATCCATTCATCCCAATAGGAAAAGGGGAAAGCCCATATCTCGGGGGGGCCTGACCCAATGTTTACAAAACTTGGGTGGTCTCTTAAAAAGCCTTGACTGAAGCTCCGCTGAAATTCTGGGGTCGGCACACCCAAAAATGCGCCCCCTGCAGCCACGGAAAGAGAAAAGGGGGGAGCCGATATTTCAGCCCCCACTGAACCCATCTTTACAAAACGTGGGTGGTCTCTTAAGAGGGATTCTCTGAAGCTATGATAAAAGTTTGGGGGCTGCAGCCCCAAAAAAGCGCCCCCTGCAGCCATGAAAATGAAAAAGGGGGGAGAGGAAAAAGGGGTGGAGCCCATATCTCGGGGGGCCCTGACCCAATGTTTACAAAACTTGGGGGGTATCTTAAGAAGCCTTGTCTGATGCTCCGCTGAAAGTTTGGGGTCGGCACACCCAAAAATGCGCCCTCTGCAGCCATGGAAAGAAAAAGGGGGGAGCCCATATCTCGGGACCCCCTGACCCAATCTTTACAAAACTTGGGTGGTCTCTTAAGAAAACCTGTCTGAATATCCCCTGAAAGTTTGGGGTCTGTACCCCAAAAAATGCGCCCCCTGCAGCCACGGAAAGGAGTGAATGTGCACAAGCACCCCCTCACACACACATGAGGATTTCCCTCTCTCTCTCTCTTTCCCCAGCTGGCCGCACATCAGCTGATTCCTCCAGTACTCAATCCTGACTGATTGGCCAGAAGAAGACCCAGCTTGGCCACCGATTGGCCGGGGGAGGAGAATGCTGCTTACTGAAGGTTATGCTGCTTACTGACGGCCCCGAATTGGCCGAATTTATTCGCGAACTCCCGAACTCGCTGAATTCGCCCCCCCCCCGGTTGCCCGCCAGTTTTGAGTTCGGTTCCTCCCGAACTAAAAACCGCCGAATCAAGGGAAATTCGGCTTATTTTCAGTTCGGGCCGAACCGAATTGACAGCCCTACCAATTGTTTAAATCTTTTACTATCTACAACTTTAGTGAACAGATCAGCAACATTTTCTTCACCTGCACATTTAACAATACATACTTGATTTCTGTTTATAGCATCAGCCACATTCTGATATCTAATCCTGATATGTTTGCTTTTGCTTCTGAAACATTGCTCGTTTCTCAGTTGCATTGCCGCAGCATTGTCAGTATATATCTTTACAGGTACAGTTACAGTTACAGTTACATTCAGTTCTTTTAACAAATACATGAACCATTCCAACTGTGTTATTGTTTCATTTATTGCGCTGTATTCAGCTTCACAAGTACTCATTGCAACAAAAGATTGTGTAACCGATTTCCAGTGAATAAGAGCTTTGCCCAAATACAACACATACCCTGTGGTAGACCTGGCTTTTCGCTGATCCGCCCACGATGCGTCAGAATAGGCAACCAGCTCCCCATCACAAACTCTCAGGCACAGCTTTCTGTGCATAGATCCTTTCAGGTATCTTAGCACCCTCTTTGCTGCCTTCCAATCAGTTACTGTTGGAGACACACATTTCTTACTCTGGCAATGCACAGCCTGATGAATGTCTGGTCTAGACCACGTAGTGAGATACAGCATGCTTCCCACCAAAGACTGTTACATAGTCTTGTCACATTCTGCCTGTGCTTCTGTTTCTCCACTCACATATCCTGTTACCATAGGAGAATCCACAACATTTGCATCTACCATATTAAACTTTTCAAGTAGCTGTTGTATCTTGTCAGGCTGAGATAAAGAAAACATCCCATCTACATTGTGAGCACTGGTCTGACAATTAAAAGTAGCAGGAAGCAAAAAAGGGGACAGCCAGCAATTTACTGTGGCAAATGTTTCATACTTGCATAGTATAAAAGATTCTGATTTAAATGTAGTAGCATAACCTCATTTTGCTCATCTGAAGATGTAGCTTCTTAGACTATGCGTTCTTAGAGTTTAAACTTAAATGGAAAATGGGTGAAAGATCTCATGGAAGTCAGATTTCACATGGACGTCTATTTGGACAATGTAGAAATGTCTCACACATGCCGAGTAATGCACTTTCAATCCACTTTCAATGCACTTTAACGATCGTTTGCAAATGGATTTTGCCATTTCACACAGTAAAATCCAGCTTTAAAGTGCATTGAAAGTGGATTGAAAGTGCATTATTTGGCATGTGTGAAAGTGGCCAAAAACTGTTCACCCAATTCTGCCCTTGGATTGTGACTTCAATTCTGCCCTTGGATTGTGACTTGGATTGTGATTTGTTTCCCCACTCCTCCACGTGAAGCCAGCTGGGTGACCTTGGGCTAGTCACACTCTCTCAGCCCCACCTACCTCAAAGGGTGTCTGCTGTGGGGAGGGGAAGGGAAGGTGATTAAATGTCGGCATATAAAAACCAACTCTTCTTCTTATAAGCTGTTTATTTTGATATATTGGAAAGAGGGCTAGCCCTATCATTAAGGATAGTGAGGGGTAAATTGCTAATAATAATCATCATACTTATTGCTGTTGATATTATTATTATACATTCGTAATGCTCAGAAGGGAGAGAATGACTTCTGACTTTTCTTTGGGTTTTCTGTCTCAGGCAACATAGTGCTGTGGATTGTCTCTGATTGGCATCTGCGAGTCTATAAGTGATGTAAGTGGCCTGTCAATTGCCCCCTAAGTGTGCTCAAGAGATCTGATTATTCCAACAGTGGGGGGGAAACAACTCTAGGTCAGAAGAGTTTAGATATTATTTACTGGGATAATGCAGGCCTGATCAAGAATTCACTTAACATCCAAGATTTCAATTACGGTCAAAAGGAATTTGGACTGGCAAAGACTGAAAAGACTGAAATGTCAATATTTATTTATTTGACCCAGGTGGTAACTACAGAATGCATCATCAGCATGAATGAAAGTTCATGTGAGAAGTATGTTAAGGCAGCAGTCTGAAAGAATGAGCTGTTCATTGGCAGAATAACAGAAAAGAGTTCAGGGTGAAAATAAAAATGAAGGACTAGAGCTTCCATGATCCCTGCATATTTCAGGCGCACAGTGAATGTGTGGTAGTGGACCTTAATCAACTCTTACCCTCATAGCCCTTGTAATTCAAAGCAAAGGAAGATGTGGAGGGTTTCATCTAAACAGGAAACAGGAAGACCTTGAGGAAGGCTTGGCCCTAATTTGATGATGACAATAGAAGCCTTCTAAAGGTACTTCTGGACTTCTTCTAACCACTTTTGTCAAATCCTGTGAGTGCATACAGTTTCAGTCCAGATATGCTCCTTCACTAATAATCCTTCCCATATAGTGTGAACATCAGCTAAATTATGAAATAATGACTTAAATAGTGTTGCCATTAAGTTCCATTTTAGCTTTTCTAACTCCCAGCATGGTGTGGTCGTTAAGACTGGTGGACTCTAATCTGGAGAACCGATTTTGATTCCCCACTCCTCCACATAAGTGGACTCTGATCTGGTGAATCGGGTTTGTTTCCCCATTCCTACACATTAAGCCTGCTGGGTGACCTTGGGCTAGTCCCAGTTCTTATCACGACTATAATCCACACTCAGCTATACTAGAAATCAGTCAATGAGGATAGCTCTGTCTCATAGGGTTGCCAACCACCAGGTGGGCTCTAGAGGTCTCATGGAATTAAAACTGATCTTCAGACAACATAAATCGGTTCCCCTAGAGAAAATGGCTTCTTTGGAAGATGACTTGTATGGCATTATACCCTGCTGAGGTGCCTCCCCTGCCCTCCCCAACCTCCACTCTCCCCAGTCTCCACCCCCAAATCTCCAGCAATTTCCCAACCCAGAGTTGGCCACCCTATTTGTCTGTTCCTCAAGCATCTGAATCTCATCTGAAAGATTACGCATATTCTTAGCCTTCTTTCCTTTTATCCCTTAGAAGCTCCTTGATCAATTGATCTTGAGCAGCATATATCTAGTGTTGGAGGGATATAAGGATTGAAACAAATCTTGCCATTTTCTTAGCCTTCTGAAGACCCTTGGTATGGCTCTCTTGGCTGCTCTAGAAGCCTGACAGCCCATTCCTATGGCTGTTTACTCAGAAGTAAATGCTGCTCTGTTCAATGGATCTTACTCCAAGGTAAATGTGCATGGGATTGCAGCCTGAGTGACACAAGAAGCAACTCTGTGATCTCTAGTCTTCTCTACAGATGGTTGCTGTGCCACCCCTCTCACGTTACCAGCTCTTCCTGCCTCCCAGAGTCCAAGATATTAAAATCAGAGTGTGAGGGACCAGAATAGCTATCAGGTTAGAAGACTTCTGGCAGCTCTAGAATAATGGAAATAATTCTATGTGGAGTATAACTTCATGTGTGGGTCAGATTGTCATTAGTAAAAATTCAAATTGCACACCTCTATTAAAAACAAACAAACAAACATACATTGGTAAAGGCCAGGAGGCAAAAGAAGAATGATACATTTCCTCAGCAAATGTTCCCTTTGTTGAAAACCTAAGTAGAATAAAACTTTAGATGATCACAGTACGAAGACAGCAATATTAATTGTGTTTTACAACAAATGTTGGTTTATGTAAAACTGTGATTTAAAGAGCACATTAATTTCGGTATTACATTGTTCCAGGATCATAACAATATTTCACCACCATTGCATGTGGGAATGCATTTGGCATGATTCTTTCTATTCTCAAATGCCCTGTCAGAAGGTGTCATTATTGTTTTTAATTCTCCTATACAGATAGATTAGAGTATAACAAGACTTATTAGTTACTTTGGATACTATTTACTATTTGAATACTATCTACCTCAGAGTTCAGATACAAACACACATAAGTCTGTGATCACAAACTTTGTGACAGATTGATTGATTAATCAATCAAAAGATTTTAAATGTGTTTAACAATATTTTAATTTTAACGCACATAAAAACCACAGATGGCAAGCACCATTTTAAAAGAGGCATCTGTTCCTGTGTTACAAGAGAGGTTGGAAATGCCTCTTCTTAGGTGACGGGCTTTTCCATGCATTTCCTCCTCTGGTTCCAGCTCCATACTGCTTCAGTTTATCCCCGGATTTCTGCATGTAATTCTGTGCCTTTAGCCCCCCCACCTTTTAATACATTTTTATTTTTAACACTTAACATTCCCCTTTTTTGTTGTTTTTGTTTTCCTTCTGTTTTTTCCCCTCTGGATCTGTTGAGACCACTTTTACCCTGATGTTTTTCTGGAAGCTGATTTTGAGTTGGCTTTTTCTGAGTATGTAATGTTTCTATTAGGTTTTCTTTGTCCCAACCACCTCCATCCCACTTTGCAATGATTGGACTGTTGTCATTATTAAACCACTCCCCCCAAGATGAGTGATTTCAATTTTTAAGGCCCTAAAATATAAGAAGGGAAAACATATTTCCTGGAGAGAAGGGACTAAAGATTAAAAAATATGAAAGCTGGGAATTCAGAGAACCTGCTTAAACTATCATTACACTATAGCATAACATCGATATTTTAGGGCATTTTTTTAAAGGAGGGGTACTCTGACACCACTGATAGCACTGGTGATGACAGCACCCTCCCTTGACAATCCTCATTATTTAAGCCATGCGCGAAAGAAAATAAACTGACTCCACAACTGTAAAAATGCACCCGGGGGGTGGGGTGGGGTGCAAAAGAACCCTGCCCAAACCAGTTCCAATGGTTGTGAATTGACTCCCAAGAAAATCATGTTTAACTTGAGCATGTGGGAAAGGTCAGTTTTTTTACAACAGGTGGGCCACTTTCTCTCTCTCCCCCCCCCACCACCCGCCGCCGCCATAAATGTGTCAGGTTTCATATACCATGAGTAGGGCTGTGCTTATTGGCTTTAACAAGCCAAAAATAAACTCAAAATAAGCTGTTTCAGCTTTTCCCAGGTTTAATGTCAGCCAAATAGGGAAAAGGGGAATCTTGGCAAAGCCAGATAGCTGCTTCCTGAATACCTATTCATGTTTTCTGGGTTTGGCTGTTCCCCTTTACATCTGTGCTGTGGACCTTCTCTGGGGCTGGGGAAAGCCGGAAGCACAGATCTAAAGCAATTCCATGCAGCTCTGGTTTCTGGAAGCCCTGCAAATTGGGATGGCATGGAATTGTTTTAGATCCATGCTGCCAAGCCTTGGCAGTATGGATCTAAGTGAAGCCCACCTTGTGGCAGTCCTGGGAAGGTGGGAAGGGGGCTTCATTAAGATCCATGCTGCTAAGGTTTGGCAGATGGGATCTAAGTGAATGCCACCCTGCATGGCTTCCCAGGAGTCCTGGGAAGGTGGGGTGTGTGGCTTCAGTTAGATCCCTGCTGCCAAGGCTTGGGTTTGGGTTTATTAACCCGAACATTTTGAAAACTCTGGTTTTTATGGATATATTTTTTTGAAAATTTTCAGATTTAGTAAACCTGAATCTGAAAAATACGGGGTGGGGGGGAATCGATGCACACCCCTAACCATGAGCACAGATTCTGTTCATGCATCTCATTCTACTACTGTACATAAATTGTAGGATCTTTCTTTTTAGAATTTTGAAGGAACAATATGGGGACTAGAAGTCATGTCAATTGAAAAATCCATTTGAAAAATTAATTTCGGATTTCCAATCAATTTGAAATGGATTCATTATGAATCAGATGCAAGGGGTTTCCTCTCATTACTACAGAGGATAATGACTCTGAATTGACTGAAGAAGAATGTAAAAGTGGAAATCAACATTCATTCAAAAATACTTGGGCATAAGGAAGACTTCAGAAATCTATGGAATGGTCTCTCTTCCATTCAGTGTTATCCTTTCCATAGTTTCAATGCCATGAGGTATTTAGCAAGTACAATTTGTAAGGTACATTGCCATCTTACAAAAGCAATCAACTTCTGCAAGCCATATAACAATGGAGGTGGTTATTATGATGCCTATTCTGTCTTATGGAAGCCATTTTTGTTTTTTGCTTATCAGCTGCTGGTGTATCATTGGAACTTTCTCTTTTTGAAAGTAGACCTGATCATTTCTCTTCATGTACAATGGCTGGGGAAGGCACCCCATAAACAAAGTCTGCCTAGTAAACATCGGGATGTGACATCACCCCATGGGTCAGGAATGACCCGGTGCTTGCACAGGGGACCTTTGCCTTTACCTTTACCTTTACAATGTAGCTCACTAATCACAATGAAAGAACATGTAGCTATGATGACCCAATAAAGAAAACTATATAGAATACTCTTTTGGCACAGCTTGACAGGGGATCTAGAAACATCTGAAATAGTTTATATCAGAATATATTCTAAAGTCTTCTGTCTTATTAGTGTGACAGTCTAATTTGTAGTTGGGTTACCAAATATGAGCAGCATATGTGAACATATGATTGGTATTTGTTGTTATTCAGGATTCTTAAAACAAATTGCCTGATGAATGTTTAAATTGTAAGAAATCAAATTATTTAAATTCTAAACAATAAAACAAATGTACTGCACTGGGAAAGGGTGTATAATAGTGATGCTGCAAAGCTCAATATTAAAAGATATTGAGCTTTGCAGCATCACTATTACAAATTAGCTCTTCTCATCTCATACAACTTCACTGTTCTCCTAAGCACGATTAGTGTTTTAGCTTCATTTTCATACAATAAATGAAATTATTAAACCATGCAGGCAATAGTTTTGATGAATATCAAGCTCGTGTGTTTATTAAGCTTAGGCAATGCAGGTAGTCCAAACTATTATCCTGACTTATCCTGACTGTGATGTCTTGTTTTCCTATTTCCAGGACAGAAATACTATCAATTCTTGTATTATAAGATGTTCTTCTAGGGGAATTAATTATATGAAAGGAAATAATTGATAAGTGGCAGGAGAAGGTGACGCTGTTCACTGTATGTTTATGATAGTGAATCTGAATTATATTTATGCCAGGTATTCTATGAGGCATAAAATGCTGGCCATGGGAACAGGAATCTCCTGCAGTTTCCCCAGTGAGATCCAGCAGTTTTGAGCATTCTGTTTTAAAATACCAGTTTAGTTAGCAAAATTATATGCTTGCTGAAGAATAAAAGTTGACAGCAATATAACACCAGTATATTAATTGCTGTAACAACACTTAGTAATTAATTAATTTGGGGGCAATAGTCTTCCAAATGGCTCCACACAACCTCAGAGCAGCTCACAACACAACATAAAGCACAATATAAACATTTAAAAGCAAAATAACCAAGCTTTAAACCAACAAAAGAAGTAAGCATTATCAGTTTGGCTAAAAATGATACCTCAAGCAGGTACCAGCAAGCATCGGAAGCAGCTTTGTAGGTCTGGCAAAGGATTAGGAACAGGCCTACAGAGACAGGGAAGCTAAGCACCAAGGGCTAAGAAGTGGGAGCTGATATTTACATCTTGATTTTAACTGACCAGACCATTTTTTTGGCCACAATCTTTTAGTTACAGTAAGAAAACTAATTCTAAAACCATAGTTATGTAATTTCTATTAACTTTTCTACTGCCCCCATACCTTTATTATGGCATGAAATTGACAAGTGATTTCAAGAACTTTTATCAATGTCATCCTCTACCCCCAATGACTTCTAACTGTTTTAGAGGTGCTGGGTAGAAGGCTTGTGTATATCAGAACTGCTCTTTGTGGCCTCAGTCACCAATCTGAGTACATGCAAGGTGTAATGCATTCATGCAATGTGTTAGCTGCTTCCACACTCTATCCCCTTGTCCTCCACTTGAAGCTCTCTTTGAATATCCTGTAGCCAGCATATCCCAATTTTTGGCATCACCAGCTTGGTCCCCCACCATTTCTGATTTGGAGGATTCCACTGATATGTATGTCACTATTCCATTCACAAGCATCTTCCCTCTTCACCTTAAAATTAGGATCTCTGCAGTGTGTTTCTGTGATTCTCTACCCCCACCAGTAGCAGTCAATGAGATGGTCTGAGGGCATTAAAATGCATTATATTGTGACATCCGCCCATGGGTCAGTTTACCTACACATTATAAAGGGAGAAGAGAATACAGAACGAGTCTGCCATTTTCTGCAAGAAGATCCGCATTCATCATAATGTGTATGTGGAGAAATGCCCTCCTCCCAATAATTCACCCCAATATTCCAAGTAGTGTGACTACACTTCGTGTATGTGCAGGAACCCAGCTGCAAACTGGCTGAAGCGAGACAATGGATAATCATCCCACACCCTTCTGGAATGGATAATCATCCCACACCCAGGGAGAGAGAGGGTAACAGCCAAACTGCTAGAATGTATTCTCTCCTTGTGGGACAGAAAGATCTGAATGACCTCAGGGGAAGGGGTAGACTCTCTCTAAGGTCACTTACAAATTCTCAGGACACAGAGAAAAAACAATCTTGCTCTTACTCTCTTGTATGGCTTCTGACCAGAGCGCCACATGCCACACAGAACTAAGGTTTTACCTAGAGACTCCATCTTGTCTACACAGCAAAGGACACTGGGGAAAAAACCCAATCATGAGAATTAAGGTAGTGCTGAACTTGAAGTAAACCTAGCCTGACCTAACATTGTTTAGGATAAATTTTGAGTGTAGGGGGACTGCATGTTTTCACATTTTCTTTGTTCCCTTGTTCAGTCTGAGTGATAGAACATAACATGGGTATTCTTTTTTTTTCCAGTTACTAAATTTCCTTGTATTTTGAATGTTTTAAGTGTGATCTCTGGAAATACCCCACACCTATTTGGTTTAGCTATATGAATTGCGGTAACAGGGAGGGGCAGTGGGCAAGCACATAATCTCTAGAGCACAACTGCTCAGATTACCAAATTGTGTTAAATCTCCCCTGCTCTAATTTGTAGGAGTGAAATGGGCTGGCATGACAACTAGGCAGAGTTGTTAAATACCAATGCAAGTACAAAGCGCTAGTCAGGTGTTGTTTTTTTCCAGGTCAGATTGTCTTGTGATGTTTTTCATTGCATTGTTTAGTTTGATCCACCTGCACAAACAATCAGGGACAACTATCTTCTGTCTGTGGGTGGGACTACACTAATGATAAAGGAGGAAAGGGTGCAACCATTAAAATTTGCTATTATTACCTATGGGGGACTTTTTCAGGGCGGCTGGTGGAGTGGCAGTTTTCAACCAAATGGCACCAAAAGTGCAGGGTAGCTTGTGCTGCCTCTCCACTGAAGACTACCCAAGTTTCAAGCAAATCGGCCAAAGGGATCCAATTCTACAGGCCCTTAAACAAGGTGTACCAAGGCACTCTGCTTGTAGAGAAAACAAGGCTCTGCCTCTACAAAGCAGAGAGGGAAGAAGGAGTGAGCTAGAATGGCAGCTCTGCACAGGAAATTCGGAGAATCAAATAATAACAAGATGTTTGCTGATGATGATGGTAGACTAGGGTTGCCAGGTCCCTCTTCGCCACCAGCGGGAGATTTTGGGGGTGGAGCCTGAGGAGGTCAGGGTTTGGGGAGGGAAGGGACTTCAATGCCATAGAGTCCAATTGCCAAAGCGGCCATTTTTCTCCAGGTGACCTGATCTCTATCGGCTGGAGATCAGTTGAATTAGCAGGAGATCTGCTACTACCTGGCAGTTGGCAACCCTATGGTAGACTCCCAATCATGAACAAGTGCTCTGATTTTTGGGGAGGGGGGTTTCATTGGCTAAGTATTTGAATTTGTTTAAGTGGTAATCATGGTAATGACCTAAAACAATGATTTTTGTGTATATTTTCAGCTCTGGCATTCTGGAATGCACACCCCTAGATCCAGCACAATCAGAAGGGAGATGGAGGAACAGAACATGAATGTAAATTGGAGGGGGGTAGCAGACACATGTTTATCATAATATATTGTTCTGTCCCTCGTCATACAATGATTTACAAAGGTGGAATAATTGGGGAGGGAGTGATGTATCTATAATTCTGCAATGAGAAAGGGGAGAGGACAGGGGCTGCTTCTCCCCTTCAACCCTTTAATTCTAGAGCTTCTATATTTCAGTAAACCTCTTCACACTGCATTCACTGCATTTTAACTAGAAGTGTATAGAGCTAATTAGTTAGAGAGGACACATGATCAATAATGATTTATGAATATCTCAAACATTGATCAAAAGTAAATGACTATTTGCATGTGTTCATTTTCATATTGAAGTTGCACAGTACAAGCCTCTGATGATATCCATAGTAATCCATAGATATTTTTTGGTGCTCATATTTTGTGGGAAATAGTTTAGACTATAGTAGAGGTGTATGATCCATCGGTTTACTACTATCGTGTGAGAACAGCTGCAATGTTTTCTGATTTCATTTAGGGATGGTGCTAAAATTTGTACTTATCTGGGTTGGCATTTGGATTTGTCCAATTTGTAGTGCTTCATTTACCCATCATTATTCTATATAGGGCCCTGACCTGGATGGCCCAGGCTAGCCTGATCTCATCAGATCTCAGAAGCTAAGCAGGGTCAGCCCTGGTTAGTATTTGGATGGGAGACCTCCAGGGAATACCAGGGTTGCTGTGCAGAGGAAGGCAGTGGCAAACCACCTCTGTTAGTCTTTTGCCATGAAAACCCCATAAGAGGTCGCCATAAGTCGGCTGTGACTTGACAGCACTTTACGACACATTCTGTATAGGAAAGGGGGAAAAACCCCAAAAGCAAAAATAAATATCTGGGTTAATTTGGAAGTTAGGGTAATTGGTGCATTAGCTATCCAAGTTAGGGCTGTCGATTCAGTTCGTCCCGAACCAAAAAACAGCCGAATTTCCCCCGATTCGGCGGTTTTTTAGTTTGGATTGAACCAAACTCAAAAAAGATGGGAAAACGGGGAGCCGAATTCGGCGAGTTTGGGGTGTTCATGAATAAATTCGGCAAATTCGGCTCCCCATTTTCCTGCTCTTTAAACAGATCTGCGCTTCCCAGCTGGGAGGCGCAGATCTGTGTCCCCCCCCCCGCGCGCGCCTTCACGGGGCTTCCCTGAAGGTGCGTGGGGGGCTCTTTAAAGAGATCTGCGCCTCCCAGCTGGGAGGCGCAGATCTCTTTAAAGAGCCCCCCGCGCGCCTTCAGGGAAGCCTCGTGAAGGTGCGGGGGGGGCGAATTTTCCCCCGAACTCCGGATCTCGTGCTGAAGTTCGCGAATCCGAAGTGGGGGAGTTCGGACTTCAGCACGTCCCGAATTTAAATGGGACGAATTTTGCCAAAGCCAAACTTTTCCGAATTTTTTTTCAACAGCCCTAATCCAAGTCAATCGTTAGCACTCCTCCATGTATTGTTTTTTTTTTTTTAACTTTTTATTTTATTTTATATTTTAGGGGTACAAAAGGGGAAAAAAAGGAAGGGGAAAAATAAATCATGAGTATATAAAAACATTATTAGAGTTTCGTTAAAAAATAAGCTCATAAGGTACAACAAATATCAAACAAACATTATACTATTTATCTAATAAAATGGCATTTTAAAGATAAATATATTTCATTTGTCAATATATCGTTTTGAAAGAGATATTAACTAGTCATTTACTTATTTGGAAGACATATAAGTATAAAATAACTCCCATTTTTCATTAAATTGTTCCATGGATTCATTGATCTTTAGATTTAAAATAAAGGTCATTTTTGCCATACTGGCGTAGTCTAAAAGCTTTTCTTTCCATTCTTCAATTTTGTGAATAGACGTTTGTTTCCAGGTCCTTGCCAGAACCGTTCTTGCTGCTGTTGTGGCATATTTAAAAATATCATGAAATTTCAAAGGCAGGTTTGGTGGGACGATACTAAGTAAATAATATTTGGGATCTAGTGGTATCTTCATTTTCAATATCGTCTGGAGTTCTCTGTGAATCTGTTTCCAGTACTGTTGAATTTTAGGGCATGTCCACCAAACATGAAAGTAGGACCCGTCTGTATTTTGACATTTCCAACAAACGCCTTTTTCCCCGGAAGATGTCATATGAGAGAGCATATTTGGGGTCAAATACCATCTATAAAATGTTTTGTACCAGTTTTCTTTAACTTCTTGACACACAGTATACTTTAATTCAGAGGTACAGAGTCTTTCCCAGGATTCCATGTTGATCATTTCGCCAAAATTTTGCATCCATTTAATCATATTCGTTTTTACTTGTTCTTCTTCTGTATCATACTTTAAAAGAAGTTTATAAAATTTTCCTAGTAAATGGGAATCATTCTTGGTTATTAGCAGTTCAAACTCTGTCAATTTTTGAAATGGCCGAGGATGTGAGCAATCTTTCTTCAGATTAGACCTCAATTGGAGATAAGTTAGCCAGTTTAATTTTTGAAATTTTTTTTGAAGTTCAGTTAAGCTCTTGATTTCACCTGTTGGCTCTATCATATCGTTGTAAGTAAATTGAACAGCCGGTTTAAGTTTGACGTTGTCATGGTATCCCCGAACTCTTTTCCTGTGACTTTTCTACTGTGGGTTTAAATTTCGCGACGTCAACCTCTAATCCTTCTTCTTCAGACTCTTCGAATTCTTCTAAAAATTTTTGTTGTTGTTTACCTTTCAATTTTTGAGATTGTCGGTGCGCAAAGCTTGTAAATCTTTTCCTCATAGTAATTGGAAACCTGAAAGCATATTAACCTCAATTTCATACATATAAAATTATTATCACTTTAATTCACCCAGCTACACAGTATTAAAAAGTAAATAGTTAATCTAAATATAGCAGTTGGTTCTAGAATAGTCAAATCATTAACTTGTTGAGTTCATTAACTTATTAAATTCTTAAGTTCATTAATTGATTGGATTCGTTAAATTCATTAAATTCTTATAGTAAATCAGTTCACACAGACTATTATTTCGCTTGGGGAAAAAAAGTAGATTAATTAAATGTTTATCAATAGTCAGTAGTCAAAAATATATATGTATATATATATAAAAAAAATTCCCAAAAAATAATTCCAAGGTTCAGTGATTGCCAAAATTATAAAAATTATATTCCATAAATGAGTGTCATATGAAAGAAAGAAAGAAAAAAGAAAGGAAAAAAAAAGTTGGTCCAGTCTTTAGTTGATTTCTTGTATTTGTTAACCAGAAAAAATAAAAAGTCAGTTAAAAGGGGAATGCAATTCGTCCGGAATCCACTGGAGGGCAGCCAAATGTTTGTATGAGTTATTCAGTTGAAGGAAACGAAAGTAACTCTCAGTAACGTCGACTCCATTTTGTAGACTCCACTTAAAGTTTAGAAAATTTATATTATTTGATATTTATTGTATAGCAACAGCCGCAACAGAAAAGAATCACAGAAGGGGCGCGGAGCTAATCCAACGGGGGGGGGGGTTGTGAAAAAAGCCAGAAGCCGAGGTCTATGCTGATGAATAGCGTTTAGTGTTATCGCCGCTGCCGCGCCTCCACGCCACCGCCGCCACCGATGTCCTGGCTCCTACGGCCCGCGCCGGGTTTGTCGCCCCCCCCGCTCCCGGGTGAGCCAGCAGCCCAGTACAGCCGCACAGAGACCGTGATAATTCGTGCTGCACGGTTAGTTTGTTACTTGCTTTCAGCCGGCCCCGACTCGAATAGTTCGTCACGGGAAATAATCCCCCCCCTCCACTCCGGTCGGTTAGGCGTCTTCGCTCAACGCAGCCCCTTTTCAAACTTATTTTAAAACCTTAATTTCTGTGTGGTAAGGTCCTGAGCTTATGACGGCTTTCGGTCTGTCTTTATATAAAATATTATGAGTCTTTTAAAAAACGGAAGTGGGGGGGGAGGGAAAATTTGGACGGAGGGCCGCCATGATCTCGGTAGACTCACCCCCAGTTGCTTCCTTCATCACCAGACGCTAGGATCAGCGTTTTGCTGGCTGTTGGACCCCCGAAAAAAAGACGGGGGGGCTTTATGGAGCAATTCTCCTATTTGGCCCACCTCCCCCAGGCCTGGGGGGGGGTCTCCTCGGAAGCAATTGAGCACCCGCGAAAGAGATCGCGTCTGGCAAGCTCGGTCTCCGCCCGGAAGTCCTGCACTCCTCCATGTATTGTGTGACATTAATAGCCCATCACAGGTTTTCTGTTTTTTAATGGCTTATTAAATTGCTTTGGCAAGTAAAACCAGTACCAGCAGTGCCATCCTAAGCAGAGTTCTAAGTCAACTGAAGTCTTAGGGCTTAGAACAAAGTTCTTAGAAGAGTGTAAGTCTGCTTAGGATGACACTGTAGATTTGCTACAGATTCCATTAAATTGTGAGGTGAATTTGGAGCTTAATATTTCTTGATCAAGTGAAACATAGGCAGAATTCCAACAAAGCCAAGACCTTCCTTTCTCATCTGCCCAGCTCTGCTTTCTCATCAGATTTTAATTTAAGAATGTACATTCCTAGACACTTTCTGATTTTCTGCAGGTTTGCTTATGTTAGGGATGTGCTCTTTGAATTTTTTTTGTGTTGATGTTGGATCTTGATTTATGGTATGGCACTGTTTTAATTATCCTGATTTTTCGGATACTGGTTCAGGATTTCCCCCAAAATGTTTTGTTTTCAGGTCTGGAAATTCAGGACCATTATATTTGACAACCTTTCTGCCAGCAATATGAGCAGGGAGGGAAACACAGTAAGCCAGCCCCAGACATATCATGCTGGTCCCTTCCAACTCTATGATTCTATGATTCCTGCCTTGTTACCACTATTTGCCCCAATTCCTCATTATCCCCCCCCAAAAAAAAACCATCTGTTCAGGTATATGCCTTATATCTTCAACAGTGAAGACAGAAGAGAAGAATTCATTTAGTTTCTCAGCAATCGCTTTATCCTCCCTTAGTGTTCCTTTACTCCCACTGTCATCCAGTGGTCCCACCGCTTCCCTAGCTGGTTTCCTGCTCCGAATGTACTTGAAGAATTTCTTAATGTTGGCCTTGATGTATTTAGTTGTTTGTCCCTCAAAATCTTTTTTTTTTTTGCATTTCTAATTGTTTGCTTGCATTTCCTTTGTGCAAGTTTGTGTTTGCTTTGTTTGCCTCGTTTGGGCAATCCTTCCAGTTTCTGAAGGAAGCCTTTTTTTCCTCTAATGGCTTCACCATAAAGGTAAAAGGTAAAGGTCCTCTGTGCAAGCACCGGGTCATTCCTGACCCATGGGGAGAAGTCACATCCCGACGTTTTCTAGGCAGACTTTGTTTGTGGGGTGGTTTGCCAGTGCCTTCCCCAGTCATCTTCCCTGTACCCCCAGCAAGCTGGGTACTCATTTGACCGACCTCGGAAGGATGGAAGTCTGAGTCGACCTTGAGCCGGCTACCTGAAACTGACTTCTGTCAGGATCGAACTCAGGTCGTGAGCAGAGCTTTTGACTGCAGTACTGCAGCTTAACACTCTGCGCCACGGGGCTCCTGGCTTCACCGTAGAGCTACATAAAAGTTAGTAAACAAGAAAATAAACAAATAATATTTCAAACATCTTGTTAAACATTTGGCTATGATGCTTGTTGTTTCATGATAGCACAGATACTATCCAATAGATTCCTGTAATGCAGCTATAGCTGTTTTCCGCATCTCATTCTGTTTTGAGATTGAACCACTAGGTTGGAGAACTGTGAAAATATTACACACCATGAAGTTTTAGAGGAGGAGATTTCTCATTGAATCTTTACAGTTAGCACAAATAAGGACAATACTGAGTATGATTTGGGGCCATCTTGTTGCTCTAGGCACCTGACACTGAAGCCTATAACTTCCCATAAAAACTTAGGATCTATTCACATGTCTTCGCTATCCATTTTACAGAAATTATTTGTCCCTAGTTTATTTTAACTGTGTTACCCATTTCCTTCTGATTGAATTTGTAAATTGTCATAAATCGCATTTAACTGCAGCATGCATATAGTGCAATTCTTACTCTACATACATTTGTAACAAAGATTCTGGGAAAAAATAATATTATCTTCTTCTGACAGTGCTGAATATTTACTTCATCTCAACGGCAGGTTGTAAATTCAGTGCAAAATCTCTTTTCACTTTCTTCTATATTGGCGGTCTATATAATAGATTCACATTTATTTCTAGGTAACATTTTGTTGCATTTTTGAGGCTTCATTATCCCGGTTGTATAGATCTTTCTAGTTTGCGGCCCCAGTGTCAAAGGGGCAAAGAGACAACAAGGCACTGCCCACCACCCCACAAGCACATGTATTGATGCAGACAACCTTCTAGAATGAAAATGGCCAAACCTTTTATTGGCACAGCATGAAGCAATGGATCTCGCATCATCTGACCTGCCTGATGGTCGATGCACTCCACCCAGCCCCAGCCCACTTGCTTAGTGGGGGAGATACCATGGGATGGTAGGCTGAAGGATTCCACAAGGGCACAAGCCACTGTGTGGTCTCCCCCTGCCACTTGAAAGTGAGGGCACCTTGACAGTCCCCAAGCTGGGCATGTCCCCCACAAGCCCTCACCCCAAAATCCCTTAAGGGGATCCCCAAACATGAGGGATATGGGTATGTAGGCCACTCCCCCCCCCCGAAAATGGATCCAGCCCCATGCTGATACCACCCAATGCAGTTGTGACAGGAAAGGAAATAAAATAAGACTTATAACCCATAGAAAACCCGATGCAGCAAACCCCCAAAATGCTATAAACAGATGGAGGGATGGGTGGAAAAAGCCACAAGGCTGACTGAGGCTGGGGGCATGGCATGAGCTAATATCCAGGCTGGGTGGACCAGAGGGAATCCCCACAGTGGGGCCTGCCAGCCAGGACCCTACCCGCACACCAGCCAAGCCAGGACAAGCCTGATTGGCCAGAGTGCGGGAAGGAAGTTGAGGAAGGCCAGGGAAGTTATGACGACCCCGTGCCTGTGGAGACCCTCCCTGATCATTTTCCAGCTCCACTGCCAGTCCTGACAAGGCCAGCAAAGTGCTGTCTTCCTCCTTGCCCCCTCCCCCCGGTGTGCCTGCAAATGTGTTTCAGGTAAGTCTGGGCCCCCTTAGCTTTTAACAAAAGAATTGGATGAGTTTGTTTAGCATCTTCTTTCTATACATGCATCAGATGCTTAAACGTATATGGGTTTCCACTATCCATATGGCTGACCTGCATGGTTGTAGGACCAGTATTGTATCTTGCAGACTCCAGGGAGTAGCATTTCGTAGTGATTTAGGAACAGAGTTAAGTGGCATTTCCTATGTCGATTCCTGACATTCTGACTATATCTTTCTGACAGACAATGCTTTCACACACACTGAATAAAGCACTTTTCAATCCACTTTCAATCCACTTTGCAACTGGATTTTACTGTGTGAAATGGCAAAACCTACTTACAAACAATGCTAAAGTGCATTGCATTATTCAGTGTGCGTGAAGGCTTATATTCTTTTCCTTATTCTGACTCATTGCTGCAGATTTCCTGTCTGCAGCACATCCTTTATTCATTATTTTGTATAATATGGAATCCCTGTAATTCAGAGGATTCTGGGAGGTATTCTCAATTCAGACAAGGAACTGACTGGACCTAAAACATGCACAGCACCCCACCTAAGATTATTAAAGGGAAAATCAATAGCGATAAGCAAGCTGTTCTTCAGAGAATTAGTCTACCATTACTAATCTTCAAATTAAGAAACCTGTGAGAAGTCCTCAGGGAACTCCAGGATTCCTTGGAGCATAGTCTGAAAACCACTTTTCTAAATACGTGCTTTGGCAAACACAGTTACACATGTCTTAACCCATTGAAGTCTAAGGATTGCACTCTTTGTCACCTCGGAGTCCTTTATTTTTATTCATTAACTACAAATATGAATACAAAAATGAATCAAAAAAGCTATCTACATATATATGTAGGTGGGTGTGCGTAAACAGAAAAATATTGAAATTAAAGAAGCATAGTACCTTGTTTCTGTATGTGTCTATCAAAACAGCAGTCCGTTATAAGTCAAGAGGTTAAATACATTCCAATACCTCCAGATCTGTTCTGTTGCATATTGGAGTTTTATCTTCCCTTTTAGATTTCTTTGTGACTCAAATTCTAAAATTAACCCATATGAAATCTAAACAAGCCTGAATTTTAACTCAGATATTAACCCCTGAATACGATCAAATTGCATATCAAAATGTGTTTCCATCCATTGCCATCTAATTCCCTTACCACTCCTATGAACCACATATATATTACAGCAAATAAAAACATTCATAATGGGAAGTAACCCTAACAGCCCATTCCTGAAAGGGCCCCCTGAAACGTCTTAGGAGGCGTCGTGACCCCGCCACCAGCATAAGTGCGTGTAAAACCGTGATTACATGCACTTACGCAGGCGGGGAGGCCAGTCCCACTGTCGGCTGAGCTCCGCGAGACCGAGCCTCGCCCCTCCACTGGCGCGGCCTCTCTGTGGCGCAGGCCACAGCATAGAGAGGCCGCGCTGGCACAGGGGGGCATTCTGGGGGCGTTCCAGGGGGAGGAGCCGCCAGTTAGGCTGCTTCCTGTCCTGGTTTGGCTGGATACGCTGGCACAGGGAATGGAGGTGCTGCGCCTGCTTTTGAGCAGGTGCAGCCTCGCTGTATTCAATGGGGCTTTTAGCCCCGGTAAAACAAAAAAGCTGCAAAATGGTTTTTTTTTTGTTTTACGGCGTGCGCGAATCAGCTGCTGCGCCTCTTCCCCGCCAACTCCGCACGTCGTGATTTCAGAATTGGGCTGTTAGTAACAAAGATTCTCCTAAGCTGGAACCTTCATTATTTTGTAACTCTAATATTTCATTATTTTTTTTCCTACTGGTACTTGATGTTTGCCCTCCCATGTTTATTGCTTCAGTCAATGTCTTGTTGGTCATTTCCATTTTTGCGTTTTCTGTCAAGTCACAGCTGACTTATGGCAGCTCCGTGGGTTTCTCAAGGCAAGAGATGTTAAGAGGTGGTTTGCCATTGCATGCCTCTGTGTCATGATCTTGGACTTCCTTGGTGGCCTCCCATCCAAGTATTAACCAGGGCCACCCCTGCTTAGCTTCTGAGATATGATGAGATCGGTCTAGCCTGGGATATCCAGGTCAGGGCATTTCCAATACATTTATTGTATTTGTAAGATTGTGACAAGTAACAGTAACAATCTGCAAAGACAAAGGAAATCAAAACAGATTCCAATAAATCTCAGAATCTTTGGGTGCAATACGCTTTTTCTGCCTTCAGGTTTTAGTTCATTCATGAATAAAGAGAATGGCCTTACATTTCTCAATGAACTTTAAAGTACTTGCATGAAAAAGTTCTTTGAGGCAATGCTATACTTAAAAAAAAAAATCTTGCTTTGACAAGGTTGTTCTATTCTCAGAAAATGTGGTTTCTAGAAAGACAAAAAACAAATCTTTTGAAACTGGTCACTGATAGCGCATTATGTCAGTTTGATATCTGTGTCCAAAAACTAAAGTCCCATTGGATGAATGGAAAAGTCACTCAGCTAACAATATTCCTGAGTGACAAAAAGATGGCATCTTTTCTTTCAAGGTTTTCCTTTGAAAATTCTCACAAGAAAAAAAAAGCAACTGGAAAGATTATTTTACAGCCAGTACTAAATAATAGTGTGTTCTTTGGCATTCAAAGGTCTAACACTCCCTGCGGTATAAATGACATTTGTACAGCAAGTTAAACTGTGCTGGAAAAAAAACAGTCTGGAGGAAACATGAAATGGATAGATTTATTACACAGTTTTAACCCTACATTAACAGTTTTTGTGGACAGATTCATCTGCAGTGAAAAACTCTATTAATATACTTATTGGTATGGACGAGGCACAAAGGCTGCAATACTGAAGATGGGGACAAAGCTGCTTAGGAGCTTTATCCTGGGATAACGGGCACTTACGCCATCCTGGGGGCAAAAACGCCAGTGCCAGGGAGCTATGGAACGGCACTGGCCCCCGCCACCAATGCAGCCATGCTGGCAGCGAATTCCCAGAAGGGAAAGCCCACACTGGCATGGGGGGCTATGACGACGCACCCCCCTCTCAACCACTTCAGTATCCCACTCACTCAGCCCGCCTGCATATGCTGAGGGAAAAGCGTTGGCCTGAGTATATTTGTGAGGAGATTATTTTCCTTCTCCTCCAGTCCCACACCAGTATTTACCTCAGAGAGAAATAGGAGACAAGAGGCTTTTTTAACTTAGAGACAAAACAGGGAAGTTTATTGAGCAGATTTCACAGAGATTGGTTTTCAAGGAAAAGGCAGAATTTGGCGGGAAAACTCAAAGTCAGGTTTATCTATACAAGATTACTTCAGAGATAGCTTAGATGTTTTCTTCACTCCAGTTCCTTTCGTTTTCAGTTTCAAGTTTAGTTCTATCCCTCAGAACTATTATTCAGACGCAGGGCGAAAACGCCCGGTCGCTTTATCCTCCTTTAATCCCTGTTTAACCTGGATCGAACACACATTAGGCGAAACGCAGGCGTTCGATCCAGGCTGAGTCCTGGCTGAAACAGGGATTAAAGGAGGATAAAGCGACCATGCGTTTTCACTCGCAGACTCTCCGACTCTGTCCCCTACCTAGTTCTCTCTGACTACCCCACCTCAGAGGCTGTACTCCTCCACACCTCCCTGCTACCGGAATAGCTCTACCTCAGAGACTAATTCCCCTTTGTGACCTGAGAATGGGTCCTCTCTAACCCTTATCCATCACAGGTGCATTGAAGGGGCATTCCTGGGGGCAGAGTTGCCTTTAGGCAGCTTCCTAACCCCTTCTGCCCCAGGAATGCCCCCTCGTGCTGTGGCGTTGCTGTGCCAACTTTTTTGGTGGCGCAGCCGCGCAGTTTCAATTGGGACCATTTTCTTTTAATCTATTTGAAAACTTTTTAAGTGTCTTTTTGGCGGTCGGGAGGAGGCATGGCAGCTCCGCTCCCGGCCTCCATCTAATCCATTTAATCAGGCATCTTGAGAATATTTAAACATCCTTCTGAGAGCTGCTTCAACTATGACAAAGTCCCTACATAGAAAACACTTCTGTATAAGGGAGGGAACACGAAGCCAGTCACATGTATGCCATCATATGTGACATTTGCATGTGTATATTTTACAGCATGTCCATTGGACTTCAGTTATACGAAGTTGCTGACAAACATTAGTTATATAGAACTGCATGTATTTCCCTAGTTCTATGATGCCTGAAAATGCCTCATGCATCCTAGAAAGGTAAATCATTCCCAGTACTACCCCTTTCTTATTGTGGTCGTAGCATATGATGCACAGTGGCATCAGTTCATATGACTCGGGTGGCATAATGTACAGTTTCCATTTATATGCTGAAACCATGCCATAGACTTGTACACTTCTGACCTCTCTCCATTCTGAACAGATATTTGTTACTTAGCTTAACTGCTGATTGGACAGATGTGAACAATGAACTTAATCCAAATGATCTGTGGCCTTCACAATCACCAAAATGTCTAGGAATAAAATGAGATTATTTGAAAAGCTGCAGGGAGTGATGGACTGTAAAGTGACCATTAGCTAAAGTTCCAACAAATATGGACAGTCTATTGCTTACTGAATCTGTTTTTTAAAGGCCTTTTTCACACAAATTGTTTAAATATTTCATGCCATCAAAAACTACGTTTTAATTTTTCCTTTCCACATGTTTTTCCTTCCATTTGGTGTTGGAAACGTTTTTTCCATAATTTTTCATCTTTGTTTTCCCAAGCACTTTTACAGTCCCCCACTTCCATTTCTGAGCCAGCTGTCCTCCAGTGTGTGAACTTCTTGAAAGTCTTTATTTCTCCACCCTACCAAACACCTTCCTCTTGTTCATGCCCACTATTTTGCTCACCTCTCATCCCTCCACCCATTTCCCTCCCTAAATTTTTAAATTGTTTGACAAGAAGCTTAGTGATCTAACACTGGATCGAATGGACTCATGAAGCAAGAATACCCTCCCTCCCCCCCACCCCTGTTGCATTCCCCTCGGCTACCCTGAGCTTCTCTTTACATTCTTGGAAAGCCGGAAAGTTCAAAATGTTGCTTGGTAAAACCATCTGAGCAAAACAGAAAATGACCCCCCTTCCATTTTAAATAATTTTTGACGAGAAGCTTAGTGGTCTAATACTGGATTGAATGTTCGCATAAATGTGAGAATAACTCCCCCCCCACCCTTCTGCATTCTCCCTTTCTGGACTACATTGTTAAGTGTAGAGTTCTGCAGATTCCCAGACAGAGAGGGTGAGCTGCAAGTTGATTTCAGGTGAAATTGACAAAGGTGGATTGTGCTTCAGTTTGAGACTACTGAATCACTGCATTTTATTTATTTATTTATTTATTTATTTAACTTAATTTATTTATTAGAATTATAACCCACCCTCCCCAGCAAGCTGGCTCAGGGCAGGTAACATCATTTTAGGAAGGGGCACTGGGCAAAGTGCTACTGCTGAGCTTGTTGGTTTAAGTGGAGAGTCTTGCAAATTCCCAGGCAAAGAGGGAGAGCCGCAAGTCAATTTCAGGTGAAATTGACAAAGAAATTGTTAGATTTGCAGGCGTGCCCTGGGCAGGAGGAGATCTGGTCAATTTTACCTCTCCAAAGAGCTCTGCACTCTGGTTCAGTTTGGGACATCCATTTTGAGTGCAAACTTTTCCAAATGTATATAATGGCGGATGAGGCACATGTGTTTCCCCATCTAATGGTAGTGCACATCAGCACTAGAGTGCCTGTGCAAAAACACACACACACAAAAAGGGAAGTGTGGACATCCAGCTTGATCATCCACAACATCATGAATTATGTGATGCCCCCACCAGAAAACATCATTTTTTTGGAAAATCAGTGCAGACCAGATAAGATTGATTTAGAAGTTAAAAATCAATGTTGCAAAAGGAGGAGTGTGGACAAAAATTTTGGAATGTGATTTCAAGCCTTGTAGATTGACCACGTAGAAAATCTGGGGTGATGCATCATGCAGGAAAGACCAAAGTATTGTTGCTGGAATCCACCTTTGGCAGGCAATGACTATAATCCAGGGTTGTCTGCCCCCTGGTGGAGTCAGGGGATCCCTTGCCCTTGGCCCTGCCTCTGATTTGCCACCATATCCATAACAGAGAGGGAACTTTAAAAAATGGCAGTTGGGCCAATGGCCTGATGTCACTTTCAGGTTTTTGCTGGAAGTAATGTCATAGCTTTTCAGGCAATTCCCAGAGAGCTGTGTTGCCACTTCCAGGGTTACCCTAGAAGTGATGTCATACTATTGTTGACAGCTGTCCCCAATGTCCCCACCCCCTTGGTCTACCACTGTTTGCCAGGGCAGGCCTGGCAACTCTACATAATCTTAATAGCATTTTAGTTCTTGAAGATGCTGAAGGTTTTATGGGGCATGCTGAAAGACTGATCATCCAGGCCAATCAGGGTTGAGGAGCAGCAGGCTATAGTCTTGCTCTTCTCCTGTAAAAGCATTTGCCAGTTAGAGCTGCCTACCCAACTGTCCCGATATTTGCTAAGGTGGGATGGGTTGCCAACTCTGGCTTGGGAAATTCCTGAATATTTGAGGGTGCAGTCTGTGGAGAGCGGCAGAGTTTGGGGAGGGAAGAGAGCGCAGAGGTTATGTGACTCCATTGACTACCCTCTGAAACTGCCATTTCCTCCAGGGGAACTAAACTCTAGTCTGGAGCTGAGGTGGTTGAAGAATGGCCCCCTCTTGGGCCTGGGGTTTCACAATTTGATGCCTAGTATTTCCAGAATGTGTGTGTGTGTGGGAGGGGTGAAGTTACAGCTCTTCTATTGAGTGCACGTTAGTACAAGCTAAGTGCTGTTTTAGTCACTGCACATTTGAAGCCAGAGTGGGATTGGCTAGAATGCTGGAATGCCTCTGGCAGCCTATTACGTAGGGTCCCCACACTGATGGATGAGTGCTTGTACCATGCTTACCAGCATGGTGTAGTGATTAAGAACGGTGGTTTGGAGTGGTGGACTCTAATCTGGAGAACCGGGTTTGATTCCCCACTCCTCCACATGAGCGGCGACACTAATCTGGTGAACCAGGTTGGTTTCCCCACTCCTACACAAGAAGCCAGCTGGGTGACCTTGGGCTAGTCACAACTCTCTCCGCCCTGCCTACCTCACAGGGTGTCTGTTGTGGGGAAGGGAAGGTGATTGTAAGCTGATTTGATTCTTCTTTAAGTGGTAGAGAAAGTCAGCATATAAACACCAACTCTTCTGCTTCTTGTTGTATGTTACCTCAGCTCTGCACAAACAACCCTCAGAGTCCCCATGTTTGTCATATCCTGTGTGAATCTGTTTTATGAAAGGGAGCACCAGAAGCCCCATTTCCAGTGCAGAGATGATCAAATGGCCCTGTGGATGAGCTCCTCAGTGATGGAGAGGGCCTTTAGCTCAGTTGTAGAGAATATAGGGTTGGATCCTGGTGGATTTAGGAGGAGATAATTATTTTGCCCCTCTCCATCTCCACCCCATTCCTCTGACCCATGAGGCTATTAGTCCACAAGGGTCTCATGATTGTGGGAATCAATTTTTTGGAGTATGGAAAGAGTTGTTGGGGCAGGGTATTCAGGAAAGATCCACAACCACCAGCGCCTTCCACTGATGGATCCCAGGATCGAACCAGTACTTTGTATACTTATAAAGCTCCAGATCAATCAAGCTAAAAGGAATAACAAGGCTTGTTATAGTATGTTGGAGAGTGTCTGTAAGTAAGATTAGATAACAGGACAATTTTTTAAAAATTGTCCAATTAAATTACAAGAAAACTTCATACAAGAATGTAAATGTATGCATTGTCTTTGATATTATCTTTGATAATTCAGAAACAGGGTTATTTGTCTCTGCTAACTATACCAGAGCTCCATATTGTGGTTCACTTCTATATGACAATGAAGTCACTGTAAAAGCAATGAGTGATGCTAGGAGGATAATGTTATCTCCTGGACCAATCTAACAATTTGAGTGATAATATAGGTCTGTATGTGAAAGAGGGCACTTAATCTTTTTTGGAAGATGGACACTTTTGCTCATTTCTTCTCTCCCAGTCATAATGATCAAATGTTTCCCTGCCATGTAGAAAATTAGAATTTCTCTCACCAGGAAAGAGCTTTAGAATTACTACTTCCTCTGCATTTCAACAGATGCAGTCTTTCTGAGACAAAGCAGTAAGCACTGCAATCTGTGCAGACAAGTAAACAACAATTCTTCTGGTTAAATATTCTTTAAAAACTTCAGGCTTCTTCCATTTTCACATTCACCTCATGGCCTACACATAAGAAGAAGAAGAAGTGTTGGTTTTTATATGAAGACTTTCTCTGCCACTTAAGGGAGACTCAAACCGGCTTACAATCACCTTCCCTCCCCTCCCCACAACAGACACCCTGTGAGGTAGGGCTGTCAAAAAAAAAAAATTCGGTACAGTTCTGATTCGGCCGAATTTGACCCTTGTGGGTTCGGTACGTGCCGAAGTCCGAACTCCCCCGCTTCGGATCCCCGGTAATTCGGGGGGATCCAGAGTTCGGGGGAAAATTCGGCCCCAGCGCGCCTTCAGAGGGATTCCCTGAAGGCGCGCAAGGGCCCTTTAAACTGATCTGAGCCTCCCAGCTGGGAGGCGCAGATCAGTTTAAAGGGCAGCCCGCACCTCTCCAGCGGAGCCCGGTCGGGAGGCACAGATCAGTTTAAAGGGCAGCCTGAGCCTTTCAGCGGGCTCCCCTGAAGGGGGGCCGAATTTGCCGAATTTATTCCCGAACTCCCGAACTCGCTGAATTCGCCCCCCCCCCGTTGCCCGCCAGTTTTGAGTTCGGATCCGTCCGAACAGAAAATCACAGAATCAGGGGAAATTCGGTTGATTTTCAGTTTGGACCGAACCGAATTGACAGCCCTACTGTGAGGTAGGTGAGGCTGAGGGAGAATGACTTGCCCAAAGTCACCCAGCTGGCTTCGTGTGTAGTAGTGGGAAAACAAATCCAGTTCACCAGATCAGCCACTGCCGCTCATGTGGTGGAGTGGGGAATCAAACCCGGTTCTCCAGATCAGACTCCACCGCTCCAAACCACCGTTCTTAACCACTACACCATGCTGGCTCTCAAAGCAGCTGACAATCACCTTCCCTTCCCCTCCCCACAACATAAGTACAATAAAAAGCAACAAAGATGAGAGCTACTGTTCCAATATCTCCCAATAAAACCAGGAGGCCAAATCCTCCCTAGCTGTTTCATAGGGCGAAAACACATGGTCACTTTATCCTCCTTTAATCCCTGTTTCAGCCAGGATTCAGCCAAGATTGAACACATGCGTTTCACCTAATGTGCGTTCGATCCTGGCTAAAACAGGGATTAAAGGAGGATAAAGCGACCATGCGTTTTTGCCCATAATCTTTTCACCTGAGCCTTCTGAAGAGACTGAGGATGGCTCTTTTGGGTTCCAACATTGTTACCCTAAGTAGGCAGTCTCCACTTTAGTTGAGGGAATTAGCTGGAGAAAGAGAGTGAGAGGGGGCAACGGAAATCAATAACCTATGTACTCCTGGGTGAAAACTCTCAAATGAGCAGGCAGTGGCATAATTAAAATTGGTTTTATTAAAGAATAAAAAAATAGTAAAACAAGAAGCATGTTTTAGGACTTAAACATGTGCACACAAAGCATACAAAAGCTGACTAAGAGAAAAGGGAGGAATAGGGCTTCAGGGATGGGTGATAGTTACCAGTCTTGAAGAGACGGCCAAGAAAAGCAGCGCTGAAGAGGGAAAAGCCAGTGTTTCCAGGAGCAAAAGGAAGAGCCCACACATGTGGGAGTGTGCGCATGCATCCAGAACACACACACACACACACACTATGAATGGCCAAAGGACCAATATTTATACCCCAAAATGGGCCCTGAGGTGATATGAGATAAGCTGGCAGGAAAGTCAGAGACAAAGAATTGATTGCTTTACTGAAGTCTGAACAAAAATATAGGAGAGGCTAGAAGAGTCGTCAAAACCCAAGAGAATGCCTGGGCAATTCTCTTGAATACTGATTGATTGCGGGGATGGGTGCAGATACGGTAAGTAATGGTCTGTTCGGAGCACTGATTAAATCACCCTAGGGTGACACAATGGGGATTAACCAGCCCCATTGTCCAGCCAGGCACACCTTAGGGCCAGGGGGAAAGTTCTTCAATCAACAGCCTTCCTTCCTAGGCTTGACTCACAAGAGGCATCCAGTTTGTGGGGAGCAGTGTCTTGCTCTTATGCCAGTCTTTGGCCCCCATGCCTTTGTGGCACCCCTTAGTGGAAGGAGGGGTCTGCCTGCTTACACCATATGTCAGAAGGGCAGGGAGGGGAAAGTGTTACTGTTACTGTTCGCTTGTAACAGCTATTAATACATTTTTCTATTTTAGTAGTTGCTCTGGAAACATTTTGTTTTAAAATACTCGTGTTTTAAATGAATATGAAATAAATTAATGCTGTAACAACAATATTATAACCCAAACAGAAAGAGGGAGAAATAACCTCAACCCAAAAACAACAGATAAAATAAGGTTGACAAAAAACCTAATAATAGACAGAATAACAATGGGTTATGTACAAAAAATTAACAAAGCTTTAATACGTTGTAAATCATTTTTTTAAAAAAAAAACCAATTAAAACCAAATACGTTCCAGCCAATAGGCCTTCCTGAGTGAAATACACACCCCATTTGTAAAATACACATCATAAGGTACAGTCATTCCAAATATAAAATACAACAGTTCTGACCAAGCTATAAAAACTAAAAGATGACGAAGAAATAAGGGAAAGGGTTTAAAATTAATTCGATTAATTAATACTATTCCTGGTCTCTAGAAGCTGACATTTCTTATCAACAAGAGCAACATATCAGAGCAACATATCCTGTGTGCTGTGATAATTAACAGAGTCATTGCTCCAGATGCTTCAATCACCATCCCACTAAACCAGGCATTTCAGTAGTGCTGCTGAAACAGTGGAATTCTCTTTTCAGGGAGGACCATGCTGTTCCTTTTATTGAGGCAAATCAGTTTTATCCAAGCAAGCAATCTAGGTAGGAGGAGTAGGGTTGCCAAGAGACCAGAAGGGCAGGGACAGGGGGAGGTAACCATTGGTGATGGCATGACATCACTTATGGAAAAACCTGGAAGCGATGTCTCTAGGAATCGCAAGAAACTCTGTGCTAAAACCATAGTTTCTGGTAATTTCTAGAGAGGGCTCATGTCACTTCCAGGTTTTGCCAGAAGTGGCATCACACTGTAAGCCCAATGGCCATTCTAAATTTTTTCTTCCACCGCCACTCTGAGCAGCAGTAGGAAAGAAAGGGGTAGGGGATTCCCCTTCCCCAGTAGGGGCCGGGCAACTCTGAAGAGGAGGTTGACATCAAGGGCAGAAATGCACTTTAACTGACCAGGAAAGTTCTCGTTCTAGGGAACCTCCACATACAGTGGCAATAAATCTCTGAATACTAGCGCAAGGAGACAATATTGAGGAGGGCCTTGATTTCTATACCCTGTTTGTTGGCCATCCAGGGAAACTGGTTGGTGATTGTGTGAAACAGGACTAGATGGACCACTGATATGAGCCAGCAGGGCTCATAGTCTTCTTAGCGGACTGCTGCTCTGGAAGGCTTGTGGGAACGTCTTACCTCCTACACTGCCATCCACTTGGTGGTGGCATTGAAGGAAGCAATAGGTGAACCTGTACTCAGCCCAATCTGCCCTTTGCTAAAGTTCTTATTAACTGCGTATTAATTTACTATTGCTGTTTATTTTTAAGATTGCATTATTTGTCTCTTTAATGTTGTTTATTCAGATATTGTGTCTTTTAATTATACTATTAGCTGCTTTGATTACTGTGGTAGAAAGGTGGGGGGGAAATATTCCAGGAAATAAATAGCGGCCTAATAAAAAGTGAATACTGACTTCACTCTCAGAAGAATGTTTCGGCAAGGAAAGCACTATTCATTAATGTATGTTCCTTTATCAGAAAACTTGTGGAAATGACTTTTCTCTCCTGCCCTAGTTTTGCAGTGGTAATAACTATATGGTTAAAGAAAAATGTCTGAACATATGTACCTGAAAACTGGGGGGAAATCTGAAGACAGATAAACGGAAGAAAATTCATTTATTATTTATAAATTGTTTTAGAACATGTTTCTATATGGTTGTTTTTAAGCCCAGCTTATTATTTTTGAACATGAGGTATATAGCACTTAAGCGATCCCAATATTATTGAATATTTTTAATTTCACTAAATTATTTACTCACTGTGGAAAATCTATTAGCAGTAATACACCGTTATTTTTTCCTCCTTAAAAATGATTTATTGACTTGTCATTTCCCATTTCTTCTCTTCCATAGAATATCATTACAGGAGATGACTTTTCAGTGAGCCTGTAGTTTTATAAGATTTTAAGACATAGTATTTAACAGTTGCTGTTGAGTTCCATTTGTTTCCTTTGTACATGTAATCTAGCTTCTCAGAGTAATAATATCTGCCTCTGGCACCCCAGCCACAAACTGGAAATTTTGGGCATTCTTGTGTGAGAACAAGAAAGAAGTTGGTTGTTTAGATCTGTAGAAGATCTTTAGAAGACTTTTTTCTTTCAGCCTTCATACTGTAGAAGACGTTTTTCTTTCAGCCTTCATACTGTCAGCATAATGGTGAGACATTAACACTTTTGCAGGATGGGATGTTTTTTCTCCGCATGATTCCTGGTTCATCATACTGTCTAACCAATATCTAAGCTGTAGGAGTGGAATTGTTTTTCTATGAACTTTGTGCTAAAACTGGAGTTGTTTGTTTCAATCACCAGCCTAGAGTGAAACACTTTATAATTCTTTTTTTAAAGGATTTTTATTATTTTCCGTAAAATCATATATAAGTTTTTCAACAAATGTTCAAAAATAACTCCATAGACATTCTTAACAAAGTATAGTGTTGAAAATATATAATTATTAGGTAATTAATAAATGAAAACTTCCCCTTCATCCTCCTCCATCTTTCTATTTACTTGTTTAGTCCTTTGCATTTAGAATTCTAACCTTAATGTTATTTTATATTTTATCTGCTTGTTGCATACTAATTTCTTCATTACAGTCAAGGTAACACTTTATAATTCTTTATCAGTATAGAACTGTTAGAATACTGCCCTTTCTCCAAATAGCTCAGGTGACATCCTTCATTCTTCCCTTCTCCATTTGATCCTGTGAGGTAGCTTAGACTGAGAATATGTGACTGGCTCAAGGTCACCCAGCAAGCTTCCACTACAGAATAGGGATTTGAACCTGGGCTTCCAGATCCAAGTCCAATATTCTGTCACTACACTATTCTGGAAGACATTTAGGAAATGGAAAAAAGTCTGAGTCAACATGCCATTCTGGATCAGACCAGTGGTCCATCTAGTCCAGCATCCTGTCTCACACAGTGGCTAAACATTTCCTCTGGAGGTCCAACATCAGGGCATACAGGCTGAGGCCTTCTCCTGATGTTGCCTCCTAGCACTGAGATTCAGATGTTGACTGCCTCCAAACATGGAGGTTCCCTTTAGTCACCATGGCTAGTAGCCATGATAGACCTCTCCTCCTTGAATCTATCCAATCTCCTTTTAAAGCTGCCTATGCCTGCTGCCATGACCACATCCTTTGGCAGCGAATTACACATTTTAGTCTCTTGGTCTGTAAAGAAGTATTTCCTTTTGTCCTTCTTGAATCTACTGCCCATCAGCTTCTTTGGCAGTGTTAGTTCAAAAGCACCAGGGATGTAAAGAGGGAGGGCAAAGAGCTCTCTGTGGCCCAGCAAAGGCCTGAGATGCAAAACAAGGAGGGGGTAAGCCACCCATGATAATTTCATGGTGTTTGCATTCCCAATTCAAGTAATATCCTTTTTTAATTAAAGTTTTGATTTTAAAAAATCCCAACAGTTCAAACAGAGTACAAAAAAGAAAGGGAGATCATAAAGAAAATTTTTTTTCAGTTAAGAAACCTTGCTTCCACTTGGATCCTAATATACGTTTTTCTTCTAGGTAGAAGGATTTGTGCTTTGGTAACATAACCTACAGTCTTCTACTTAACCTTCTACAATAAAGACTTCGAATAGGGTTGCCAGGTCCCTCTTCACCACTGGCGGGAGGTTTTTGGGGCAGAGCCTGAGGAGGGTGGGGTTTGGGGAGGGGAGGAGCTTCAATGCCATAGTGTTGCGTACAGGCAGGTCTGAGTCTCTGCTTTCCACACAGCAATGTATCGGTGCTGAAGGAAGCAGAGCCTGTCGTGTATTTTACTCTTGCCGGGAGGGTCCGGCAGCTCCTTAATAAGCACAGTAACAGCACACTCACCATACAGGAACAAGGTCACAGACAGACACAAGCTCCTCGCCCTTAAGGTCTTGGCTGCAGGCCACGGCTTTCTTCCAAGTTCAACACCATGGCAAACCGAACTCCAAATGAAGTTTCTCAAGATAAGAGACAGGCAGCATGCAATAACATTTGCTCCCACGAGGCACTTAACGGTCAGTCTTGCTTATATTGCCTTCATGACTCTCCAGGTGTTTCAGCTCTACTGTCGGCTTCAGACTCTGATTCCTCCTGCGCCAACTTAAGTCTTTTGTCCAAAAGCCGGGCCGACTTTCTCCTTTGCTGCAGTGCCATTCTACCTTTTACTCTTCTTCTCTCCACTGGTGGAGGAGACCCGGAAGGTGAAAGGCTTTCTCTTCCCTGTTCCTGTTCTCTTGTTTCAGACGGACAGTCTTCTGGCTCAGAGGCCCTTCTTGCTGTTCCGGTGTTATCTCTTCAGAGGGAGTGAGGGCTTGTTTTGTGTTTTTTTGTGTGTGTTTTGTGTTTTTTGTTTTGTATTGTCTATCATATTTCCATCTTACTGGAAGCTTGAGGTTGCAAGAGATCTTGTTTTAGGAGAGTCCACCCTTCACTTGCTCCTCTCCCTTCCAGCATTCTTGCCATGGAATGACTCTCATCATGCCTCTGAGTTCATTAAAGTCTGTCTTCCTAACACCTAACAAGCAATGTCTGGCTATGAACTGCCTTGGCTCACGACAACAAAAGGAATTCTAGGAGGAATTCAGAGATAATAGATGGATAAGATAATAAATTATTCATTAACATTTCATAGACGTCAACATAATATTTGATCATTTAAAAGAGTTGTTGATTATATACGTTTATTATAAATGTTGATTAAATACATATAAATAAATAAAAATATGTATATAATATAAAGGGGCATCATTTTTTAAATTTTCCCCTCGTCCAAAAAATGTAGATCTAGCCCTGCTGCTCTGTGACTCTGCCTGCCTGTCTTGGGACTCCTGACCTCCAGCTCTGCTGACTCTGCAGGGGAGATAAGAATGGCAATCAAGATATTGTGGGTGAATGGCACAATCCTAGCTAGAAATGTGTTTCCCACTGGATCCATTTAAAATAAAAAAATGAAAGTAAAATATCCAAATGAGAATAAGAATTAATATATGAATTAATACAAGGAGAGGGAATAAAGTGATCCAGATTAACATAATGTTTCACATATCCCTACCCTGTAATGCTCAAGTGTATTACAGATGTTCAGATAATTATTAAAGTTACTTGTTAAGTTGTTCTACAGTTTGGAAAGAAGCTTCTGTATATTCAGTCCAGAAGTTTGCCTGATACAGGCTTTCTGAGAAAGCTCTGGGAGGTTTCCTACTCAAGTAGCTAAAAACTTTGCTATGGTGGCTCTTTATTTCTCCTTTAGCTTCATTGACCATGCTGATTTATGGTAAAGCGGAATGTTTGGCAGGGAAGGAAGGAAGTGGGGAAGATCCTGCTAGTTGGCTAGCAGTAGCACCATAATACCTGGGCAGGGTTTGTTTTTCTCCTGCTTACAGGTATTTAGCCTGATGGCCAGGAGTGTGAGCCCTCAAATGCAAAACAAAGGGCAAGAGCCAAAGATCTCCTAGTCTTTGGGCTTGCAGCCTGTGTCTAGCAGCTTGGGGGCAGCTGATCTGGACCAGTCAGGGTGTGTTTCTTCTGTGTTAAACAATACTTTGTTTCAATTGGTTGCCAAATTATATTTCAGTACTTTTCTGTGAGTAGCTTTACATCCCTTTGAGAAGAGAAACACCTTAACTAAATGAATGAATAGTGAAGAGGCAGAAAATGTAACCCCAGAAGCCTCCATATTAATTGCAAATTCCTTTGACCTCGTTATAGGAAGGAATCTGGAAATTCACCAGAATCTTCTTTATGTATTGCAAACACCACTAGTTGTAAAGACCACAAAAAGATGTCACATTAAGCAAAGCACTTTTATGACATCCCACTCCTCAAGGCCAAGTGCTTTCCAGAGACCTGGAGAAAATCACCCAAACATCTGCTGCAGCAAATGCTTTGATGATCTGTAATGTAGTGTACAGAAAATTTATAGGATGTAATGTACACAAAACATATATAAGCCCCCTCAATGTTCAGAAAAGAGTTGACGACACCACAAAAGCACCCAATTCTCTCGTTTTGCAGAGCGTAGAGGAAATCTGAATGCATATTTAGTGTGAGGCATCTGGGCTAGTAGTATCTTATCTTTTAAAATAACATCCAGGTCACTTGTAATGACATCTCAGGAAAAAAAGCAGCTGTCAAAAATTTTCTGCATGCAGCTTTTGTGGAAAGCTCCTTTAAGACTGACATTTTTGTCAACCAGACATACATTCTACTGAATATGATCTTTATGCAATATCAGAAAATCAGTTTTGACCTTATTTTTATGTTTCCCAAAGCAGATGTTGTTTTTCTGCACTTGGGCAGCAGCTACTGCTGTATTAAATCAGCACTTCACTTGGAGAACCTGGCACATACAGGTCATAAAAATGCAATTCAGCTGATATCTGATTGGGATATTAAATGATCTGACCATTAGCCTAGATGATAAGGCAACGGTTTACCCTGTCACACAAATAAGCAGGCTGTCTGCCTTATCTATTTTAGAGGGCGTGATGGTGGAAGGATCATTGGTCACTCATTGGGGATGGGGATGATGGTGGAGGGAGACAATGTTAACATTCAAGGACAGCTTGTTCTTACAAGGCAGGAACTGGCAGAATTACTCACAATTGTGATATGGGGTACTATCGCCGTAGCTGACACTGCAGAGCCCTTGACAATGAATATCTGAGAAGGATCTGTCACCTTAATAAATTTCTCTAATATGAATGCAATTAAAATACACATATACATTTCTCTTTGTCATTTCTTCCTGGAAAGCAGCAGTGATTAAGTAAAGGTCAGGAGAGGGATCAGCAAGATACACTTTTTGTCTTTGCTTTGCCTTCAAAAGCCATTCCACTTAGCAAATGACTAATTTAGTAACATGAACACTAAAGAGTCCTGAAAGGAGTTATGTCTTTCTAAGCTCATTGACTTCAATGGGTTTAGTAAAGGATGTCGCTTAGTGCCTTTTATTCTGGGCTGAAGCTAAATTCCACCCAATGAGAACATTTTCATATTCTTTTCCATTTTTATATCTGAGTGTTATGGCCAAGAATAATACAGTTAAGGAAAGAATAACATTATCATTTTCATCAATTGTTCAATCACCATGGTGTAGTGGTTAAGAGCGGTGGACTCTAATCTGGAAAACCAGATTTGATCCCCCACTCCTCCATATGAGTGGTGGACTCTAATCTGGTGAACCGGGTTTGTTTCCCCACTCATCCTAATGAAGCCTGCTGGGTGACCTTGGGCTAGTCACAGTTCTTCAAGAACACTCTCAGCCTCATCTAACTTACAAGGTGTCTGTTGTGGGGAGGGAAAGGGAAGGCAATTGTAAGCTGCTTTGAGACTCCTTAAAGGTAGAGAAAACCGACTCTTCTTCTACTAGTTAACAAAAAATATACGATTGTTTGCTAAACAAAACTGAATAATACTTATGATCAAATAGATGAAAAAAGCAGATGAAAGTATCAGTGTGGTGGCTAAAATTGCTTCTTGATGAATTGTGAGATGTGAGGATTTGTCACAGCTAGAGCACATTGCTAGTCATTAGTAAGATTCAATCTATTCCTTGTCTTGGCTTTAATGGTGATCAATATAGGAAAACCAGTCTCAGATTAATATGTTATGGCAACTGGGTAGATAACTTTGAAAGTTCAGCCAGAGAGAATCAGGTGTTTCACTACAAGCTCCCTCCTCCAAAGGTTACCAGATCAGAATCCTGAAACTCTGCTTTCATCATGATATGTTCCTTCAAATCAAGGAAATGTATTTTTACCATGAGATCCTCATCTTTGAAGCTTCCTCCTACACTGGAAAAAGTCTCACAATCCGTGCATTCATCTCATGGGCCATTTATGCAGGGAGGCTTCCCTGTAGTCATCCCCACCAACTGTTTCAGGGCTTTCTTTTGATTATGCAAGCCTTTCCTTTCCTGACCATCAGAGGTCGCCTTGCACTCTGTTGTCCACATGTGGAGGACACACAAGGTGGAGACAGAGTTCCAACACAACGCGTTTATTGTAGTACAGAACTGAACTGAGAACTGTGAAAACCGGCCCCGCTTATATTTCCCCTGGCCGCTTGCGGCCACTCCCCCCCTGATCTGTGATAGGGGGGAATAACCCCCGGGTCGCCAATAGCGCGACCTGGCTTAGGGCCAATGGGGCGCGCTGGCTCGGGCCAATCACGCGAGCAGGGCTTAGGAGCCTTCGCCAAGGACTCAAGCTCCTAGGTTTGCCCCTGCTTACTATCCTAACTATGTACATACATAACACACTCCCTGTGTGTTTCTGTGTGTTTTACCCACGTTTTCTGGATTCTGGCTAAAATAGCATCCAGAAAACACAGGCAAAATGCACAGAAACAAGAAAACACTAAATTTGTTTCCAAACTTCTCACAAAATATGTTGGAAATTCTAGAGTTGTTGCACTGCCTCAAATATAGTTAACAATGCTGAAGTCCTTAGATCAGACATCGGTGATAGTGGGGGAAGCACCTTTGTGGATAAAACATACCAATAAAGCATACAGGTAAAGAAAGGAAGAAAGAATGAAAGTTCATTCTCAGTCATGCATCATGAGTGCATATGTTAACAAACTTCTCCATCTCCAGCTCTTTCTGGAAGAAGAAATTCTGTAACATACTGACCCATCTTCTCCATGAATCGTGCTCAGAGGTTCAGAGAACAGATAATCTCTTTCACAAAGTCTCCTTTCAGGTACTGAATGTATGTCTTCACTCACTTCAAAGGTCTGGATTCTCACAGATTTATGTGAAAGTGAGATCAAGTTCATCTTTCTCTCTTGTCTCTCCTTCCTACGGGCTTGACAAAAGGATGTCCCATTGGAAGGGACTTCCTATGATTGCCTATATTGAAAGCATTGCAATAGGGGACTTTAAGAAGAGCTTCACTTCAGCTCAGTTAAAGCATCCCATCGAATCCACATGGTGTGATTTCAGAATGTGCTCCTTTTAAAAAAGAATTCATTATCTTTTCCTGCGAACTCTATGTGACTGTTCAAAGTGATCATTTAATTTGCTGGATTTCATTCTTTCTGCCTGAAGGACTGTATTGCAAAGAGTGCATTGAGATTTTTCAATGGACTTGACAACAATGCTTGAGAAGCTACATTGTAAAAAAAATGTTTCTTTCTATAACGGTTTCTTTCCTCAAGACATTATTGCTATGTCTGGCTGCCTGTAGTTAAGACAGTTTCACCTAAACTCCAAGTCCCAAAATATTGTCGAAGGCTTTCACGGTCAGAGTTCATTGGTTCTTGTAGGTTATCCGGGCTGTGTGACCGTGGTCTTGGTATTTTCTTTCCTGACGTTTCGCCAGCAGTTGTGGCAGGCATCTTCAGAGGAGTAACGCTGAAGGACAGTGTCTCTCAGTGTCAAGTGTGTAGGAAGAGTAATATATAGTCAGAATGGGGTTGGGTTTGAGCTGAATCATTGTCCTGCAAAAAGTAACAAAGGTAATATGCTAACCATTGTCCTGTAAGTATCAAGATAATGTGCTAATGAGGGTGTGGTATGTTAATATGGAACCATTGTATTCCTGAAGTGATCTGTTAATGTGTGAAATCCAAAGCTAATCTGCATGTGGACTGTAGTCTTTGTTAGTCTGGAGGTTTTCAGGACAGGAAGCCAAGCCTTATTCATTCTTAAACTCTCTTCTTTTCTGTTAAAGTTGTGCTGATGTTTATGAATTTCAATGGCTTCTCTGTGCAATCTGACAAAATAGTTGGTAGAATTGTCCAGTCTTTCAGTGTCTTGGAATAAGACCCTGTGTCCTGTTTGAGTCAGTCCATGTTCAGCCACTGCTGATTTCTCAGGTTGGCCAAGTCTGCAGTATCTTTCATGTTCTTTTATCCTTGTTTGTATGATGCGTTTTGTGGTCCCGATGTAAATGTCTCCACAACTGCAAGGTATACGATTTCCTCCTGCAGAGGTGAGGGGGTCTCTTTTGTCTTTTGCTGATCTTAGCATCTGTTGTATTTTCTTGGTGGGTTTAAAGGAGGGAGAAAGAAGGAGGGGAACCCTCATTTAATTGTTTATTATAAAATTCACTGATGAACTGTGCATTCATTCTTTTTTTAGATCCATATCTAGCTGCTTTACCTGTTTGTTTTGTTACTGTAAATGCCAATAAAGGTTCTGTTTTCTGTTCTGACTGAAGCTTGATCAAGATCTAATTATTCCCCCCGCCCTGGGTGACATCTGAATTCACAACAAGGAGCAAAAGGAACTTGTAGTATTGTTGTTAACAGCAGCCAAACAAAACTTCGGGGAGGGGGAGAAACCACATCACATCAAAAGCTGATATGATAAAATTTAGGAAATGACGATAAAGGACGAGATTTTAACACAAAGGAAAAGGGGAGGGACTTCAATGTCATAGGGTCCAATTGCCAAAGCGGCCATTTTCACCAAGTGAACTGATCTCTATCGGCTGGAGATCAGTTGTAATAGCAGGAGATCTCCAGCTAGTACCTGGAGGTTGACAACCCTATTGGCTCAGTTTGCTCTCTAGGGCATCATCTCGCTGGCCACTTTCCTAATACACGCCTGTCAAGAACAGCCTGAAATACAGTCTCCTGGCTGGTATATGAAACCAAGGCAACCTTGTTCAGCTGTGCCTTCTGCATGTAAGCTCTATGTGAGAATGGCATACTGTGAGAGTTAAACTCTGAGAGGCACTGTTTCACTGCATTTGAATGCATGCTTTCCATGTTTCCACAGAGGTTTCTCTGTTCAAGAGCAAGTCACTTGCCAGGGGAAAAAAATCCAGCTCTTCTAGCCCTGCCTTCTTAAGTCCTTTTGAGCTTTTATGAACATTAAAGCAAGTCTCATACTGATAACAAAGGTTAAGGCAATCATCTCTTTTCCTTTACAGATAAGGACTTGAAAACGGCCTTTGCAATCTCTCTCTCTCCTGTGCCACACAGAGAGAGGATTTCTTCAGCCTGCAATTTTTAGTCTCGACAGCATTTATCAAATGGGAACATATGTCTATGGTCAGTAAGCAAACATGTGCGGCCACTTTGAAGTAGGGTTAGTCTTTCTCTTGTTTTGGTGCTGGCGTGTGTGGACAAACAAAATGAGCCTTTTGCACACACTTTTCTTTTTAAAGCTTCACAAGGGAGTTAAATGGCTCTGGTTTTCTTTGAACTGTAAAACAAGCAGTTCCATAGTTATATTCTTTTGTGCCTACTCCTTGTCCCCTGCAGAGGAAAGAATGTAATTACAGGCATTTTTTAAAAGATGGCACAAGAAGCACTGTGACAATTATTTTAGCACAGCAAAGGGAATTTGTGATCACCTCCCTAGCACTATATCAGTTAGGAAGCCATGTCCTGTACCTTCCCAAAGCTGAAATAGGCCAGGGATTGTTCAACTGAAAGCCATTTTATGTCCCTTTCAGCTGACTGATGGTGCTGAAATATACAGGCAATGTATATTCAGTTAATATGCTTTGGTTAATGTGTTACTAACCTGTTAAGATTCTAGACTAGGTTTAGACCTGGATGGAGACCATATTCGAGCAACACACAAGGCCAAACTAGATGCAGTGGTGTCCACAGGTCTGATGTGCAGACACCGCTACCATTTTTTACCAATTTGAAAATGCTGGGCCTAGGGTTGCCAGGTCCCTTTTCGCCAGTGGCGGGAGGGTTTGGGGGCAGAGCCAGAGGAGGGCGGGGTTTGGGGAAGGGAGGGACTTCAATGCCATAGAGTCCAATTACCAAAGCGGCCATTTTCTCCAATGGTTGGAGATCAGTTGTAATAGCAGGAGATCTCCCGCTAATACCTGGAGGTTGGCAACCCTAGGAGGGCCTGATCCTGCTTGGTCCTGCAGTGTGGCAGGCTTGTTGCTCCATGTGCCTTTTCAAGTGCCTAGATGGCTACCCCTACTCCAAGACATCTGTTTTGGTGCTTGAAAAGGTGTAGGAGGGACAAGAGTCTCGGCCCACTATACTGTGGGCCCAATTGGGCCCTCATGGCATTTTGCTTTAAAATGGTGGTGGTATCCACCAGTTGGACCCATGGACACTGTCACATCTAGTTTGGTGCTTAGAGATTGACTGGCCAGTGTATACTCTGTTGATACTTTATTGTTGCCTAGGGAATTGAAAGTTTCAGTCCTTTTAAAGCCACAGGGAAAGCTTGGGATTTCCCCACTTCCTGCAAAAATACTTGTAACAATAATAAATGGACATTTACCTGCACACACACAAACACATGCAACAGGGTTTTTTTTGTTTTGTTTTGCCATCAAGACACATTTGACTTATGGCGACCTCTGGTGGAGTTTTGAAGGCAAGAGACTTCAGAGGTGGTTTGCCATTGCCTGCCTCTATGTCGCGACCCTGGTATTCCTTGGTATACTAGCCAGGGCCAACCCTGCTTAGCTTCTGCAATCTGAAAAGATCAGACTAGGCTGGTTCTATCCAGGTCAGAGCATGCAACATTTACAAAAGCTAAACTTTACCACTTTGACAGTGTCATATTAAGCAGAGTTACATTTTTCTAATGTCAATTGACAGATGGATCAAAGCATTCTGCTCTGCTAAATGAAGAATTTTTCATGGGATGAGGACTCCTTCCAACACAATGCCCTCTTTCTTTAACTCCAGATCTCCCATTTATCAGAATGGAACCACTAGATCCAACCTATTACATATAACAGTAATAATACTTTGCATTTATCTAGCACTTAGGAGCATTTAGAGCTCATCATGTGCATAATCTTACTGTACTCCGTACAGCAATTTTCTAAGTATTATTATTTCCTTAATGCAGGAGAGGGTGAGGGATAAACTTGAGAGAAGAGTGGCCACCCAGTGAGTTCATGGGCATGTTTCATACTGGAGAATGGTGGTAAAGATGACTGTAAACTGCTGCATCCAAAAGCAGGGGTATTCCCCCCATGGGTTAAGACCCTCAGGTGGGTCACAAGTCCCTACAGAATCATCATTATTTCCAGTTTTTTGGACGAAATCGTTACTACTCTGCATGTACAGAGAACCAAACATTCCTTTTGCCTATCTTTGGGCTCATGTTGAGATGAAAAGCAAGATTGCAAGGCATGATCACCCACTGGCTGGAGAGGATTCCTCTATGATGCCAACCCTTGGCTTGTTTTTCACTATGGCAACCTTCTTATGCTGGGTTAGTATTTCCTGTTCCCAGCTTTCTTAGTCTCCTGGCACAGTTCTGGCTTTGACTGATCAGATAGTAACACTGATTCTCCCTCTTTTTGTCATGTATCCTTGATGTCACAGTACTTCCTGTGGAATAGATGCAGCTTAGCATGTCCTATGTCAGTGGCTCTCAGAACTGGAAAGCTTGAAACCACTGCCCTAAGACATCATAGGCCGAATCCTATGACCATTTCCTTGACAGCAAGCTGCTCTGAACTTTGTATGGGCATCTTCCAAGAGATTGTTCATAAGATTAGGCAGTAAGTACTCCTTGGTTTTTGCCAGTTAGAAAAATTAGAATCATCACCATTGTAGTAAACAATCTAGATTTAGAACAAAGATATAGGCCATAGCATTACCATACACAGATAAGGAAGAAATTCATAGCTTAAGAGGAAAAGATTGAGAAAATCACTATCTTTAATTAAGATTTAACCATAACCACTGCTCAGTGGTTGAGCATCTGCTTGGTATGCAGAAGATCTCAGGTTCAATCCTCAGCATCTCCAGGTAAAGCAGAATGGGATGTGAAAGATATCTGCCCTGGAGAGCTGCAGCCAGTCTGAGTAGGCAATACTGATTTTGATGGACTAAGGGTCTGATTCAGTATAAGGAAGCTTCATGTGTTCATGTATGTTTGTGTGCCCTTCATTAATTAATGATGCAGATTTAGGTCAGATATTGCACTGTGCATTTAAACAATATAATACAGCAAATGGGCTTTAAAATAGACTTTTAGATGAATGGATCAGCTTGTAATGTTCTTTCAAGTAATTAAAAATGGTGTGAAGGCAGCTATAGAGTAGGACAATTGCCATGAAGAGGTATGAAAAAAGTGCTAAAAGTCATGTGGAAAGGAGCTGTAGATTCTTTTTTTTTTTGCACTCTTCAAGATTGCAGTTTTCACAGCAGTGACACATTAACAACAAACATTTGGTCAACTATTACCATATTAATCAAACATTGAATTTGTAATAAATTATTGAGTTGGATCCTAACAATGAGGAGTGATAGTTGAATCTTCACCCCGTCTACCTGCCCCACCTGAAAAGGTGCTGGAGTGATGGGAAGGGGTACATTGCTACAGTCTTCTTTGTTTATTTAAGTGACAGTTATGTCCATCAAATTTGGTTTTTGATGTGCATTTTCACTCTCAATGACTTGGCCATGTACATACTGAACTGGGAAGCCGGAAAGAAAGTCTACTTCCATGAAGATCCAGTAGGCTCAAATGCAAAGGATTCCAACAATAATAGTCTATTAACCATTAACCATACTTTGTTATTTACCACATGTTCCTTCATTGCATGAAGAAATATGTCAAACAAAACATTAATACAAACAGTTCATCCTCAGCCCACTGACAATGATTTCTTCCTTCCTTCTGTGAAAGAGAGAAATGGTGAGGTGGCCCTTATAGAGGATTGAGGGTCAGCATGATTGAGAGTCCATGTGTTATTCCCCCCCCCCTTAGTTGGGGAGAAGGGACCACTTAATGAGGGAATTTTTTTAAAAAAACTTTGTCCTCACCAGCAACTTCAGCAAAAGGAATAACCAAGACATCCTAAGACCAACCTTGGGAAAGAATCCCCGCCCCCCCAACAAAATGCTTAGAGCAGTGTAAAAGCACCTGAGAATGAAGGAAAGTGGAATGATGCAACGGAGATGAATAAATGATTCAGAACTAATCAGAACTGAAAAATATGATGTCAGAGTATCTACCACCCATTAATCAATTAATGGGAGGCTATGTGTAATCGCTCAGAAAACTTTAATTGATTAATCACACTAATTAATCAATTAAAGCATGTAGCTCTATAATTTACAATGCTCATTTTGAACTAGAAACTTAATTATCTGGAAATGAAGGACAAACATTCCTTCATAACAGCTTGATAAGGATTCAGGTAAGTAGTTGGCAAAATGGTGGCATAGGTAAGATTGCCAAGCCTCTTGTGTGTGTGTGGGGGGGGGGGTGTTGTGGAGATCTCCTGGAATTACAACTGATCTCCAGGCTACATCAATCAGTTTCTCTGGAGAAAATGGCTAATTTGGAGGGTGAATTCTATGGCACTATACCCCATGAAAGTCCCTTTCCTCCTTAGAATCTGCCCTAAACATCCAGGAATTTCCAAGCCCATAGGTAGCTCAACAACTAGTATAGTTGCATTAGTAGGTGTATCACTCATATGGTAGTGAAGGTATTTTAGAAACAAGATGGCAGAAAGTAGCAAGTGTACCCTGTGTTGGTAACCCTGAGACTAGGGTTGCAAGGTCCCTCTTTGCCACCAGAGGGAGGTTTTTGGGGCAGAGCCTGAGGAGGGCGGGGTCTGGGGAGGGGAGAGACTTCAATGCCATAGAGTCCAATTGCCAAAGCAGCTATTTTCTCCAGGTGACCTGATCTGTATTGGCTGGAGATCAGTTGTAATAGCAGGAGATCTCCAGCTACCTCACTTTCTGCACTGATGTCTCACTTGCACTAAATCTGCACTAAATCTGTGTTTGCATTCCAGTCGTTGTTTGGTACTTTATTTTGTTCCCGATTCCCGTATAAGTACCTAGTGCCTCTTTTCTCCAGCTTTACCCCTATTGGCACCATGGCGTATAAAATGCCTATGTTTTCTTATTCTAATGCTGAAAGAGACAGGATTTTAAAATCTATGAATTCTCTTCAAGAAGCTGTTACACCAGTTCTGCCTGATTTCAATAAATTGCTTAATCTCAACAAAAAGAAGAGTAGATATGAGTTGCATGGCTCATCACTAACTGACTATGCCAAAGCCATGATTATACCTAGAGGATTACGCATCCAGAAGGCTCCTGCCTTATTTTCTGAAAATGTTGCGTTTAAAGAGAAGTGGGCTGCAATTCTCAATAAATGTTCCATGGATTTGATGTTGTTGATTATAGACCAATCCTCCACTGAATTGATATCCCTCTCTCAAGAAATTGACAATGTAATTTCAGATATTAAAAAAGATACTTCTGACCGGGAATTCAATTTACAAATAGAAAAAATGGAAACTGAATTAAATACATATGCCACTGGCATTAAATCCTTTAAACTAAAGAAATTTAACAGGGATAAAGATGATTATGAGAAAAAACGTATCTATCATTGGGAATACTCTGATCCCTCAGCAAATCCTAGACGCAATTGGCGACCTATGCGTACAGATGAGTCTTTTTCTGACCATGACAGTTTCAGCTCATTCGAATCCAATAGGTCAAATTTTTCAAATGTTTCTGATAGGGGTTATCAACTTCGTTCTAAGGGGCAACCAAAAAACTACCCGCACCAGACACGTCCACGAGGTCCCCAACGAAACAAACGATAGTGGTTAACCTTTCATCCAGACAATTAACAGCTGAAGAATTAGAAGTCCTAGATCTCGGTTTAGGCTTTGTGCCCACACCCTCTTACTCATCCTTTCAAACTAAAGTCGATCTATTTAAACTAATTAGGAATATCAAATTAAAAGAATTTTTCAAAGAAGATTCCATTATTAAAAAAGATCGCTTGCCCTTTAAGAACAAATCCACTTTCATTCCCAACACCTCTAATCATTTAATTAATACCTTTCAATTTTTGGTTAATAGGGATATAGAAGCCTTAGAAAAACAAACATGGAAATCCCCCCCTAATTTGTCATCTAAACAACATGCAATTCTAAATGACCTTTCTAGAGACGATTCTATAGTAATTAGACAAGCAGATAAGGGAGGAGCTATAGCTATTATGGATTTTGAGAAATATAATAATGAGAATTTGAAACAACTATCTGATTCCAGGTTCTATGAGAAATTACCTAGCAATCCCACCAATAAAATTTCCAAAATCATTAGAACAGTGATTTCAGAAGGCGTTGCATTAGGCTATATAGATGATCATTTGGCTAAATTCCTATCTGTTCCCTATCCCAGAACACCTATCTTTTACAGTTTACCTAAGCTACACAAGGATGCCGTCAATCCACCAGGACGCCCGATAATCTCTTCAAAAGGTAGTTTGACTGAACCACTTGCCCAGATGCTTGACTATTACTTACAGCCCTTTTCAAAAGATACTCCATCTTTTATCTTAGACTCTAGAGACCTTATTCGCCAGCTAGAAGGCTTTAAGATTCCTGAGGGAGCCATCTTATCCACACTCGATGTGTCTGCTTTATATACTAATGTTCCCTTAGACGCAGCACGGAACATCATAGCCTCCAGTTTGGACAGCCGTTCTTCCCTAACACCGCCAACCCATTTCTTACTTGACATCTCTGACATTGTTTTAGAAAACAATTTCTTCCGTTATGGATCTGAGTTTTTTCTTCAGATCAAAGGGGTTGCAATGGGTGCTTCTTGCGCCCCGGCAGTGGCGAATCTTTACATGGTGGACTTCGAGAAGCGTTACATTTTTTCCAACAATCCCTTTGCTAGAGATATGTTATTTTACAAACGTTTTGTTGATGATCTGCTATTTTGCTTTAAAAATGTAGACATTTACTTGAAGTTTTCAGAATGGATTAACACCTTAGATGAGCACTTGCACTTTACTGGATTTCACAGTAAGGATTCCATTTTCTTCTTAGATTTGGAACTATTTATTTCATTAGATAGAACTCTTGCATTTAAACCTTACAAAAAACCTATGACGAGAAATTCAGGTTTAAGATTCAATTCTTATCATCCGCATCATCTTAAAAGCAACTTACCCTATAGTCAATTTATTCGTTTAAAACGGAACTCCTCTCAAGTTAAAGATTACGAACAAGCTGCTCAACAACTACAAGTGGATTTGGCCGAAAGGGGATATCCAGAGAATGTAATATACAGTGCTAAGTTGAAAGCAGGCTTAATGGACCGATCCTCCATGTTGATTTCCAAACAGAAACCTGGTAACAACCAAAAAATTTTTTGTTCACTTACCTTTAGTCGCCATTCCTTGTCCATACAAAGAATTATTAATAAACATTGGCATGTTCTTTCTTCCATACCTGGTTGCTCTAATCCCCCGATGTTTGGTCTTAAACGGAATGTCTCTTTAAGAGATCGTCTTGTTCATTCAGACTGCCGCCCTAAGAGACTTACCCCCTCCATCTATGGACATTTTCCGTGCGGCTCGTGCTCCTTCTGCCCTCTAAGTTTACCTTTAAAAACTTTTACATCTACCACGTCCAACTTCACTTTCAAACTCAATCAATTCTCAAACTGTTCTACTAGTAGATGTGTTTACTGCATCTCATGTAAATGTGGCAAATTATACGTGGGCAGTACAATTCGTCAGGTGAAGCTTAGGATAGGAGAGCACAAATCTAGGATCAGACAGAAGATTTTAGATGCTCCCCTCACTTTGCACTTTATAAATAATAAACATAGCGAAAATGATATTCGTTTTTTCGTAATTTGGACTTATAAAGGTAATCAGTTTGATTTGGAGAATGTACAAAAAAAATTATTACAACAGGAAATGCGTTTTATATATTTATTTAAATCTTACTCTCCGTTTGGGCTTAACAATGAAATGGATTTGTCTTGTTTTTTGTAATTATTAATAATAATCTGGCTGCTACTGTTTAGGTTCACCTTTTGGTTGAGTTCTCTTTAAGAAATTTTTGCTGAAAAGTACTGTATAAATTAACATCACCTGTAGCCTTAGTATCCGACTTTGAACGGAGCAGCTCAGTGAGCGCTGTAGAATTATCCTCCTCCCTGTAGAGTTTTGATACACTCTTATATCAAGGTATGTCAGGCAGACTTTGTTGTAATCTATTTATTGTATTTTGTATCAATTTTAAATATTTATAGTATTTATTGTATTATATAGGAGTTTTATTTAGGAGCCTTGTCTCCTGATACCGAACAGAATTGCTGATGAAGCCGCCTTTGCGGTGGTGAAAACGTCAAGTTAATCCGGACTGCGTTTCGACTACGATCTGACCTGTTCTGCTTTTTGCTTCTTATATGAAGTCCTTGGGACCATTGCAAAGAGTCTTAGACGTTCTCATTGAAGACTCCGTTGGGAGCAATGTATTCTAAAATTGTATTGTGATGTTTGTCATTGTTTCACTTTCTGCACTGATGTCTCACTTGCACTAAATCTGCACTAAATCTGTGTTTGCATTCCAGTCGTTGTTTGGTACTTTATTTTGTTCCCGATTCCCGTATAAGTACCTAGTGCCTCTTTTCTCCAGCTCAACCTCCCGGAGGTTGGCAACCCTACCTGAGACATCAATTTCCAGTAGAAGGAGGGCATGAAATGTACCAGGTTCTCTGCAAAAACATGTTTTTGTCTCTTTTTGTAATATGTATAAAATGCATGCACCCGCGTTTTGCAGGACTGGTTTGTATTGACTCAGTTTTTCTTACCATTTGTACTGCTGGAACATTCCCTAAATAAAAGTCACTTTGCTTTGGAAAAAAAGAAAAGAAAAGAAATGCAACAGGTTCCTGGGAAGGGAGGAACTTAAAGAAAGAAACTACTGATGGAAAACTGATGACACTGATGCATACTTTAGTAGGTTGCTAGCAAAGCCTGGTCCAAAGCTTCTGCTACTTGCATTGTACTCCAAATAATATATTCTAATTTAGGGTGTTTTGCTTCTTTCATCAAACTACATTTCATAAATGAACGATAGCCTTCTAAGAGCTTCAGTACATTGATTTTTCTACTTTCGCACTCTCTTTTTGTTGTACAGTCTTGTGTGTCCCTGAACTCGCATTAAGCCTGAGAAGGCAGGAGAATAGAAGGCCTCTGAAAGAGTGATCCAGTGACACATGCATACATGCATAGATCGCTTTAGCATTCTGCTGCTGCCTTTCACTTAATGGCAACCTCTCAGGTGCCAAATGTCACAAATATGAAGAGAAGGAAAGGAAAACCAGGAGCAGAATGAGTAAAGCAGGACTAAAAGCCATAGGAACCTTAATGTTTAAAATGGTTGCACCCAGTTTTTCTTTTATGCACTGCTTTTGGTAGGTTAGAAACATGATAGATGTGCTATTTCAGAGACTGCCAGTCTGGTCCTCAAAATTGATCACAGTGGGGCTTAGGAGAGGAAAGCACTTGAAGCAGGAATGATACATCTGAGAAATTGTGTATCGCAAGGGCAAGTTAAAATGGCCGGCTTCAATTTACAAATATTTTGACATTTAGGAAGCATAATCTTGAAGCTTGTGCACAGATAACTTTTTCCTCTAAAAGGGGAACAGATTTTTGTAGTGAACCTAAGAGTAGAGTGCTTCAGAGCTTGTTTATAATGCATTTAAAAACCTGAGGAAAAGAGGTGAACCTCAAACAGGAATCAAATTATCTATTGTGATCCAAGAATTCTTTATCAGGGTTGACAACTACAGTATCTTCTTGTGTGAAAAAGGAGACATTTCCTGAGTTATCCATACCTTGGAAATAACTTATTTGCTACAGCAGAGAATAATTGGCTGTACTTTTCCTTACAGATGTAAATGAAATTTGCATGTTCATTGGTTCAACTTAAATTCTGATGGCAATACATGAAATCTGACAGAAAAAATAGATATCAGTATTGATGCCTGTTGAACAAGGTCTGGGGCGTTAATGGCTAGGGTCTGCACCATGAGGGGAGGGGAGGCTTTGGCCTAGAGTTGCCAGCTCCGGGTTGGGAAATACCTGGCGATTTTGGGGGTGGAGCCTGAGGAGGGGGAGTTGAAGAGGGGAGAGACTTCAATTCTATAGAGACCAGTTGCCGAACCAGCCATTTTCTCCAGGGGAACTGATTTCTGTTGCCGGGAGATCAGTTGTAATAGCGGGAGATGACCAGCCCCCAGTCTCTGTGGTGATCACTTGTTATGTATGATCATATATTGGAATAGACCTTCCAGGTGAGAAAAGGCAGCCCTCAGGTTGTTCTTAGAGCTCTCACTGGGAGGGGAAAAAGTAGCTGGGATCCTTGCTCATTCTCAAAGTGCTTCCACATACACATACTGGCAAAGGGTGTAAGCCGCCATTATGTTTCCTTCCGGTGGCTCTCCCTTGTACTTCATAGCGTTCCCCAAACTCTTTGTGGGTGCTTTACAAGGATCACCAGAAAGGGAACTGAAACACCAGAAGGGGAATGGAAAAATGCAAGATCAGGAAAAAAAATTGTATTTATCTAGATCCCATCAACTAATTTCATACCGTTTCAGCATTCTACAGGAGCGAAGCTGCATATGGAAACTGGCGCCAAGGTTAAGGAAATAAACAAATCTGAGCTAGAAAAGAAAGGGAGGAGATACCTGGCATCTCTGAAAGGGCTTGCTTGGTGATGATTAACAATCACTGTTCAGGGAAAAGTCAAAAGGAAACATCTTCACCTAAGGTATTACAGGGTGTTGTCCTGCTGATAAAAGGCAGAGCAGGATTCTGTGACATCAGCCTCCATTTCCATCATTCTTCAGACAATCTTAGTTTAAATCAAGTTCCAAAGAAAGATGCGCTGTTCGCAAATGCAAGGATTTCGACATTAAGAAGCTTCAAATCTTTTATTCAGAGGCCCAAGAAAATGAGTCAGTTACCACTATTCCTATCAGGTAGCTCTCGCTTACATCCTTCTTATCTGCAGTTAGAAATATAGAAATCAGTATTTCAAAGAGCAATAGGGACAGGCTTTGCTATAAGCTCAAGAGCTCTGATGATATTACCCAAAGAAGCCAGATTGTATCACATAATCATACAGGGTGAATATTCTTCCCATTGCTTCTGTTTTGTTCATTTCAAAGACCTTGATTTACTTTGAGGATAACACACACACACACACAATTTTTGTTAGTAATACAAGATCACTGCTGAAAAGGCCTTTCTATGTGCCTCCTTTGGAATGTATATGTTATACATATGATTATAAAAAAGGCAACAGTAGAAGCTTTTTAAACAATAGTAGTTACAAAAATGCACAATGTGAATGGCAATGCACTGAATTAAGCTCATTTTCAAAACAGTGAAAGACAGCACAATTCAGATGCATTGATATATATGGTAAAAAGTAGCAGTGGCTCAAGACAACTAAATAGCTGAATTACTTTTTTGTGGCTTAAAAAAAATACATATAGAGAAAACATATAGAAATAATGTGGTACTAACATGGCCATCCTAAGCCGGGTGACACTCTTCTAAATCCATTGAAGTCAATGAGCTTAGAAGGATGCAGCTCCACTTCACAGGATACCACATCTCATTGCCAAAACAATGAATTGCAGCTTTAGTGAAATGAATGTACACCCCACTTTGTTTGTGAATATTGTATGGAAAATGTATTTTAAAACACAAGGATTTAAATCAAAAGTAGATTGTCATCACCAGTTTTTGTTTGTTTTATTTTTAAGACAAAGTGTTTTTCTCTCTGCTTCTAGGCCATGTACACCTAGGCCAGGTAAAGGGCCTGGTGTCAAACTGAAGAGATGCTTTATTCTTGTACAAAAAGACCGAAACTGGTCCAATGGCAATTTGATCACTGATGCTGTTGCTAGGCACGCCACGAACACCAACACAAACACAGTTGCCAGGCAGACTTCCATTGCTCGAGTCTGCCCAAGTTCCTGATCAGATCACCTTGATGGCTCTTGTCAAAGTTCATGTCAAGCAGCTTTGTGTCAGCACAGCCCTTACCGATTTTATAGAGTCAATGCAAAAAAAGAGAGAGCACTGTAATCAATGGCCTCCTCCCTCTGTTGACTGACATCAGCAAAGTATATATCTGTGTTTTATTTTTAGTATGAACTTATTTGCTCTAGTGTGGCATGATACCAGGAAGATAACCTAATGGCTGAAACAGTGTAATGGGCTAATGACACCAATTTCATTTTTTAAATAATTGTGATTGTGTCAATCAGTTCAGGTGGAGGTTGACAACCAGATATATGTGTTGCATAGGATTGCCAGGTCCCTCTTCGCCACCGGTGGGAGGTTTTTGGGGTGGAGCCTGAGGAGGGTGGTGTTTGGAGAGGGGAGGGACTTCAATGCCATAGAGTTCAATTGCCAAAGCGGCCATTTTCTCCAGGTGAACTGATCTCTATCGGCTGGAGATCAGTTGTAATAGCAGGAGTGTTGGGTATTAGAGAGCGAGCTTTGTTACATATCAGACAGTTAAAGGGTTAATATTGCAACTAACCTAATGGTCAGTGTAGTGGCCATTGCAATCGTGCCCGAGGGTCACGTATACAACTATTTTGCATGTTCAACTGCTTTCGATTTCTTTGTTAGAACTGAAAGCAGTTGACCACGCCACGTTCTCTTTTTGCTTGACTGCTGAACAGGCAGGATGGAGAGAGGCTCTCCTTTTGCTAAGGGTGCCTACTCGTAAGTAAGCTTAGTGCCTTGCCAAAGGTTTTGGCAAGTATAGGAAACATAGAATGTAGACAGATATTATTTGTTTTGTATCCCAGTGACTTTTTCCCTAACCTGAGTTAGAGTAAAGATTGTTTTACTTCAAGACAAATGCGTCTTGCCTCTTTTGTGCGTGTGTGTGATCTCAATTCTCATAATTCAAGAGGAACGATCCAATCCCTCTGATTTGGTAGCAGAAAATTAAATTTCGGGGTTCCCTTTACAGGAACTGGGGCCCCGATTCCCCAACAAGTGGTAGCAGAGGATGGTTGTAGGAGGGGAAATCGGTGAAGAGGAGTTCCTCCTACTATTTCTGGGAAGTTTGCATTTTAAATATAACGCTGAAAAAAGGAATCTTTTGGGTAGAGAGGAATTGACCCTTACTAAGCTGGTGACTGCACTTAAACAGTTTGACGCAGACAGGAGCCAAGAGAGGGAATTATCTCGTGGAGTGTCTGTACTGCGTGTAAATGACAAATCCACAATCAGATGCTTCTCATGTAAAAAGCATGGTCACCGGTCGTTTCAATGTGAGAAACGTGAAACAAAGGGAGAAATTCCCCCCCCCCCCTCTCGCCGGGAAGAAAAGCCCGCCAAATCCTCACAAAGGGAGAGGGATGGAAATGGGAGGCAACAGCCCCAATCATCCACAAGAGGGAGTCCAAGCCAAAGGAAGCCCAGATGGCCCCACCAGCCAAAGGCTTATCTAGTCTCGAATAAAGCCTCAACCAAAGATTATTTAAAGCGTGTAAATACATTTGTTCTGGACAGTGGTGCAGATGTACATGTGTCTGGCTTGAGATCAGCTTTTGACTTTCTAGAGCCTTGTGATGAAACATTAGTTATGGCTTGTGTAGAAAGATTTCTATGCACTCAGAAAGGAGAAGTAATGTAATGCATTTAACCTTACAAGACGTATTCCTAATGCCTAATTCAGATGAAAATTTATTGTCCGTGAATAAACTAGTGGATGCAGACTTTGAAGTGTCTATAACAAAAGACAAATGTCGCTTATTTGATTCTGATGGGAGAGAATACCCAGTGCTATCAGTAGGCTCACACTATTGCCTGGAGAATGTTGCAAGTCAATTGGAAGAATATGCTTGTAGTGATTTTGAGAGCAATGTTGATTCTGATGAAAGTGATTTTGATGGAAATGAGGATAATGTTGAGGAAGAATCAAAGTGCCTAGTTGCTTTTAATAAAGGATTGACAGAGCAGAAGGCTGCAGATTGTAACCACAAGGACTGTTTGTACCAATGGCACGTGAAACTAGCTCATAAAAACTTTAAGTCAGTGAAGCAACTGCTGATTGATTGTGGAATGCCAGTTAAGGAATGCTTTAAGGACAAAGAACATTGTGAAGTGTGTCTCAGAGGAAAGGGAACAGCGCCTAAGCACGTGCAGAGGCCAAGCAGTGTTAAGGCAGAGATTTTGGAAGAGGTGCACTCAGACTTGATTGGCCCACTCAAGGCTTCAGCAGGAGGGGCAAAATATGTTCTGCATTTCATAGACAGCGCTTCAAGATTTGCATATGTGTATTTGTTGAAATCAAAGACTGAAGTAGCTGAAAAATTTAAAGCTTATGTTGCCCTGATGAAGAATAAACATGACAGAGGAATAAAGTTATTGTACACTGACAGAGGGACTGAGTACCTTAATAAAGAAATGAAAGAAATTCTTGAATCTGAAGGAATAGAGCATGCAACCTCAGTTGCATATACCCCTAGGAACAATGGGTTGTCAGAAAGGTTTAACAGAACTCTGATGGAAAGTGCAAGATGCTTAATGCTACAGGCAGGTTTGCCTTACCCCTGCTGGGGAGAATGTGTAAATACAGCAGCTTACCTTTACAACAGGACAATTTCAAGTGCTATCAACATGACTCCATATGAAAGATGGAATGGCAGGAAGCCTAGTCTGAAACACTTGAAAGCATTTGGATCTCGTGTGTTTGCATACATCCCAAAGGAGAAAAGGGGAAAAATGGATCCTACTACAGAACTTGGAATTCTTGTGGGATACCATCCTTTCTCAAAAGGGTACAGGATAATGGACATTAAGACTTACAATTTACAAATATTGAATGCAGTATATATAGATGAAAGAAATGTTATTAATAATCAACAAATTAATAACTTTGATGATCCAGAGGTTTGTGAAGAGGAAACCATAGAGATTCCATTTACAGCATGGGATTGCAATCCACCTGCTCCTGCGGAACAGCAAGAGACTGCAGATTCAAAAGGGGTTGATCCCGGTGCTGATGGAACAGCGGAACCCTCTCAGACCTTAAGGAGATCTACAAGGACTACAAAAGGAATACCAGCAGAGAAACTGAGTCTTTTCACTAGAATTGACAGCCACGTGGAACCCTCAAGTTGGGACGAACTGCAAAAGTTGCCCGATGGGGAGCGGTCAAGATGGCTGAAGGCAATTCAAGAAGAATTAGACTCACTGCAGAAGAATAATACCTGGAAACTAACCAAACTCCCACCAAACAAAAGGACTGTGGGATGTAGATGGGTGTTCAAGGTCAAGAAAAATTCGGATGGAACTGTTGACAAATACAAAGCAAGACTAGTTGCAAAAGGATTTACCCAGAAGTATGGAACTGACTACACAGAAACCTACGCACCTGTGATTAGTCACACGGCTATAAGGACTTTGCTGAGTATAGCCGCCTCCAGGAATAAAGTGGTACTGCAACTCGACGTCAAAACAGCTTTCCTGAATGGCGAATTATCAGAAGAAATATACATGGAACTTCCACCAGGATTAAAGGACTGTGATACTAAAAATCAAGTTTGTAAACTTGAAAAGACTTTATATGGGCTCAAACAGTCAGCAAGAGCATGGAACCACAAACTAACCTCATTATTGAAAGCTCAAGGTTTTGAACAAGGAAATATAGAGAAATGCTTATTCAGAAGGAAGAAGGATGATGGATGGGACTTTGTTTTGGCCTTTGTAGATGATCTTCTGATTTGTTCTGACACTGAAGAAGCTGCAAAAGAAATTGCAAACAAACTGAATGAATCAGTAGAAGTGAAACTACTTGGAGAAGTAAAGAACTATCTTGGAATGGAGATTGAAAGAAACCAAGACAATGGATTTTCAATCAATCAAAGGAACAAGATACTGGAATTTCTGCAATTCATGAATATGAAGGAGTGCAAGACCAAGAACACTCCACTTGACCCTTCATATATGGATCTAGACGGAGGTGAACTATTGCCTAACAATCACAAATACAGAGAAGCTATTGGAAAACTTCTATACTTGAGCAACGTTAGTAGACCGGATATAAGTGCAGCAGTTGGAATCCTAAGTAGAAGGACCAGCACACCAGCAGAACATGATTGGAATGCAATCAAACACCTCACACAATACTTAAAGAAAACTATTGATTTGAAGTTGAAGATAACTCCAAATACTGAGCTGAAACTGATAGGATACATGGATGCTAGTCTAGGTGGTACTAGAACAGACAGCAAATCTACAAGTGGATATCTGTTCTACTTTGGAGAAAACCTAATCTCCTGGACCAGCCAGAAACAGCAAGTTGTGTCAACATCTTCAACTGAAGCAGAATGCATAGCAGCCAAGTGCGCATGTACAGAGCTGGAAGAGATAATTGAACTGCTACGCGACTTTGGATTAGATGAACTGACACCTGCTACAATGTTTGAGGACAATCAATCGTGTATAGCACTACTGAATGGCGAGAACTCTAAGAAAGGGAAGAAACTTCTTCGACTCAAAATGGACTCAGTAAAGGACAAACAAGAAAGAGGTCTCGTAGTAGTGAAGTACTGTGAAAGTAAAGAGATGGTGGCCGATATCCTGACGAAGCCACTGCCCAGACAACAGTTTGAATACTTGCGTGATGCATTGTGTTTATATGTCTGAATGTAACTAAACCTCGAAAAGGGGATTGTTGGGTATTAGAGAGCGAGCTTTGTTACATATCAGACAGTTAAAGGGTTAATATTGCAACTAACCTAATGGTCAGTGTAGTGGCCATTGCAATCGTGCCCGAGGGTCACGTATACAACTATTTTGCATGTTCAACTGCTTTCGATTTCTTTGTTAGAACTGAAAGCAGTTGACCACACCACGTTCTCTTTTTGCTTGACTGCTGAACAGGCAGGATGGAGAGAGGCTCTCCTTTTGCTAAGGGTGCCTACTCGTAAGTAAGCTTAGTGCCTTGCCAAAGGTTTTGGCAAGTATAGGAAACATAGAATGTAGACAGATATTATTTGTTTTGTATCCCAGTGACTTTTTCCCTACCCTGAGTTAGAGTAAAGATTGTTTTACTTCAAGACAAATGCGTCTTGCCTCTTTTGTGCGTGTGTGTGATCTCAATTCTCATAGTTCAAGAGGAACGATCCAATCCCTCTGATTTGGTAGCAGAAAATTAAATATCGGGGTTCCCTTTACAGGAACTGGGGCCCCGATTCCCCAACAAGGAGATCTTCAGCTAGTACCTGGAGGTTGGCAACCCTAGCTTTACAACATGGGTGAAAACACACATTATCCTGAGAACCACACAGAGATACTTCAGTAGTAAGTCTCAATTCAAATATGTTTTGCTTTTAATTGTGTGCCTTTCAGAAGCAGTAGATGGTTGTGGGACAGGAAAGGGGTGTAATCGTATTTAACAGGCACACTGGATATCGTTCAAATGCCTCTGAAGAGTTCACCGAATGATCAACTCCCTGCTTGCCACTGGCAAGCACGCCTAGTTGTTGCTACCTATGTGCTTCCTCCTCTTGATTCTTGTAGGGAGCTTATGAAATGGAGAGGGGACATGAGGGATGCTTCCCAGGCTTAGGAGTGTGCTTTCTCTTGAGCAAAGCAAGTCACTGTAATGACTTACAGATCAAGTAATAAACCTATGTGAAGAATCCAGACAAGTGGAGACAGCTCAGTGGCTATCCAAGAGAAAAATCCTACGGAGAGAAAAATCAAGCCAGCTGTCTTTGTGGCAGTTTGATAGGCAGAGACTGAAATCCTATGCATTCTTACCTGAGAGTAGTCTTTATAGAGTTTAGTGAGAATTACCTCAGAGTAAAAATGCATAGAATAAGACAGAAAATGCTTTTAAAAGTAAGAACTAATGGGTGTTTGTGGCCAGAGACTAGTCTTGGAGAAGTCATGTGTGTGTGTGTGAAGTGCCTTTAATTCGCAGCCGATTTATGGCGACCCCTTTTGGGGTTTTCATGGCAAGAGACTAAAAGGGGTGGTTTGCCAGTGCCTTCCTCTGCACAGCAATCCTGGTATTCCTTGGTGGTCTCCCATCCAAATACTAACCAGGGCTGACCTTACTTAGCTTCTGAGATCTGATGAGATCAGGCTAGCCTGGGCCATCCAGGTCAGGGCTGGAGAAGTCATACCAAGTGGTATAGTTCAAGGCTGGACTGGCTCAGATTGGAGTCCAGAAAGGTGGAGCAGGAACCAAGAATTAACTCCTGGGTGTACTCCTGGTCTGCTTTGATGCACACAAACCTATGTAGATAATATACATAAAGGTTAACATGGAAATGGTTGTTACTCAGAAAACGGTGTACTTTGGCTACTATTCAATAACATCCATATAAGATGTGCTTCTCACATGCTCCGCACTGCTGTCCCATAGTCTCAGATTCTACCAGTTGTCAACATACCCGCTGGATCTTTGAAGTGCAGCTCTAAAGAATGTAGGTCACTTTCCAGTCCTCCCAATCAATCTCTTCAGTGGCTATGAAATTCCTGCCTGTGTCCCCCAATTAGGTACCAATTCTCCCTTTGACATGTAGTTGTCTGGAAAACATCCTCAGTAATTTGGAACTGCTATGATAAGAAAAACACTCACCTTAGTTAGTTGTGAAATGCTTTATGGGTTTTATTAAGACTTATGCCGTTTTTTAGGTGCAATCAAGGACTCTTTAATTTGATTCTGTCATCGATGGTTCTCTTGAGTTATGACACTTTATCTCTGAAAAACCCATCCACTAATCAAACTTCTTTGAATGCTGTTTTTGTACACTCTGCAAAATTATGCATTTCTTGAATTGTGAAGGGGAAAAAACCCCTATACATTTGCTTCACCAGTCCAGAAACAAATTGCCACTATATCAGGCATTGTCGCAGAAATGGAATTTGCTCTCCACAGGGGTGCAGGAGAAACATGAGTGCGTGCAAGTTCCTCTAAGTTGAACTTTTGAACCACCTGGTTTTCTTCTTGCTGGAAATGTAAGAAAACTGCACACTGTTCATTCTTCAAAAAGAATAAAAGACAATAAGGTGTTCCAGATTTACTTCCCCTGAAAAATTGGCCCAGCTATTGTCTCCTGTTTGACATCATGTTTTTGAAATGACCTCTTCTCCCCAAAAAGGGGAATAGAAGGCTACCTCTTAGAATACATGAAGCTGCCTTATATTGAGTCAGATCATCAGAAAATCAAGGTTAGTATTGTCTGCTCTGAGAGAGGTCTTTCACATCACTTTCTATTTAATCCTTTTTCTAACCAGAGATACTGGTGACTGAATTTGGGACCTTTGGCATGCAAAGTAGATGCTTTGCTGTTGAGAGATCATGCCACCCCTGGTCTGCTTGTTTAAAGATTTTGCTTTAAAAATAGATCTTGAGACACTGTTTTCAGTAAGAAATGTACCAGAGGTTGAAAAAGTCATAAATATAGCATAGTGTGTGTGTGTGTGTGTAAAGTGCCGTCAAATCACAGCCGACTTATGGCAACCCCTTTTTGGGGTTTTCATGGCAAGAGACTAGCAGAGGTGGTTTGCCAGTGCCTTCCTCTGCACAGCAACCCTGGTATTCCTTGGTGGTCTCCCATCCAAATACTAACCAGGGCTGACCCTGCTTAGCTTCTGAGATCTGACGAGATCAGGCTAGCCTGGGCCATCCAGGTCAGGGCAAATATAGCATTACACAAGTATAACAAGGCCATTATTTTTCTAATTGAAATGTTTCTGCATAAGCAATATTGGGTTTTGTTGTGTATATTTTGTCTGAAGAGGTGTTGCATACAGAAATGAGAGCTGTAAAGGTTCTGTTTGATACTAAATAATTTATCTAAAGCCAATTGTAAAACAATCCAATTTTGCAGCCCCTTTGGGAAAGTTGGCAGGTAAAATGTCACTTATGTGGATTTGTTAAGAAGAAATCATTCCAAATCATCATTTTCTCACGACCAGTCTAGTGATGCTGATCAAACAGACTATGGTCGTTTATGTATGGGAATTGTACCTGGGGCTCAATGGTCACTCAACCCACTTTTCTGTTGCGATCTATGCACCAACAGTCACCAAGCTCAAATCAGGAAGCATTTGAGTCCCCCCCCCGTGAAACGCTGCTTTGTAATTGGCCAGCATGCATGTTTACGTGAAAAAGAAACAAAGCATTCCACTGTTGCCTATAGTAACTAGATTTGTATGGGATATAAATAGGATATAAACAGCAACATGCTCACCTTATATTAGTAAGAAAGCCCCTTTTCTCTTTAGCATTAGTAGTATGCAAAACAAAAGACGTACCAAGCTATTTTTCTAGTTTTGATTTTCCAGCAGATTTTGAAATGGATTTATTCAATTAAGTTTCTCTGTCTAGCACTGCAGCCTTTGATAGCCAACTGTCAGGTGGGGCCTGGAGAGCTGGATTACAATTGATCTCCAGATGACAAAGACCAGTTCCCCCAGGAGAAAATTGCTGTTGGGGGGTGGGTGGATCCTATGGCACTATACCCCACTGAGGTTCCTCTCCTCCCCTCCCGAAACCAAGCCTTCCACATGTTCCATCCCAAATCTCCAATAATTTCCCAACCCGAAGTTTGCACCGGACAGTCTAGGCCTGTTGAAATAAATGGACTTACACTGGAGTAACTCTGCATAGGATTCCAAGTAGCTATAACTAAGCATTCCCCCCAATTATTACATGTAATAAAGTGGTTTGAAAAACTGGACATAGCTGAAAGCAGGTTATCTGATGGGTGTAGAGAATGCTCTATTTTACACTGGATTTATTCACTTATTGGATTCTCCTTTATTGAGGTCAAAACTAGTAAATATGTATCTAATAAAGAAGCTACCTAAGGGGTTACACAGGAATAGGGATGTCACAAGTGCATAGCTGACAAGGTGGTATGACATTGGTGGAATAACAGGAAAGGCATGAAGGAAAGAGACTGCTGGAATTACTCTGGGATTTATGTCTATTTGCCATCTGTTAATGACTGAACACAGATGTTACATAAAAACAAGGGCCTTGACATATTCACAGCAACTAAAGCCTGCTTTCACAATGAAACCATCGGACAAAATAACAGACAATTGGTTTCACCCCTTTTTTGCCCGCTCTTTCTCTTGCTTGCTACTGCTACAGGCCTCACCTCTTCTTCCACCTCATCTACCATCACCTGCTGGGAAAAGCAATTTGCCTCACAGTTGGATGCTTGAGACAGAAGGACCTGCACCATGTCCATCTCAGACACCAGTTCTCCAGAGAATGGAGGACAGAGAGGTAGTGGCAGTGGTAATAAGTGATTGAGAAAAAGGATGCGGAGAAACCATACTGACTGGTTTACCATTGTCTAGTTGGATGGTAAGCTCCTCAGTCTGTTGAACTATGAAACTGGGCTTCCTATATGCCTGAAGACTGTGCAATAAGATACTTTAACCACTACACCACAGTGGCCCACAGCTTTCTGTCATTCTCTCTCCTTAACAACCTCTCCCTGGGAATAGTCTGGCCAAGTTGCAAAAATCATGAATTACCAAGTCACTCAGGTGAACTATGTGGAGGCTGCTGCTGGGTCAACATGAGTAGCATGGCACCAAGTCGTAGTCATGACTGCACCTGGGTAACACGAATTGTATGGTGGCAAGTTACCAGCAGAGGCTGCTAGGCCTAGCCCTGATAAGTCCTCCCTCCAGGGCAAGAGTAAGGGGAGCAGCGGTATATTATACTTGGAAAGGATCACTGAGGTCTCATACAACATTAATTTCTTAAACTTACATTACAGGCTCTGTCTGTATTATTTTCAGGAGGTTTAACCCCTCCCCAATTTTCTTTTTTTTAGACTTCAGATTTTTCTGCAAACCTGAGACATTTCTCAGGATTGTAGAAATATTTGTCTTGGCTTTTCATGGCTACAATCTCTGAATGTAGGTATCCAGAGATGAGCCCATGTTGAGAATTAGATATATTGATTAGTATAAAAAATAAACCTGTGTTTGCTGTTCTGACCTGGTTCATGAAGTCTGAATGAAATGCAACTCACTGAATGTAAGGGTTGCTGCCTGCTTATATTTTATTGTTGTTCCATACTGTGTAATTGTGCAATCACATGGATCAATTTAATCACACTTCCTGATTTAAAACTAAGCATAAAAAGTATTATCTAGTTATGCAGTGATTGTTCAGGAGAAAATACCAGGTAATCATTGAACCAGACACATTACTGGATCTCATGGGTTCAAGTTAGCCTATTTCTGAGGGAGTTGTATTGTAGAACTTCTGTCAATAATGTACAAGATTAGCAAAATGATCATGCATGAAGATGTATATCCATTTTGACTAGGCATAGGAATAAGGCTTGCGAGGGAAACTAGATAAATCAGGTCTCACTGACTTAATCCATTCTGACAAGGACTGCTACCATTCAGATTCATGGAGATGAAAGAGCACAATGTACTTTCTCAACTTATTTCACTCTTGTTGGATGGATATACATTCAATATTGTTTTACAAAGAAGCTATCTCAATGGTGGAGCTTACACTCTGCATGCCTTCTTTGGAACCAGTCCCTGGTATCACCAATTTAAAAGAGTTCCAGGTAACAGCATTGAAAAATACATCTGCTTGGGACCTTGAAGACTTAATACCACAGTAGTAGTATTAAATAAAGGGCTAGATGTACCAATGTTTTTGTTGCAGATGGCTGTTGTCGGGCCTGCTTGAGATAATAGGCATGCTGCTGAGAATCCCTAGGCATCTGGTTAGTTTTCCATAAGATCATTAACTTCCTAGCAAGTGGTACACCCTTACAACACATTTTAGTCCATTGTGAGTACAGTATTTGAGTAAATAACTGTTAGAGAATTTTGTCTTCATTTCATTCTTTATTAAAACGTAACTCTAAATGAGCATGATCCATTAATTCTACAGGAGAATTATATGAACCCATTAAATGCCTTATCAAAAGTAAGCTTGACCAAGAAAGGCTGATAATTCTGACTACTACATTTATAGGCTTTCGGGATTATCTCTAATAGTCTCCCTATTTTTGTGAGAAATTCAAGAAAATATAGAAGTCTTCCCAAGTTGCCTATGGTAGTGTGTGTGTGTGTGTGTGGGGGGGGGGAATAAATTGTTCATTCTCATTCATTCATGTGTATGAAGTGTAATGGTTAGGATATATTTATTTTGCCGTCAAGTCACAGCTGATTTATGGTGACCCCATAGGGTTTTCAAGGCAAGAGTTGTTCGGAGGTGTTTTACCATTACCTGCCTCCAAACAAGGTGGTTTATTATTGCCTGGTATTCCTTGGAGATCTCCCACCCAAATACTAGCCAGGGTCAGGGCTGAGTGTGTGTGACTGGCCCAAGGTCACCCAGCATACTTCTATGGCGCAAGAGGGGATCCAAACCTGGTTTTCCAAGGTCCTAGTCTGCCCTGACCTGGATGGCCCAGGCTGGCTTGATCTCATCAGATCTCAGAAGCTAAGCAGGTTCAGCCCTGGTTAGTATTTGGATGGGAGACCACCAAGGAATACCAGGATTGCTGTGCAGAGGAAGGCACTGGCAAACCACCTCTGTTAGTCTCTTGCCATGAAAACCCCAAAAAGGGGTCGCCATAAATTGGCTGCGACTTGACGGCACTTTACACACACAGTCTGACACCTTAGCCGTAAACCGTGCTAGCTCTCATTATGGTTAGGATTAAGCCTGGGGAAATCTGAGTTCAAATACCTCTTCTGTTGTAAAGTACACTGGTCGTCATGGTCCAGTCACTATATCCCTATTCAACACATATTACAGGATTTTATTCTGCAGTGGGGAAAAAAATTCAGCAGTGGGAAAAGCATGTATGTTGTTCTGAGCTTCTTGGGGGAGGGGCAGGATAAAAGTCAAAGTAAAATATCAAATCATATGCATTAAAAACTAGGCCCCTTAAAACCTATAAAATCAATTACACTAAAAAAGAAAAAAAATACAATATAAGATTCCAAAACAAAGTGCTCCTAATTCAGGAAATCTATAGTATAAAAGCCTGGAAGATTCAATTTTAGGAACCTTCCAAACTGGGCAAGGGAGTAGATGGAGAGTTGAAATGCACCCATTTCATTTCGTTTTCTTTTGTTTCAAAGCATCTTTTGTTTTTGTTATGTTTTTATTACATAGGTTCATTTTACTTACCATCAATTAATTTAATTAGGTTAATTGGGAAACATTTCTGGATACAGCTTCTTTATTTTTCACTCAATTTGGATGAAATTTTTAGTGACTCACTTGCTGCTGAAGTGTAGACAGATACGAGAAAAAGTTGTTGTTTTATAGGCAAATAAATGAAAAAACATAGGAGAAATGAAGAAAACAAATGGTATTTGTTCATTAATCGGTATTTCTATCCATTTCTATTACCTTAACGAACATACGAAATGGGGCCTTTTTAGGCTACTTTTTATAATGAGTTGGAAACAAATATACATCTCCATGTGCCAGATCTCCTTTTAGAAGGAACATCAGATACAATGTCACCATTAAAAAAAGAAAAAAGCTTGTTCTGTTAACATGTTATCTACAAGCAGTGGTGGCATCCAAAAGAATGACCTCATCACTAGAGCTCAAAATATTGGGTAGACATCACTAGGAGAAGATAATCATTGATTTACATAATACAAAATAATTAGCCATAATGGGTTGGATCCAACAGACTGTGGGAGCTAAAAATGGAGGAGCTTGGAACTGATTGGTGATTTCACCCTCTTCAGTACAAAGGGGTGTGTATTGGGATACACTTGAGCCAAAAAAAATATACCCCCCAAGTACCTGATTTGTATTTTTTGGTATATTCGGCATCACAACGATATCTGGGAATATTTTGGGATGCTGAAAAAAATGGTACCCCAAAATGCTGGAAATATTCTGCATTTACCAGGAAGATCAGGAGCCAGCATTTGCAGGCTCCCAGGGACTTTCTCCTCCCCTCCCTTTCCCCTTTGTTTTTGCATCTTGATGGAGTTTTATGGGCTTTCCAGGCTGCTGGTGTCAATTTCAATGTCTTTGTCAGTTTTCAGAGTTTTTTTTTTTCTTTGCCGGAGTTGCTTTGTGTCCCCTTTACAATTTTAATGATGCTCAGTGCTTGGATTTGTTCTATTGTGGTTTCATTTTGGTTCTGCTGAGCTTGCACTGCCACAATGGCTCTGGGTTCTGCTGAGCATTGTGTACCTTGCCAATTGTTCTGTTGGGCTTGCAAAATCCTCCCTTGCTTGGATTTGTTTTGCTGTCTGTGATTCTCTAGATTCACATTAGTCCTTTTGATCTTGCATGGCTGCAGTGACACTGGGTTCTCCTGGGCATTCTATACATTGCTATTTGTTCAGTTGGGCCTGAAAATGTGCCCTCCTTCATTTCTACTGAAGAGACTCTCAGGTTTGACATTACTTATGTTGGGCTTGCACAGTCACAGAGCTGGGCTTCTGCACATTGCAGTTGTTTCTGTGCGCTTGCAAACATGCCCCCCCCCCACTTGATTTAGTTCTGCTGGGATTCTCTGGTTTGACATTGGTTCTGTTGGGGCTTGCCATGTTGGCTTGTCGTTCTGCTGGGATTCCTGGGTTCTGCTTTGGTTCAGATGGGCTTATGTCGGTTCTTCGCATTACAGGCATTGACCAGTGGTTGCTGCAGGCATGCCTCTCTGTATTTCCTCTCTGTATTTCCTCTGGATTAAAAAAAATGGCTGTTTTCCCCTCCCTTGGAAACAATGGAGGATGGATGGGGAAACTTTTGGGGGGGTATAGAACTGGATCCCCTCACCCAATCTTCTTCAGACTTGGGGGTTCTTCTTTGGACAAGCAGCAGCAGCTCTGCTGTAATTCTGGTGCCTCTAGTGTGTTTTTTTAAAGCTCCAAATAGCTTCCCCATAGACTATAATGGAGCCGAACAATTTTGGATTTCTAAATAAAACCATAATCCAAATACCATACTGGTATTGGAATTTGGTGTTATTGAGAATACCAATATTTTCCAGCTTCATTATACCCAAATTGAAATAAAATATTTTGTTTTGACAAACACCCCTATTCAGTACAGCCCATAGGACTTGTATGGCTGTTAGTCTACGCAGATCTTTACTCATTCCTGGGGTTGGAAAGAACTGGGAAAGGGAACAAAACAAATATCCATAGCCATCAGCCCATTCCACTGACAGATCACTGGATCCAAACTATTACAATATGATCCATTAACTGTGGTATATGTAATCATCCATCAACTTTGCAGTGTAGGGATTTCCTGCTTCCTCTTTTCATTCCAATCCACTGAGGACCCTAAAAACAAATTGTTCCAGGGACTAAGCATATCCCCAGGAACAGCATCAGGGCATAATGTGGGTCTGCAGTTAGAGGCAAGAATTGTCAGAAATTGTGGCTCCTGATTCCAAAGACTAATGTAATGATAAATCTTCAAAATTGTATGGTTGGATACACTGCAATATCCATAGGAGGAACACAGAACAACACAGACGTAAAATTGAACTTTCAGATTAAAAATATATATTTTAGGTCATTTTAATGTAAATAATCAGACTAATAAAAAATCTGCAGAATGCAGATTTTTAAAACAATGAACCCATATAGGCATTTGATTGTGTATATTCAACATAAGCATTTTGTATTATCTGTACTTATAGCAATTTTGCAGTCTTCATAAATAATGTTTGAGACATCAAACATCCTGCTTGCAATGATTGTTTTCCCTCAAGTCAGACATCCCAGATGGTTATATGAATTATTTGTTTGCAATTTTTAAACAATCAGTTTTTTCCAAGTGTATTTATGCCTGTGCTGCTGGCAGCATTCATCACCTCATAGGGAGCTGGTGAGTAGCAACTGTTAACAAAACTGGAAAGAGTGGTTTACAGGAAAGACGGACTCCAGGCAAGATCAAGTCTCTGTTTAAAAAGCCATCTCCTGCAGCACATTAACTTTCATCTTGGAAAGATTAGGTTTGTGGCTTGGAAGAGAGAGAATCAGAAGAGTACTCGCATCTCATTGATCATTCATAAATTCTGTCAAGCAATTTCCAGCATTCAGCAGGGGCTACTTGAGTGAGAAGTACAATCCCTTACCATTTATCCTGTTTTGTTGGGTGAGGGTGTGGTAGGGATTGGGGGAAGAAGAGTTAAAGCTGGAATTTTAAAATTTTGATTTATTTGATTTATTTACATCATTTATGTGTGTAAAGTGCCGTCAAGTCGCAGCTGACTTATGGTGACCCCTTTTTGGGGTTTTCATGGCAAGAGACTTAACAGAGGTGGTTTGCCAATGCCTTCCTCTGCATAGCAACCCTGGTATTCCTTGGTGGTCTCCCATCCAAATACTAACCAGGGCCAACCCTGCTTAGCTTCTGAGATCTGTCGAGATGGGCCATCCAGGTCAAGGCAGCCTATCACAAGGACTTAAGGCAGATTACACATAGTGAGTCAGTACAATCAACAAAATGGGAGATTCAATAACCAATGCATTAGGATTTTCAAAGTCTGGAACCAACAGAAAGAACTGAAGAATAGTATAAATATTAACATGACAATTTAAGAGGTACAGAGATTACGTAACAGCATCCTTCTACAATAAGCTATGCACAGCAGGATAGACCACAGTCCCAATTGTTTATCCAGGTAAGTTTGTGAATAATTTTGTACAGTGCAACCTTATTACCTGCACAGAAAAGTCCTCTTGAATAGTGCAGTTTTGCATAGTTTGTGGAAGGCCAGGAGAGTGGGAACCTTCCTGACCTCCTTGGGCAGGTCATTGCACAAGGTGGGAGCCACAAAGGATCAAGCATGTTTTGGGGCAGTTGTTGATTTTGCCCCATTTGCAGGTTGATACCTGCAGAAGCCCCTGCTGATATGAGTGAAGGTGTCATGGTGGAGCATAAGAAGAGAGGAGGTCCTGCAAATAAGAAGGGCCAAGGCTGGGGAGGGCTTTGTATGTGATAGTTAATATCTCATACTGAGCCCGGTAACAAATGGGCACCAATGGAGTGTCTGCAGAATGGGAGTCATACGTATGGTCTGTTTAGCTCCTGCTGACAGCTGTGCTGCAGCATTCTGGATTGGAACAGATGGGGTTTGCAAGCTGATTTTGAGGAGAGACCAATGCGCAGTGTATTACAGTAGTCTAGTCTCGATGTTACTTTGGTGTGGATCCAGGTGACCAAGTCAGCCGTATCAAGGTAAGGGGTCATCTTACTTGCTAGGCTGAGTTGGTAGAAAACAATTTTTGCAGCTCCATTAACCTGCTTCTCTAGAAATAAAGCTGGATTCAAGGCTTTTAACTGGCTCAGCAAGCATCAGTTGAACTCCATCGAAAGCGGGAAGAACAATGCACTTCAAGGCCTCTGCCAGCATGACAGCTATCTTTTCAGGGTTCAGTTTCAATTTGTTTTCTTTTAGCCAGTTAACCATCACAGCCAGGCTATCCTTTCCACAACAGGTCCTTGCTAACAAGTCACATTAGTAAACACTGTTTGCACTGTTTTACTGACTGTGCAAATGCAACAGGGAGTTTAAAATTTGTAAAAGAAAAAAATAGAGCAAGGAAAAATTGGCTACACTGACAGTTTAGCACGAGAACATTCTCATTCACTTACCCTCACTAAGAACCCCCCACTATTTCAGTAAAACCTACTGTAACTTCATCAAATATTCTGAAGCCTTACATCTGAATTCAGTCTAAATCCTGTTTTGCATGCTGAAAAGGATTTATCAACAAGCCCTTGTGTTAGCTCATTCTCCTTGGCAATGGTAATTACCCTTCATTCAGCATTAAATGTGGGTGTTTTGGAGACACACAAACACACACTAATTAATTAATAGAGGCCACTGCAGGGCTACTTAATGCAACTTTTAAAAAGTATCGTCTTCAGTTTTTCTGATATAGAGAGTTTTATAATTAGAGATGTATGACACAACTGGTCAACACATGGATATTTAACAAAATGTAATCATGTTATGTTCCATAACCTTTCTACACCCTCAAGTAATATCCTTCCTTTCTAAGCATATCGTTGGATGAATTTAATATATTATGTTAAGGTTAGATGATATTTTTTTTCTAGGTAAAAGATTGCCTCCCATTACAGGATTTTCAGAACACTGTCGATCAATTTAAGTAAACTGAAGTTAGACTGAACAATTATTTTAGTGGTATATTGTAAATCTAAATAGCTATTTACAGAAACTGGTCAGATGAAATGGAAATTTCAGAATTTCTGCAAATTAGATGAAGAGTTTTTTTTTCATCCTACTGTATTATGTCAATTAAAAAGCAATGCTAAATATTGTTGCATCATAAAACAAGTAGGAAAGGAACAAATAAACAAATGATTTATGAATTACCATCCAAATTCATGATACATCAACTTGTCTCCTTGTTTTCAATACAGGGCCAACAATACATTGATTATTAACTTATTGATAACTGCACAATGCATGCATTAATAGTCCCTGAAATAAAAGCATTTAACATCTTCCTTATCTGACTTCCAATTTACAAGCTTGTTGAATTCCTTTGTTCCTTCTTAACTGCAAATGTTGTTCGAACTGCAGGCCATTGGGATATTTTTAGAGAATGAGGAGTGACCTGACACTCCTTAGGGTGGAGGAAAGCTCCAAAGTTAGCTGAGTAGGATGCAGGACATGCAATCATACCATTTTGCTGTTGAGAATCATGCATTAGGGCAGGAGAGGGGAACCTTTTTTCCATCAAGGGCCATTTGGATATTTATAACATTATTCGCGGGCCATACAAAATTATCAACTTAAAAATTAGCCGACCAAGACCCAAGCAGGCAGCTGCCCCAAATGACCCCCCCCCTGCCCGCAAGCTGGTAAGCAGGCAGGTATCCAACCGGTGGTGCACTCGCCCATCTGGTGGCAAAGGATGGTCTGTTGCACCAGCCAGGTGTAGCTGTCCAGCCATGCGCCAGAGTTGCTCCTGCTCCGCATGGTCAGGGCTGGATTCTACAGCCGGCTCCTGCTACCTCTGCCTGCAGGGATGAAATGAGGACACACTGGCTAAGAACTCACCCCTCCCCCATGCATTCTGGCCCTGCCTCCTTTAACCCCGCCATTGTCACCACTTCCGCCCCCAGCCCTCTTGTAGTACAGCAGGAATACGTTTCTCCACAGCCCGGGTGGGAAAGGGTTAACACATTTTCTTGGGCAGTCCTAGCAGCTCCATAGCTAACGTCTCTTCTGAAAGGGGGGAAAAAGGTTCATTTTCTTGCCACAACAAACTCACATCCGCCTTGAATAGAGGCTATTCCTGTTCGTGGGAGGGGACAGATTGCCAGTCTTATATCCTTCTGAGCTAGAGATCTGCCAGGACCCACGTAGGGTCACACCAAATGATTTTGTGGGCCTTAAACGGCCCCGAGGACTGACGTTCCCCACCCCTGCATTAGGATAAGAAAAATAATGTATTGGCATGCCATTCAAAAAAAATCTTTATCTAGATGTAGTAGGAAGAACTTGCTAACAGTTAGAGCAGTTCCTCAGTGGAACAGGCTTCCTTGGGAGGTAGTGGGCTCTCCTTTGGAGGTTATTAAGCAGAGGCTAGATGGCCATCTGACAGCAATGCTGATTCTATGACCAGTGTTTGGCTCTTGTGGCCCTTTCTTGCACGCCCAGGGTAATGATGATCACCACTTTGAGGTCAGAAAGCAATTTTCCTCCAGGCCAGATTGGCCAGGGATCCTGGAGGGTTTTTTCCCCATCTTCTGGGCATGGAGTAGGGGTCACTGGGGGAGTGGGGTAGAGGTAGGTGTGAATTTCCTGCATTGTGCAAGGGGTTGGACTAGATGGCCCTGGTGATCCCTTCCAACTCTATGATTCTATGTATCCTGATAACTCGTCCAATACAGTTTGATTCTGTCCCACAGAGAGAGCAAGATTATAGAGCACAATGGCAATTGTTTGGTCGACACATCCCAATGAGCCTTCTTTCAACTTAAGCAGCTCTTATTTTGCTGAATGGTGCCCACTATCTCCCTCCCTGCATGTTCGGCCAACATCTAAATATAGTTGGTTTAGATGGTAGCAGAGAGGAATGACCCCCACCCTCACAGGCATGAAAAGGATTTAATTATGTTTTGTCAAGTATGTCTAGTATACACTCACCAACAGTTCTTCATGCACATCTCATTCACTGATAGGAAATTTGGCCTCGTGCTCTTGGTTTGCAATTCAATGTCTGCAAAACAAACATCGTTTCATCTTGATGCCAAGCAGCACCAGAAAACCTATGGCTTAGCTTACCTCCACAGATCTTATGATGGCAAATATGAGTGAAAACAGATTCAACAAGCCTTAAGTGAATGAGAAATAAAATCCTTCATTTATATTCATACCAGGTTGTATTTGCTTGGCCCCTTGATCTTTGTGAAGTTATATCACAAATCTTTCTCAAAGATTATGCTTTAAGCCTAAAAATTCTGTGAGATTATTAGTGAGGACTCCCTCTCTCTCTTTGTCTCTTACTGCACAAAATGTATTACAAAGATAGATGGCAGAATATAGATCCTGCTCTATAGGATGCTTTGAGATTTCATCCTATAGTCGTGTAGTTACTGGCCCATATCCCACCAGCATAGTGGAACCATCCCATGTGTTCACTGGGTCATTGCCTGATGAAAGCACTCAGAGGAAGTATCCATCCTCCTTCCGCCCAACCTACTTATGGCCTAACCAGTCCTGTGACCTAAATATCCTAACTCTTCCTGAGACAACATGAAGTGGGAAGGGAAAAAAAGCTTCCCCAAAAACCAATCATGGGAGATTCCCAACAGTCCTGCTTGGCCCCAAACCCCATGCTTCCCTTGGGGAAGGTGGTTGGGCAAAAGCCTGCAGGGAGGAGGTGAGAGCCACTTTTATGTTCTCCTCTTTGCCATCCTCCATAGGCTGTGCAATTAACTGCTACAGCCAATCTGTGCCTTGTCCCTCATGAAAACTACTACTATTACTACTATCCTCCACAGGCTGCGTAATTAACTGCTCCAGCCAATCCGTGCCTTGTGCCTCATGAAAACTACTACTATTACTACTATCCTCCACAGGCTGTGTAATTAAGTGCTCCAGCCAATCAGTGCCTTGTGCCTCATGAAAGCTACTACTACTACTAGGGTTCCCATTCCCCTGGTGGAATGGGGGATCTGCCACCCCCAGCTCCTGTTGCCTACTGCCACTCTAAGTGGCAGTGGGAGAAAAAAACTGGCAGTGTGTTGTGCAGTTCTATTTCACTTCCAGTAAAAAAGGAAGTGATGTAGGATAGCTCTGGGAATTTCTGGAAACTCTATGGTTTTCAGCCGGCACTGCAGCCCCCCATGTCCTGCCCACCACCCTCCCAACAGCTGTAAGGCACTGCCTGGCAAGCCTAACAGCCACTACTATTTTAATTTCAATTTTAATCATAAGTATACACTAGAAAGTTGTTAGATGATATTGAGATAAATTCCTCAAACCCTAATAATGTTAATTTTTTTCTTTGGTCTTGATTTAATCCCTTCCATCATCATTAATATTATTTTACAGCTAATGAAATGGCAATTACTGAAGTTAAAATAAGATATTGTCACTGCATTGATGAAGATTTAACAGAGGAAAGGGTATTCTTAGAGTCGATGGCTAACAGTGTTTTGAAGTAAGAAGGTGATATGGAAGTCTGAAAAGCAATGATACCCCTTTCCAGCTAAGACAATTTGCATTTTTTTACTAGCTTGATATTGCACATACTGGATATGAACTGGAACTGGAATTGCTTAACACACACACTTATATAGCCATCAAGTCACAGCTGACTTATGGTTACCCCGGTGGGGTTTTAAGGCAAGAGATGTTCAGAGGTGGTTTGCCATCGCCTGCCTCTGCATCACAACCCTGGTTTTCCTTGGAGGTCTCCCATCCAAATACTAGCCAGGGTCAACACTGCTTACCTTCTGAGATCTGATGAGATCATTGGATATGAATCAGAATACATGTCAGGATGCACATTCATGTGCAGACACTGGCCACCTGCACTGCATTACCTTCAATGGGATGCACACTTAAGTTATGTTATGCTGTACATCCGCACACAATCGTTGAGGGTGATCAGGGTACTAATATTAAGCTAGCTGCTTTTAAAACACTGTTTCAGAATCTTGGTGTATCATTTTCACACAACTTTATCTGATATTTAAAATTTTCACTGTGTGTTGGAGATCCCCAGAACAGCATGTTCAGCGTAGTCAACCAAATTACCAAGCAAATCAGATGCCCAATAGCCATTTGAAATTCTTTATGCTGGACGTAGCATACTTAATACACAAACAATCAATTCAACCTACAGTCTGAAATAATAGAGTCGTAATGTGATTATACTGTGTGCTTATTATGAAGGTGTACCCTACCTCAAAGGTTAAAGCAACCATATGTAGTCTGGGCTGAGGCTCAGTTATTCTGCTTTGGTTAAAATATGCAAGAGACAATCTCAGTGCCAGACTATTATCAAATTAAAAAAAAAATGCCTGTGAAATTTCATTAGTATATTAATAGTTTAGGGCACAAACTGTCAACCAGATCCATCATGCATGAATCCAGCAGCCTCACTACTATCCAGAATTGCAAATACATGCTGTTCGTACTCTTTGCATGAGTAGCCTGAAACCATATACCTGAGGAGAGATAATGAAGCTGTTGGATCTATGCATGCTATGTGTACTGTGCATACTCAGTTGCCTGATGGTAATGTCCTGCCTATTTGCAGTACAATCAACAAAACAGAGAAGAAAGAAAGAACTCTGCTGGCCCTTACGCAAATCCTAACCCGCTCTATGTGTTACACTGTAAACTGAGCATAGATGGAGGGAGGATTGTGTCCTTCACATTTCCCATTTTCTAAGTACATACCACAGAGAAAAAAATACCACCATCTTTTCCCAAACTAGGGTTTCCAAGGCAATTGCCAATTATGGTTATAGCTACATCTTAATAAATGGTTAGATGAGTTTGATAAAGGAGATTTCTTTTCATAGCTTGTGTCTGGTATCCAGGTTGAATGATGTAATGTTGCAAAAAGCAAAAAAAGAAAAGAAAATGTGGCTTTTCTGGAGTCATTTAATGCTTTGGACAGTGAGTGGTGCTGCTGTATACCAAATAAAAGGGTAGCATTCAGAATTCCAAAGGAATGAAGAAGAGCCCATATTCATAAATGTATGTCCTTTCTCCCAAGTTGGGCATGTGTTTGAAGCTAGCAGTGGTGCATAAACAGTTTGCATATCAAGCAGGAAAAAGGTACTTTTCAAAACCCTGCAGGCAGAGAAAGCAGGGAGAAATTAGCATTTTTGTTTGCATACCTTCAAAGTCTTAAGTAATCCACTAGAGACTTCCTTGTTCTCAGTACTGCTCATGTAAATCCATAATGGAGTCAAACTCTTCAACATCAGCTGGGAGATCTTAATTAAAACCACCAGCTCACAGTTTTATCTTGCAGCAAACTTCCTGCAAGGGACAAAAAACAGTACAACTGTTGCAATAGCACTGCCTCTTACTTCTAACACCATGACTAGTAGTTCTTTCCTTTTACCTTCTTCCCTCTCTCCCTCTCCTCTACATCCAGCCCCAGTTTGGACAGGCACCTCTTGATTAGCCCCTAACTAACAACACACGCAACAACCATTTTAAATGGGCATGGAAATAAAATGGTATTGGTTTTGTCCTTTAAATCATTTCAGAGGTTAGGATTGTCACAGGAAATGCAGGCATGAATACCTAAAGCTTAGGATGAGCCTTGGAACATGAAAGTTAAAGGCTAGCAACGCCCGCCCCTGCCCCCCAATTCTAATATTTGGAGGCAATTTGCCAGTTGATTCAGAATGCTGCAACAAAGTTATTGGGAACATGTCCCATCGATTTTAGTTTTAGTTTAATTTCTAGCTTTAGTTTAATTTCTAGTTTTAGTTAATTTCTCAGTGCTAAGTCTTTCCTTTACCATGCAGTCCTCAGCACAAATATACCTTTATCATGCTCATTATGGCATTATTATATTAAAAGTCCCAAATGCTGTGGAACCAGGTACTGGAACGGCTACCTACTCCATATGACACTGTCCATCTGTTAAGGTTTCTCAGATTGTGTTACCAATTTCTGAGGTAAGGTGGGTGGCTATTAATGACAGCATCTTTCGTATTCTGGCAACCTGAGGATTGTCACTTACCTGCTGATAGCAGGCAACGTCTTGCTGGTGCTCACCTCCTTCCTGTTTAACTATACTAACTGTTCAATGGAGCAGAAGGGGATAAATGGGGGGAAGAATCACGTTATGCAGCAGCATCACTCCCAGGTCTTCACCCAGAAGTGTCACTGCTCCATAGATGGTATCTGATGAAGGGAACATTGACTCTCAAAAGCTTATACCCCTGAAATTGGTCTCTAAGGTGCTACCGGGCTCAAATCTAGCTGTTCTGCTATGTAGCTCAACACTCTGTACTCTGTGTCCTGACCCCCAAAACCCTGGGGGTCTGCGAGCATATTATATGCTAGGTAAGGAAGTTTCTGTTTTTGAGGACTTTTTATCATCCCCAAGTACTTTCCTTTACATCCTTTATTTTTATTTAATATTTTTACATTGTCTCCCAACAAAAAGTTCTCAACACATAACCACAATAAAGGCACCAAGGAGATAAACATTGATTGCATCAATACAATCAGAACAATCATTTATATATACATATATGAGAGAGAGCAATAAAACCGACAATTCAGTAGAATTATCACAAATGAAAATCAGTAAATCAAGACTACAGGGAGAAAATAAAGTAATGATGATAAACATGGTATAAACATAAAAAGAGTAGGAGAGCCATGTTTATATTCTTATGATGTTTATTCTGCATTATTCTAAAGAGCACTTTTGAGTTTATATGAACCATTCCACAATATAACTATAACAACATTCTGCATTGCTCCTCCATATCAGATGACACCCAGGCTGTCCCCATAGAAAGTACTAACATTCGTGATTGGGTGTTTAAGTGTGACGCTGCATCAGACAGGCAATAAATTTCCCAGTCCAAATTCTCACCATGGTTTAAGAAGAAGAGTTGGTTTTTATATGCCGACTTTCTCTACCACTTAAGGGAGACTCAAACCAGCTCACAATCACCTTCCCTTCCCTTCCCCTCCCCACAACAGACACCCTGTGAAGAAGGTGGGTCTGAGAGAGTGTGGCTTGCCCAAGGTCACCCAGCTGGCTTTGTGTGTAGGAGTGGGGAAACGAATCCAGTTCACCAGATTGGCCTCCGCCGCTCATGTGGAGGAGTGGGGAATCAAAGCCGGTTCTCCAGATCAGACTCCACTGCTCCAAACCACAGCTCTTAACCACTACACCACACTTTTAAACAGTTTAAAAGGGATAATGTCAGAGCTTCATACCTGGTCAGTACCCCTTCCATAATATCAGAATAGCTTTTACCTCACTCTGGTTTCAAACTATGCCAACGGCTTTGTTAGCTGGATGTTACTCCCAAACACCATGGGCCTCTTGTCTATGTATTTGTGGAGCTGCAGTTCCAGAGAACCCAATGCATTACACTTTATTCTGTCCTCTTTATACAGATACCAGATCTAAATTTCTTGCAGGGTTTCCAAAGGGCCTAAATCTTTTTTTCAGATACAGAGAAGCTGCTCTTTCTCATCTCAGATGCCGATCCAGTTGTTTCCTACAAAGTGTCACTCTGCCTTGGCAGCCAAGAAAATCCAGGCTAAAGCTGTTTTTAATCAGGGTGTTTAATATACTTAATTACTAGCTTTTTTTGGTCAGACTGTTTTAACGGTATTATTTATGAATGGGTTTTATGTGACAGATTGTGATGGCCTTTGGCCACAAACAATAAACTTTTATCAACTTATCAACATATCACTAAGCTTGCAGGAAGAGTTAAAGTATCCTTGTGCTTGAGAGGCAAGGGGTTAAATACAAGCCATTGTTAGCTGCATTGCTTGAAAGAACAGGATAAAGTACAAGAAACATTCAACAATCTAAGTCTAAAGAAATGGCCAGAGTTCACTGTTTGGCTGCTGACTCACCCAGGAACAAATTAAAGGCAAAGGAAATTGGTGACTGAAGAGACAAGCCTTAATTGTTTTTCATTAGTCAGTCTTGTGTAATGTTTTTAGTTGTTTATAGAGTTACAATTTTTAAAGTCAGGATGAAAAAGATTCTTGTAATTTTGGAAGTCACAAAGAGCTTGTTACAAAACAGGATTAGCTCATGCAAATTCTACCCACAATGAACATGAAGAACTAGAAGCACTGGGACTGAACATCGCTTGATCAAAACAAAGAGAAACCAGCAGGGGCTAAAACAGCAGCCCTCCTATTTAACACTGCAGTGATGATAACCATTTACAATACATACTGTACGCGGAGCTGTACACACATCAGAGTGCAATCCTGGCTTTATATTTTGCCAGTGAAAAGCTGAATATACTAGGTAGGGCTGGAACACAATCCTTTATTTTATAATCTCCTTTTCTACAAAGACACATCTCCCCCACCCACAAAGGTTCTGGGGAAGTCTACTCCTGAGAAGAATGACAGAAACTTACAAAGGAATGAACTTCAGATGACAAGAACATGAATTGGAGCCATCCAAGGAAATTGACACTTCATGGAAGAATGGAAACAGCCAATCAGCATAGCTATGTGATTTATCTGCTATGGGAATGTATCACTTCAGACTGTTGGTTGGGACTGAATATAAACACTGTGCACAAAGCTAGGATGTCAATGTGTAGTTGGACAGCTTCTCCCCCCACCCCCCCGGACATACTAGTTTCTGCATCGGAGGATTCAAACATGCAACGTGTCACCTGCTGTCGCAGTCCGGTAACAGGTGCCCGGGCCAAAGTGGAGAAGGGGAGGACTTGCTAGGGATCTACTAAAGGAAGTGCAAGGGAACTTAGTAAATAATAATATTAACAGGTATCACAAGATCATTGAAGCAGGTCAAGGGAGACAAGGAGGGAGCTGTAGGATGAAAGGAAATGTTTGATGATCTCCAGGTACTAGCTGGAGATCTCCTGCTATTACAACTGATCTCCAGCCGATAGAGATCAGTTCACCTGGAGAAAATGGCCATGTTGGCAATTGGACTCTATGGCACTGAAGACCCTCCCTTCCCCAAACCCCACCCTCCTCAGGCTCCGCCCCAAAAAACTCCCACCGGTAGCAAAGAGGGACCTGTGAATAACACAGAGAAGCTGATTCAAATTCAAATTTTTCAAATTTCAAATACTTTTATTGGCATAGTACAATCCGCAGTATATAAAAGGATAAAAGTTAGAGTAAAATAAAATTAATATAAATCATTCCTTAATGTTGTGATTCTACTTCCGAAGCTGATTCAGGAATAAGGAAAACAAGTGGGGATACTCAAGAAACTTGTGGGAGTGGCTATTCCATTCCTCCCACCTTTCCTCCCTCCCCTCCCCCACTTGTCAGTCTCTCACTCTTTCTCCCTTCCTCCACCCCTTCTTTTACTCTCTCTCTCTCCACTGTGCCTGTCACTTTCTCTTTCTGCCTGCCCACCTCATCATTCTATTTCTTTCTGCCCCCACCCCATCACTCTTTCTCTCTCTTTCAGCCTCCATCTCTCTCCCAGCCACTCATCAGCTTCCTCCCACCCATGGCAACAGCAGAGACTCTCCCTGCAGTTTGCTTGCTGGCAGCTTCTCTCCCTTGTGGCAATAGCAGCAGCAGCAGCAACAGCAGCTCTCCTGGCCACTCACCTGGCAGCTCTCCCAGCAACCTGCCCATTCTACCATTACAAAGCAACAGTGGCAGCTCTCCCGCTTCCCCCCACAGCAACAGTGGCAGCAGATCTCCTGCTCACCCACCTGCTTTCCCTCCCTATAGCAGCAGTGACAGTCCTCCCACCAACTGCCCATTTTCTCCCCACAGCACTGGTAGTAGCTCTCCTGGCCCCCCACCCACTTCCCTCCATGCAGCAACAGTGGCAGAGGCTCTCCTGGCTGCCTGCCCACTCCCCTCCCCCAGCAATGGTGACCATGACTCTCCTGGTCAACAGTTGCAAAGGGCCATCTGACCTCTTAAAAACCTTAGGCTGCTGAGAAGAGGCAGGGATGGTGGCAGTGGCGCTTCTGTGCAGGCACAGAGAGGTGAGTTTGTGGAGGGGGGGTTAAATAAAACAATTCATTTTTGGTAAGTTTTTAGATTTTTCTGCATATCCGGAGATTATCCTGGGTATGCAGAAAAACCTCCTTACTCTCCACCTAGCCCTGATCCGTGGATTTAAGTATCCACAGTTAAGGGCAGAGTTGGCTATTAGATACAGAGATGTTGAAGTTTGTATGAAGCAAGAAATAAATGGATCTGGCAACAGACAAACCTTCAAGAAACATGGCAAACAAGAAAGGAAACAAGAGGCAATAAAAGAGGCATTCCACACTGATATTTTAAAAGAAAGCATGTGAGCAAATGGGTTGCCAATCTCCCAGACTGGTCATGGCAACCCCAACAGATGCATGCCTCCGCCTTTCCTGACATAAAGGCAAGCCCGAGCCGTCACGGAAAGGGCTCCTATTCATCCTGTGAAACCGGCAGTCGAGGAACCTTGGCCAGGTCAACCCCTCCAGCAAACCTGAGGGAATCCATTTTCCTGTGCGCCTGTTCCAGCAGAAGCCATCTCGCAGGGAGCTGTCAAGCACATAGTCTTCACCAACGCCCCCCCTCCCCACCGCATCTGCATGATTAATAGCCCATAAGAGATACCAACGAAGAATCGCTCCGCCGGCTATGCAAAGTGATGTGCCCCGGATCCATCCATATGCATCTTTGTTCCAGCTCATTAATCCCATCTCCAGACGACTCCCGGCCCTCCCGGAATTGTGCAAATCAATAGGAATAGTATAGTTGTTTCAATTGCCCTATTGCCTCACCCCGGCAGCCAACCATTAGTCTTTTTTGTCACCTTTTGTTTCACATGGGAACCATGAAGGGGTAATCCAATCACCCCTCCCCCGGAGAAAGGTATAACTGGGGTCTCCAGTAATCCATATTTACCTTAGGTCTTTCCCCGGCTTACTTGCCACCACTCTGTTGGTTCGGGTTTTGCGCAGCCTGACCACGCTCCCCTCCCGTTTCCCTGGTCAAATCTTGGGAACCCCCCTTCTGCCCCCCCCCTCTTTCCCAGTATATTAGCCCACTGAACCCAGGACAACTCCACTTCAGTACAGGTGCAGTATTTCTCCATCTTCAAAGGGCCTGCCACATTGGCAGACGTCTCTATACTCCTCTCTTTGATTCTTAGGCTCTCTGTGTTGTTGTGTACATGATATTGGAGTGTTTGTGCACATACTATTAATAAGTAAATCTTTGAAACTAAATCCATTGACTCCACTTTATTCTTTGAATCACGGCTTGGACTCCCGTAGACATAGGTTAGATCCTGCAGGTTATGCCCATTGCCGGTTATTGACTCGCTATTCCCCAAATAAATATCATAACTGAGCATTTTGGCTAACAAGCAGTGCTACACAACTTAACTTCACAGTAAGTCCCATTGAAATAAATTGGATTTTTTTCTGAATAAACACTTTAGTACGTGTTCATAATGTATATTGAACAGAATGTTCACTCAGATATTTTTAAAAAAGAAATGGTTGTTCTTGCATGCTTACCAGTGCAGTCCCAAGTGGAGTTAAGTACTATGTGCTGTTAAATGGGCTCCCTGTGCACAACTGGCAAGCTGAACATCAAACTAGCAGGTGTTCAAACATCCCTAATAGACTTCAGGAGTGTGGATTTATGATGACACAATTAACAATAAAATTGAATAGAATAATATGCAGCCTGCCTATTAATTATGCTAATGCAGATTTGGAAAAAAAATGTAAATAGATATTGGCATATCTTAGAAAGCATTTCCTCCTGTCATAAAAAGACATGATAACTTACAAGGGAACCGTCTAAAGAACTTTCAAGAGATGGGTAGTAAATTCAGCACAGACGTCTTCTTCCCCACCGCATCATTAACTTATTGAACTCATTCCCACAAGAGGTATGATGGCCACTAGCTTGTATGGCTTTAAATTTTGTGGAAGAAAATAATAACCAATAACCGTTAGCCACGATTGCTGAATGGGACATCCAGTTCTGCGGGCCAGCACCAGTGAGAGGTTCTGTTCTCCTTTTGTGGGCCTTCCATGTCATCTGATTGGCTGCCGGGGGAAAGAGGAGGCTGGACTAGACAGATTGTTTGACTGGCAGGGCTCTTCTTACATTCTTAGGTCCTTAACTGCAAACCTAGAAGACTGTGCTAGCACTGACTGGAACCATTCTGCCACTTTCCATGGGGTGCTTGCATTTAACATGCCGAGTAAAATGTTTCAGTAACCCCATATCACACCATTTCAAGCAATTACTTCCCTAAAGCTCCAGATAACGTGACTTACGTCATCAAATGACCATAAGAAAATTATATGTAGGATAAATTGTCGACACTGATGGGGAAAAAAAGATAGGGAAAAATGGGCAACAAAACAAAATCAAGAACAGGGAGGCTTATCGCACCCAGTCCAGGAAACGTGTGGAAAACACCTTAAAAGCATTTGTCCTGGATGCGAGTTCCAATTTCCCCCCCGCACTCCTGCCCGTTCTAACGACTGAAACGTCTGCTTTCAGAGCGCACCTCCAATAAAATAGCGCACACACAAGAGAGAGGGGGTGTGGAGGGAGCAACATGTAATCGTGACGTTGCTTGGGTTCCCCTCTACCTCCCCCCCCTTGGCATTTTGGTGTGCCTGCGTGGGATCGTCGTTGCAACGGGACGATAGGACAATGGGCTCATGTTTTCCCCCTACGCCTCTAGTTCTCGCATGCACACAAACCTTTGTGCACAAAACAGAACTTTCTTATCAGATTGCATTTTAACCGACTAGTGAAACTAATGGGGGGGGAAGGTGCCCTAGAAGTTGGGTGGTTGGGAAAACAGAGGGGTCTTGCCATCAATCAGGACACAGAAGCAGAATAGGGAAAGTCCTTCTGCCTAGAGATTGGTGGGGGTGCACTAGAAGTTATCATCGTTTAAATAAAGGGGGGCGCTTGCAAGGGTACACTTATATTTCTCCAATTTACCAGAGACTGCCAGGAATGCTCGCTGTGGTGGTTTGGAGGTTAAGAAAGGGGTTTTTCCCCTCCAAAAACATGAAATTCCATTGAGGCTAGGTAGACAGCAGACAATTCCCCAATGTGATGGGGGGGGGGGAATGCTTGGCAATACAATCCACCCGCTCATGTTTAAGTGATGGTACAGTCCAAGCACAAACCAATCAAAAGGAGAGTGCACAGCTGAAATGGTCCCATCTGAGATCCTGTAGCCTGCTCTCTTCCATCCCCTCCCCCTCGTCTCCCTTGTTAAACTCACGCTGCAGGTGGTTTACCTTTCAGGGTTGGTTTTACCAATTAAACTTCCAGGAAGGTTGGAGGCTTGCTTTTTGGCTTCTAACTGTTTGGGACTTAGAAAGGAGCTGGTGGCAGCTACCAGGACTGAGGTGTGAGGATTCATATCTCAGGTTTTGTTAATTTTGTGTTAAAGCCACATCCCCAAACAAGAACCCACTGGGCTGGCAGTCTTGTGGCTTCTTGACAGTACCCCTTGCTCAGCTCTCTGATCTGGACCTGTGGCTCACCAAACCACCTTTTCTGGTGAAAGCTACATGTCTGACACTTGTACGGCTTTGATCAACACATCCCCTCCTGACAAAGCCAACAATTCACTGATGCATAATGTAGCCCAGCTGGTTGTCGACACTGTGGCCCAGAAATCAACCTCACTGGGGCCAAAACACTGGCTCCATATTACTGCACCAAAAGCCTGACCAAGGCAGGTAGAAATTGGTGCCTAGAATCACACCAAACTGGTCTTTCATGCGGCTAGTCCTTCAAAGTTCATCTGATCCTAAAGTCTACTGAGTTTCTTTAAAAACCACAACCGTAGCCTTATAGGCTAGTGCAGCCAACAGACGTCTAAGAAACCTAGCAGCTAACCCCTTCTTTCTCAAACAAATAGGAATTGTTGTCCATGTTCAACTAACAGGGGCCAAAATCATTCTAAACCTAAACCATCCCGTATGTCAACAAACTCCTTACATTGTCTTGCATAGTCAGCTTTTATGCCAAGAGGCAATGCCCCCATCACAGGGCCAGAATGGTGTAGTGGTTAAGAGCGGTGGTTTGGAGTGGTAGACTCTGATCTGGAGAACCAGGTTTAATTCCCCACTCCTCCACATGAGTGGCAGACTTTAATCTGCTGAACCTGATTGGTTTCCTCACTCCTACACATGAAGCCAGCTGGGTGACCTTGGGCTAGTCATAGCTCTCACAGCCTCACCCACCTCACAAGGTGTCTGTTGTGGGGAGGGGAAGGGAAGGTGATTGTAAGCTGGTTTGATTCTTCCTTAAGTGGTAGAGAAAGTTGGCATATAAAAACCAACTCTTCTTCTACTGCATTTTGATTCTCTGAAAGTGATCAATGGTGAGTGAGGCTTCTACTTAGTCCAGAACTTGAGCTATTACGCCGCACTGACTGTCTGTAAGAATGGTTTATAGATAAGGAGATGAGCTATATGAATTATTTGCTGCAAAGATTTTAAGCCATAGTTTTGAGTTAATCATGTTTTTGAAGAGAATAGTTATACAAAGAAAAGATACCTGTCCCCACATAAAGGTTATGTAAAGTGATCTGACATTTAAAAAGGCACAAGCTTATACATGTGTACATTATAATTTGTGCATTCTTCCTGTGAAACAATTTTATGAGAATATTGACAACTTTTAAAAATCTGTTTTCAAACTGTGATTGTTGGATGTTGGAGACAACGTGATGAAAATATCTGAGTAATGTATAAACATATTTTAATTCTGCTTGCTTGATTTTAATAATGATTTACTTAGGGCCTTGTTTATGAATGTTCATGCCACAATTTGCTAGCTTTTAAGGTGCCCTGGGGCTCTTTGATCTATTTGATATGAGAAAGATTTTTTCTATTTGTTATGAGAGAGATGGGAAAGCATTACCTTGTTGGTATCAATAAATGTTTGATTTCTGGACCTGCATCTTCTGTCCTTTTCTTGGATGCAGGAGAATGATACAGCATCTGCAATACAATTCCATAACATATGTACTTTATCGGGCAGGCAAAAAAAAAAGTACCATTTTATTATGAGACATTAAAATACTTCAGATGTCCAGAGATCTAAAGTGTCTCTCTCTTTTTATGTTAAGAAAAAAAAAACTTGGTACAAATACCTTGTGGACAGCAGTATGGTTATATACTGTACTGAAGCTCAGTTTGGTTTAAAGAAAAGCAGAGCTGAAAGTGATCACAAGTCTAAATGCACAGCAAAATATTAAAATAAAAGTATCACAGTGTTGACTCACTGATACCTGTTATTTATTTAAGACAACTTCCAAATCACGTTTCTTAATTTGAAACTTGACATTTTAAGATCTTAAGACTGTCCAGAAGTGAGTATGGCAAACATAAGCCCTACAGCAGTTAAAACATGAAATCACAGTTTTGAAGTTACTGAATGTAAGTAGAAGCAAGTGGGTTTACGGCAAAGATTTGGCAGACTCAGGGATGATTCTGTATTTGACAAAACTGTGGCACATACTTGCAAATCTGGAACAATCAATACTATATTAAAATTGCACCTCGTCTGAAAAAAAGACTTGGAATCACCATTAGTGATATTTCATATGTTGTATGCACTCAGTTGTTCATAAGCCTCTTCCTGATGCCTCTTCCCCTAGGCAGCCATTCAAAGAAGACACAAGAGAACAATTTGAGTTTAATTTGTTTATTTAATTAATTATACTGATTTGATTCATATTTTAAAAACATACTAACATATTTAAGCAGTTGGTCTGTACTAAGGCACCCTGCCCAGGGCTACCTTTTCTGGCAGACCCAGTCTGACTCCAAACACAGCCAGCATCTTCTGCTGCCTTTGTTTATCATCACCTAGACATAATGTGCTGAGAGGTGCCCAGCCCCAGCCCCCTCACTTGATGCACCACACAGCCACTACCAAGTCCAGAAAGATGTCGCTCAGCACCAAGGGTTGCTCCTTCCCAGCTGTACCCCACAACCCAGCCACTGATGTGCTATTCCAGACATACCCTCAACCACTCTGGATGTCTCAAGGTACTTGCCGATCATCCCTATTGTGATAAACCTGCTCAATCCCTGCCACACAAGGGGCTTGGCCTAGCTTAACACCCCTTGCTCCACCTACTAACTATACCCTTGCTTGCCACGAAGAGGATGGACTGGCCCATCACAAGCACCCTGATCAGGTTCCTTAATATGCCAACACCTGCAAGAAACAAAATGTAACAATTATCAAATAAATGAATCATAGGCCCCAGATGGCTACCTGCCACTCTGCTGGATTGCTCCCTGTGGCAGAAAAGATGACAGCTCTTCTGATATTAGCCTTAAAAGCCTGTGAATGCTAAGTGTTGATCCACTCGCTCACCTGCCCAGATCATTCCTCTCATAATAAATAAAAACATGGAGACTTTAATTATAACAGGAATAATCAGAGTGATCAATAATATTTTCATTTATTGTGATGGGATATTCTTAAATATCCATTTCAAGTGACTCGCACTTGTCTGATTTTTAATGTCACCAGGTTCTGTTCTGTATCTTTTCCTGCTACCTGAATGAACAACACAATTGTTGAGAATTGGAAACTACCTCTGCAGAGATTTCTCTTATACTTGCCATCAGAAGATTATGAAAATTAAGAATTAAGATACTGCTGAGATAAGGATAGAACAAACAATGAAATGGATGTGGCATTTTCTCTCTTTGTACAGTAACAGTGGAGACAATATACGTGTTCTCAATATCTACGGCATATAAGTTATTTTGGTTCTCCTGCTACCGCTAGGATTTTATGTCTATTTTTTAAATGTCAGCTTTTCCGTATTGTTGTAAAAGACACAATGCAATATAATTGCCTGTGAAGGTCACTGCAACATTTCAATAATATCATGAAGAGAATTTTGTCCTATGATCAGATAAAACATGCACTCAGAAAAGGAAAATACCTCAAGGTGAGTAAATGTTAAAAGAAAACAAATTCATATGTGGGCTAAACTAGCCCCCTTACAATCCAGTGGGGCTTTAGCGCTGTCTGTATAATACTTAATATATACTTTAAAACAAGTTACTTCATAAAGGAGTGCTGCTTATAACCAATCTCTATAAACACTAGAGATGATAAATAATTAGAAATAATTTACACTGTGGTATAACTCTTATTTCCTACTGGCTTCTACAAAGGCAGCAGAATGAAGCGGAAGAGACTTGAGACTGTACTAACTGAATGTCCTGTCACGAGGAGGTAGAAAATTTACACATGAGGAAGTAACATTGACGCCAACACAGTCAAATTACACTTGAACAACTTTAATCAGTGCTAACACCCTCTAGGAAACAACAACAATGTTATGGATGCATTCAGATGTCAAATAAACTATGGTTTGTTTGAACCGTACCCCACCACTCCTTGACACTTTGAGAAAACTTGTAGCCCATGGTTTCCTCAATGGCAAAGTAATTTCAGCTCAGGAAAGGGCATTGGGATTAGGATTAAGTCCTAGCTCCCCAAGCACTGTGATCCTAGCCCAAATCTGCCCATATCTGATCTGACAATCATGTCCCTAGCAAGGAATTTTCAATGCACTTTTTATTGTGTGGATCCAGAGAGGATGCAATGAAACATATAATGTGTAGTTAGGCCCTTGAAAGGGATGGTGCTAATCAATAAAACAGTTTTCCCCCCAGACATCAGAATAAACTGCAATTAACAGGTCACACACAAAATATGCTTTAGATCACAGTTTAGTGCCCACCAGCCCAATACAACCAGCCAACAACCAAGAAGCTAACCATTACATAACAAATACACAGAAATAGCAGCCTGCATTCAGGTATCGCAAAAAAGTGTAGTTTAATAAGAAAGTCTGCACATTTGCGAGTGCCTCTTTTCAGTTTCACCTTTCTATATTGTATCTCCCACATGGCATCCCAGAATGCCATAATTAACCTTTGTAGGATTTAGAAGAATAAAAAATAATGGCAATTGCAGACTCTTACCACGATGGGCAGATAATGATGTCAATTATGATGTCACATAATGATGTCAATGATTATTGATGCTAGTGTAACATTGATATAGTATATAGTTGGGACACAGTGCCAGTGACAAAATAGGAAGTAAAACAATGCCGCTTTCAATATAGCAGCACTAACAGTCACTTCATAAACATCCATGGCAATAATCTGGCCACCTAGCAAACATGATGATGTGCATTAGCAGTTTTGATTTGTATTAGCAGAAAATTACTGAAAGGTCCAATTTAATTCTGTCTACTGGTAACATAAAAGTGATGCCATTTAAGAGCAATGAACCACTGGAGATGAAATGGTGCTATGGAATTGGTGGGTTTCCAGTTTTAGTTACCCTTTTCATCCCAGCTTAATAACCAGTTTGATATGCTTTTAGTTTCCCCTTGCTGTATGCTAGTACAGGTAATGACATTTCCACATTTTCATTTTAGCTTCTAAAACCTAGGATGGTAGAGTTATTGATTTTTCTAAAGACATAGTGCACTCTTGGGGCTTCTTTTCTAATTGATTGCTAAAGTACGACATGATCAAAATAAAAGATTTCATGTCAAATCACTGAACACTAATCTGACATGAGCAGCTACCAAACCTATTGCATAATCATCAGATTTTGCACATTTTGCACAACCCTTGAATATGCAGCTATGAATCAATTAACAAAGTGCTGGGAAGTGCTGTGCTGACTATAGTTTAGCACCACATTACCATTTCTAAAATCAATAGTAAACTACATAGTAGTATTTTGTTCCCCAAAGCTAGCTAAAACAAGGTGTTCCAGAAAACATTCATGCAGGGGAACAGAGAAGGTGAATAATTTTCTCTGTATGCCCTTGTCTAATGACAATGATGTGCAGGTGAAATAATAAAGACTGATCTTCTTGATCTAAGCAATAAATGTGACAATGAAATTGGCCAAAATCCAAACAGGAGATAGGATTCTATGTTTGCTATCAAGGGAGGTTTCTGAATTGTTTTTACATGGAGATCCGTGTGCACATGTACTCCATATGATGCTTCTCACCCGTTGGAGGTGATGAAAAGTGTGGGTTTCACTAACATCAGGAACCTGATGAACCTCTAGAATCTGCTGAAGATACTGGTGCCATCATTAGGACTATACTGCCTGTGTGTGTATATACTGGCCAGAGAAAATAATGAGTCTGAGTTTATACATGACTGAATGATCACAGTGAATCTCTATATACCTAGTGCAGAAAACATGGCTTTCAAAGACATCTTAGCATCTTTTTATTTAAGAATTTTCTTTGCCTGCTTGTTTATGTCTTTAATATCCACATCCATCTTCCATGATCTTCTTTCTCACCATTCTTTTTACCTCCAATTTCAAAGAAATAGTTCTTTATCTTGGGAAAAAAATAACAAGTCCTCTTTTATATTTTTTTTACAGAGAATAAGAAAATAAGTGTGCAGTGTTTCAGTAAACAAGGATAAGGCACAACCTTGTTTTGCTTTATTCAAAATGTATGAAAAGCCATATTTGTTATGCTCACTCGCTGAAGATAATAGCACCTATTCATCTGTTCTTTTCTTATCTCTACAAAACAATGTGATGATCAAACACTGTCATGCTTTTGTTTTATCCTTTGAAAGCATCCTTCTATCTGCAGAGGTCATTATGAGTCAAGCGAATAGTTATACCCTTGAGCACCAAAGCAAACATTCAAAACATTTCACCTTTGAAAGAATAATGCAATGCCATACTTATTTGCCAGTATATTACATCATCAAAGAATTATGTTGTGTTGTGTTGTGTTGCATTGGGTAAGAAGTTTTCGTTGTAATATAAAAGATATATGCTAAATAATGTCATTATTAAAATAATATATTTCAACCCTTACAATCATTTGGCTGAAATACAAATCTCCAGGCTTATTTTTTTTTTATTTGCTGTCAAATTTATAGTCCACCCTCCTTCTCAGCCAGGTTGTGATCAGTGCGTGCATACTATACCTATTCTTTTAAAGCAATTAAGATTTATTTATTTTTTGCTGCATCCTCAGCATAATTGTTTATCTTTTGGAGCATAACAGAAAATCTAAATCATGAATAATGTAACTAATGTATAACTAATGTATAAAAAAAGATGCTAAATATCTATCCGAATTAAGGGAACAATCTAATCCGTTGCCTGCATAACGGAATGCATGCATGAAGTTCTGGACACATACACACATGCTCCATGCTTTCAAAGGTAATGAGTTGGTGGCAAGGAATCTCACTTGTGAACCAGTACATGCAGTAAAAGAGGAGAAGAGTCATGTATTGTTTTATGGCTGCTTGTCTGTGGTTTTAAACACTCTGACTCAATCAGGTTGCTTCAGTTCTCTGCAGTTAAAACTCATGGAGAATTACTTGCACATTACTTATAGAAAATCTGTCATTACTAAAATTACATTTTCTAGGCACTAAACATATGCACTGAAAAGGTTTGGAAATGGAAGGACTTTGTTTGTATATGAAAGACAAATGAACAAGCAGTTTTAGATAATATTAGAACATGGCGCAGAGTGGTAAGCTGCAGTACTGCAGTCCAAGCTCTGCTCACGACCTGAGTTCGATCCCAACGGAAGTTGGTTTCAGGTAGCCCTTTGTATGCCCTGAAGTCTTTTATCCAATTCCAGCAATGCACTTACACAAGGCAGAGGGAGATAATTTTGCCCTGTTACCCCTCCTCATTGCAACCCGTTGATCCATGTCACATTTTGTTCAGGATCTCCTAGACTATGGAAGAGAAAAGCAGGGGAAATCCTCTAGCACAAACTCCTTCAATTTATATAGACAGCGTATCCAGATTAAATATTGTCACTTAATTTGATTTTATTTATTTTATTATGTTTTACTTCCTATATCCTACCTTTCTCCCCAATGGGGACCCAAAGAAGTTTATATCATTCTTCTCTCCTCCATTTTATCTTCACAACAATGCTGTGAGGTAGACTGTGCCGAGACAGAGTGTCTGGCCCAAGGTCAACCAATGAGCTCCCATGGCAGTGTAGGGATTCAAAGCCGGGTTTCCCAAATCCTAGTTCAATATTCTAGCCACTATACCACATTGGGTCTCAAGATTTTTGATCTCATTATTTATAAATAATATATAATGAAGCTGACTCGGAAAAAAATCATAGGAATCCATTCTAAAAATGGGAGTTTAAGTGGATATAATTTTAGAGTTATTGTTTGAAGTATTTTAATAGCATCATGGACCTCGTCAGAGAAATAAAGGTTTGCTGAAGTAATTGGGACTAATCTGATTTTCTTAAAAGAAAAGATTCCTTAACATGGACTAGAGGGGACTAGAGCAACTGCCCTATGAGGAGCGGTTAAAACGCTTAGGGCTGTTTAGCTTGGAAAGAAGGCAGCTAAGGGGAGACATGATAGAGGTCTATAAAATGATGTATGGTTTAGAGAGAGTGGACAAGGAGAAGCTTTTCTCCCTCTCTCATAATACTAGAATGCAAGGCCATCTGCTGAAGCTGTAGGGTGAGAGATTCAAAACTGATAAAAGGAAGTATTTCTTTATACAATGCATAGTTAAATTGTGGAACTCCCTGCCCCAGGATGTGATGATGGCTGCCAACTTGGAAGGCTTTAAGAGGGGAGTGGAGGGGTATTCATGGCTACTAGCTAAAATGGATACTATTCATGCTGCATACCTATTCTCTCCATGATCAGAGGACCAAGCCAAGTATATTAGGTGCTGTGGAACACAGGCAGGATGCTGCTGCCGCAGTCATCTTGTTTGCGGGCTTCCTAGAGGCACCTGGTTGGCCACTGTGTGAACAGATTGCTGGACTTGATGGGCCTTGGTCTGATCCAGCATTGCTTTTCTTATGTTCTTATGATTCTCAGATTTCTTTATTATTATTATTATTATTATCCAAACTGAATTTAGGAGCAGACTAACATAGCTTTCATTGGCCTACAGGTTACATTTTCTTTCCAAATGAAATCTTTTGAAAAAGGATTTGATTTAGAGATGAAGGATGACATGTCATTTGTAATTCTTACAGTCCTAGCAGGCAGCATTATAGGCAATAATAACTGAATCTGTAGATGGTCATGTTGATGTTTTAAAACCCAGAATGTAGAAGATAAAATAACATGTTTCCAATTCACTTTCTCTGTTCTGGGAAGATTGGCTTAAAAAAATACGTAATGTGTTTCAGAAGTAGAAAATATGGAACTGCGATACTCTTTCCACTGCACACGAGCACTTGTTTCCCCTACTGTTAATTCGTTGGAGATCCAATGTAATTGTAACACCATTACATTCTCTAAAATGGAGGAGATTGACACAGTATTATTTTGTTTCTCCTTTATACTCCATTCCTGTTGTTCACAAATCTGACCACATATATCCCCAAATACTACCAAATAATATCCTGATTTTGTTAGTGTATCTGGTTTCTGATTCTCTTTCCATGTGAACCAGAGATACATAAAAACACAGTGGATTTTTTGCTTTAGTTATTTAACAACAGCCCAGCTTATGATTTGGCTGACTATCAAAAAGTAAAACTGGTATAGGATAATATACTAAAATATGTAAAGTAGTCTTACTATTGTTTTTTCCTAAGGGCAAGGAGAGGTGGCTGGGAGGAAACAAAGGGAGGCACAAAAACACACTGAGACCGGGTGGACTGAAACAGGCCACAGCCTTATTGATTACAGCCGAAGGAGCATTGGGGTGGCATAGGACATGGTTCCAGGCACCAGGCAACCCACCTGATGTTCAATGAAATCCTTCCCCTACCCGCATGCCAGGGGTTAATCTGGAGTGGCAGACAAGTAGTCACACATGGGCACAAGCTTCGGCGTGGTTCCCCTGCCACTTGGAAGTGGAGCTGGGTTACAGCCCTCAAGCTGGGCATGCTGCTGTAAGGCTCGACCTCCAAGACCCCTTAAGGAGGTCCCCACCTGGGGGAAGGTTGGCACTCAGGCACAGCCTCTCCCAAAATGAACCTGGCCCAATGCCTGAAACCGCCACCAGAGCTGGACAGATACTATCGAGCTCCCACCAAAGCTCTTACAGTCGCAACCAAGAAAGATGAGCATCACAGATCCCATGGAGCCAAATGTCCTGTCCCCAGCAATACAGGTGCACTCCATTTGCTCTAAAGAGAGTGGCTTGCTGGAAAGTAATGTCCAGGTGAACAATGATGACATTCCCAACGGCCTCCACAAACTGCCCCATGATCTTGCTCACTTTCTTCTTGGCACCATCAGCCTTGCTGGGGGAAATGGCTCCCTGCTAGTCATGCCTTTTGAGTAGCTCTGACCAAAAAAAGCTGTGTGGGGGAAAGCTGGGAATGCAGGGCCTGAAGGTCTGCCTCCATGGCTAGAGCGAGGTCCACTCCTTTTCAGCGGGGAAGGTCATTCTTCCCCAGCTGCAACATGGCATCAAGTGGACCCAAACAGGCAATGGTGCAAGAGATGGCTTGGTGAAGGGAGGCCCAGTGCATTCCTTTCTTCCCATCCTGGAGATCTACTGTTGGCCTTCCAGCCCGAATGACATTTCCCAGCTTGTTGTTGAAGCACAGCAGCCTGCCCAGAACACAATGCTATGACCAACTCTCTGGACGGTCTTGAGGAACCTTGGAGAAACAAAAAAGAGGTGATATTAATGGAGGACATTCCTGGGGGTGAATTCTAGTGGCCAATGGCTTAAATATGGGCAGGGGACAGGCTCATCTCAGCAGCTGAAGTGGCCACACAAATTCTAAAAGTGTATGCTCCAAATTCCCTATGTTGAAGGCCAAGGGCTGCCAAACACTTCCACATGACATAGGTGAACTGGAATCTGGTGTGATAGATGCCATCAACATGGGGGGGCAAGACTGGAAGGCCACAGTGCCAGGTGTTTTTTGATGGCCAGGACAGCCTGGAGGCACAAATGGGACCCCCGGCCCCTCTGGTCTGTTCTGGATTTCCTCAGGGTCAGCTGCAGTAATGACACTGAATGGCAATGTCCTGTAGCTCAAGGACCTAGCATTAGCTACATGCCAGGAGGCTGGAATGAGCTCACTGAACTGGAAGTCCACCAAAAGGCTAATGTGAACGTGACCTGGAAAAGGGTGGTCTCAAAATCCTATCAGCAGACCATGGGGAGCTGCTGAAGAAGTGTGGCCAAAACAGGGAAGGTGATAGGCCTTTGGGCATCTGGACCAGGGGTTGAGAGCCTCCTCCAGCCCTCAATGGCCTGATAAGTAGTAAAGGAATGGCAGGAGTTGGGGAAGCCATTGGCTTTGCTATAAAAGGACATTGCTGCAAAGTGGGTGGCCATAGTCCTTGGTGACAGACCCTATTTCCTCAGGGAGGTAAGGTACTGAAGGACCATGACCTCAGATGCTGGCCAAAACACACTGCCTCAGTGAATGAGGAGAAAGCCAGGAAGACAGCAGCTGTCCATGAGTAAGAATGCCATGAGAGTGGACTGATGGAATTAAATACTCCCTGCAAGATCAGCAGCTGCCAAGTGCCCACAGGTCCTCTGGGAAGAGGTTCGGGTAGTGATTCATGTCGGGGGGTAGAGCGCAGAACATGTCCTCTTGAGAGTGAGACAAGGGATCAGACATGTTGTTAGCAGCATCTGCACTATCTGGCTGAAAAAGAGATGTTAGTAGACAGGCATATGATGACAGACCTGTACACCAGGATCATGTCCCACTCAGAGCATGAGGTTTGATGGTGGATGACTCAAACCACAGCCTGATTATTGCATCAGAAATGCACTGTCCTATCTTGAAGAGGTTCCCCTCAAATGGTGATTGCTACCAGTATAGGAAAGAATTCCAGGAAGGTGAGATCCCTCAGAATATCAGAGCCAGCCTAGTGGGTGGGCTACTGCTGTGCACACCAGCCACCTCTGAAAGACACACCAAACCCAAAGCTTCCTAATGCATCTGACTGGACCTGTAATGAGATGACCAGATCCAAGGGGGTCTGCCAAATTGAAACCCTGTTAAAGTTGGAGAGGAAGGAGAGCCAGACTTCCAGGTCAGTCTTCATGCCCCAGGATGATCCTGCTGTGGTAGTGGGGGGAATAAGTGCCAGCTATGGATTTTGGCAAGATGGATGCAAAAGGTACGCTCTAGAGAAACAACCCTGCAAGCGAAGTTCAGGTGCCCCAGGAGAGCCTGAAGCTCCCTTACGGTGCATTCCTGAGTCACGCCGGCGGCCCACACCAAAGTCTTCAGGAGGCTGGCGAAGGCCTATGCCGGCGCAAGGGCCCACAGCACCGGTGTCCAGGAGGCGCATGCTGGTGTTTGTGGCCCCAGTGCCGGTGTTCCGGGATGGATGCTGGTCTCCGGCTGCTGGCGCAGCAGCGCCAGGCCTGAACACTCAGACCACTAAAATGTCATTTGACAGCTGCGTTTATCATTTGATAAATGTGATTACGTGAACTGTGAACCATACCTGAATCCCATCACGAAAAATAAAACTGAGCGTTTTCTGTTCTTTCTCTGAGGCACTCATTTCCCCTGAACATTATGATAGAAGATGGTACAGAGTCATTTGGGTAGCTTTCTGTCAACAGAGTCTGTTCTTATGAATTAGAGATTGCTGATCATTGTCCAGTTACATTGTCGACAACCAAGATAAACATCAGCCCAGTGGCTTGGATAGAGGAGGGTGATACCGACAGCTGTGGAAAAGCTGCGTAAGAACATGCATGCCCCAACAGTACACTTTGTAACTATTTCAAGTGTTGGATTGTTTGATTGAGAAAGCAAACATTTTTGAGTGTTCAAGAGGCCTGCTTGCAATTTATGATCATACTGTCTCAAGCAGAGGAATGTTCATATCTTGGGGAAAGCAACTTCTACTTACTACTGTTTGGCACTACAATATAGAATCAGTGTATTAAAATGTTGCCAAGGCAATTTGAAGTAAATGATATGCTGGGGGAGAGGGAAGGTGGATGTACTCATGGAACTGTCATGAGATCAACAACCATACTCTAAACAGCACAAACAATATTCCAGACTTTTGGAGCAGATGATTAAATAAGCAACTGTAGGTGACAGAACAAGGAGCTCTGAATAAATAGTAGAAGACAGATCTATGAAGACACTTCTGCATTGATTTCTTTTTGCACGATACTGATTAGTACCATGTATTTCTTAGCCTGATGCCATACACCACTGCACACTGCATGCCTAGGTTGCTAGGTGTATTTTTTAATTCCTTTCCTATCTTGCCTTTCTCTCCATATAAAACTCATAAAATGGTCAGCTATCAATCAACCAATGGTAATAATGAAAACAGCAGCATAACAAACCTCAATATATAGCAACAGAAAGTCTAGCACCAGAAATCCAATTGCACATACATAACCAAATCGATTGCCACCCTGGTCAAAAGCATGTTGGAACAACCGAGTCTTAGGGTGTACACACCCGACAAGTGTTATGTCATGGGTTCCCTACCAAACTTGCAGTCAGACATACAATAGGAAACTCACCTCAAAAAATGCTTGTTTGCTCAGCACTGCAAGGGAGCGCTGCAAGGGAGTAGTAGAAGGAGCTTCCAGTTTCCCTCTTACCCCCCTTTTGCCAGCACAAAGGGAGGCAGGAGGCTTTTGTCCTCAATTCTGGCTCCTTATGCCAAACAAAATACATGTGGAGCCAGATAAAAGGAGTGAACCTCCCCACCTCCCTTTCTGCTAGAGAAAGCTGTGTGGAAGGGAAACTGGAAGCTCCTTCTTCTCTCTCACAGCTCTCCTGTGCAGTTCCCCTGATGCACATCTGATTGTGAATCTGCAGAACATTTTTTTTGGGGGGGGGGACTGAGGAGGTGGGTTTATATCAGCAGAACCTGTCCGTAGTAGGTGCAGCCCTCAGTGGGTATTAGCACAAAAAAACCCTGTGCCACACTACGTTTTCCTGGAACTTTTTAATGACCTTTTGAACCTGAAACCCAATTGACAGCCTGGCTCTCACAAATACCTGGAGGATGGGGGTGACCCTTTTGTGGGCCCATACAATTGGACCCCTGTCTCAAACTTCACCAAACTTCAGTGTCCATCTAAGGAGAGTCCCTTGCAGCTATGCTTAGGGTTGTCAACCTCCAGGTAATAGCGGAAAATCTCCAGCCAATAGAGTTCACTTCACCTGGAGAAAATGTCCGCTTTGACAACTGGACTCTATGGCATCGACATCCCCTCCCCAAACCCCGCCCTCCTCAGGCTCTGACTCCAAAATATCCTGCCAATGGCAAAGAGGAACCTGGCAACCCTAGCTATGCTGCAAATTTGGTGACTCTACTTCAAAAAAGGGCCTGCCCGGAGCTACTGAAATAAGTTCCATAGACTATAATGAACCGATTTTGGGGGAAAAACCTGGAAATAAAGACAAGTACCCATTTACTGGTATGGGTATTCAACAAAAATGGGGCCAATAAATCTGAAATTTAACAGGTTTTTTTTTTTTTTTTTTGCACACCCCTAGTCTGGTCTGTGCTCCAAATACTCCGTGAAAACTAAGCCCAACAAAGTAGGTATGACCAACAACAAAAGAGATCCCATATTGATATGCTCTGATTCCTTCCCTAGTTAGAAGCTGAGCCATCAAAAATCAGATCATTCTCAGATAATAAGGATTTTTTAAAAAAAAATTAAAAGGAGTGAATGTGTGAGATTAAGAAGTTTTTAACACTGGCTCTGCTTAAGAACATCGCTGTCCAATTTGGTGTGTGAAACACACTATCATAGTCAGCAGCTGCTGTGTAACTGGCCCAAATTAAACAAGTGGGTGAATGTAAATCAGCCAGGCACATCAAGAAAGGAGGTCAGGGTTGAGGTTATAAAATGAAGAAATGTCTGAAGCTTGCATCCAAATTAAACTTGCTAATTGTCAGCGCACTTGAGTCTTTCTCACCACAAAAATTAAGAAAATTTAATAGGGTCTAAATTTCCCTGGTGTATATGTGACTGGTCCTGTTGACATCAACATTAATGAAAATGACAAGTCTACTGGACTATTTCCCAGTTTCATGGCCATTGTGCCAGCAGATGCTTTTTGGCTCAAGTGACACCATTGGATGCATTGTGGGTCTAGTGTTTGAACTGGACCAGGCAGATTACACACTTGTCACAACCTCTTTCAGTCTCATTTCAGGATGCCTCAGGCTTTTCTTTTGGAAGAAGGATCTGTTTTGATTATCTGCCTTTGGAAGTAGCTAAACCAGTAGCATTCTTTTGGGAAGCCTACCACTGAAGGTTAATATGATATGTTAAGAGACCACTTTGTCAATGACCTACAAATACATGCACAGGATTTTTTTCCAGTGAATATGAAAGACTAATTCATAAATTTCCTTATTTGACTTCATCTTCTATAATTGTGGTTGTACACAGATGGTCACCAGATGAAGCAGAAATGAAGACAGTTGGCATGCTGATGGCAGAAAAATCAGACTCCAAGTGGCAGTATTTGTGGCAGAAGGAGCCTCTGAATTTTTCTGAATGTACTATGTGTAGGGCATGAGAGTAAGGAGAGAAGCAACTTATTTTTTTCCCATTTCCAATATTTGAGGACTAATAATATGATTAACATGAAATGTCTCTATCTGTAGATAAACTTTTCCCCCTTACTGTGAGCAACTTCTGTATTGACTTTTTAGAAAATATGAGTGTCTGATTTCATTGGCAAATGGAACACGATCACACGGAGAAACTCTGCCTTTACTTAACTCAGAAGGTGAGAGGTATACGAAAAGGGCTTCTCTAAAATATTTCAATGGATGGCATGTTTACGCAAGAGGAGATAATCCCTCAGTTATCATGGGGCCAGATTATATAGGACTTTTAAGTTTTAAAACAGCACTTCGAATCGTATCCAGAAACAAGCTAGCAACCAGTTTAGCTCTTCAAAGACAAAGACCACTCTGATATGACTGTTACCATGCAAGCTAAGCAGTTTTGGGCCAGGTAAAGTTTCGAAGGGTTCTTCAAGGCAGCCCCATGTAGAGCACTTTCCAGTAATCAAGCCTTGACTCGATACAGGATGTATTCTTGTGCTATAACGTTGACCATGTATTGAGAAAATGTTTATCACTGATCTTTATTTCTATTATGTTATGTAAGTGCCATCAAGTTGCCACTGATTTATGGTGACACCAGCAAGGGGTTTTCATGACAAATGAGAAGCAGACATGGTTTACCATTGTCTTCCTCTGCAGAGTCTTCCTTGGTGATCTCCCATCCAAGTACCGACCCTGGATAACTGCCCAGATCTGATGAGAGCGGGCTATACCATGCTGCCTTCCCCCTTATTTCTATTAGCAATGCATGTAGGGCCTCAGCTGGCAAAAAGTACAAAAGGTAAAAAGTACAAAATTACTTTAGCATACCAACTCAAATAATGCTCCACCCCCAAAGACAGGAGATAAAAGTGGACCCTGATTTGATAGGAAAAATAATTCTGATGCTCCAGAATAATGAATATTTGTAGAATCTGTTTTGTAATACATAATCTGTGCAAGAAAAATATCATGTTGAAGACACTAATTGCTGATTAGTAGGACTAGAAGCTATCCACTAACTATCTTGATTGGTTGAGTGAAGTGGGATTTCAAGAAAGAAGAGACATGTGGAAGCAGAATGACAGAGGAAACCAAGCTTGGCCTGTGATCTGAGCATTGAACTGAACAGAATTACTGCAGTATTAGCTAGTACTGCTGAGTTTGGAAATCTCTAAGCAGCTTTGGCTGGCTTGTAGAGATCCTGCATCCCATTTGTTAAAGCTCAGTCAAGACTCTAAAACCACTCTGGCCAGAGAAAGGTGATATTTTTCAGAGACTTGAAGGGTGATGGACTAGAACCACTTCTGCCTATACATTGGATAATTCTACTGTTATCTCTACTTAGAAGTTGAACAGTTTTGAGTCTGCAGAGTAGTAAAGGTAGTGGTGTTTCGGCACTTTTGTCATATGGTTGCATTTGTACCTGCACAAGAGGTGAAATTGACTCTTCTCAGAGACCACAGTTTGTCATGGCCAGTTGCGGACTGAGTCTAAAAAAATTGGTGGCCAGGAGACAAAAGGGGCCCACCCACAACTATAAGGCTATCATGTAATTTTGATAAGAAATAAAATTTTCAAAAAATACATGTGGAAAAAAGGAACTTCTATTATAGTTTCAAGCTACCAAAAGATCATTAACATTTTTAACATATTGTCTAATGTTTAAGGGGGCCCACTTCATCAGGGGCCCACAGGGCCCACTTGCCATCGGGCAAGCTGACACCCTGGCCAGTCCGCCACTGGTCATGGCAGTTAATTAAATGACTCAGGGGAACGATGATTTCTTTAAGGATATGCCAAAGCACACATGCATGAAATGACACTTCTAACATAGACTTACATGAACACCAAAGAGTAACAATTTTTTTAAGAGCTTATCATTGGCTCAGAGACTGTTTTACTCACAGCAAAGGTATGTGGAAGGAGGGGTACCAGGAATCCCACTGAGCTGTGTGAGACTGCACCTGCATGAAATGCTGTCAATTGCACTTACTTGTACTATTGAGATATATGGCAAGTGGAAAGTAACACACCAAAAAGGCTGAAGCTGCTCATGACCAGCCAAATGCTCAATGAAAAATCAGTTATCTGCTTGTGACCAGCAAGCAAAAAAAGAGCCCAAGTGGTGAGTGATCTGTCATCCATATTTACAAGCCCACTGAAAGTATGGGCTTTAAAAAAAATTCATTAATCCCCACCTGGAATCTTACTATCCCAACAAGAAGCACAGGACAGGTACAAGGGCTCTTCCTAACAATATTTACTTTCTGTTCCTTGTTTGTGGGAAATCAGATCCGGAGAAGCGGCAATGGTAGATCTCTGTCAGTTCCGCCCCACCAGCCTTCTCCAGGGTTCAGAGCAGGCTGGTGGGGAAGATATGAAAGCAATCCACCCCCTGCCACTTCTCCAGAGCTCGGAGAAATGGTGGGGGTGGATTTCTGTCAGAGGCAGGTAAGTAAGGGGCTGGGAAGAGAGAAGGGAAGGGGGGAAATGGCAGTGGGCCAAAGCAGCCCGAATGATGTCAAAACATTCGGCATTATTCGGGATCCACTTTTTCGCCTCCCTTTTTCCACACTGGTAAAAAAACAAAGCAAAAACAAAACAAAAATACCCAAAAGGTATTTTTTATGGTTTTTAAATTTTGGTATATTGACATGCACACCCCTATCCAAGACATCCAGCAAAGCAAGTGGCAAACATAGACAAACATCATGACAGTCCATCAACAAAATCAAATGCACACATACAGGATACACAAACACAGGATAAAAACAACAGGGTAAAAATATAGCCGCATCTGCCAAAGCAGTTTATCGTCCAACAAATGTCCTCTGAAAGACAACCATTTTACTCACCCGTCTGAATGCATTGTGAAGGTGCTCTCTGCATTCTGGTGGGGCATTTCTACCGATTGGACCAATCACATAAAACTCCTGTGACTTGGTGCCATATGGACAATCCTAAGAGAGGATACCACAAGATGGCTGCCTGAAGAATACAGCTGGCATGTGAGAATATACCAGGAGAGATAAAGTATTATTTCTTTCCTCCAAAAGAAATTGTGTAGTAAATTTCATGTAAAACATGCTGCCTGCTTTGTGCCTTGATACTAGGTCAGCTGGTAGGATTGCCAACCTTCAGATACTAGCTGAAGATCTCCTGCCATTACAACTGATCTCCAGCTGATAGAGATCAGATCACCTGGAGAAAATGGCTGCTTTGGCAATTGGACTCTATGGCATTGAAGCCCTCCCCTCCCCAAATCCCACCTTCCTCAGGCTCCTCCCCAAAAACCTCCCACTGGTGGCAAAGAGGTACCTGGCAACCCTATCAGCTGGACTTGAGGGTTTTTTTATTTAGAAATATGTATAGTTAACTGTGCAGAAAGATCTGTGCAGAATGAGTGCTATGTGTGCTGCGATTCACAGAGAGAGAATAGCTGAAGCTGAAAACCCTTCCTTTGCATTCAAAGTTAGCCCTAAGCATGAAATACAATTCCAAAAAGACTTATTTAAAGCACAAAAGGATCTAATCCAATCCCTATTAAAAACCTCTACAAATTAGTCCTAAAGCTAGGATTTCATGTCAAGGATTTTCAAAGGGCTTATATATCATAAAAATGTCAAGGACATTATTCCTTTAGATATTGGAATAAAGGAGTACCATGCTGAAAACACAGTATGACATGCTCAGTTATAAGAATACTGAGAATGAACAATTCCTGCAAAACAACCAGGACTTGAAGGCCATCACACTAGTCTTTGTTAATGCTTTCCTGAAAATTAGTGGTCTCAATAGATGGTAAAATGTGCCATCAAGTCACAAACAACTCATGGCAGCCCCATGAAGTTCCATCTCATGGAGCTTTCAAAGCAAGAGATTAGAAGAGATAGTCTGCCATTGCCTTCCTCTGAATAGCAGCTCCAGTCTTCTTTGGTGATCCCCAATTCCAGTCCCAACCCAGCTTAGATTTCAAACTCTGGCAAGATCCAGCTAATCTGTGCTATTTGGGTTGATATGCTCACTAGATTGTACTTGACAAGTCTTACCCTACAACTGCATGTAAGTCACAAATGTTGAGTGCAAATTTGGGATTTAAGCCCTTTCTTATCTTAAGACATTTGAGCCCCCATTTCAGATGACAAGAATCCCAGATCCCAAACTCCAGTCCCGCTGTTCCTTAAAGTTTGATCAAAATCTTAGTGGGATTTAAATGATCTCACTCAAAGTAAATAAAGAAGTCTATGGAATTTGCCACACATCATAATTTCTAATTTTCTACCAGTCCAATCCCCTCAAATCTTACTATTTTGGGAAAAAAATATTAGGATTGGGAGGCAGGAACATAGATTCTCACCCCCATGTTTCTTTATTTCTGAGCATTAGCAACTTTATATGCAACCAACTACAGAGATCCCATCAGTTAATCATTAGATTAGCTAGACTAATTACAGTTTTCCATACCTGACAATTCCAGGGCTCTGACTGGAATTATCTTGAAGTGTTATTTGTACAGGGCTTTTAGTATTCTGACAATGCTGCTTCATTGCTGCCAAACCCCTGAGATATAATAGCTATAATGCCTTTTATCTGACTTCCACTTTCTTTCAATAAAGAGAATGAAGTAGTATATGCTTTGAGTGATATAAACCTATCACAATGGATAACATCGGAATGACAGAGCTCAACACCTGATAAAAATCGGGGACTGTCTGATCAAAAGCCTAACAGATATATTCATCTGCCAAATACATTGCTTCATGTTACCAAGTAGATTGACTTGCATAATTGCTGTTGTCAGTGGATTTGAGCTGTTCAAATGCTAAGTTCCTTACATTTTTAAATTTAATATTAATTGCAAGGTAACACGGAAGTCTTCGATAATAATTGTAAACAAAGATAAAAGTAGTACACTTATAGACTGGCACAGAAATTTTAATATTAACTTCCGTATATAAAGGAAACCATTAATGTGCCAGTTTTGAATTAAACAGAGGGAATTACACTGACCTACCAAATACCCTTTTGGGAAACATGTGTTTGGTGTTGGGCTGTTGCCGCTCCAGGGCTAGGCTGTGGAGGAACCTCGTGTCCCTACTTTAACAATTCAATAACCACAAGGCATTAACAAAGTTTGAAACATTTGTTGGAATAACATAGGCCACAACTTATTTATTTATTGGCTACAGCTGTGCTGCATGGTGCTGCATAGCCTGGAACAGGAGCATCGGCTGACCCCAATGTGGCGTGATGCTTGCACCCTACTCTAGAGAGCCTGCTAGGAGTAGCAGGGATGGCAGTGCAGGGAACTGACCTAGGCATGAGCCACTAGGTGTTCCCCTGCCACCTGGGAGAAGGCCCCTTACCGCCCCCGATCTGGGCATAACCATGCACCTGGTCTCTCCCAAAATCCCTTAATGGGATCCCCCATGAGAGAGGAAAGGGGCACGCAGGCCGCTCTCCCCCACAAACTGAATCAGGACCCCATGCAGAACCTCCTAAGTTGTGACAAGGGCAATAATACAAAAACATCACAATTAACCAAATAACTCCATAATTGGGTGAGGTGGGTGGGCCAAAGTCAGAAGCAAGCTGAGAGCTAGCTGACCCGAGTGAGCTCCTATATGCTAGGCAGTCGGACTTGAGGGAAAACTTCTCTTCCTTGTCCGACTGCCTGGCATAGATCCTTACCCGGCCCTGACTGGTTCGTTTGAACCTATGCCCCTGAAAGCCGATTGGCTGACAGGGGGAAGCTGCCAGGCACGCAGAACTGAAGTTCTCTGACTCACAATGTTCCTAGGGTTCGCCTGTTCGCCAGGAACAGCATTTTGGGGAGCATTTCATGTTGTAGCAGAAGGAGGAAGGTGTGACAGATACAGGGTTAAATGTAGACTCTGAGACTGAGGAATTCTGTCAGCCAATGCCAGCAGGCAGTGGGCATTGTTTGGTGAGCTGACAGGGAGTCTTCTCTGAAAGAGGAAGAAGATCAGGATGTTTTGGCTTTGAACTCCCAAACTGTGCATCTCTTTCTCATGTTCCCACTGAAAATACTGTTCTTCCTCTCTCCTCTCCATTTGTGCTTGGATTTTGGCCAGCTAAATTTCTTTTTCAGCTTCAGTCCTGGCTGCTTCAATCTTAGCTTTTTCTTTTTCCCTCTCAGCCTCTATCTTAGCCATTTCTTTTTTTCATTTTCATCAGCTCTAATTCCTGATTTGGGTTTTCTCCCCCCCCCCCCCGGCTGGGTATCACCCTGTTGATCTCCTGTTTTGCATGGACCAGGCATTTTAATTTTCTGAGGTAAAAGTTGTTCTTGTGAGGGAAAAGTTTATTGAGATGTTAAAATTATTTAGGCTGGGACTCAAAAACATGGTTATTTTTGTATCCCAGCCTAAATAATTTTAACATCTGAATAAACTTTTAACTCACGAGAACAACTTGTAACTCAGAAAACTAAAATACCTGATCCATGCAAAACAGGAGATGAGGGACACAAAAAATTGAGGCCAGGGAGAAGAAAGCCAAGATTACAGATTTTGATCTTGGTTATGAAGGCCAAAATGAGAAACAGGATCATAAAGCATGAAGTAAAGAAGCTCCAGTCATTTCGATGGTGTGCATTCGAATCCCACCGCTGCCACCAATAATTGTCAGGGTTTAGCTTCCCTGAACCCACAAGCTTGCCACAGTTGTTATGTGAGGAGAAAGTTTCAATTGGCTGTCCTCAGATGTAATTAAGAGGCTTAGAGGCTGTAGTTGATTTTATAATAACAAAGATAATCCAAGTTTGTTATGTATAGAGAGGTCGATAGATTGATAGCTTTACTTCAAGACAGGCACAAAACTCAGTTTGTTAGGAACAGTTCAGATCTTGGATGGCTACAACTTGATATACAATGCTAAGATGGTTACAAGATACAGCACAGAACTATCTTACAGCACAGACTCTTCAATCTATTCAGTAAATATTCAGGCTTCATTCAGTATAGGTTATAATCAGTGTGGACTTGGTCTACCCTAGCACAGGAAGGAAGACCCTACCGATCTCTCTTCCCTGGAGAACACTGGAGAATGGAGGTTTATCCACAACCTCTCCCCTTGTTCCTCCCTCCTCAGATTTATCTTCACCTTGTGGAAAACAAATCTTTCCTCAAAACACTGAATTAGGAGTCGCTCTATTTCAAGAGCCACCTCCCACTTTGTGACTGATGAAAGGGTTTTTCTTTCTACCCCAATCTCCCCTTTGTCACCATTCAGGTTTGGTTTATGTAAGCTAGGTAATATGTGAACACAGGTTCTAAGAGTCTCAACACACAACTGCACAGTTTGGGAGTTCAGAGACAACAGATCCAGATCTTCTCCCTCCCTCAGAGGAGACCCCCTGTCAGCTCACCAAACTCCTCCCACTGCCTGCTGGCATTGGCTGGCAGAATTCCTCAGCCTCACAGGCTACATTTAACCCTGCATCTATCACAGAAGGCCATAGAAAATAGCAAATAAAGTAACACTTGGACAGTAGCCTCTGAAACAGTTCATATTTTGCACAACTTTTCTAACAACGATCCAGTTGTCAAATACCCAAGCTAGGGTTCCTTTGTGTTCTTTCATCTTTTTGATATTCATTGTAAAGTTATATCCTTCCTGTATATGACCCTAGAAACCTGCAGTTTATCCTGATTATGTTTACTGTTCTGTGACCTGATAAAAACTGGGCTGAATTTGTATCCTAAAATGTTATTTTGTAAAACTCCTCCAAATTAAATTATGAGCATTGTCATGCAGGAAGTACTGTAATTAAATAGACAATACTTTGAGAATGATCCTCATGATTAGCAGTCCTTCATGCTCACATGTAGTATTTGAGGCAGTATGACTTGACTTTTGTATTAAAGTCCTTGGTCATGAGGCCTAACCATTAAAAATTCTCCATTCTCCTTTGCTTGTTCACTGACTTTATACAAAAGACCTCACGATCCTGACATTGTATGTCTTTCCTCTGTTCTGTCAGAACTATGAGCAACATCCTATATCCCTCTGATATGTCTGAAATATTACTTGTATAGGGCTTGAGAACTGAGAAAAACCGAGAGCAAATAACCTGGTCATGTTTGCTGAATAACATACCTCCCTAAACCCAGTTATTGAATTGCTTCCTCCAGGCTGATTTAGCCTCCGTAGCAATTTCATGTTTTCTTTGGAAATCCGCTCTCAACATTTTCATCCCATCAGGAGTCATTCTAACACACTTGTCACACAGAATGATGGCTGTTTTGCTATCCTGCACTGTTTTGTGGCATAGTAATGTTAAAATAAACAACATTCCTTTAGAGTATCACTGTGTTCATATTCAGATATTTAGGTTTTTAAGTATTTAAGCAACATTAGTGAAGTAGCATCCCCAACTACAGAGAGGGGGCATGTGTATAAGCATGGCCTCTACACATAGGTGCCATGCTCATTAGCTGGTGATGACATGGAGGCAGGAAATGGTGTAGGGTTGCCAACCTACAGGTACTAGCTGGAGATCTCCTGCTATTACAACTGATCCCCAGCCGATAGAGATCAGTTCACCTGGAGAAAATGGCCGGTTTGGCAATTGGACTCTATGGCATGAAGTCACTCCCCTCCCCAAACCCTACCCTCCTCAGCCTCTGCTCCAAAAACCTCCCTCCAGTGGCAAAGAGGGACCTGGCAACTCTACTCCAAGCCTAAGTGACCTGCTACTCCTACGTCGCAAGATGGAGGGAGGGGATCTATCTGAAAAAAGTGCAAAGGAGGCAGATGTTGACCCTTTTAATCATGCTTGACATTCAGCTGCCATTAGCAGCTCTGAGCCCAGCCTTGGCCGAGGAGAGCGGGGTAGAAGTTGAAATAATAATAAAGAATAGTAATAATAATAATAATAATACCCAGTTGTCATGGCTGGTGATGTTGTCTTGTGAATTTCTTATCATCCCAAACAACGCCGCTTTCTCATCTACCCTAGGAGGGGAAGGAAAGTGAACTTTGTGTGGGTTGCTAATGCGTTTCTTTATTTATTTGTTTTGGTATTTTATCCCACATTTCTTCTGGGGGCAGGGTGAGTGAATTACAACTCCCCCAAGTTCAGTTTAAATAAACAATTTAAACAAACAAAACACAATTTAAATAAACAAAAAGGAAAAAAAGAATGTAATGAACAAGATTCTGGGTTATTCTTGATCCACTGTGCCAGCTCATGCAAGGCCACTGTCTGTGAGCCAAGGGCTAAGATCCCTTTGACTCTGTCTCTTTGGTCCCCATCTCTGGGCATTCCCAGGCTTTATACCTGCAAATAGAAGAGAAACCAATTCAGCTCAGATTTTATTCAGCTGCTGTTAGATGTCCCACATCTTCCTCCACTGCTCATCACTAAGATATAATCATTCATCCTTTCCGCTCTACCAAATTTCTAGCCAGTTCCAGGTAGACTTGAGGAATAGTGGATAGCTGAAACAAGATCTGATTTTATATTCGATTTATGGCCATCTGTTTATAAAGCATGATTAAGAAGGTAATTTGGAGGGATTTTATTTTGAAAATGAACAACAGCATATTATTATAACTTATCTATAAAATAAATAAGAACCATTTTCTCCTGGAAAAAAATTATATACACAATATGGTCTGGAATCCAAGGACCATTTTAGGCATGGAGAAATTCTTATACACATCCAAAGGGACTTTCATTTTTTTCCTCTTTGAATAGTAGAATCATTCTCTCATTACAACAGCACAATCTGCTTTTGAAAGTTTCTACTCTCAAAAGTGCTTTACCAAATATTGTTATTGTGTGTGTTGCGGGGGGGGGGGAGTATTCAAATGCAGGTGCAAAGGTGCTTGAGTTCTTTGAATCCCAGCCTATATACGGAAGGTCCATGGCTTAATGGTAGAGCGTATTACAGTACTTATATAAATAAGGTCCCTGTCCCTGATTCAATCTTGATAGCTCCACTTAAAATAATCAGTTGGCAGCTAAAGTGAAATACCTCTGCCTGAAACCCTAGAACATGACTGTCAGTTAGTGCAGACAATACTGACTTAGAAAGACCAATGGTCTGAATTAGTATAAGGCAGATTTTTGTGTTAAAGGGATTTCCAGAAATGCACACAGTATATAAATAATTCTGTTAGCTTCCTTATTTTCAACAAGCTAGCCTCCAAAACTGATAGATTTGTCTTGATATAAAACCTGCAAATGATTTAAGGTCAACACACAGGAAATCACGGATGTGGCAATAATGTCATTTTGTGGTAAGGGACACTGTAGATTACTCAAAGTAAATTAAGTGGCTTTTAGAAATGAGAGAAATAGTTGAGACCAGCAATCAACTTTGTAAGTAAAGATGATTAAGTTAAAAAAACCCTCCCCAATGCTAATCAAAATTGAAGATTAGTTTAGCAGAGGGAACATTATTAATCTAAAATTTGTTTTTCATCTCTGCTATATTTATTTTCTGATAGGATCATAGTTTAATTTACTTTTTAGAAGACACATTTGTCTTCTAAATGTGAGTCACACAACTGCATTTCACCCCTTCATCTCAATGCTAGAATTAGGACATTAATTTTGAAATCATTTCCTAATTCAATTAATCTAATTTTAAATAACTGTGTGTAGTTTAATTGTCTGCATCTCTAAATTTCATTAAAGATATGTTTTTTATAATGTTTATATTTGGTATTTTAAAGCTTCTACTCAAACAAGGTTACTGCTTTGGAATCTGGGTAATAAATTTCCATAGTTATTATAGTGTTGGTAATCTTGTGACCTAGGTTGTGATGTCATAGTTCTCTGTTATAGGAAATGCTGCTTTTCAAACTTTTCTGATCTTACACACATGCAATTTGCATTTGCACAAGCACAATTTGCACAACACACAAATGATGACCAGGGGAATTTACCTTGATTGAACTTACTCAGTTACACATTAACTGAGCTTGTGATCAGATTGCCTTAATATTCTTTTAGATATACCCTAGGACCATGTCAAGCAGATTTGTACCTGCACAGTAGCTTTTTGTGCTCCAGGCCAGGTTAGCTAATAAGGAGCTAATGACTAACAACCCATTCCTGAGCTGGCAGGGCAAAAGTCCTCAGGAGGAACGCAAGGGCCCAAGCCAGTGTCCGGGTCGCTTGCGCCGATGCTCAGGCCACTTGTCCAACTGAGAGTGACATAGATGCCTGTGTCAGGGTGCTCACGTCAGCCTCCCTGCACTGCCGCAGCAGCACAGCCCTGGGACGCCGGTTCAGCCTCCCACCGGCAATTCACCAGCACAAGTCTGAGTGCTGTTATCCTGGGCGGCGGGGGGGGGGGGGGAGGTTTCCCAGGGAATTTTGGGGAGGAGCTGCCAGTTGGCACCTTCCTGACCCCTTTTAGGCTGGGAATGTCCCCTCACGCCTCAGCGGTGCTGCACCAGGTTTTTGCTGGTGCAGCCTCACTTTTCTCTATGGAGCTATTTCCCCCATTTTCTATTTTTTGTTTTAAAAATGACTTTTTTAAGCCTTGTGGCGGCCGTGGAACCTCCGTGTAGGTGCTGCTGCAGTGCCTCGGCTACACTGTCCCCAGCCACCACAAGGCTCAGGAATGGGCTTCCAATCTTCTGAGTTACTGGAAAAGAGGCACTGTCCTCTAGGATCATGATTAGGCAATTAAAGTAATCTACTTTTCAAGGTCAGAATCACTTGTAGGTTTTCCCTGCCTGAAAAATTGAACACCTAGTTTACCTAGTACCCTGTAGTGCCTTTTTTTCCCTTTTCCTTTTTTGCACCTAAGCTGTCAGCATCATCTATTCATGAAATGGCTGTAAGAACAGATCACATGGGTAGGTTGACATGGAAAGTACACAGAGGCAGCTAAGTATTAAATCTCACCTAAAAAAAAAAACCTCAGACACCCCTTTTAACTATGTACCTTAAATAACTGGAAGCAGCAGACAGGTGGGGTGGGTGGTAGCTGCAAGAAGAAGTCTGATCGTGAAAAAGCAGTCTAATATAAATGGATACAATTGATACATCCATTGCAGATATATCCAAACAGCTCTGAGAATCTGCCCTTTAACTGCAACCAGAGTTCAGGAATGACCCCAACTGGTGGATGTTGAAGCATAACTAATGACAACTATGGAACAAATGACTATCATACCAAATATTGTCAATAAACAATTTCCAGCAATTTTTCAATGCTCACATTTATTAAGCATCTATGAAACCATTTACAACAGTGCAATGATTGGCAGAAACACACTGCACAAAAACCTACCACTGTAATCCTTTTTGGTGGCAAAACCCATGCACTGCTGGTTGGTCAATGTACCTGTCACTTACTTTACCTGCTGACTTACTCTTACCCCTTCTTCCATCCAACTCCCACTCATGGAGCAATCATCAAAATCAACCAGCATTAGTAAGATGCCAGACAATGGCATATTAACAATAGTCCCCCTTATTTCTGAAGCTAATCGATTTTAACATTTGAATTTGATAAACAACTATATATATTAAAGAATAGGGTGTGTTCAGTTTGCAAGTAGTCTGCAAGTAGTACTACCTTAACGTTTCCCAAACAGCAGAAGCAATAATAATGCTTCCTGAAAAGTAGGTCCAAAGATTAATGTCTCATACGTATGTACTTTATTCCTTAACCACTCCACAGTAAAGGTTGTGCAAAACTGCACTGCAGTTTAAATCTGACAGGTCAAATAATAATTAACTGTTTACAAAGCAGGCATTCATAAGGCTGGCAAGACCTCAGAATGGGACACATTTATGGCCTCCTTCAGATAATGATGATAACATATTGGACAGTGTGGTGTTAGAATTGATCATAATCTAGGTCTTTTTCAGGTATTTTCTTTTTTAAAAAAGTAATAAGTGATAAGCTCTTACTCATTTGGCAATGGCTCCTGGCCAATTTGCATATCAGACAATATGGGGGGTGGGGAGGAAAAGATAATTCTGTTCAACATCCCCTTTAAAGGGACTGCTCATTAGCTAATAGAATCACGAGATAAAGAGTCAGGACACTCATGTGGGGCCTGTTTCTCTTTTTATTTTCTGAAGGGGCAACCTCTGAACATTTCAGAAAAGAGGGGTTTGTACTGCAGTGCACAAGCTTTGGTGCTGCTGTCAGTTCTGATGAAGAGGAATCAAGGCTTTCACCTTCAGAGTAAAGAATGAGATGAATAGGCGGTGATAGCGAAAAATAAATGAGGAGCCAATACAGTTGGACAAACACTTGTCCTGAACGGCCTGACAGAAGCGATTAGTATTCACCCCACAGTCCTCATTTCCACACTAGCCGACTGAGTGAGCATTGAAGGCGAATGTAACAAGCTATTGATGCAGCTTCGGTGGTATTGGTAGCACCAGCCGTACACTGTGTGTTATGGATTACCATCATGATGGCTCTGATGTGAATTCCAATAAAATGCATGATGGAAAATAACTCCTTGGTCAGTGAAGATCACCTGCTCCCTGTATTAATCTGATGCCATCCTAGCCCTGCTGTCAAGTATATCCCATTGAAATAAATAATGGACGAATTAGACTATTTGATATTGGTTTTGCAAAGATCTCCTCCTCAATTTCACATCATAATCCTTTATCAATATTATATGAAAAAGACTCCAGGGGATTATTTTTTGGGCCACATTTCCCAGGTTCAGCTGAAAGGCAAAAACAAAAAGTTTTCCCAGGTACTTTTCCCTGAAATAATATCCACACAGCTAGAAATTACTATATAATTATGGAGAGGCGGGGGGGATATATCTCTGAGTACCTTGATATATATATATATATATATATATATATATATATATATATATATATATATATATATAGGGGATGGCTTCTTCAATGATATTTGAGCAAATTCATAGACAAACATCTCCTTTAACATGCAAATATAGTACAAAACAGGGATACTGAACATAGTCAGATTCTCCATCAGAGACATATTCATTATATAATAAAATTAAAATGTTTTTAATTGTCAGATTGAAATTGAGGCAGGTTCTGACTTCCCAGCACTTTCCTGTATCCTAGCCTTGTTGTGGTGGGTCACAGGAAAGCTTTTGGGGTGATCAGAGTTTGCATCACAGCTGATGGGTGATCAGTTTCTTATCTCTCCTTGCAAAAGGGAGAAGAGAAGCAGACAGTTTCTCTTCCTTTCCCTCCAGACTGGGGACAGAGCAGAAGCAATACTTTGGATCTCCCCATTGCAAAAAGGGAGAGGAGAAAGAGATGATTTCTTTGATGTTATTAGCTTGGGTTGGGGAGAACTGATCTGTCTCCCCCCACCCCGCCAAAAAAAAAAAACCTGATCCTTTGTTCTGTGCTTTTTGGGGTGGGTAGAGGAGAAGGGGAATCAGCTAGGCTTCTGATCCCCTCCCCCCATTTACTGCATCTCAGAAAGTCTAGGAAGTAGTAAAATTTCAAGGATGGGAGATTAGAAGAATACATTTTCCTACTAATCCTGGTGATTAGCTGGGAATTATTGGATTTCCCCCTTTTTATTAAGAAGAGAGAATAAAATTAGATGTTATCATGTGAAAAATAAATAATTCAGATTAATTAAATGAAACTTTGGCTAGCTTCTATTGTAGATGTCCAAGAATGTAGAAGGGGAAATGGGTGTCATTGTTTCTATGATGCTTGAACACCTGCCAGTTCAGTTTAAAACCTGTTCACCAGTCACTATCAGGCAGCCAATTAATTGACGGGCAGTTCAGCTGTTCCTAACCTGTTTGCATGTATTTATAGGAACAGACTCTTTACAGCCATCAGACACTGACTCCTGCTGGGAAATTTTGATTAGTACCAAGCAAAAAATTGGGGAGGGTGTGTTTGTCAGGAGCCAATATTCCGACATTTCCTGTTTACACCAATAAGTTGCTCAGTTTTGTTTTATCTTAACGAATGGAAATAAAACATCAAAAGCCTAGATCTGCTTTTTAATAAATCTGTGAGGCACACAGAAGCTGTGCATATAGAATCTGCAGGACTTCCTAGATAGGGAGGCTGTTCTGTGCAGCCTTCCCTACCCCCCTGGCAGCACCTGAAAAGAGGCCCATGAAGATCAGGGGCTCCTCAGGAATGCTGTAGGGTGCAGCATGGAAAGCTGTAGCTTCACTGGGAAATCTGCAGAAACAGAAGGACTTTATACTTGCATAAAGACAGTTGAAATTTAGTTCTATGTAAATAAATGATGGCAGTAATAGAGGAGGGTATAGGCAAAATCAGTATATTCAGATGATAAGAACAGAATAACAGTGCCATCCTAAGCAGGTCTATTCAGAACCTTACTTAGTACTCTTCAGCGGTGATTGTTCCCAAGAAAATGTTCTTATGATAGCACCCCAAGTTACTATACATCACAAAGGTTAGGGAGAGTGAAATTTCATTAAATATGCAAACAATTTTATGGTAGCAATTCTCAACAATATTTTGCATAAACTGATGTGAAAGACTTGAGCAGATTCCATTTTGTCTAGTTAAAATAGTAACCTTGAAAGTAACCCAACAAATGCAGACTCAGTACAAATATTTTCTCTGAAAGGAATGCTTACTGCATTTTCTTTCTCTTATAACCAAAATGTGCAGTAGGGTTTTAAACCTAGTGGCAGTGCTGAGTGTGAATCTAACTTTACCATCCTTGGCTTATTTTGATTTGAAAATCTTATACTAACAGTAACTTCCTTTCAAGTTCTGTTAGTTTGCCAACATGTTGAACAAATTATTGTTTTCTAATGTGATTTGAAAGTCGCTAATAGGATAAGAGTTGTGTGTCCTATGGCCATTAGGAGCACTCATGCAAAACATTAGTGATATAATAGGATGGAAAATTGATGTCATATAGAATAAAAGCTCTTAATCTTTACCTTCATGACCACCTATACAAAGAAAGATTGGGAGGTAATACAAAAAGATGGAATGATTTCTTAATTCTTGTTATGGAGTCAGCTGCCTTTTTCTGTACACGTCTTTTCAAAACTAAAGATATCTGACCAGTTAGATTCACTAGCTCTTCCTTTGTTCATATAGCTTTATATAATCCTTGATAATGATATGGACAATTAAAATATGATCATGGTGAGCTGTAACTGGACTTTCAAAATGTGACTAAGATGACATAGTCAAGCACTGTTGATGCTGTCAAACACCAAAAGCTAACCAGACATCTCTAAGCACAAGGTTCATGATCCAAAGAGACCCTTTAAGCATATCCCAGAGCTGATTCCAGGACTTTTACGTTTTCTCAGTGGGGTGAATAGCAGCTATTCTGAACCCATTTTAGATTAGGAAAATGGCATGGGGTGGAAGGCTTAACCCCTCCCCTTCCCCTTGTGCCACAGTCCTAGTCTAAATCAGGCCCCAGAGTACCAGGAAACGTCAAAAACAACAGCAATGGAACTCTTGATACAGAATTCCTGCATGTTTTCTTCTTTTGTAAAAAAAAAGTTTTCCCTTCAAATGGCAGAAGTTATTGCTATTGAAACTATCAGTTTCATAGAGGTTTTTTCATATACTAATCACAAGGAGAGTCTCCACACCAGTGCCACACTGCCACATAGTCATGATGACCACTGACATGGAGGTGCTCTATGCAGTCAAGGTAATCCATAGTGTCCCTTCATCATAGGCAAGCATTTTGAGCCTCTATCCACAGGATTATCCACAGGATTAACATCTAGTTACATGAACTTAATCAGATTACAAACAAAATATCACATATAGTTTGTCGCAAATACTCAAAATACAAAGGATGTATACAGTAAGTACATGTAGAAAGGATCCAGTCAAAAACATATAACTACATCAACAATTCCACAGGATCAGAATATTTTCTCACAATTCAGTCACCAGCAGCACATTACAACTCCACATGTACGTGCTGGTGAACTGTTAAGATCCCAGCTGAACAAAAGTCCATGTCAGTTTCAGTTCATTGATCCACTTCGAGGAAGCCACTTTCCAAGTCTAGGCACACATGCTGGGGATCTCCTGCTATTTCAACTGATCTCCAGCTGATAAAGATCAGTTCACCTGGAGAAAATGGCCACTTTGGCAATTGGACTCTATGGCATTGAAGTCACTCCCCTCCCCAAACCCCACCCTCCTCAGGCTCCACCCCAAAAATCTCCCACCGGTGGCAAAGAGGGACCTGGCAACCCTATGCTTGGGGCATCATGGGCATGGTCGCTGCAGTGGAGGGGAACTTTTTTTCTGGCACCTGTGGGCTGCACCTCATTTTTTGTTGGTGCAACTTTGCACCTCTGTCAGGGGGCATTCCTAAGCTGAAAGGGCTTCGAGAGCAGACTAACTCCATCCATACCCTGCAATCCTCCCATGATGATGCCAGTGAAGATACCCAGTGCCGGATTTACGTATAAGCTAAACAAGCTATAGTTTAGGGCCCCACTCTCTTGCCCCCCCCCCATTCCACTCATGGGAATCATCCCCCCAAGTCTCTGTAATGCCTACTATATCATATTTTCAATTGGAGCGGTGGCACAGGTTTTTGAAGGAAGGGGAAGGCTTTGGCCTCTGGGGGAGGGGGGCTCCTTTCGAGGCAGCACGGCTGCACTTCTTCCCGTCATCAGCACAGCCCTTCCCCTCAGGAATGGGCTGTCAACCCTTATTTCTTATACAGTACCACCTCCTCCACATGAAGCCTGCTGGGTGGCCTTGGGCCAGTCACAGTTCTCTCAGAACTCTCTCAGCCCATGCAGAGGCAGGCAATGGCAAACCATCTCCACATGCTGTTCCCTTGAAAACCCCAGTGAAAGAGTACTAGCTACTGGGAAGTTTTCTTGTGCACTCCCCATCAAAATGAACAGGAGGAGCTCCAGAACATGGTAATGCTCCATGAGGTTATACAGGAATCCTTTCTAAAGAATTGTGCCAGAGTTGCATTGGCGTAAAATAAGATTTTATTAACCTCTGCAAATACTGTCTGTGTCATTTTCCCTCAAAAGGCGAAACTCAGATAGTTTTAGCAATCTTTGAATTGTGGGTGTTTTTTTTCAAAAAAATCTTGGTTGCTTGGAACTTCTCTTTGAATATAACCACTGTGCCCATAGGCTGAGCTCAGAAGACCCAATCAATATGTGGAGGTGGGGAGCTATCCAACAGGTGGGTTTGGCGTCCCCCTACATGCACAGAGGATGTTTTCCACCTTAGATTAATATCCCATTGCTTTAATTTTTCTGCCTTCCCTCCTTTGTAGGTGGTGTGTGTGTTGTAAATTTATCTCAATAGGAACAACCATTCAATTTTGATAGGTATCTGTTATGTTCCCTAGCTATCTGGTTTATGTTTCACAAGCTCACAGAGAAAGAGATCTTGGTGGAGGAGTGGGCTGGTTGACCTCTAGTTACACAAGATATACTATAATAAACCCTTTAATTGAAAAATCAAAAAAAAATATAACCACTATGCCCATAGGCTGAGCTCAGAAGAGCCAATCAATATATGGAGATAAGGAGTTACCCAGCAGGTGGGTTTGGCTTCCCCCTACATGCACAGAGGACGTTTTCCACCTTAGATTAATATCCCATTGCTTTAGTTTTTTCTGCCTTCCCTCCTTTGTAGGTGGTGTGTGTGTTGTAAATTTATCTCAATAGAAACAACCATTCAATTTTGATAGGTATCTGTTATGTTCCCTAGCTATCTGGTTTATGTTTCACAAGCTCACAGAGAAAGAGATCTTGGTGGAGGAGTTGGCTGGTTGACCTCTAGTTACACGAGATATACTATAATAAACATTTTAATTGGAAAAAAAAAAGGATGATTTCCTAAATAATGTTTTAGGTGAAAAGATAGATATGTGCTCTCTCTCCCATTACTGTAGTTGTATTCCTAAATCATGCACTGATTTTATTTTCAACCTGCCCTTCTTCCAAGGAGTTGAGTGGAGTTTATGGGATTATTCTATGGCAGCAAAATATGTGACCTGGCAAACCAAATACAATCATGTAGTATGGCCTGCGAGAAGCTTAACCATTATCTCTGTTTTTACAAGGATCCAAACAATCAAACAAACAAAAAAACCCAAGATCTTTATTCAGCTAACTGGGTCAAAAGGCCTGCTTTATTTCTCTAAACTACCCTTCAATTTAGTTTGTACTTCAATATAGTAATTTGCACAGAGTACCTAGTTGTCATGGTTGGACAAGGATATGAAACCAGCCCTCCTTCCAAGTCCAGCACTCTGTCTTTTACAAGTCCTTGGCTACATTGTCGAGGAATTTTGAACCTTCCTTGAAGATATACCATATTGTCTGGCGTATAAGATGACTTTTTAACCCAGGAAAATCTTCTCAAAAGTCGGGGGTCGTCTTATACGCCTGGTGTCGTCTTATAGGGCGGGTGCTGAAACTTCCGAGCCGGACTGGAGAATCTGCCTGGGGAGACGCCTCCGCTCTGTCCATGTCCGCCGGAGGAGGGAGGGGAGGCGAGCCCGGTGAGGGCGCTCGCTGCCTGGCTGGGAGTCGGAACCAGGCGCGCCGGGCGCACGGAGGGAAGCGCTCGGCCGCGCTCCGGCGGCAGCGCAAGGCAGGCAGGCAGGCGGCTGGCTGGCTGGCAGGCTGGCCGGGGCTGGGGCAGCTGCTCTCCCCGCATCCTTCTCCGCCTCCTGGCTCCTGCCCACCCGCTCCGGCATCGCAACTGCAGCCGCGCCGCGGTCCAGCCCAGACTGAGGGTGGTTCGGGGCTGAGCGAATGTGGGCGGGCGGGCTGTGTGCTCCTCCTCCTCCTCGGCCCCCCTGCCTCCCTCCCTCCCCGCCTCCCTCCCCGCCTGCGCGTTGGTGCATCTGGCTCCGCTCTTGCAGCGCGGCCAAGAATGTGACCAACTCCCCAGGCAGGGCTCTTCCAGGAACAGGCGCCGCCTCCCCCCAGCCCGGCTCGGCTCAGCTCCCGGCCCTTGTGCAAAAGGCAAGCGAAGGGGGGCTGCAGGGGAGCGCGCGAGGGGCGGGCCTCGGCTGTGGAGGAGTATATCCCAAACTCTATAATTTAACTGGAAAAGTTGGGGGTCGTCTTATACGCCCAGTCGTCTTATACGCCGGACAATACGGTACCTGAAACATGGTTGGTATACCTCTCTTTCTTTACCATCCAGCTGACTGGCAACCTTTTAAATAGTAGATCATTCGGGGGGGGGGGGTACAATGGGAGATTCAGGGCTACTAAAAGCCACCCAGGTTTCCAGGCAAATATTCCTTTGCCTGAAATATTCAGGAATGGGCTGTAAACTCTTATTTCTTATACAGTACCACCTCCTCCATATGAAGCCTGCTGGGTGGCCTTGGGCCAGTCACAGTTCTCTCAGAACTCTCTCAGCCCATGCAGAGGCAGGCAATGGCAAACCATCTCCACATGCTGTTCCCTTGAAAACCCCAGTGAAAGAGTACTAGCTACTGGGAAGTTTTCTTGTGCACTCCCCATCAAAATGAACAGGAGGAGCTCCAGAACATGGTAATGCTCCATGAGGTTATACAGGAGTCCTTTCTAGAGAATTGTGCCAAAGTTGCATTGGCGTAAAATAAGATGTTATTAACCTCTGCAAATACTGTCCGTGTCATTTTCCCTCAAGAGGCGAAACTCAGATAGTTTTAGCAATCTTTGAATTGTGGTTGTGTGTTTTTTTTTAATCTTTCAAAAATAGTTTTCAAGTATATTTATGGCACCTTCCTTTCTGCCACAAAGACTAATTCTGGCTCATGTTATCTCTAATACCTGCTGACACCTGCGCACACGCTGCAGCAGGTCTGATGAATCTGTTTACACAGCTCAGCAGCACCCCTTTAATAGCCAATTTGAGCAAGCTGACTTTTTGGGAGTGAGAAATATACTGACTGCTTTTATAGAAATCTGCTTCATATCGGAGATGAAGAGCAACTGTCGTCATATCCCCCCCCCCAAACCTAGGAACAACCTGTTTTCAGGGCATGCAAATGACTGTACAGCAATGTTCTGGTTTTAGAAAATCTCCAGCAATCCGCATGTACCTCCCAATGCTGTCTCTACATCTGATTCCTTTGTCAGAACAGGAATGTCTTCAGCTATAAAAAGAAATGCCGAGTCCTTGTGCCCCGCACTTAAATTGTTAGGCAAAGATGAATCAAAGTGAAGTATGCACAGGAACACTGAGTCCTCTCAGGATGAAACCATTTCAGTCAGAGAGCCTTTTGCGGTAATGTGAGAAGTATGAAGCCATTCAAGTAAAGAGGCCTTTTGAGTTTTATGAAGAGTGGTTATTACTAAAGTCTCAATTTGCTGAATTTCAACAAGGTTTTTTTTCTTTTTTAATAGAAGTGCTATTCACTTTGCTTTCACTGCTATGAGGTGCCCCCCGCCCGCCCTAGGTTTCACAGAAGGTTAAATAAAACGCTGATGGAGATAAGGAAAGGAGACTGAGTATTCTGAAATGGCAGAAGAGCGGATCGAAGGCTATATTTTCATTTGCCATTTTGAATGTCAGGAATTACAATGGGATCTATGGTAAATTCCATAATAATTCACTTTTTTTTGGTACTCTTCCCGATTTTATTAAATAATCCTATAATTTCACTTTTTAGCCCTCATGACAATTTCACATTTTTTAAAAAATGTAGCAAATTCTGTATTCCTTCGGGGGGGGGGGGCTATTGCAGGGGTGGGGAACCTTTTTTCGGCCAAGGGCCATTTGGATATTTCTAACATCATTTGTGGGCCATACAAAATTATCAACTTAAAAATTAGCTGACCAAGCCCCAAGCAGGCAGCTACCCTAGATGACCTCCCCCCCCCCCGGGCACAGGCAAGCAGGCAGGCATCCAACCAGTGGTGCACTTGCCCACCTGGTGGCACAGGATGGCCTGTTGCACCAGCTGGGTGTAGCCATCCAGCCGTACGCCGGAGTTACTCCTGCTCTGCATGGTCGGGGCCATATTCTACAGCCGGCTCCTGCTACCTCTGCCTGCAGGGATGAAATGAGGACACACTGGCTAAGAACCTGCCCCCCCCGCACATTCTGGCTCTGCCTCCTTTAACCCCTCCATTGTCGCCACGTCCGCCTCCAGCCCTCTTGTAGTATAGAGGGAATACGTTTCTCCATGGCCTGGGTGGGATAGGGTTAACACAGCTTCTTGGGCGGTCCTAGCAGCTCCATAGCTAACGACTCTTCTACAAGGGGGGAAAAGATTCCTCTTCTCGCAAAACAAACTCACATCCGTCTTGAATAGAGGCTATTCCTGTCTGCAGGTCGGATCACCAATGTTAGATCCTTCTGAGCTAGAAATCTGCCAGGACCCACAAAGGGCCAGACCAAATGATTTCGCAGGCCTTAAACGGCCCCCGAGCCTGATGTTCCCTCTCTTTCAACCTAACGTGGTTTATGGGGTGGTTGTTGTGAGGGTAAAACAGAGGCAAAACAATACTGCAAGCCATTCTGTGTCCCCCATGGGGTTTTTAAATAAATAAATAAATAAATAGGACAACACATTCTGTTTCAGAGCAGGTAAATAGAAGTAGGTTTTCCCTTTGTCATAAGTACTCATACCCTATCAATAAATTGCTGGAGCACATGAGTAGCTCCCACATGGTCCATCCCCTCTTACTTCTCCAAGGTCCAACCGGCATTTCCTTGGGCCCAGCACAAATATGTAACACAAGTCTCCTTCCACACTTGTACATAGGGTTGCCAACCTCTAAGTACTAGCTGGAGATTACCTGCTATTACAACTGACCTCCAGCTGACAGAGATCAGTTCACCTGGGGAAAATGGCAGCTTTGGCAATTGGACTCTATGGCATTGAAGTCTATCCCCTCCTCAAACCCTGCTCTCCTCACCCTCTGCCCCAAAAACCTCCCACCAGTGGCGAAGAGGGACCTGGCGACCCTACTTATATAGTGATCCCAACCCACACAGTCAACCTCAAGAGTCATGAAATAAAAAGTTTCTGCATAACTCACATTTTATACATTAGACCATTAGAACATTCAGCCTGAAGAACAGTCTTACAAAGCTTGTTGACATTTTGTAACACTTTAGGTCTACTGTCTGATCCTTTCAAGTGGAGATGCCATGGTGGATTTCTCCTGGGACCTTCTTAATGGACAGCAGACATTTTATCACCAAGTAAATGCTCTACCCCCACTCCAAAGCCAGTTGCTGGAGGGCAGCAGCGAGGGTGGGTTTTGGCCTTTTGTGTGCCTGCTGTAGCCCTTCCAGGGCATTTGTTTAGCAACCGTGAGAAACAGGATGTGGAACTAGATGGAACATTAGTCTGATCAAACAAGCCTCTTCATATATTCTGATCATTGCAAAACAGTTTTTAAAAGTATAATTATGGCAATCTGTGAACTAAAGGGACTGTGTGATCAGAATGACATATTCAGGAAATTTACTGGAATAAATCATTCTGATCACACAGAATGGGGTTTACAAGGCCATATATATCCCTTGGTTTCAGGGTAGATAGCTATCTCTAGTCCATCCAGTGGCAAAGAGACACTTGATCCAGGAGTGTAAGAAAATGAAAGTAATTGAGCCAATTGACTGGAGTGACCCAAACAAATGTAGCCTTTAAGAGCACAGTTCAGTCTCTACAGTACACATATGTTTAGGCTGTCAAGATCTTGTTGTCTCCTGCCTTGAAGATAAAGCCAGATGCAATGTGTAAACCAAGATAAAGGAGATCATTCTGGGATTACTCTGAGTCTTATGGCCTGCAAAGGAAATGGCACTTATGAATTCATGGGTGTCTTTACTTTTTCTAAGGATATCAGTCATGTTTTTGTTATGCATAATACTGCCCAAGCTTAGAATTTTGTGCATCCCTTTCCCCATACTAATCTGTTGAAGTATATCCCTAGCATCTGGAAAGGGTTAAAATCTTGCTGTCAAAAACAGCAGTGAGATTCAGGTTTGTGCATTTTCCAGATATGATTGACAAGGACTTTTAGGAGAATTGTACTTGCAAATCATATTAACTACATTACAACTGGGGCAGCCTAAATCTGCAGGGGTAAAAATTGCAGACACATCTCTTTCAGTTTCTGCTAGGAAAAAAATCTTACCATATTTTATCATTTGTAAAAGTCATTCATTTTTAATGCAAGATGACAAACTGCATATTTATGGCATCGGTGCTGATATATTAGATTAGAATATTGTTTTGCTGCGATGGCGATGATTGCTATGAAACTTTATAGAAGAGGAAGGAGTACAATGAATCAAGGGCAGTAATAGCTACTCACAAGCAGCAGGATCACAGTGCTGGGTTGAAAGAGGACGTGATCTATACCACTGTTTCTCAGCCTGTGGGTTAGCACTCAAAAGTGGGTTGTGAAGCCCCAGAAAGTGAATCGCAGGCCACCTAATGGTGGTGCCTGCCCTTTCCATCATTCTCTTTCTTTCCTCCTCACCAGCTTCTCACATTCTCATCTCCCCCCCCCACTTCTTTCTGACAATAATGAGGAGGTGGGAAAAGCTGTCAGGCAACTTGAATCTTCACTGCAGTAGTTGAAAGAAGGAGAGGAGGCTGGAGAGTATGTGGGACATGTTCAGTCTGCCATGGAAAAACCAGATGAGGATAGAAAGAGGTGTGTGGTGCATGGCCTCTGTCTTGATGCTGCTCCTTGAGCAGCCCAACCTCTTGCCCAGCCCCCTGCATTGCTTCACTGCCTCTACCTGCTGTGGATGATGTACTGCATGGAGCCCCTCACCACCAGCCTCTTCACCACCTTCTGCCATCTTTGGTATCTCCTCAGCCTAGCATTCCCCACTCTGAGCATGCCTCCTCAAACTCTGGCTCTGGCCCAGCTGGCGGCGATTTGGATTCTGGGACCATGGGCTAGGTTTTCTGGATGATGACCTACTACCATGCGGTGGACTTCACCTATCAAGGTCGGGGAAGAATGTGTTTGGCAGAAACCTGGGGAGATTAATCAGGAGAAACTGAAAACTGAAACCACAAAGAGAAGGAGATGACCAACATAGGGATTTACATGAAGGAGAGCAAACAGCAGAGGCCCACCTGGGAGGGCTGAGTCAAATGGAGTCAAATGGAGGTGTCGATGTAACCAGTGCCCCAAGCTTGGGCAATAAGAAGGAAGTGTTGACATTTAAGACTAGTGACAGTATGAAGATTGTGGTGATCTAGGAGACAGCTAAGTGGCAGCTGAGATCACATGACTAACTGATGACTAATGCTGACTGAGCATGACTGTGCAAGGAAACTGGATTGAGCAAGTTGTACTTGGCAACTGGGCAGCTATCAGTTGATTGGCTGGTAGACTGGACCAGAACTGTACATAAATGTAGAAAAGAGCAAGAGTCCAGTAGCACCTTAAAGACTAACAAAAATATTTTCTGGCAGGGTATGAGTTTTCGTGAGCCACAGCTCTTCAGATAGCTATTCTTCAGATAGCTGTGGCTCACGAAAGCTCATACCCTTCCAGAAAATATTTTTGTTAGTCTTTAAGGTGCTACTGGACTCTTGCTCTTTTCTACTACTGCAGACAGACTAACACGGCTACCCACTGTATATAAATGTATTATACCTGTATAGAGGTGTTGGGTTGTATGAAGGAGATTTCTGGCGAAGTACTTTGTGTCACTGTACAATAAATAGCACTATTTTAAACCTGTGCTAGACTCTGCTGTGTTCACTTGTACAAGGTGGTAACTAAACTAACAAACGCCAACAGGAAGAGCTTGTGTTTCTAATGCAGACAGAGGGATATGATATAGTAGGCTTTACAGAGAATTGGTAGGATGATTCCCATGACTAGAATGTAGTGATGGATGGATAAGAGTTATTCAAATGTGGATTTGTGGGAAAAACTTTGTACCTCCAAAATGAAATACACCGTCTCTCAAGAAGTGAGAGAAAACTGGTACAAAACATTTTATAGATGGTATTTGACTCCTAATATGCTTTCCCAGATGACTACCCCTGGAAAAAAAGGTGCCTGTTGGAAATGCCAAGATACTGATGGTTCTTATTTTCATGTCTGGTGGACATGCTCAAAGATACAAACATTTTGGAAAAGAATTCATCAAGAAATTCAGTTAATGTTAAATATTAAGTTAATATTTGATCCCAAATTCTACCTACTCAGTATAGTGCCATTGAACTTACCTGCGAAATTTCAGGACGTTTTTAAATATGCTACTACCACGGATAGAACGGTTCTTGCAAGAACATGGAAACAAACCCACATACCCGAAATAGAAGACTGGAAAGAAAAACTATTGGAATATGCTAGCATGGCTAAGATGACTTTCGAGATTAATTTAAAATCTACTGAATCTACAGAGCAATTCCATGATAAGTGGATGTCATTCTATACCTATATGAATTCCAGTTAATTGAATGTAACACGATGGTTATGTAATATTTAACTTGTTATACACAATAGTAATGTAATGTAACTTTAGACCTTCATATAATAGAATACTAATATAAGTAATAACAGAATGACATTTTGTAACAGTTTTTTTTAGTACAGAGAATGTCTCTTAACATACAATTGAGTTTATTTTTTATTATTGTTTTGTTTTTATACTCATAATGTTTAATCCCTCCCTTTTTTCCCTGTACCCCTTTAATTATATAAATAAATAAAAAATTTTTTTAAAAAGAGTTATTCAAATGTAGCCTTTAAGACCACAGTGCGGAAAGGATAGCGATCAGGCCCCGCCGCCAGCATCTGTTGTCCTGGGAGGCGCAAGTGACACGGGTTTCGGTGCAGGGCCCCGAAAGCCAGTACAGCCCCTTCCTGGCCTCCTAAGGATTTTCATCCTTTAGGCTCAGGAACGGACTGTTACAGTCCCAGATTAAAATACCACCTTTGTTCTGCCTGCAGTACCTCTCCTGTAGCCTCAGAGTCCCATGTGGCATCTATGGCTAATGTTAATGTGCTACTCTACAGGATTGTTGCAAAGGTTGTTGAGAATAATGTTAATTATTAGTGATAATTAATTAAAATAGAACAGATCTGGCCTGGTTTGCCTTCTGCTGGAATCACTAGGAGTAGACCAGGCCTAATTAACTATTCATTCATTAAACATTGCTGTTGGTGTTCAAAATGCCCCATTCCACCTGCATGTGTATGTGTGTGTGGTATTTTGAATGCCTGATTGTGGTATATGAAAGCTACGTTTATTTATGAGAAACCACTGTTTTAATATCATTTTGACAGCCAAAGGCCTACACTATAGAATCGAAGTAGCTCTAGAATACAGACATTTGGTACAAAGTACTATTTTTGTTGCTATTTGGCTGTAAGTAGGCTTTTAAAAGCTGGGCAAATGGGTGCTTAAAAATATTTCTTCAAGTTCTTTGTTTCTCTCAAATTAATAAGTGTGAGCTGTAATTTGCTTATAGCATTAGCTTTAATTTCCAGTTTATGTTTACACAGAATGTGTCATTACCATTAAAAAAAACTAAGCGTAAAAAATCTTCACACAGTGCCGTTCCACATAATTAACACAATTTACAGTTTTACAAAATGCACAACACAAATGCTGGAGAGTACTCAGTGGATTGTGGCATTTTCACATGGTTGCTTTCCCTCCCTTCCAAATCACTGATTCAGCAGCTTCACAATTTTAAAATACATACAGGTCCACTGTTTTCCCTCTGCACAGATTTCTCAGGGGTAAGCAGGGACTTGCCTTGAAAACCCTATGGGGTTGCCATAAGTCAGCTGTGACTTAACAGCACTTTCCACCACCAAACACGGATAAGGCTGGCAGTTATAGGGTTTCTACTCATTGTATGTTGGTACCGACTGTGAATGTATCTAGGAGTAGTAATGCATGTTTATATATTTCCTTATTTTTATTTACATCCTGATTTTCTCCCTAATCAGGACCCAAAGTGACTTATATTGTTTTCCCCTCCTCCACTCCATCCTCACAACTAGAACCTTGCAAAGTAGGTAAGGCTAAGGGACTGTGGTAACAGATAGTAGCCTTGGACTACATTACACAGCTTGGAAATTCTGGGGGTGGTGTATGGGAGAAGATCTCTTGAAAACAGTACCTCACTTAGATCCTACCCAAAAGAATTCCAATTTGAAAATGGAGACAGTGTCAGAATTTTCTCACTCCCTTCTGCCTTCCAAAGGATTTAATCGTTAATTATAGAACAGTTGGCATATCAGGAGATATCAGAAGACATTATAATAAACTGGAAAAGCACTTAATTTTAGTGATGTGTAAATAATGTATAAAATAATTGTGTAAAATTTGGCAGATCACCTGAATGTGGATGGGGCAGCTAAAGGAGGAACAAATCAAGAGTTCTTAAATATTAAAAGTGAAAGCCAGTGTGGTATACTGGCGAGAAATCTGGCATATCTGGGTTAAAATTAGTGTTCCCAGCCTGAAGGTGGGCCTGGAGTTCCCTCAGAATTACATGTGATCTCCAGATCATGGACTCTATGGAATTACATCCTGCTGAGTTCCCTCCTTACCCCCGGACACCATCCTCAAATATCCAGGAAATTCTTAAATGGGAGTTTTCAACCCTAGTTCAAATCTCTACCCTTCTATAAAGATAATTGGCTGACCCTGTACATATCACTTGTTCCCAGACTTACCTACATCACAGGGTTGTTGTGAAAATAATACAGGGAAGGAGAAACAATGTGTGCTGTGTAACTGGTAGCCACTTATTAATTAATCGTTGTTGTTGCTATCTAATCAATATATAAATATACAAAGTATATATTGGAACATCAGTAAAAGAGATGCTGGAACAGAACGAAGTATGTGAAAGTGAGATAAGGTTGGAGGCTAAAATTCCTGTTAGATTACAAATGATGGGATAATAAATGGGATAATAAATGGATTAAAATCCTTGGAAGATTATGAATGGGCTGAAAATAAACAGCAAGAGGGAGACATAAAGTAAAAAGAAGAGTTAACCAAAAGACTGTACCAATTTAGATGGCTAAAACCAGAAATCTTTATCAAATTGTGATGGAAGACCAAGCAGACCAATTTAAAAGAAAGAGTGGAGCTAAAGGGTTCAGGGGCCAGCATGAGATGGTTAAACTGGTTGAATCCAGTTGAAAAAGGGGAGTTGTCTAAGACAAAGAAAGACCTTGAAACCCTTGAAGCCCCGTCTTTTAAAATGATCCTTCCAGACTAGTTTGGTCTGACCTAGCTGGCTCCAATTACACGACCCCTACCTCAAAAGGGCCCCAACTATGGGGCCTTAGCAAAACCAGTCAAAGATAGAAAAATGGGAGAAAGCACAGAGCTGTGCATTTGAGCAAAGGCGAATAGCTGAAACCTGGAAAAGCCTAATATCTTTGGCTTTTTCGGGAATCGCCTATTTGGGTTTGGGCAGATTCCCAGGTTTTGATATTCGGTCTACCCGAAACCCAAATATTGCTGAAAAAGCTAATTTAATGTTTATTTTTCAGTTCAGGTATATTGATATGTACAACCCTAGTTATGTGTCCTTCTGTTCCTCTCATTTGTCATTTATTATTTTATAATAAATGTTACATGCATGGTGAAGTAATAAAAAAATCACATGGTCCTCTCACTCATTTTTTACTTAAAAGATTCCTAAATTTATGGCAGCTGTCCTGACCTCTTTCGTGGAACTGCAGGATAACAATGTACTAGATACCAGGGGGGAAAGCCGGATATCCAAACACTGAAAGCTTTCACATCCATAATATGGGAGCTTGGCTGCATTAAGGCTTTCACTTATAGCACCAGAGTATCTATCTTAGAGATCATGACTAGCGCAAAAACTTACTTACCAAGTAATTTAGTTTTTAATTAATATGGTTGCTCTCAAGTACATGTGTGCTGAGGTTTCTATGTAAATACATCTTCCACAGCATCGCAGTTTTCATAAAAGACACTCATATGGTTCTTTTTTAAATTCCCATATCTGTTTATCATACAAGAGGGCTACATAGACTGGGTCATACATTCTTTTGTTTAAAGCACTTTATTCTTTCTTTCTTTGTTTCACTTAAACAATGTTCAGAGTGAAACTTTCTATCCTGAAAAGCATTTTCCCCATGCTATTTTCCAATTATTTTCTTAGAGTAATCTGCTACACACCATTTCTTTAAGTCCCCTTAAGGAAAAATTAAAAAGCCACTAAGTTTTTTGTAAAAAATTGTTAAGGAAACTTATTTTTGTTGAATTTTCCTTAGTAGAAATTATATGTTTTTGTTCAGATTTTTTATATATTGAAAAATGAACCAGAATATTGAAAGAAATCTATTTAACCTTTGTAAGAGTATAGGAAGATTAGAAGAATAATTTGGTTAGGGTATTCTCAGACACAAAGTCTCATATTTTTCCTCTGCCCTATTGGGCTGTGATGGGGTTAACCTTATATTGCCATATTTCCTTCCTATATTTCTTCTGAAACCTCATTTGTATTGCTGCATTGATAAAGAGCATATGGCCATCATGTTAATTTTTGCTCTTCTCTTCCAGATTGCTATTAGTTTCAAGATGCACCTGTCACATCTGGAAGTGGGGAGTGACAGAGAGATTTGGGGCTTTGACTGTTTTACAAGATTCCACATCCCTGATGGCATCAGGTCTTTGCCATTTCCCAGAGAGATTGATGGGACTCTTACTCCAGTTTCAAAGGTTCCAGTGACATCTTGGAAATAAATTAAAATGACATTAAAAATAAATGATTTGTGATCCTTAGGCCTTGAGCTGGAAGTAATAAAAAGAGTGCTTTGCAGCTGTCTTAATAAACTTCAAACACCGACCATATGTTCAGGTGTCAACACATAAATATCATGAACATTAATAATACACTTCAGCAGGAGAAAAGCATATGAAATAGCAATGTTATTTTATTGCAGATTTTCTTCCTGAAACCATCTATGGAGTTATTTTGGATAACCTTTTTATATTGCATGTGTTTATTCCTTAATATCAATAAGAATTCAAGTATCAAACATGTAATATATATTTACTTCATAAGCCTGAGAGTAAAGAAGTTGGTTATGTGATTGTAGACATGGCACAATCTATCAGTGGTAATTTCTTTGAGGGAGGGAATGACTATGGCTCCAGCTTCTATGTCTTTCCACAGCTGCTCCCTGCATATGTTCATGAATGATAATCATATTCTCTCACATTGGTTTGCTGCTCTCAGCTCCTTCCCTTTCTGTTCTTGTACCATTTCTGCCAAGAAATGTGCACTGCTGTGCTACTAGTAGGATGAACTGAGCATGTTGCCTACAACTTTCTTGTGAAGTATAGCAATTTTGCTGAGGATCACATGGAAATAGATATTTCTTTCCATTATTGTCTTGGAATATTGAAATTGAAAGAATGAAAGTACTCCTATGAACATGAAAGCAAGCAATTATCAAGGGGGAGGGGAACAGATAAGAGGACTTTATGGCCAAAAGAGAAATGCCCTTCCCCACCTAAAGGTAATCAAGATAACCTCAAGGTCTAATGACCATAACTTTCAGTGAGTATAGTGTTAAGGGCTTATCTACATATTGCAGAGTTCTCATGTTCATTGTGAAAGAACAGGAGGACTTTGCATTAGATATGCGATGGGAGTTTTCTGCCTTCAACATATACCCTGACTGTTTTCTGTTTGGGAAAGAACAGGGAGAAAGCAGCTTCAGGCTCTCCCTGCTGCTGTTTTCATTTTTGCAAACTGTTCCATGGAGCCACTGTTGGCTCTGTCATTAAAATAACATCATTTACATGGCTATATGTTACCTCAAAAGACTGGATATGCAAATACACAAAGAATATCGTCTTGATACATACCACTGATTAGTTCCCTAAGCGACTCCATAGAGCTTACCATGCTTTTCTATGGCGAGGGGGGGGGTGACCCCTTCAGGGGCACATAAAATTGAACCCCCTGTCCCAAACTTTACCAAACTTTGGGGTTCATGCAAGGAGAGTACCTTTCATCTAGGTTGCAAATTTGGTGACTCTGCCTTGAAAAATACCCCTCAGAGTATCTCAAAACAAATTCCATATATACAATAATGGACCCAAATTTTTCCAGGAAACCTGTAAATAAAGCCAAATACCCATTTACCAGTATGGGTATTCGGTTTATTTCGGATTTCCCCCCAAAATTGGGTTCAATAAACCCAAATCCGAAATTTACCGATTTTTTTGCACGATCCTGTTGTTCAAAACAACAGGAATTTATTCATAACAGAAAGGCAGAATGAGGATTTAGGCAGGTAATCTTGGATCTTGTTTTTCTGTTTTGTTGTACTTCTGTTTTGTTCTGTCTTCTGTTTTGTTGTTCTCTTCTTTTTCTTTACAATGGTTATTATAATAGTTCTCTTTGTCTCTGTGTTCCATCACTGGAACGCTGCATTTAGGCATCTGATTCTATTTCTGTCACCTTTTGGTTTTGCTTCTTGTCTCTCTTTCTTTTCCTTTAATGGTCAACTCATTTGACCTAAGGTTTCAAGTCCGGCCACACTAAATTATCTTTATCTTTAGTAGTAACATATTACTATATATTTTAAATTCCACTTTATTTCTAAATTTGAGATTAATCCTATAAATGTTCTTAACCCCATCATAAAAAGTTAATCTTTTTCTTCTACATAATCACCACTGAGAAGTATTTTGCCATGGCTAATGTAATCCTCAGATCCTCATCTTTAATAAAAGGGGTACAATCTTAGTTCTATCAACAGTTACTAAATTCCTCAGGACTGGATCCAGACATTTCACTCTATATGAATCATACCACAGGCAAAACAAGATCATATGATCCAATGTTTCAAGCTCTCTTTATCCACATCCGCAATATCTGTCCTGGAAAGCAATAATCTTATAGAGGCCCTTCAGAATGGCTGATAGGGGTTCATTCATCCTGGCTAGGAAAAAAAAAAGGCTCGGCTATAGGCAGGAATTGTTAGACATTTCAAAAAGGCTGGTGGGGCCGATGGGAATCAGAGACCAACTGAAAATAATGAACAAACACTGCATGTTCTAGATGATGTACTTAACCTATCTTGCAGCCCATTCCTGACCCTTAGGCAGTTGGGTATGGTGTGGCCATGGCTCTGCCATGGTACTTCCAAAGCCAATTCCAAAGCCTTTCACTGGCTTTTAAAATTTTAAATGGGGCATTTTGCTCCATTGAGAATAGTGAGACTGCACCTGCAAAAAAACAGTCGCAGCAACACTGTTCTCCCTGCTGGCGTGCTGGGCCAAAAGGAAACAGGAAGCTGCCTACTGGCAGCTATGCCCCTGGCATGCCCCCCGGGATGCCAGCATGGGGCTTTGTGGCGGTGGGATGCCGGCGGAAGGCCCAGCTGGCATCCCTGGACGGCGCTGCTGTGACAGTGCTGGGAGACCGGCGTCCAGGCCTCTCTGCCAGCGTTAGGGCCACTCTGCGTGGCGTAAGTAGCCTGGGCACCAGTGCAGGGGAACCCAATGCCAGTGCAGCCCCCTTTTGGCCTCCAAAGGACTTTCATCCTTGGAGGCCAGGAATGGGCTGCCCCTCTACTATTCTCTTTTTCCGGAGAGAGATTACCGCAGCTTTACCCAACTCCTGCGGGGTTTCCATTTCTTTTCCTTATTTTTTCATCAATTAGTTTGGAACCATCCACTCCCATAATGGTCATCTCTCCTCAGAAAACGTAAGAGTTTCATCAGTCATTCATCGAAGCTTGTCATTTCTTTTGACTACAGGAATAGCTTTTCCACATTCTTCCTTACTAATATCTCTGGTTTCAACCCCATAGTTCTTTGGGATCCCATTTACTTGAACTTAGTAATACAAATCTGATCTTTATATGGTCTTTAAACTGTTTAGGAATGTTGTTAAATTGTATTCTTGCAGTATGAATGTTTTGGTGTTTTCCTTAAGCTTTATGCTAATTTTTTATACTAACAATTCATGGTCTGTGCCACAATCAGCTCTAAGTCTTCCTTTAGTCGAGAGAATAGAGCTTCTCCATCTTCTGCTTCTGATTATGTAATATATTTGATTTCTAGTGATGTCCACGTATACAACCATCTATTTGGTTACCTGAAACACATGTTCACAATGAACAACTTGTAGTACTTTAGAGACCGACAAGAAGGGTTTCCAGCTTCAGGTTGGGAAATTCCTGGAGATTTGGGAGTACAACCTGGGATAGTGAGTTTTGGAGAGGGGATGGTACTCAGTGGGGTATAATGCCATAGAGTATATGATGTTTGATGAGTTTGAAGTCCTATTTCTCCATAGATTTCTTTATAATGCTGGCCCTATTTGTGGTGCTGTTTCTAAATCTCAAACATCAAACTCTATTTCCATTAGCAAGTTATAGGACATTGGCATTTTAATGCCTACATTATGCACTTGGAAAGTGACTGTCTGCAGTAAAATATTGTCACTACAGAGCATTTCTGAGGTTTTCAAGTGCCCTTGCTGAGTTCTGTCCTCATTAAACTACCCAATGTGCGTTCTCTGCTGGACAGTATCTTTATAACTTCCAAAGAAGTCAAATGGAGGCCTTGCCAAATACAAAATGCTTCAGTTACAAGGTAGAAAGAAATAAGGATTTGTTTGTTAAAAAAACAAAAACAAACCAGTCACTGTTATAATAGTTACATGGTTGATTTACACATGAGTGTCTTCCCCCCAAGTGGAGATCCTAGGTTTGATCTGGTTAGGTTTTCACTTACTATCTAATGTTCTTCCTTCTTACAGCTTCCAACACACATGCCTTTCATCCATGCGCTTCACATGATTCCCAACACAGCCTCTCTGGGTCGCTGAAGGGAAACTCCTCCTCCCTTCCTCACCATTCAAAAAGCTGGTTGGATCCAACCTAGGGGTGCCATATACCTGCTGGGGGTTAGAAATCTCCCTAGATTCCTAGAGTGGAGTGACATGAGTTCTGGATCTTCCCCAGAAGAGACATAATGCTGTTCACTGATGGCACCCCCATGTCCCTGCTCACCAAGAAAATCTGAAATATTTGTAGGATTGTGCCTGACAGTTGACCCCCTCAGGTGAAGAGATGTGGAGGGAGCCAGGTTGAGCACCCTCCTCTGCCTCCATATTGGCTTCTTCCCAGAGGCCTTCTGGCCTCAGATTTGAGAGGCAAGAGGGTTGTAAGCACCCTTGACCTCCTCCTCTCCATGAGCCCCCATGTGTTGCCAGTGGGTCAAAGCTTGCTTCCTCTCTTCTGAGGCAGGAGCAAGCTAGCTCTGTCTGTGTTAAGTTAGTAGGGGAAAAGTCATGGTGAATGATATCGGGAACTGGATGAAACCGCTGAGCTCTTGGGCTCCAGACTGTGTAAAAACAATCAGATAAGCACGGGATGTTGACGAGCCCTGTCAGAGCATGGATTTGGGATAAATGTCTTTTCCCCAGTACAATCGGGGCTCAGTGATTTTATTGCTAAAGCAGCTTGGCCCAGCTGCAAATAAGACTGTTTTCTTGACAATGGTCTCGGGTCTCTCTCCCCCCCACGAACCCCATTTTCCCATAACATTCCTTGGTGCCATGACTTGGATTCGAGGGGGGAGATGGGGTGTTTCACCCCTATGGCCCACCCTGCTCGGGGTGCTGGGGCCTGTGTGGCTTTGGGTCCTTTCTGCAGGCACGGCCCTTTTTCGTTGAGAAAGTTACGCACGGACACCCTGGCCTCGGTCCCGGGTGGGGTGTCGTCTGAACCCAACGGGATTGCAAGAACCAGTCCTGCACCTCCGAAGGGAATCACAGAAGTCAGGTGAGAGACAGAAGGGGCTCTGGTTCAGTTTTGGTACCCTCTGCTACCAGAGAAAGGGAAGTCTGATCAATGTTCAGGTCCTGCCCGAGTAAGGTCATCAGGTTTGACCGAAACTGCAGGGACCTCAGGTCTGTCAGGAAAAGGGGGAAAGGGGGGAGGCATATGGAGTGTGTTTGAAAATTGAGTGAGTGATTTTGTGTTTGATTGGAGGGGTGGTCTTCAGACATAACATCCCAGGTGGCATTTATGTATTTCCAAACCGGGCGACCGCGATTTGGTCATGAACAAAGCCTTGCTTGAGTGTGAGACTGTTGTGGAACACTTTTGCACACTTTTGCAAAACACATTGGGAGGCTCATGGGTGGAAAGGTGCCACGCAACTTCGCAAAAGTCTATCAGGACTATCCCAAATGTCCAGTGAGTCTACCAGGAAATTACTGGGGAAGGGCTTCTCCGTCCGAACCAGGTCCCGTATATTGGTGGGTGGAGTGGCTCTGTTACAAGAAGTTGCCACCGAAGTCTGTTCACCGGGCTCACCAGAATCAATACAGCATTATGGTTTTGTTATACCGCATTAATGACATTCAGACATAACAAGGAAGCTACACGCAAAAGCCCTCTCCTACCCGTTTAGCATACAGGAGAGGAAAAATGCCTTATATCTATCAAGCCTGCACCCAGCTGGCATGCCAGTCAAGGCATGCCAGTCAGATCAACCATGCCCAAGAAGGCTGCTCCTACACCACACTCTAAAAGTCAGTTCCCAAAGCCCCAGCAAAAAGAAGCAGATTTTTCCACCCAGGGAAGGAAAGAAAGCCTCAGAACTGTAGCCAAAAAGACCTCCACAGGCACGCTCCCCTCCCCTACAAAAAGCCAGCCTGCGTCTGGCAGCCCTCCGCAGAGCAGGGCGGGGAGGCTGGAAAAGGAGAGAGAAAGAGAAAACGCCAAGTCTATTTCTTGGCTGCAGCCAGTTTTCACAGCCACATCAAGGGTTTTCCGAGGGAGAAAGGCATCCCACAATACAGGCGTTTGCCCTCACACGCAAGCATCACAAACAGGAAAAGTGCATCCTGAAAGCAGCAAATCTGAAGGAATAGTGCTCCCCAAAGCAGCCTCTGCCCAGAGCTGTGAAGTCAGGATGGCTGTCTTAAAAGAGAAATGCTCTTAAAAAGGAGATGTAGATGAAGAATCTTTCTGCCCCTGTGCAGCAGCCAAGATGCATTAAAAAGAAAAAGTGACTATAATTTTTTCAAGTCCACCTTTACCCGCTGCTGCTTCTGCAGCCCCAACTAGGGCTGTCGATTCGGTTCGGCCCGAACTGAAAATCAGCCGAATTTCCCCTGATTCGGTGGTTTTTAGTTCGGGAGGAACCGAACTCAAAACTGGCGGGCAACCGGGGGGGGGCGAATTCAGCGAGTTCGGGAGTTTGCGAATAAATTCGGCAAATTCGGGGCCGTCAGTAAGCAGCATAACCGTCAGTAAGCAGCATTCTCCTCCCCCGGCCAATCGGTGGCCAAGCTGGGTCTTCTTCTGGCCAACCAATCAGGATTGAATACTGGAGGAATCAGCTGATGTGTGGCCCGGCCAGGGAGAGAGAGAGAGAGAGCGAAATCCTCGTGTGTGTGGGGGGGGTGCTTGTGCACATTCGCTCCTTTCTGTGGCTGCAGGGGGCGTATTTTTTGGGGTACAGACACAAAACTTTCACTGGAGCTTCAGATGAAGCTTCTTAAGATACCCCCCAAGTTTTGTAAACATTGGGTCAGGGGGTCCCGAGATATGGGCTCCCCCTTTTTCTTTCCATGGCTGCAGGGGGCGCATTTTTGGGGGTACAGATCCCAAACTTTGAGCGGAGTTTCAGACCAGTGTTCTTAAGATACCCCCCAAGTTTTGTAAACATTGGGTCAGGGGGTCTTGAGATATGGGCTCTCCCCCTTTTCCCTCCCCCCTTTTCCATTTATGTGGCTGCAGGGGGCGCTTTTTTGGGGATATAGCCCCCAAACTTTTAGCATAGCTTTAGACAATTATTCTTAAGATACTACCCAAGTTTTGTAAAGATGGGTTCAGTGGGGGCAGAAATATCGCCTCCCCCTTTTCTCTTTCCATGGCTGCAGGGGGCGCATTTTTGGGGGTGCGGATCCCAAACTTTGAGCGGAGTTTCAGACCAGTGTTGTTAAGATACCCCCCAAGTTTTGTGAACATTGGGTCAGGGGGTCCCGAGATATGGGCTTTCCCCTTTCCCCTTTCCCCTTTCCCCTTTCCCCTTTTCCCTATTGGGATGAATGGATCAGCCGATCCTGTGCATCTCCAGAGCAAAACGTCCAGTGCCTAATTGGAATCATCTTGGATTACAAGTCCTCTTCAGCCCCTCTTGATGAACAGAAGACAGCCACAGTAAGACCCCTTTGGGGGCTTTAATCTATAACTTTTCTCCTGTGTATGTGTGTGTGTGTGGGAAAGCAGAGTCTGTGTGTGTGGGGGGAGGGAGCAGTTTCTGTGGGTTGGGAGGAAGCCAAAGGGGGCTTTCGTCGGTTCTGCCTGGGGTGTGTGTTCCCCCTCGAGTCTCTCGCTTCCTGGTTTGAGGGGGGAGGTTTCAGTTGTGTGTTGCAAAGGTGTTGTTTAACAAGGTTGTGTTGTTTTGCAGTTGTTTTGCAAATTTCTCAGCTGTTGTCGGGGCTGGGAGCTTTGTGCGTGGGCGGCAAGCTCTGCTGAGAGATGCACATTAAGGGTGGGGGGGACCCCTTTCAGGGCCCATATCTCAGCCCCCCCGACCCAATCTTTACAAAACTTGGCGAGTCTTTCAATAAACGTCCTTTGAAGCTCTGCCGAAAGTTTGGGACCTCTAACCCCAAAAATGCCCCCCCCCGAGCCGCGGAAAGGCGCAATTGTGTTTTTAATGGCTTTATTTGGCCGAATTTTTTTCCGAACTTTGAATTCCCGCCGAATTGAACGGATCCGAAGTGGGGGAGTTCAGACTTCGGCATATCCCGAATCTAAACGGGCTGAATTCGGCCGAATCCAAACTATACCGAATTTTTTTTAATTCAACAGCCCTAGCCCCAACCAACAGGCAAACCCTTCTTTTGGCTAGTGGGCATATGACTACACTTCCCTGGGCTGTCTGCTGGCCCCTTTAAGCAGGATGCTTAGCTGGGGATTGGTCCTGATCTCTAAGGGCAACAGAAGCTTTTCAAGAGTCTGAAGCCAATGGGGATGCCTGCCCCATTCCCTTCCTGCCTCCAGACTAACTGTTGGCCTAACCACTGTGGGTGGGTGCCAATATTGGCCAAAGGCCTCAAAAGGATGTGTTGTCTCCTTTGGGCCCTGCCCCCATCACCTCCTTGACTTGTTGGGGAGGGGTCAAGCTAGCCCTGGCTCAGTAAGGCCCAGTCAGGTTGCTGCTACAGGGCAGCTGCCTTGAGCCAAGCCACTGGAAGTGCCAGTGGCAACCTCTCATCCCCCACCTGTCATGAGGCTGGAGCCAGTGTCCTCACTGGCTTCTGACAGTCTATCATCATCATTTATTAATATGGCACATAGCCAGTCATATACAGAAAAAGAGAATAAGCAACAGTTGTCTAAAATCCCATCGATATTAAAACCAGAAATTCCAAATATAAAAGTATAGAATACAAGTATAAAAAGTATAAAATACATAAAATCCTAAGAGGACACTACTATATACATAGCTGGTAAGAAAAGTCATCCCAACAATTTGCACCTAATTTGGATGGCGTCAGCACAAAATCTAGCAGTGTGACAGGCTATCACTTCCTCTTTTGAAGGCGGGGTCTTTGGCTGCTGCAGTGGCCATTTGGGTGTCTTCAGCCCTTGCAGTCACTCCAACATTGGGCCAGGTAAGTCCAGTGGTTGAGGACACATGAACACATGAAGCTGCCTTATACTGAATCAGACCCTTGGCCCATCAAAGTCAGTATTGTCTACTCAGACCGGCAGTGGCTCTCCAGGGTCTCAAGCTGAGGTCTTTCGCATCACCTACTTGCCTAGTCCCTTTAACTGGAGATGCCAGGGATTGAACTTGGGACCTTCTGCATTCCAAGCAGAGGCTCTACCACTGAGCCATGATAGACGGTACGGTGTCAAAACACTAGCAAGCATGGCAAAAGAAAGGTTTTTATTCTACTGTGTATCTATTAACAAGGAAAATGTTCTCTCTCTCTCTCTCTCTCTCTCTCTCTCTAAGTCTCTCTCTTTCTCTGTCACACACACACACACACTTTGTTGCACCACTGACAGCTGTATTCCCAGCGCTTTACCACAAAAAATTGATTTTCTATATAATGCTTCATCACTGTACTTCATTGCATTATAGCTATACCGCTTTAAAAATTAAAAATGTTTGTCATAGCAATGGAACTATCTAATCAGCTCTAAACCTTTAAATTGTCTTCAGATTGATCAAACTCAACGTGAAAATGAAGCCTAGCACCTCAGCAAACTTGCGCCAGTGACTGATTGTTCTCTTTCCTAGAAACACAGTCCTTGAGAATCAATATGAATTAGTTCTATAGGGCTACATTAGTATTGCATTCAGGTAATACAGAACTATCCCAGAATGTCAGATGTAATGCTGTGCAGTACAATTTTGTCTTTGCGGGGCAGGGGGGCTCTCTCAGACTGTTTCAATTAAGGGAAGACCAAATGCTTTCTCCAAAGAATATTATCTGTTTCTTACAGCAGGAATTCCACTTTGGTGACAAAAATGTTGCTGGAATTAAACACACTCATTGCTGTTTGCCACTGTTATAATTAATGGAACAAATTAGGAATATTTTTTCATAATGCTAAAGGTTTTATTCTACAAAAGGAGGCAAACATTTAAAAAGACATATGACTGACTTTTACAATAAAGCATTCCTGTTGAAGAGGAAGGGGAAAAAAAACCTCTAGGCTGTTCAGGATACAGAATAGACCCTTTAATTCCCACAACCCCCCCAAAAAAAAATCAATTATGCAGCTTTTATATTGTGCAGATACCACAACGATAGAAAAAAAATACAGACCTCAGGACCACACTATTTCCCCACAAACATGGTTCAAAGTAGAATACCCGGCTCTTATACTGTGTTTGTTCTTGAGGAATTTCTTTGTTGCCATAACTTAATCCAGGTTGCAGAGAAAGGAATTTTCATTATTAAATCTGGAACAACTAAGCACACACTGGGAAGATAGATTAGTGTAAAAAAGTCTCTGTGTGGTATAAGCAACGAGGCCCCAGTTACCAAATGTAGTCATGTACAAAGTGCATTTTTGCTGTTGACATTATGCTGTTGATGTTATTCAAACTGGACTATAGTAGATCCGCTGGATCTGTTCAGAACATGATTACAATTGGCTATGGCAGTTTACAGAAAGACAACTTATATAGAGAGTTGCCAGATCCAGCATTAGCGAGAGGTTTTTGGGGCGGAGCCTGAGGAGGGCAGGTTATATGTAATTTTTCTAATGTCCAGGGATAAAGGTGTATATTGGAGGGATGAAGTTAATCTGTCATCCTTAGGTTTTTGTCTACCCATCAACAGTGTAGATCTATCCTGTAGAAAAGCTCTATTTCTTGCTTGTTCTACAAGGGTGGTTGAATACCCTCTAGACTCTAATGCTGTGCTAAGAATGGAAGCCGGTTGTTCAAAGTCCTGTTTGGACTTTAACTTCAATAGCCTTCTGAGATTTCTCTCTTGGTGCATTTTCATCCCTAGCAGCTTTGCCACATTTGGTGTCAAATTGCCACCTTTCAAGAACTTCACTGGTTTCCTTACTGGAGATCACCATAACTACCCACCGAACAGAGGACATGGTGAGCCATGTTTTCAGCTGTCCTATTACATTACTCAGATAGTTTTTAAGTTGAGAGTCTGAAGTTACAAGCATAGTAAGTCTATATTTCTGAACCTTCATAAAGGTTTCAGCAGGGTAGATCCCATGTTTGTATAAGTCTGTTGATGGCAGTCTGTAGGGTAACAGCAAAATGTTGGAAAACCGCAGAACTTTTAACATTACATTCTTGTAGTCTGAACTGTGGCAAATAGCTATGGCAAAAAAAATGACACATCAATTTAGAGTAGTCAACGGTAAAGCTAAAATATCAGATTTCTATTAAACATGGCACAATTATATTTCATGCATGAATCAGAAAGGTATTCAACTATCTAAGCCCTTCCTCAGATTATGAAAAAGGAATTAAGTCCAAAATAATATAAAGTATTATTTTTTTACAAAAAAAATCTCTAATACCATTAATGAATTCCTCTCTTATCTGTAATTGTAAAATAAACTGGAAAATGTGTTAAATATAAGCCCTCTATCAATGATCGGATTCCTCTTTATGATTTTGTTGTTTTTTGTTATATAGTTTCTCTGTTTTTGAAAAGTTTTTTTGTTATTGTCATTTGTTTGGGTAGTGATTTTCTGTTTGATAAATTAATTAGGTTATGAAATCCAGAAGTAGACACTTCCTAAAAATATACTGATGATGTATATTTTTATGCCAATAAGGGTATGTGTACGTGTGTACATATATTTTTAAAGCAGAAGTATTTTAACCAGGTATATGAGATGGGACTGTGCAGAGTCATGATGGCCCAATGTTTTGTCAGGGCCCAGAAGTAACAGGAATTAGAAAGGGTTCTCTAATGAATGTTAGGGAACATTGCAGATAGAAAGTCATTTCTATTGCAGATAGAAAGTCATCCAAGCTGTGGGGTCTGCAGAGAGGAATGGAATAAAGCAAGATCATCTTCCTCTTTCTTATCTCGGCAGAAGATTTAAAGCATACAGACCAGTGCAATTAAACCAATGGGAGTGAATTAATTCAGAGACACACAGTATTCAAATGTATTATATATAGATTACATTAAGGGTTGCATTGTACTTCCAAACATAGGTTAGGGGAATCATAGCAAGAAAAAGCAATGCATGCCATACGGTGTAATCTTAAACATGATAACTCAGAAGACATTGCTATTCAGACGGATAAGACTTACTCCCTAGTGATTTCAGGAATACACTATTGAAGGCATACTGATATAGTGGAGGATCTCTCCACACCGTTCCAAATATCTCATTATAGTTCTGTGAGCTGAGGAAAGATCATATCAGCACTTCAGAAGTCAATTCTACTGTGCTATGAGCTCCAAGCCATGATAACACCTGTCTCCTTTGGCATTGGCATAGAGTCCCTTTGCAAACATTTCAGCCTGTTCAGTGGGATTGTGTCATTGTATAATATGGGCAGGGCAATAGGACTCGAGTGCAACATTGACTAAAGCAGAAAATGGGCTCTAGGGTCATGTATTTTATTAATTGGATGTAAAGAAAACATTACATTATATTTCTTTGCCACAATTAAGAATTATTTAGGAAGGGAAGGCAGTATGATATAGCCTGGTCTCACCAGATCTCGGAAATTAGGTGGGTTTGTACTTGCTGCTGCTACATAATAGCCCATTTATAAGCATAATGCCTACACATGTACAAAGTATGTACATTTAGCCTCTATCATAGTGATTGGGAACACTAATTTTTTTAAAAAAAATCCCTGGTGCGTGTGTGTATGCGCGTGTGTGTGTGGTTATATAGGTACACTTCCTATGCATGTAGACTCTGAGCTGATCTTGTGTAGGTGGGTGTGGGGTCAGTGCATATGTTCTCTCCCTTTCTATGCATGTTGATCTTAATGCATATAACGTTGTCTCTAGTGGACTTTGAAACCCCCTGTTTTGAGGGAGATAATTATAACTGTAATCAGTAATCAAGCTGTCCATGGTGACATGTGTACCAAATATCAAATTCTTGGATAGCTTGGGAGTAGTTTAATAAAAAGTAGGCCCAATATAGAAATTACTAATTTTAGGGTTGGCCCTAACCTGCTTTGTGTTCCATTTCATCTAATTCCCCTCATTATTCCAGCCCCCCATGGGACATGGCTTTCATCCATACAGTTCCCCATAATTCCCAATATACCATTTTTGGTGGTCAAAGGGGACCTTCTCCATTTTCCACCAGTGGAAAAGCAGATTGCATCTAACATCTTGCTTTGGAGATGGGATACAAATCTTAGAGAACTGAGAAATCCTCCACTGAAAAATCATTTAAGTTTTATCAACATTCATTTAGTTTTCCTTGAAATTCCTGCAGAGGTTTCCCAAGAGCAAATTCTCTTGAAAACTTGCCTTGGGCCAAATTTGCTGGTATAACCCTCCAGCGTCTTGTCTTTCACCCTACTGAGATGAATGGGAGTTCACCACTATAATGAAAAGCTTTATGAATCTTACTGATTTGTAATGCTGCTAATAAAATTCTAATTAATTCCTTTTTACCTCTGTAGCAATAACTTCCTGTCTTACATGACAATTAAGGACTTGGTTAGCATAACTGCCTGTCTGCTGTGTGGCAAGATGGGTTGCTATTTTTGGCATCCGGGGAGAAATGATTACATCAGGTGCTGACAGTAAGAGCGCATAATTAGCTCAATAAGCATGACACAGAGACTACGTTTCTGAGGGTCATTAATTAATATTGTGAAATAGATTCTTAGTCCTAACTGTCATTAAAAATCTCCTGGATTTGATACTGAGGACACCGTAACATTCCCGTTAAGGTCACTGCAGGATTTTTCTAAGACTATCCAGTGCAATTTATATGCAAAGGATGGTGAATGAATTACAGCAAAGGAAGAGCTCTATTAAATGTTTCAGCAAGACCTGAATGCATGCACAAGAAATGAACTTCATCTCAGGGGAGGCTAGCAGAGGCAGCATTCCTCTTAATGTTCTTGGCACATACCTGCATGAGTTTTATCATCAGAAGAAATCCCACGATATTGACGTACATACAGGAAACTAGAAAGGGTAGACTTCATCTTTTTCTATAATGGTTCCCCATCAAGCTTCGGAACGCTACATTTCAGTGAGCTGCAAGCCACATTGTAAACCTGATTAGGAAACACAATTAATGATGAAGCCAACATTAGAAAATAATCCAGTTCATGTGTAAATTTTACCAGCTAACAATTCTCAACTGGATTTCCATCCAAGCTCCTGTGTCTCTGAAAATGGTCTTCTGCTCGTCATGTAAAATGAGAATATTCCACGTTTATGTGCCACTTTTGCACCTGTGCACAGTCTGTACTTCTCAAGGCTCTCAAAAAAGGCAGCTGCTGTATTGGTGCATGTTTGTTGATTGCTGGAACTGATTTCAACTTGTTCAATGGATATGTAATTTGCAGAACAATGCTCTGGTTCATGTGAGTCATGATTAGAACAAAATAGCAAGGAATTTATAACATTCCTATTGAGGACAGAGCCACATCATGTAAATGTGGCCTTTCAAAAAGCAAAGTAGAAGTCTCACCATTTGGGGAACAAACTTCGTTCTACTAGTGTGAGCCACAGTGATGCTTGGCATACACAGCAAGGAAGGAAGCATTGCAATGCAATTGCCAAGCAGCAGTATATGAAAAAGTGAAATGTCCAGGATTTGGGGAGGGGTGTGTGTTTTTGTCTGTTCTCCCTGATAGATTTTGACAGGGTCCTAGCAGCTGTGAAAGTCACCACATGTAGGCTGGATCCTTGCCCTTCCTAGCTTTCTGGAAAGGGTGAGCAAGCCTCTATAGAAAATCTTTAACACCAAGGGTGCTAAAGGAAGCAGTCAAACAGCATTTGGTTCCTTCAATTAGTCCATGTATTTCTTTTCCTCTCCTCTGTATTACTGATACACATGCATACATTGACGGACATTGCAAACAGATAATCTTGATGCCATTGCCCATGTGGATGTATCCAGATCCTGTTGTGGGCTGTTTATCAATATGCAGGAGCTCACAGCCCCATCCTGATGCAATTATATGCACAATCACATCAGAATCACTGTTTTGCAGTGATATGTAAGGACATACACATGCAGGAAAAACAATGTGGTCTTAGAAATCTTGCAAATGAATAATAAACACATTATAATATCAATGTCAATAGATTCAATTTCAGCAAACAAGGGACAATTTTATTATACTTTTTATTTTTTAATTAACATTAAACTATGTATATTTTTACATTAGAAATCAAGAGGCAATTCTATACTTCTACCTTTATTACATCTGGTTAACTGTACAATCCTGAAGGGGGGGCAGAGCTGCATAGGAGCCGGCGGACCCCTATGCCAGCATCAGTGCCACTTGTGTCATGCAAAGTGGCACGAACACCGGTGCAGGGTGACTTACACCATCCCTGCAATAACTCGTTTTTACTATAAGAAGGGTAACCATTTTGTTCCGGCCGCCTTACAGATTTTCCAAGCCACTGTGATCCCGCAATTTTTGTACGGAATCCCAGTTTGGATCCAGGGTTTTAATAAAGAAGTGGAGCATCTCAGGGCAGTTTTTTTGAGATGCATCCTTGGCGTCACAATCTCTGTTTGCTATTTTTCTCTGTGCGCTGAGCTGGGACTGCACACGATAGAATCTGGTGCTTGGATCCCTACTATCAAATACTGGTTACACTCTCATTTTCGATCCCCCCCCCCCAAGTACTTTATTGGCAGCTTTACATACTGACTCAACTGTTTCTAGATGGTCTCAGCTTATCTTAAATAGGATCAGATCACTCAAGATTGCTCTTGATTCCTTGACCAATTCCAGTGAATTATATATTTTTAGGACAATCCAAAAAAGGATATGGGACAGTGATTCCCAAATAATAAAAGCCGGTGCTGAAGGTATCTGCTCCCCTCGTTTTTTAGGCCTTTCTTATCAAATAAACTCTATGGCCCAGTATTTTTCTAACTTAACTATACCCTCTCACCGTATAGCATTTTTGTTGGCCAGATTTAATGTATTTCCTTCAGCTGTTGTTAGTGGTAGATACAAGGGAATACCACGTGAAGCAAGATGTTGTAGGTGTCAATGCAAAGAACCTGACACAATACAACATATTCTCTTGTACTGTCCACTTTTCACACAGCTTCGATGCAGCTTAATTAGCTCTCTTCCTCAATTTACTACTGCAATGACTACTGGAAACATAGGCCATTTATTGGATGACAAAAGCTTCGAAGTTACCACTCAAGTAGCCGAGTTCCTGGCCAAGGTCCTAAAGGAGGGAGAAAGAAGGAGGGGAACCCTCATTTAATTGTTTATTATAAAATTTACTGATGAACTGAGTATTCATTCTTTTTTTAGATCCATATCTAGCTGCTTTACCTGTTTGTTTTGTTACTGTAAATGCCAATAAAGGTTCTGTATTCTCTGACTTACACCATCCCTGGGGAGCCACATAGCAGCGCAGGGCTCAGGCACTGGTGCTGCCTATTGGCTGCATTTTCCTGGTGCATCTCCCTGCACCAGCATCCTGGTGGGGGCGTTCCTGGGGCATTCCCAGGGGCAGAGCTGCCTTTAGACAGCTTCCTAGCCCCTTTTTGGGCTGAAAATATGCCCTTTTGCCGGTGTCCAGTTACACCTGCAACATTGTGGCATAGCCCTGTGTGACTCTATGGGGAGTTGCACAGGTTGTTGTTGTTTTTGTTTGTTCGTTTTTTGTTGAAAACCCTTTTACATTATTTTTTTGGCTTGCTGTGCTGGCCGCAGAACCTCCACTGGGCCGCCACCTAGCAGTCAAGAAGGAAAGCCCTGGTAGTGCTGGAGAAAAATTAGTCATAATCTGCTTTTATATTCATAGCCAGTATCATTGTTGTACAAGAAGAAGAACAATAAGAAAAGACAGTTATTCTAAATTCTGTAATTTTTCTTTGTGAGGAGCACTCCTGTTCAACATTTTCAGAGTTGCACATTTCAATTGCTGTAGATTCTATATTTTGCAGCACATTTGCCCCGTGGCGTATGTTTGAGTGTGGGGGTGAGGTGATTAACTTTATGAGGATCTATGTAGGGCTGTTGAATTTAAAAAAATTCGGTATAGTTCGGATTCGGCTGAATTCAGCCAGTTTAGATTCGGGATATGCCGAAGTCCGAACTCCCCCGCTTCGGGTCCGTGCAATTCGGCGGGAATTCAAAGTTCGGAAAAAAATTTGGCCGAATAAAGCCATTAAAAACACAACTGCACCTTTCCGCGGCTCTGGGGGGGCATTTTTGGGGGTAGAGGTCCCAAACTTTCAGAGGAGCTTCAAAGTACCCTTCTTGCCAGACCCCCCAAGTTTTGTAAAGATTGGGTCAGGGGGGGCTGAGATATGGGCCCCGAAAGGGGTCCCCCCACCCTTAATGTGCATCTCTGGGCAGAGCTTGCCGCCCAAGCACAAAGCTCCCAGCCCCGACAAACAGCTGATGAGAGCAAGGGCGGGGCAGGTGCTAAGAACTTTGCAAAGCAATACAACTGCAAAGCAATACCTTTGCAAACATGCAAAGGGCGGGGCAGGTGTGAAGAATTTTGCAAAACAATACAACTGCAAAGCAACACAAGCACGCAATGCAACAGTGCAAAGCAACACAATACAACTGCAAAGCAACACAAGCACGCAATGCAACAGTGCAAAGCAACACAAGCACCTTTGCAACAGTGTAAAGCAACACCTGACACCTGGGAGTTTGCAAACCATGGAAAGGGACAGAGGCAGCTAGCTATGCATAATGAGCAGGAAGGGGTGGAATTTCTCCTTTTGCATTGGACTTGGGACCAGGAAGATGCATTCTTTAAGTCACCATTTGAAAACCAGTTTTGAGCAAGCATCAAAATAACCTAACTGATCTTATGAATGAGGGAAAACCTGAAGACATAAAAATGAAGCCTCCCCTCAAACCAGGGAGAGAGAGACTGGAGGGGGAACACACACCCCAGGCAGAACCGGCAAAAGCCCCCTTTGGCTTCCCCCCCCACCCACAGAAACTTCTCCCTCCCCACACACACACAGACTCTGCTTTCCCACCCCACACACACAGAGAAAAAAGAAAAATTATAGATTAAAGCCCCCAAAGGGGTCTTACTGTGGCTGTCTTCTGTTCCATCAGGAGCGGCTGGGAGGCTGGGTAATCCAATATGATTCCATTTGTATCCAATATGAGATCCATATGTATGCATCTCTCGAGGGTGATCCATTCATCCCAATAGGGAAAAGGGGAAAGCCCATATCTCGGGGGGCCCTGACCCAATGTTTACAAAACTTGGGTGGTCTCTTAAGAAGCCTTGTCTGAAGCTCCGCTGAAAGTTTGGGATCGGCACACCCAAAAATGCGCCCCCTGCAGCCACAGAAAGAGAAAAGAGGGGAGCCGATATTTCTGCCCCCACTGAACCCATCTTTACAAAACTTGGGTGGTCTCTTAAGAAGGATTGTCTGAAGCTATGATAAAAGTTTGGGGCCTGCACCCCCAAAAAAGCACCCCCTGCAGCCATGGAAATGGAAAAGGGGGGAAAGGAAAAAGGGGTGGAGCCCATATCTCGGGACCCTCTGACCCAATGTTTACAAAACTTGGGGGGTCTCTTAAGAAGCCTTGTCTGATGCTCCGCTGAAAGATTGGGGTTGGCACACCCAAAAATGCGCCCCCTGCAGCCATGGAAAGAAAAAGGGAGGAGCCCATATCTCGGGACCCCCTGACCCAATGTTTACAAAACTTGGGTGGTCTCTTAAGAAGGCTTGTCTGAATATCCCCTGAAAGTTTGGGGGTTGTACCCCCAAAAAATGCGCCCCCTGCAGCCACGGAAAGGAGCGAATGTGCACAAGCACCCCCGCACACACACCAGAAAAAGACCCAGCTTGGCCACCGATTGGCCGGGGGAGGAGAATGCTGCTTACTGAAGGTTATGCTGCTTACTGACGGCCGAATTTGCCGGATTTATTCGTGAACTCCCGAACTCGCTGAATTCGGCCCCCTCGGTTGCCCGCCATTTTTGAGTTCGGTTCGTCCCGAACTAAAAACCACAGAATCAAGGGAAATTCGGCTGATTTTCAGTTCGAACCGAATCAACAGCCCTAGATCTATGAATTCTCCACAGTGGTTCTGTCCATACATAAACTTTTCATTCAAAGTTGAATAAAATCAGTTCTGTGTCCTTTGCTGCTGATCTGGAGCAACTCCGGGTGAACACTGCTACTCTGTAAAAGCAAAATACCATATCTCTGATTTGCTTCTGAGATCAGGTAGGCTCATGAAGCTGTTGTCTGTTGTTATAGGGGGAGAAAAGGAATACTACAGGGGGTGAAAGGGGTTTGGAGGGGTGTAACTCCTGCACCAGCGTCGGTGCCACTTGCGTCGGCTAAATTGGCACTAATGTTGGCGCAGGGCCACTTACGGCGGTGTTGGGGACTTACACAAAAGCGCCACACATGGGCGCCAGTGCAGTCACCGTGGTAGTGTTTCCCCAGTGCAAGGTCTTGCACCAAGGGGGCATTCCTGGGAGTGGGGCTGACTTTAGTCAGCTTCCTGAGCCCTTTTGCCCCAGGAACTCCCCCTTTTGCCAACACAAAGGTTTACTGGTGTACACATGTATTTTGCTGTGTATTAAGATCACGTTAATCAAGACGTACTCAAACAAACCTGAAAAATTCAGGAGAGGACATTGGTATGGCTTCTTGCGACTGAAAGAAATTCACTTTTTAAAAAAAAAAATTTTTTATTAGTTTTTTATAATAAATCCAAAAAAGAAAAAAAAGAAAAAATATACATAATAAAAGAAAAGAAATAAAAGAAAATTCACTTTTGTAACAAGAGATGGATTGATTGTATAAAGGAAGCCACAACCCTCAGTTTGCAAGACCTGAGCAAGGCTGTTAAAGATAGGACGTTTTGGAGGACATTGATTCATAGGGTCGCCAAGAGTCAGAAGCGACTTGATGGCACATAACACACACACACATTGTCATCACTTTTATAGTTACCATACAGGACTGCTTAATACACTCAGAATAAGAAACCAAACATTCTCTTGGCGACTGATGATTTTGCGAAGTCTCTTGCTGATAGTGAGAACTAGCAAAGTTGATTTTCATAGATAGATAGATAGATAGATAGATAGATAGATAGATAGATAGATAGATACATACATACATACATACATACATAGATTTTTATTGGCATAATAACCACATTTCAGCATGCATTTATACAGACACCTTAAAGAAAGAAATCATGTTCCATCGTAAAATGACCATCTGTTAAAATCAGTGTACAGCAAAGGTGATTCTCTCAATGGCATGATAAACATTCCTCAAGCTATTGTCGAAGGCTTTCACGGTCAGAGTTCATTGGTTCTTGTAGTGTCCTTCAGTGTTACTACTCTGAAGATGCCTGCCACAGTTGCTGGCGAAACGTCAGGAAAGAAAATTCCAAGACCACGGTTACACAGGCCGGATAACCTACAAGAACCAATTCCTCAAGCTGTTTCAGAAATTACCCATATTTTAAATAAGAGCTGTATGTGTTATTTAAAGAGTTTTCTGAGGATTATTCCAGTATTATATACCTTTTTGATGCTAATTTTGTCTTGTTGAGATTGATAGACCTAAAAGGGTTTGCAGTTAAGAATGGTGTGTTCTTAGAATTTTAGAGAAAATTTGTCATGTTGGCATGACCCCACCTAGAGCTGTCCTGTACCTACCCACCACTGTTTTGGCCCTGCCCACTGCTGCCTGCCTTCACTCCAGCAGTCCAAAAGTCTACCAGCTGCCGCTGCTGATTATCCAGGCTTTCTGATGGATTGCCAGTTTGGACTACTATGCTAAAAATATTTGTTGTTAGGACTATAATTGCATACCACTGTTTTGTAAATATTATTTTTAGAACTGTTTTTATTTGTTTGATTTTTCATGCACTATAATGTAACTTTAGCCTTTGAAATAAGGCGAGATGACCCATTTAAGGAGCCAACAAATTACAGTAAAATATGTTTCAGCTCACGAAGGGTGTCACTTCCAGTTCAAAATAGCTTGTGTGCTAATGAGTCATGTGTGTGTGTATGTTTCATGAAACCTGTCCTTTGCATAGGTGTTCAAGTGCAGAGTTACACCCTTCTAAACCAATTCTGTTTGAGGTTGCACAGAGAACAAAAGGAACCTTGTTTTTATTTGCTCTCACATGAATGACATGGATTATTATTATTATTTGCATCATCTAATCCTCTTAAAATGTTGAGTGGCTCCTGTTTCAGTAAAGAAGGTTATCTCCGATGATATTTAGGTCCCTTTGAATCTTGCAATTCAATGATTCAAGGGGCAGGGGAAGAGATCTAGTTTACAAACGGACTTGCGAAAACTCATTCCCAGTCAATCAGCATTATCTCCCAGTCTATCACTGACAATTTGGTTTTGCGGGTTAGCAATTTCCATGAGGGAATGCTTCACATTTCTCATATCCAAAACTAGCATTATCCTCTTTGATAGAAAAATGCATAATTTTCTATAAATTGAAATTGTCTTCTTAGCATGTCAGATCCACCGCTAATATCTAACACAGTCTCCATAGTGATTAATGAATAGCATTGTGGTCATTGTGGGAAGGCTTGCTTTGCTTTGAATAGAAATGAGTCACTACAGATCATTCTCCCTTCAGTAATCTGCCTCTGAGGCAGCCTTATTTATTCTGACCTTCATATTTTGACTTGCATTTGAAAGTCAAACATATCTCACTTACTGTTGAACAAAAGGGGGCAACTTTAGTTCATCCTTATCTAGAACACAACCTAAACAAGCAACTTTTTTTTTTAAAGGACTTGGATGAAGATTTCCTTTTGTCAAAAGAATACATGGACAGAAGGCAATGCTAAACTAATCCATAATTAATTCTAAAACTGTATCACATATTTCAGCTGGAAGCAATAGCTTAAATATGGATCTGTTTCCTGGAGAGCAAACAGGCTTCTGCTGACATCCTATGAGTTGGGGGGAAATGCATAAATTGGGGGTGGAAATGGATTTGTATTCTCATGAAGTAATAAATGATGTGTCATCATTAATGGCCACAGGAAATGGTTGGCAGCTCAAGCAGAACAAGAAAAGGCAGTGACAACCTGTCACTGCCTAATGAAGCTAAGAGATTAAAGGTATTCAATCACTGTATTTTTACCAGGACAATTCTCTTTATTAAAAAGGCATTTATCTAACGATGCACTGAAAAGTTTTATCAGCAATTGTAGATATACTGAGCATATCTAGATTGCAGTAGAGCTAAAGAGCAATTCGTATTATAGCAAAGGTAGAATAGAACTTTTTTTTTTAAGCACTCATCTTGGCAGCATGGGTAGACTGCATAAAAAGTGTTCCAGAGAACTTTCTTTTTGCAGAATGTAAACATTTTATCATATGGAGGACAGGAGATACCTGAAAAAATATGTCATACATCAAAGTGAACATTTAGCAGAATTATTGACATTCATGACGGCTGAAGAAGGGGTACTGCCTGTCCATGATGCTTTGCATTATCAGCAAATTCATTTTGTTATGTACAATTGGAATGTGTCATTTGCATTTCTATCAGCATGCAATTGCTGTGGTGCAACTTCATCTGAGCTGAGCATGCTGAGCATTTTTATCTGCACCAGAATTGGGACCAAGTTTGGACTCTAGCATGGAGGCAGGCCATGGAAAACCACCTCTGAACATCTCTTGCCTTAAAAACTCCACCGGGGGTCACCATAAGTTAGATGTGAGTTGATGGCAAAACAAACAAACAAAGAACAACAACAACAACAAAAACCCTCACACAGAGACAACTTGCCCCTTCACACTGGTAATATGAATCCATGTGTAAGATCACATTAGTCACTGCCTTATAGGATTCATTATAGGATGTTGTACTAAAAAGATGGTGTTTATACAAGATAACAGCTATAATTTTATAATTAGTTGCTTGATTAACCACCAAGTTGGCACATGTCTCATTCACCTTTCCCAAACAGAGAACCCACGGTTTGGCAGGCAGTTTGGGTTGCTCACAAGCACCTTGAACCTGTTACAGGCCTCAACACCACTTGTGACATTCAGAGATCTGCATCTTGTAAATGCTCATCAGAACATGGAAGTAAAACCCATTTTTCACTGCCATTCTTATAGATGGTGCGTATTTCTACACACACACCTCATACAACTTGTGCCAGCCGTCCACATTCACAGAGCAACCCAAAGCCCAATGATCTATTGGCTGAATTCTAGATGTGATAAAATGTAAACTCTGTAAAGCTGTCATTTTCCAGTGCTAAACTGCAGCGGTAAGATCTAGACTGATTTCTAACTAACCATTTCTTGAGCATATAGCATCATGCCATGGCTTGATTTGGCTTGCAACAAGTGTTTTCACATACAACTTCGTATCACTATGCTGAGGGTCCTATCTTCTTTTGGAAATACATCTTGTTCAATTATCTTTGTAAATAGATAATATTTAGTGCGTGTTAATACAATCTGTTAATGTTAGGACATTTTGGAAGACATTGATTCATAGGGTCACCATCAGTCAGAAGTGACTTGATGGCACTTAACATACACAATACATTATGAGTTTCTGAAAATGGAATTATATCACTCTCCCACTGCTAACTGTGTAGGCACACAGAACTGCAACAGAGCAAACAGCTGTTTGCCCATAGTTATAGTGGGGTCGTCTAAAGGTAAAGGTCCCCGGTGCAAGCACCGGGTCATTCCTGACCCATGGGGTGACATCACATCCCAACGTTTCCTAGGCAGACTTTGTTTATGGAGTGGTTTGCCAGTGCCTTCCCCAGTCATCTTCCCTTTACCTCCAGCAAGCTGGGTACTCATTTGACCGACCTCAGAAGGATGGAAGGCTGAGTCAACCTTGAGCCGGCTACCTGAAACCAACTTCTGTCGGGATCGAACTCAGGTCGTGAGCAGAGCTTGGACTGCAGTATTGCAGCTTACCACTCTGCGCCACAGGGCTCCTAATTGTCATCTACTCCCTTGATTATTTTAAGTACCTTCTTGCTTTCATTGCACCGTACCTTTATTCATAGTATACTTTGGCTTAGGTAGTTTGTTTTTCTACTTTTGTAGTCCAGGTCGTATGGTTTTGTTCGTTGGATGTCTTATATTGCATGACTGTGTTATTTTCTATTCTGTAAACTGCCTTGATTCTCAGGCCATAAATAAAATAAATAAATTTGGAATGGAATTTAATCCACTGAACCTTAAGGACCCTATTTTGAAAGCAGAATCTGATATAGTCTTATTTTGCATTCACCCTCACTCTACATCCAATTCATATTTGATCCATATTTTCAGGTGAGTAGCCATGTTCATCTGCAGTAGAAGAGCAAGATTCAAGTTCAGTAGCACCTTAGAGACCAACACAATTTCCAGGGGATACACTTTCAAGAGACAAAGCTCCCTTCATCAGGTACCATAGAATTCATTGATTCACAGGAGTCAGAAATGGTAAAACCCACAGTTCTCATCGACCGTACCTATTTTAAACCGGGTAGTATAATCTGTGCAGGGGCTGATCTTGGGGAGGTCTGGCAAGGGCACTTGCCCCGGGTGCGAGGAGAGGGGGTTGCCAGTGCAGGCATCCAGAGAAGAGGAGAGCCTCAGCGGCACCGGCACAGCTGCCCTTCCATGGCCCAGCTGGTGCATGCACTGCTGCCTGCCCTCAGCTCATACTAGGGCTAGCTGCTGCCACTCCCAGGCATGAGGAGAGGTGGGGGTGCTGGCATGGGCATGGAAATAAGAGGAGCACCACCTGCAGGTGCGGGAAGGGTCCCCCCCCCCCTGGTGTTGGCTTTCCTGCCTACAAGATTTTGGTGCTCCGTCCAGCTACCTCTAGATTGGGGCTCCTGAAGGGCAGTAACCCACCAATGCTTTTTGCCCGTCTGTCCACCAGAGGCAGGTGTGTGTGCTGCCCGGCTGGGTGCAGCCACTTCTCTCCCCCTCTCTGTCTGCCCCACCCGGCATGTTTATCATGTTTGCTAGTACCTGACTCCAGTGTGCGCATGAGCGCAGATGCGAGCACAGCACACCCCCTCCTTCCCCCCAGGTGCTCCTTCCCCCAGCTCCATGCCTGAATCCGTGCAGTCTGCAGAATTTACATCTGGCTGAAATTGTAACAGGGGAAAAAAACCTTGTCTGCTTCTTCACTAGAATATCCAGTTCATCAGTAAAGTACTACTACAAGAAGATGGACAACCCTCTTGACATGTATGAGAAAAATAAAAACATTTCTGGGTGCTTTTCTCTCTGCCAGCTGAAATGCCATTATAATAGATCAGAGTTTATAACAGGTGAGGAGGATTATACTAACAAAGGTACTCTATAGATGGAGAAAGATAGTGTACAAGTTCTTTCCCAGTTTTGTGCCATCTGGACATCGCTAGATTCCACTATGGTGACCATTGCTGATGCAGTCAGACTCATATATGTTGCTGTACAGTGTCCTAGGCACGGTCAACATGCCAGAATAACTGTACAATTTGTGCTGCTGTACTTTCACTAATGACCTTGCACCCTGTCTTACAAATTCATTGGCAGGCACAGTGGCGAATTGGATCTGATCTGAATGCCTTGTCACTAAAATACAGAAAGATGACAGGTAGTCATTAGCATCGATGGGGGAATGTATCTAATTGCAGACAGAAAATAAAAAGAGATTGGGAGACTTTAAATCTATTATGATACTGAAGTCTTATCTCCTGAACTTTTATATAAATTTGTTTTATGTTTATACAGACTTAAACACATTATCCTCCAGAGGTTACAGTGAAACCCATCTTCTATTGTACTGCATACTAAAAAAAAAAAAAAAAGATTTAACATGTCACACAATCAATTCTTTATTTGTAATGCCAGTATTAAATACAAAGGATTAGGCATGCCATAGACACGAATTCCTTGAAAGAGTGCATCATCCAAATTGGATTTTATATAAACTGCATGAGATTTTTTTAAAAAATGAAATGGCTACAAAATACTCATGTAAGAATGACATTGGTAAACCCTCCTACTGTAGATTAGTTCACCAAAATAAAACAGTTCAAACTAAAAACCATGGAGTCTGTAAAAATCATATTTCGAACAAAAATGGTGGTGAGGGAGATGTTGTTAGGCCAGGCCGGGGCTGATGGTGGCTGTTCTTGAATATTGAGCTGAAGGATGTGGAGAAGTTGTAAGAAGCAGGAAGCTAAAGGAGTTGGAACTGGCAAGAAGATAGCGCTTAGAGCATAACATGTAGCTGCTACTGTTCTGTTGACAGGGCAGCTAAGTACTTATACCAGGGCTAAGGAGTCAAGAAGTTTCATATTGCCTTCCAGTTGAAGGGGAGAATGTTACACATCCCTATTCATTAGTGGAGTATAGAGAATATGAGTAAGGGTGTTACACACACTTGTCCTTACTTTCATTTGGGAAATGTTTGAAGGTATGACAGTGCATCATTTGCATCATTCATAACAAATGTAGCCATGTCTGCATAATTAATATAGGGACATCTTGTCCCGAGCTGCCTCCCCGTGCAAGCTGTTCAGGACACTCACAAGCTGCTGCTCAGTCCCCACTTACTAGAGCGGCTGCTGCACAGCCCAGGCATCCCTCAAAGGGCTGGGTAAGATGAGCCCCAGTCGCACCACCAACGCCAGCCCTAGGAAGCATGGCAAGACACAAGGCCATCGAGGAGCAGGGCGGAAGAACGTCGGGCGGCCACCAGAGCAGGGGGCAAGCACCCTGGACCCAGCAGGAACAGTGAGCCCCATCACAGCGAGAAGGCCAACACCACAGCAAAAGGCCCCAATGCACCCATTCTTGGCAGGGCCTCATAAGACATCAGGAGACAACCGAGGTGTGTGTGTGCTCAGACTGACGGTGGTCAAGTTCCTCCCTCATCACTAGGAAAGTGGCAGGACCCAGGATAGACCAGACAGAGACAGGGGCAAGCCATCAGGCCTGTGTGTGTGTGTTTAAGTGCTGTCAAGTCGCTTCTGACTCATGGCGACCCTATGAATGAAAGTCCTCCAAAATGTCCTATCTTTGACAGCCTTGCTCAGATCCTGCAAATTGAAGGCTGTGGCTTATTATATGCATCGAACAGCTTCGGACTTTCCTTTTGCATCTATTCAATGTCAACCACTGAACGTCCTTTCGGCTTTAGCCCAATCGCATCATTAAGAACAGCGCTACTTGTACTTGTCCTCTGCTCTACCCCAGTAGCAGATTGAGTGCCATCCGACCTGGGGGGTCCCATCTTCCAGCACGATATCTTTTTTTCATTTTGGATTGTCTCATCATAGGGTTTTCAAGGTAAAGGTTGGTCAGAAGTGGTTTACCAGTGCCTTCTTCTGCGCAGTACTAACCAGGGTTAGCCGTAGTGGCACTGCCGTTGTCTACGAAAGATCCTCCACCAGTGTCACCTTCCACTATTGCTACTGCCCAGTAGCTAACCTTCAGGGATTCCTCTGCCCCCATTCCCATTGGAACTGCTTGTTCTCTTCTGCGGATGTGGCCATTGATCCCTTAAGGGGGTGGATGCATCTTCGTCTGGTGTCTCAGCTGTGACCATTCCGTCTTGAGTGATTCTGCTAGGAGTTTAGTCTCTTGATAGAGTCTAGACCCCTTACTGTATTGCTCTCAGCTTCCATGACACACACAAACCCCCTCACCACATTAAGGTGTGCATCCAGAAGGGGCCATCAGGCCTAGCCTTGCCCAAACCCTTAAGGCAAGCCAGGAGACCTCCTTATATAGCCTTCCAGGGGAGGAACTTGGGAGGGGCCTGGAAGGGGAATGCCTGAGAAGGACCTTGGCTATAAAACCAGAGAGAAGGCTGAAGCTGAGGAGGAAGCCACAGGCTGCCAGACAGAGGTTCTGAGCTTGAGGCAACCTGACAACCACAGAGGGAGAAGACAGCTCTGACTCTCTCTCAGACTGGGCTGATGCTGAGGAGGCTCCTCTGGTGTGAGTGAGGCAGGTCCTGGAGGGCACTTGACACCCCCTTCCAGGCCAACACTTCACACATCTGCTTTTCTTTCTTCATCACTTCATGGATCTTCTGTCTTAAAATTTGTAACTACTATAATACCAGTCATGAGCAGCACTAATACAGAGGATGGGGAGTTGATAATACTAGCTGTTAGAGCTCCAGACCTGAGAGACAGTGTGGTGTAGTGGTTAAGAGCAGGGGTTTGGAGCAGTGGAGTCTGACCTGGAGAACCGGGTTTGATTCCCCACTCCTCCACACGAGTGGCGGAGGCTAATCTCGTGAACTGGATTTGTTTCCCCACTCCTACACATGAAGCCATCTGGGTGACCATGGGCTAGTCACCCTCTCTCAGCCCCACCCACCTCACAGGGTGTCTGCTGTGGGGAGAGGAAAGGTAGGTGATTGTAAGCCGGTTTGAGTCTCCCTTAAATGGTAGAGAAAGTCGGCATATAAAAACCAACTCTTCTTTTTCCTGCTACTGAAACCATCACTGACAACAAGAAGAAAAATGTGTTGTTGAGTCACAGCCAACTCATGGCAACCCCTGTCTATGGGGTGTTCCAAGTAAGAGGGGGACAGAGGTGGTTCAGTGGGAAGAAGCCTTCTCTAAAGACCTCTGTTCCTGAACCTCAGGAAATTAACTGGACCCCCCTGAAAAAACTAGTATCCATATTGCTCATGACCCTACTTCCAGCAGAACAAACACATCCAGCAAACAATTCTGCAAAGATGGTGGAGAACTAGACTGATGTTATGTTGAAAAAAGATAGATAGTGTTCTGACAATGTGTAAGAACTCACATCCCTTATAGACTAGTACAATGTTTTGTTTTGTTTTAGTTTATGTTTATGCTGTCAGTGACTCACAGCAAGAAACCCACAAATATCTGTTCTTCTCTGTTTGAGATTCCTCTAGTTTCCTGAATATGAGAGGCTGATGCATTCATTCATAAAACAATTCCCCTAAATAAAGACTGATTTCATTAAGATTCAGTGTTAATGTAGGTTTGCTTTAAACACTCTGATGCCCCAGAAGTCCCACGGTATTCACTTTCAGTCACTTTGTTAAGTTTGCTTAGATAGGTATATTCTTTAAGATGGTGTTTGCAAGAAGTGTATGGGTTCACAGTAATTATCTGAAAGACTTAAAATATATTTATGCAACCTGCTTCTGAAAACCTGATGAAAAGCATGTTTGTACAGTCTAAATTTCAGAATAATATTCCGGTTATACAAATACTATTCAGAATTTGCCTACAGACAGTAAACAAAATGAAATCTAGTTTTAAAGTAGTTCTCAAGTTTTATAAAGATTTTTATCTAATACTATATTTTATCATTTTTGGGGTGCCACATACTTTTGCATGTGTTCTTTCAGAGATATTCTTAGAGGTTTGGCTTCTGGTAGAGCCAATGTGTTTTCATTATAGGACTTGGAACATTTAAAATTCAAACATGATAAGCAGATGGCCTGGGAAGACTGCTCTGAGCTACACAGCATTTCATCCTCCAGTTCCTTATTTAATCATTTCTCATCCTGTCTTCAGTCATAACTTACACATTTTAAGGCTTTTGTATTAGACTTTACAGTACAGAATTTTTGCTGTTAATGTGAAGTTGAAATGATTCTTTTTGTTCTGCAGAATATTCAGCTGAAAATTGAATTATATGACTGCAGAACCTGTTTGCCATATTAGCATTTAAAGCAGTGAGTGATCAATACACTGGTTGTAAATAAGGAGTTGCCCTTAAAAGTTCTGTCATTATTTGACGGCATCCTCCAAAACCCCAGCTGTAGCCAAATACATTGTACTAAGGTAGTACATCTAGGGATGCTGTGAATTTCACCTTGAACATTTTTTATTGTCAAATTTACTATGTTCAAAAACATGAGCTGGTCACCTAGACAGTTCTGTTCATGCCAAGCAGCCTCTAAGCCTGCCAAACAGGTTTGTATCATATTTTGGCAAAACCGCATGTACAAAGATGCTACTGATTCAAATCAATCAACAGCTGTGGTGTAGTGGTTAAGAGCGGTGGTTTGAAGCAGTGGACTTTGATTTGGAGAACCGGGTTTGATTCCCAGCTTCTCCACAGCTCTGTTAGAGCTCTCTCAGCCCCACCTGCCTCACAGGGTGTCTGTTATGGGGCAGGGAAGGGGAGGTGATAGTAAGCCAGTTTGAGTCTCCCTTAAGTGGTAGAGAAAGTCGGCGTACAAAATCCAACTCTTCTTCTTCTTCTTCTTCTGTTAGCAACATTAAGGATGACTTTAGTCCTGACTAAAGTTAGCAGCCATGGAATAAAAGGATTGATTCTCTTATGGATTAGAAATTAGTTAAATGGCAGAAAGTAAGGAGTAGAAATAAATGGACAGTTCTCACAATGGAGGGAAGTAAGCAGTCGAGTCCCACAAGGATCTATGTTGGGGCCAGTATTATTTAATTTGTTCATAAATGATTTGGAACTAGTGGCAAAGTTTGCATATGACACCAAATTATCCAGGATGGTGAATACCAAGGATGACTGTGAGGAACTCTAGGAGGATCTCCACAAATTTGGTGAGTGCTCAACAATGTGGCAGATAAAGTCCAGTGTTGGTAAGTAAAAGGTGAATACAACGTAAAATAACATAGGCCGGCCACCATCCAATAATTAATAATATCTGAATAAACTGTCTAGTTGTTGCAATAATAATTGCTATGAATACTGAAATGAACCCTGAAAAGACCAAATAAAGATTCACAAGATCAAAATATCATGTTTCAAAGCAAAAGTAAATACATGCAATCCAACCCAATCAACACATCACAAACACATCAAAAGGAATAGTGTTCCAAATGAAAATGTTGTTATATAGTCCTGCTGCTGAAAGCACATTGTGGAATACTCTGACAAAAAGCACATCACAGAAGATGGTCTTCTAGAAGCAATCTGTTTCGTCATCTGACTTGTTCAGTTCCAAATAGCTTCTAATATAAACGTGCTATATCCAATATAAAACATAATGTCAACAAAATCCATCTCCCCATAACTGGTTCCATAGTAAACACTGTAAAAATATACAAGAACAATCTTACCTAAATCTTACCACAGTAGCCCATAGCTTACACACAGCACTCACAGTCATGTGACTCATTCACAACGTACCAAACAGGATAATATCATGTAAAGCACTTCTAAGGACTACACCTAACAAAAGGCATCTGCTAATTGATTACAGGTGAGTCACTGAGGGAATAGTCATCTGCATTAAAGGAGAATGACTCATCATCCAGCTAACCATTTCAATTAAAACAAGACAGGTTCTGATCCGCATTTAACCCACGTGGGGTTACAGTCTTTAACAAATGTATAAAAAAGGCTTCTTGTTGCAGAAGTATTCTGTCTACATTCAGGGTGTGATATTTGAGAGATTTTAAATGCCATAAGACAAAGAATCTCAGAATGTTTCGTCTTAATAAAATGTCCAATAAAAGGAGATTCTATATTAAGGGACCTAATACACAAACGATGCTCTATTATTCTTGTACATATGGACCTTTACCAGAATCTATATATAATAGATTATAGGGACATAAAATACAATAAACAACACGTTTGGTATTACAGTTGGTGAAGGACTGTAATTTGAACCTAAAGTTAGAATCCACCCTTTGGAATTCTTTAACTTCTAACACAAAGGGGCATACAGAACAATTATGTCACTTGTAATGCCCTCTCGTTTCATTCTCAACTTCATGCACCAACACATCAGTGTGCATAAGCATGTCCCTGAAAGCAGTAGTTTTCTGCAGTCCAAAAGTTGGAGGATTATGGCACCCTGGGATTCCCTGATGATCTTCTGTATAAAGTGAGACAAATGAGTGTACTGTAATGTAGCCACCATCGAATCTGATTTAGGTTTACTCTGTGGATTAAGTAACTGATTTCTGTGCATCACACTAGCCCTCTGTTTAGCATTCTTAATAACTGAATCCGTATATCCGCTCTGTTGTAAAGCCATGGTTAAATTCCGTGCTGCTGCATCAAAATCATGCAAAATATATGAATTCGATTTCAATCTAAGGAATTGTCCATACAGTAAATTATGTCAAAGATGATGTGGGTGATGTGATTTGAAATGCAAAAGAGAATTCCCATCAGTAGATTTTCTATATAAACGAACTGCCAAGGAGCTATTTTGTTGTCTGAACACCACAGTATCAAGGAAAAGGATTTCCATAGGACTGCAAAGTCCCGCAAACTTAATACAGGGCATACATGACTTCAACCATTGTAAAAATAAATCAAATGAAATGTCATCATCAAATATGAAAAATAAATCATCTATGTATCGCTTGTACCCTATAATGTATCTAGAGAAGATCCCCCATCAGTCCATGGCTGATGGCAATAGGAACAATTAAAGTTATATGCCATTAAAGGTTTATGAATGAATGAATGAACAATTAAAGCACTGCACAGGCCTTCAAACCCATGACTTCAAACCCAGCCAGCATCTTCTGCCAGCTTTATTTATCATCGCTTGCATACAATGCAAAGAGAGGTGCTCAGCCCCAGCCCCTTCACTTACTGTGCAGCATAGCCACTACCAGGTTGGAAAAGATGTTACTCAGCACCAAGAACCCTCCTTCCCAGCTGCACCCCACAGCACAACCAGTGATGCTCTGTTCTGGACACTCCCTCCACCACTTTGGATGTCTCAGGTTGCATGCCAATCATTTCTACCTATTGTGATCAGCCTGCCCAATCTCTGCCAAACTAGCTATGGCTTAAACAATAAATGACCAGGCCTAATTAACCACCCACAATGTGACATCACAAACAGGAGAAAAAAGCATCCCAAAAGCCAATCAGGGAGAGCCCAAAAAAATCCTCCTCGGCTCCAGTTGGCAACATGCTAATCCCGCGATGCCTAAAGGGAGGGTGGATAGGAAACAGACAGCAGAAAAAGCCTGCTCAGGAGAAGTGTGGCAACAAGTATATGTTGAACAGTCTCTTCTCTCTATTGGCTGCCTGGATATTATAACACCCATTGGGACTTCCCACCTCCTTTGAATCTAGTAAAATGGAGCAAAGTCCTCCCTGGAATTAATGCCAGAATTCCACTTTTTGCTATCTAGTTAGAAAGAGCTAAGTTCTCAATGAAACTTTCCATTTCTCTCTGATGCTTTGGTACAGTTTTCTCTCTACTGTTACCCGAATTGCTCCTTTATATGGGGAAATTAGCTGAGCAATCGGTAACTATGTATTTATATAGCGGGTTCGCACTCAACTCTACCAGAATCTGTTTAATGAGACCTTGAATAAAGACAGACACAAAGGATTCCAAATTAAATAGTGTTTATATATTCAAGCATTCAATTATGCATACACACATACAGAGAATCTAGGAAATAAAGAGAGGAATAAGGAGACTTTTGCCATGTGGCAGGCAGAGGAGGAAATATACTGCACCTCTCTTCAGAGTAGTTGTCCGTCCTGAATTCCATGCAGCTTTGGGGGATAAAAAGGGGACGGGGGGGCTAGGTGTCCAAGCATGAACACCCACTCTGGCAGAGTGCCAGGCAGTATGGAGGGGAAGGCCCAAGGGAGAGAGAGAGAGCGAATGTGCAGGGAGCACCCCAGTTATACTGTTTTTCTGGGGGCAGGGAGAAGGGTTTCATCCCTCCTAGGTTCCCAGGTGGCAAAAAGGTGACAACAGACTTAATCTGTGGCTTGGGGTGGAGTAGTGAGAATTTGGAAATCTATTCTGATTCCAATGGCTTATGCAACTGGAACTTCTCTGCTGACGAGATTAGCATTCAGGAACAATGGGAGCGATCTGTGCAAACGTCCTGGGGTCGCTGCTGCTGAGGTGGAGGAATGACTCATCATGATATCTGGATTGCTGCTGATGACCCATTAAGCGGTGGATGATGCAAGGGGGGGGGTTGGCAATGACTATGTGACAGCCTGCTTCTCATGACATGGCTGAGGTCTGGTCAGTAGTTGCACAGGAACATGGAGTCTCTCTGGCTCACTGGAGATGGCCCTTGCTTCTGTTTCCTAGCTGCTGGCTGCACGGAGCTTGCAAGAGCGGCCGTGTCAGTTTCAAACGGACCACGCAGCAACCGCCCGGTAGCGTTTGGAGCGGGTGCATGGCTGGGAAGTAGTCATGTGCTTGCATAGCGGGTTGCCAGGTCCAGTCCAGGGGTTTTTAGGCAGGCCCGTATGCTAACACTACCTTCTTCTGATCTTTTCTCTCTCTCCTGCAAGGTAGGCAATAAGCTACCTTTCACTCAATCTACGGGTAAATGTGTCACAGTGGTTTGAGGGAGAGGTGAAAAACTCAACCACATCAGGTCAAAAGGACAACAGAAGGCATGCTTGAGAAGCAATGAAAGCCCTGCACGCTCCCTCATGACGATTAAGTATTCTTCTAGGCACAATGGGGATGTGGGGGGAGGTAGTTGTGAATTTCCTGCATTGTGTAGGGGGTTGGACCAAATGACCCTGGTGCTCCTTTCCAACTCTATGATTCTATTCTATTATTTAAGAGCTGTATATGTCTAGAATATGCCTGCCTTACCTTTAAAAACATTTCATTCATTCCAAAACGGGGGGGGGGAACCATAGGAGTTTTTTCCCCCTCAGTACTCCTTAAAATTTCCAGTATTTTCATTGGAAAAAAGATTGAAAATTTGGGAAAAAATCTGCCCTCCCCCCGGCCTTTACATTTTTAGTTGGATCCAATGTGGTGTAGTGGTTAGAGTGTTGAACCAGGACCTAAGAGATCCAAGCACAAATCCCCACTTCTCATGAAACTCACTGGTGACCTTAAGACAGTCATTCTCTGTCAGTATACCCTACCTCACAGGGTTGTTGTGCGGCTACTATGAAGAAGGGAAAAGAACCATTTATGCCACCCAACATTCCTTGGAGAGTCCTTGCCATATGATCTACCTCCACACATTATAGGGAATGGTGGTGGAGCAGCCATGACACATTGACTGTGTCATAACCCAAGAAGCAGCACAAGACCCCAATATTCAAAACTACAAACTACAATGGAATATTGGTTCTTGTAGGTTATCCGGGCTGTGTAACCGTGGTCTTGGAATTTTCTTTCCTGACGTTTCGCCAGCAACTGTGGCAGACATCTTCAGAGTAGTAACACTGAAGGACAGTGTCTCTCAGTGTCAAGGGTGTAATGCTACGATCAGCAAAAGACAAAAGAGACCCCCTCACCTCTGCAGGAGTATATCGTATACCTTTACATCGGGACCACAAAACGCAGCATACAAACAAGGATAAAAGAACATGAAAGATACTGCAGACTTGGCCAACCTGAGAAATCAGCAGTGGCTGAACATGGACTGACACAAACAGGACACAGGGTCTTATTCCAAGACACTGAAAGACTGGACAATTCTACCAACTATTTTGTCAGATTGCACAGAGAAGCCATTGAAATTCATAAACATCAGCACAACTTTAACAGAAAAGAGGAGAGTTTAAGAATGAATAAGGCTTGGCTTCCTGCCCTGAAAAACCTCCAGACAAAGACAACATTCAACAATAGCCATACAGATTAGCTTTGGATTACACACATTAACAGATCACTTCAGGATACAATGGTTCCATATTAACATACCATACCCTCATTAGCACATTATCTTGATACTTACAGGACAATACTTTTGCAGGACAATACTCAGCTCAAACCCAACCCCTTTCTGACTATATATTACTCTTCCTACACCCTTGACACTGAGAGACACTGTCCTTCAGTGTTACTACTCTGAAGATGCCTGCCACAGTTGCTGGCGAAACGTCAGGAAAGAAAATTCCAAGACCACGGTTACACAGCCCGGATAACCTACAAGAACCAATGAACTCTGACCGTGAAAGCCTTCGACAATATTTTTACAATGGAATACTTATACCAATTTCAAATGTATTGTTAAATAACAATATAAGCATGAATACATACACTTCAACAAATTCAATATGACAATAAATATTCCTATGTCTAATACAATGTATGTTACTATATTAAGCCACTCATTCAAACAACTTATTATGGACGACTGATAATTCACAGTGGGTAGCCGTGTTAGTCTGTCTGCAGTAGTAGAAAAGAGCAAGAGTCCAGTAGCACCTTAAAGACTAACAAAAATATTTTCTGGCAGGGTATGAGCTTTTGTGAGACACAGCTCACTTCTTCAGAAGCAAAGCTTCATTCCTCCTATGACACAATGACTGTCATGCTATTGCTTTATTTTCCATGTGTATACATCAGCAATACTTTCTACTGTCCCTTAGTCCTGCTCTTTTGTTGAGACAGTTATACTGTTGGAAGTGACAATTTTGGTTTGGTGCTAAAGTAAACCTAAATTTCACATGAAATGAAATTAATGCAAAAGGATCCATTTGAGGTTAAATTTTGACAAAAAGGTAAAGAATTTTGAAATATATTAAAATGGTTAGGGGGTTTTACGCCTCTCACTGAATACAAAATTAATGTAATTAGCTGCATAAGTTTCCCTTTTGTGAGCAACATTTGAGTAACATTTGCTTCTTCAAGGCCTGTACTCAGGCACATACATAAAATGGAATGAGTCTCAAAATGCAAGTATCATGTACACTTCAGAAAAAGCAGGGTGACCCTCAAGGCTCTGCAATACTGCTTAAAATACAAGGCCTAGCAGAAACAAAGAGCCACATGTTTTGAGATTCCATTACGCTTTCACCTTGAAAGTGGATATTCGCTTTTATCAAAAAGATATACCATTCTGTTCTTTATATCCTGGTTAACCCCATTGTGTGCTTAATTATAGCAAATTAATTTCTGATTTCTTTGTGTGAAGAGAAACAGACAGTAATACATAGGAGACAAAAGAAATGTTCTCTTTCCCATTTCTGAAGTCTCTTTTCTTGTTTCAATCTTTCCTCCCTGCAGCCTTTTAATACTACAGGGCATCCAGCATTGCATGTGGGATGTTACTACCAAGGTCAAAAGATAGCTTAAAATTTTTATCATGATTCTGCAGAGGGTGTATGTGAATCCTTTTCTATTTTCTTGCCCGATTGTTCAAATGCAATTTGCATGCTGGAAACATTGCTTAGAGAAAATGATATTTAACACATATTCTATGGAAAAATGACTGAGGAAGCCGAGGGCAGGGGGAGGAGGAATGAGAGAATAGAGTAGCAGCAATAAAGACCACAGATTAAATGAAAGCCTTACTACGGTATGAGTTCAGAGTTCCATTTTAAAAATGTGTGGCAATGGAAAAAGATAACCAAAAATTAATCACACAAATTATTTGTATTGCAAATGCCATGGTAAAATCATTAATGATTTCCCCACTTAAGAATACCCATTTGGGGTTATTCAGTTCATAATGAAACTGCACTTCATAGACTTATCTGCCTCAAATGCATCTCAAGTAACATTTCTGTGGTGAATGGAAGTCAAGTCAAGTTTATTTAAAACAGTCATAGACCAGAATATAAATAAGAACACAATTAATCCATAAGTAAAATAGCTTACATACTACCAATAAACATCTTATTAAAATACGAATTTACATAAGGCATCTTTATACGCCACTCCGCCTTTTCTTAATTTTAAGAACCAGCCAACCAAATTTGGCAACTTTACAGGTAATCTCCTGCTGCTTATCCGATAGCAGGATTGAAAGAAGAGACCTTCTATTTTCATGAGGGTAACATGCAATTATAGGCACAATCAGGGATTCTCTAATCTGCCTATATATTCTACACTCAAAAAGAATATGTTCTAAAGTCTCTACAGAGCCATCACTGCACTCACATAGACAACTTCCATATGGCACGCCTCTATATCTTCCCTCTAGAACAGCTGTGGGTAGCATGTTATATCGTAACAAGGTAAAAATCCTCCTATATTCCTGGTTATCCAATAACTTAATATATGGCATCATGACCACCCTATTCAACCCACTTATATCATAAAGAGGGCTCCTTAGCCTATTCATATCGTGCTGTCTTTCGACATCCAATATACGGAGTTTAACAATTTCTCTTGCCTGAGCATAGTCATTTGTTTTGTAAAGTTGTTTCGACAGGCCATAGTAGCTCAGTTTTTGCTCAATCATCTTACTCCAAGGGGAGACAAAGGTATCTGCCAGGGTGAGTGAAACAAGTCGCCCAGGGAAGTAAATCAGCTTAAGCCAGTAAAAAATGGCAGCGATCCAAACTCTAGCCTCGACCATAATCATTCCAACCTCCAGTCGAATGGCAGCATTTGACACTCCAGTAGATACTTGGAGGATATTTCTTAAAAATTTAGATTGAGTTTTTTCAAGTAACATCTTATTTGCCATTATACAGAGTGGGGCTCCATATAATAATTGAGCCAAGGATTTAATATTAAAAAGCTTAATAGCAGCCGCCACATTCCTACCCCCCTTAGACCAATAAAATCTTTGAATACCCCCGCACTCATCTGAGCATTCAGTGAGACATGGGCTAAGTGGGCATTCTTCGAACCAGACTCTTGTAAAGTTACACCTAGATATTTATAGGTATGTACCTGTTCTATCGGGGTAGTGTCTATACGCCATGAGTGGTTTTTTGGCCTCTTAGCAAAGGCCATTATTTTTGTTTTTGAATAATTGATCTCCAAGCAGTTCTCCTTACAGTACTGGTTAAATGCATGGAGGGCCCTTCTGAGACCAATGGGAGTTCTAGATAATATTACTGTATCATCAGCATAAAGAAGAAGATGTAGGTGTTTGTCAGCTAACTTAGGGGGATGAAACGCTGGACTTCTCAAATAATCCACAAGATCATTAATGTAGAAGTTAAACAGTAAGGGAGCCAATATACAGCCTTGTTTCACTCCCTTTAGTGTTCTTATTTCCTTGGTCAGCTGACCCTGGGGATTACATCTTATTTTAATAGAGGTGTTTTCATGTAGGGCTCTAATCAGAAATAACAGTCGCCTATCTATATTGGCTGTTTCCAGTTTTTCCCATAGGATGATTCTAGACACAGAATCGAAAGCTGACTTAAGATCAATAAATGCTGTATATAGGGAGACCGTTGATTTAGAGGAGTATTTAGCTATTAAATGCTCCATAATCATACAATGGTCCAAGCATGAGCGACCCTCTCTAAATCCGGCTTGTTCTTCTGAAAGGCAATTTTCCTGTTCTAACCGATCTCTAAATTTCTATTGCAGATGTCTTGCGTACAACTTACTAATTATGTTTAATAGACTGATAGGTCTATAATTGGCTGGGTTTTCTTTGCAACCTTTCTTATAAATAGGGACAATTATTGCTAGGCCCCAATCAGGAGGGATCCTACCTGTTCTATCAACTGCAGTGAATAGTGCGGCCAGGAGGGGTGTCCACCATTCCACATTCCTTTTAATTAGGTCTGCAGAGATTAAGTCACTTCCCGGAGCTTTACCGTTCTTTAGTGTACCTATAAGATTCCTCACCTCTGCATATTGCACAGGGGGCCAGCATGGGACACTATTCAAGTTCTCAGTGGAGGGGGCTGAGCTCTCCAAGCTAGAGTAGAGGGATCTAAAATGTTTTTCCCATGCTTCAGGTAGAATAGTATTATTGAACGCCATAGCGGAATTGGTTAAATGGCTCGAGGTCAAGGACCAAAATAACGATGAGTTTTTATCCCTTATTGCTTGTGTTAGCTGTTGCCAAGCTAACTCCATTGACTCCTTTTTTTTCTTACAGATGAGGGCTTTATAATGAGACTTTAAGCTCTTCATTACCCCCATCAAGGCCTCATTCTCACTACATCGATATTTAATATAGGTGGCACTAAGGGCCCTCTTGGCTTCCCTGCATTCACTGTCAAACCAGGTTTTGGAGTGTACATTTATCCTCTTTTTAAGTATATAGTTAGGCTTAGTAATCACTTTGTATATTTCATCCGTTATCTGTTCATAGCATTCTAGCTGTGTGCCAATGTTTTCATCATCTAGTAATCTCTGAGCTAAGGCATTTAGAGGACCCGATTGAAGGAGTTCTTTAATACTTTTATCAGTTCTATCATTCCACCTGACTCTACAGTGTTTTCTCTTGTAAGTAAGGGTCTCTTTGTGTGTTTCTATAATGCGCAGGTTAATATCTGGGGATTCAAACATCATGATAAGTGGTAAGTGATCACTATCATAAAAAGAGGACACCTCAAAGGATTCAACAGCTTGGACAAAGTTGTCAGATACCATAATATAATCTATAACACTCTTCCTAGTTCCTGAACAATAAGTAAATTCCGCCGGATGGTCGTTAGGGTATGAGCCATTTAAAATTAAAAATTTGCAGCTGTTTGCCATCTGTGTCATCCTGTATCCGCCATAATTTGATTTTAAATCTTTGGAGGATCTAGGAAATGGAAGAACTGGATTCCTAATTTCGGGAAAGCAAACGTATTTCATGTGTAAGCTATTGTCATCCCTTCCCACCCTGGCATTAAAGTCCCCGCCAATGATCACATCAGTTGTCGAATTGACCTTTATAAGATGTCCTATGTAAGCCTCAAGCCCCGCCCATACAGTCTCAATTTGAGATTTAGTTTTAAAAGGGGGACAGTATATATTAATAATTAAATAAGATATCTGCTTATAAAATATGACCACAGCCATAGCAAGCTTCAAGTAAGGAGCTAAAACCTCAACTCTAATATTCAGGGCTGTGGAAACTAAAATCCCCAGACCCCCTTTTGCTCTACCATGAGGGGAGGGATCAGCCGCTAAATCGTATGTTTTAAAACCATTAAGTATTGGAGTATGTAAACACCAGGTCTCTTGTACAAGTATAAAATCAAGTTTAGTTAAAAAATTATATGTATCCTGATCTCTAATCCTTGCCTCCCAACCCATAACATTCCAGGAGACCAATGAAAGAGTCTGTGGTGCAGTTCCAGAGTTCAGTAGTAATGCCCCATCCAGTCAGTCGGCAGATATCATATCCAGTTGTCCAGATGAGTCTATGTATATTGAACCGTTTTTACCAACACACCAGTTCATAACAGCATTTATGGGATGTATCGAAGGCAATTCAATTTCATCCCTCTGCTGAGGCTCAATACATGCCTTTCCCTTATTAAAATGCGGGGAGATGATTGGGAGCACTGGTTGGTAGGAGCACTGCAGGATGTCCTCAGTTGATTGGAGATCAGTCTGGTTCACAGGCACATCCCCCATTTTCAATAAATTACTCCTAAACTCATCCAGCTTGTTAATGATATCCTCTTGATCAACTCTTGAGAGGGAAAGATATTGAGTATTTCCTCTTCCATCATGTTGTTAAGCTCCTTACAATCCAGACTGGTATGAGTTACTGGTGATTTCTCTTCAATAGGGTTTTTATCCATCTCTGCCTGGGTAGTGTGGTTTCTCTCAGCTGGAATAGGCACCAAGGCCAAATCCTGCTGAAGCATTCCCGTCTCAAAGTCCCATTTCTTTCTCCCACAAACAGTCTGCTGGTTTGGGAGGAGGGGAGTAATCACTAAGTAAGAAAAGGCTCTTACTGGAAAAATTCCTTTACTATTCAGCATATCCTTTTGTCTCAGCAACGCTGAGGGAATTCTTGAACTCTTGAAGGTCAGCATAATTCTCTGGGCCTGATTCCAGTTGCTTACAGTTTCAGCCCGAGTAATGTCTATATTGGGGCCACTCATACTGAGCAACTCACTCAGATGTTTGGTGGCCAGATATTTAGAATTCCATGGTGGCAAGTACCCTCTGTATTTGTAAACTGTTAGGCAAATCTTATGAGGTTGAAGAATCAGTAGTTGTTGGCAAATTTTGCATTGCTGTTTCCTCTCAATTTCCCTCTTTGCTGACTCTTCAGGAGCCCTACTTACAGTTGCTGAGGTAAGGGGTGAAAGCCAAGGATAATTAGAGTGTTCCTTATGTTTCAATAGAGTCTGCATCTTATCAGTTAGAGATTGTACCATTTGCATAAGCTTTTTTAAATCAGCTGTGATGTTACCAAGATGGGCAAAAATAATATCAACTGTTTTAGCCGTTAATTCAGAAAGTTTCAGAATAACTTCGGCCTGTTCCATCTGCTCTTCGTTCTTATCTGAATCCTTAAAGGGAACAGCTGAGTTATTTACATCTTCATCTACACCAACACTGTCCTCCTCATTTATGTTGACTTCCAGAGGAGTAAACCGATTCGCAGTAGGCACATTAAAAACTGTAACGTTCCTTGAGGGAAAGTAGTCAGCTATTGTTGTCTGTTTGCTGGCAGCAGGAGAGGATATTTCCTCCTGTTCCCTTGGGCGTTTCCCACCTCCCATATTAAACTTGATAAGAGTTTAAGTCCGTCCAACCAAAACACAAATGCAGAAGCTGTCCAACTCTCCCAGCAGTATGCAGAAATAGTCCAGGTGGCATGAATAAGGGACAAGGAGAAAGAAAATATTGTTGCACTTGCGGAACACAAGACTGCAGCCACTATCCGGTCGCCATCTTCAATGAAAAGATCTCCAGGAGAGGAAAATTGGTATTTACATGAAGACAGTTTTATTCTAGTAGTAAAGGATAAAGGATAAAACAGCAGGGGTGACTATTTTCTCACCTTATTGTACACCTTATAGGTTCCAGTCATTGAGTTGGACTCCATGGATCCCTTCCACCAATGGTACCGCTCACCTCTGATTCCATGATACTTCTTCTGAAACCAGTCTCTCTTGAGTCAAAGGAAAGCTATTTGCACTGGAGGAAAGCACCACCATTGGTGGAACAGATCTGCAGGATTCATCCCATAATATCTGAACAAAGTGCCAGCAATCTATGAAAATTTACAAATAAGGCAGTGTTTGCTTGTATGAGATTTCAAAAACTTTATATCTGCTATGGTTCCTGTACACTATTATATAGAGACATAATTGATGGCATAATGAGGCCTTTCTATTAAAAAAAAGGTTATCAGGCCTTTCTAGATTTCATAAAGATAAAACAAAGTACTACTTTAAATGAAATAATAGAGCACATGTAGTTTGTTTCACTAAGTAGTAGCAAGCTGTCTCAGTACTGAAAGTATACCACAATAAAATGCATATTCTCCATTGCCCATATTTGCTAACAAGAGAAAATGTATGCCATAATCTATGTACTATAGAGGCAGAACAGTAAAAATAAATAAACAAGAACATCCTTTCTGGCACCAGCTTGCGATAATAAATTAAATGTATAATAAATCCAAAGTAAATGACTTCCCACCCACCACCCCCAGGTCTCAGTGATTTCAATGAGAAAACTGAACATATACTCAACTCTCCTATTAAATCCTTAAATGGCTGAATGGTACCTGTTATTTAAACTGTACATATTATAGGAAGCTTTATTTGCATATAATGGCTGGATCCAGCAATCCATTGGCATAAGGTGCTAGTGGATATGGATTCTTACCCCATTCCCTTCCACCCAGCAGTGCCATCTGACTCCCAAAAGCTGATGCCTTGGGTTCCAGGAGGTGCATGGACAAACAGCTACATGGCTCTAGGCGCTATAGTGAGAAGAGGCAAAGTTACCCCTCCTCTTCCATCAGTGGAGCTGAGGAGGAGGCCATTCTGAACCCTTCTAGCTTTCACTGCTGCCATTCAAGCAACCTAGCTTTTTGTTCACACAGATCCAGCAGCCACTCAAGGAATTATCTTCTGGGGGGTTAGGGAAAGCTGTTGGAAAGGAGATGTGGCAAAACTTCAAGCTCCTTCAGCTGACAGATCATTGGTTGCAAGCAATTTTTTGAACACTAAAAAAACCAACCTGACAATATAAGCATCAAGACATATGCCAATACTGCATCAATAGTCTATGAGTGTGCTATTTTGCTGAAAGGCCAATAATAAAAATGCTTAGCGAACTGTATAGTGCTCTTTGTATATTTCACTAAGAGCATTCATATACACTCAAGGTAATGGACTGAGATGGAAATAAGAACCTCATTTCCTTCTCACACATTACCCTTTTGATAATGTGATCAGTACTGTGAGTTTATGGTTAACAAAAGATTTCTTTGTACTCTGGGTGAGGAAATTTCATCAAGGAAACCATGGATGAATCCAAGAAAGTAATCATTGATGGTAATAATATCCCATTTTGCTAAAACAGGAAAATTACATTTTTTAAAAAATCCCAGTTTAAAAGGTGCCACAATCTTCCTCCTTTGCTTCATACCATGCTGTTTCTTAATATTTTTTTGCTTTAAAATTATGATCAGAATCTGATGTGATTCAAAACCTGTTTCCAAAGAAGAAAGCTTAATGTGATGACTGATGATTAAATACTTATTTCCAGTAAGGCTGCTTCTGACATGTATGCAAAATAAATAACTCAAGTTGCTAGGGGGAGAGGCTCATTTTGTCTACCAATATATTATTACTTTGTTAGACCAACATCATTGTGATTCCCCAAGACACTGCTGTGATTCTAAAAATGGTAAAACTCATCATGAGCTTTGGAAAATAGCCAACTTATGAGGAAATTGTAATATTCCTGGGCTATCAGGAAGTTGTAATATTCCTAACATATTTTTGCCAGTGTTTTATACAAGTTTACCTACACATTCTCTTGTAAGAAAGGGGAAAGTTGAAAGCAATTAAGATGGTACACACTCTGAAATTAAATTTTTTTAAATTTTCTATGTAATATAATAGCTATGCTTGAGTTCTTCTACTCCATAGCTGTGAAGCCATTTTGACCAGATGGTGCCAACATCATTCCAGAATTTTATCATGCATGAGGAGGTCAGTTTCTGTGTAGCAAAATACACTTCTGGCTAGGATTGTGCATATTGATATACCCAAACCGAAAATGAACCCGAAACAAGCTGTTTCAGCAATATTCGGGTTTCAGGTTGACCAAATACCAAAACCTGGGAATCTGCCTGAAGCCGAATAGGCTATTTGCCTTTGCTCAGATGTACAGCTCTGTGCTTTCTCCCATTTTTCTCTTTTGACTGGTTTTGGTAGGGCCCCATAGTTGGGGCTCTTTTGAAGTTGGGGTCATGTAATTGGAGCCAACTTAGTCTGACCAACCATCACCTTTCAGTGGATTAATCTGGATGAAGCATAAGAGTTATTTAAAAGAGGGGGCTCACCAAGTTTCGTCCGGAGGGATATACCCTCCAACTAAAAAGAACTGGCTTCAACAGTTGCTCACACCACCAGGCTTCCAAAGGAGTCTTCCTCACCTACGGGGATGAGCAACCTCCTTCAGACAGCTGCCATGGTTGAGACTTCGCCCGGATCCAATATCACCACCCCCTGAAAACCTGCTTTTCAGGTCGCCCCGAATAGAGGTTCATTTCTCTGCACTGTGATCATCTATTTAAATCAGATTTTTCATGACCATAATAAAGGACTGTTCACAGGATGTCATTTGCCACCAAAAGAAATGTTTTCTGTGCCTTATTTTTCTTGCATTTAAGCCTTTTCCCTCAGTTTGGAAGCTAATTTGCATGCACCCCAGATACAAAGGGAGCCACCAGACTTTGAAAAGCCAGCCTGCCATTCGGCTTTTTCTGCGAGTCCTTGGCAATGCTGAACTTTTTAACCTGAAAAAAGATGGACAGCTCAGCTCACAAAGCCTAGAGGATGGGGTGACCCCTTTGTGGGCCCATAAAATTGGACCCCCTGTCCCAAAGTTCACCAAAGTTTGAGAGTCCCTTGCAGCCACGCTGCAAATTTGGTGACTCTACCTCCAAAGATGCCCCCACAGGAGCTTTGAAAAAAATCCTCAGACTATAATGGGCCCAATTTTTTTGGGTAAATTCAGAAATAAGCCAAATACCCATATTTACCGGTACTTTGAAGTTTGCTTTGGTGGCAATTCTAGCTTATTTTATTGTGTGGTATTTTTTTAAAAAAAACATAAATAATACTATTGCATTTAAGTAGAAATCTTACATAAAGCACAAAATATCACTATAGTTAGCAATTATATTTATACAAAACTACTATTGTAGGAAAAAGAAATAGCAACAAATGAAGAAAAGGTAAACTGGAAAGTTAAATTAATGAAAAATTATATACATTAATGGCAAGTATGCATTGCTATTTTTTAAACTCTATAACCAGTCTCCAACTTTTCTGTACTTTATCCTGTGCTCAGTGTTATGTTACATTAATTTAAATGTGTTTGCATCCTTCCATACTTTTTTGTTTGGTTAATTCAAGTTTACACTGGTCATTTAAACATTAACATGTTTGAAGACAATTCTGAAAGCCAGTGTGGTATAGTGGTTAAGAGCAGTGGACTCTAATCTGGAGAACCGGGTTCAATTCCCCACTACTTCACAAGAAGCCAGCTGTGTGACCTTGGGCCAGTAACAGTTCTCTCAGAACTCTCTCAGCCCCACCAACCTCACAAAGTGCCTTTTTTGTGGGGGGGAGGTGATTGTAAGCTGCTTTGACACTCCTTACAGTAGTGAAAAGTGGGGTATAAAAACCAGCTCTTCTTCTTCTTCTTCTTCAATTCCAACTTATTATTTTGAACTTTTTAATAGATAGTTTCTGTCAGTCCCATAAACTACATGACGAGAAAAAGAAAATGAAGTAAAAAAGTCTTAAATTGGAAGGAAAAGAATACTTTAGGGAATGAGGGATCTTGAGCTTTGAACTAAGAGAAGGAAGTTCATATTCATTTATGGGAAAGTTCTAGAAATAAAAACTCAAACTGAAATACGTTGGGAAACTCATCAGTTCATACTTATAATTTAGTAGATTACATCATGTGATCTGAGTATTAGTAGGTTTGCTGTAGATTATTTCTTGCCTGGGAGTACATCATTATGTCTTTGTCTATAGTTGTCTGGTATTTAAATACAATTATGTGTAATATTTAGAATGCCTTCCAAATTGATTTTGGCAGTATGACCAATCAAGGTAATTTGCTTTTTCCCAGCTGGAAGGCGCAGATCTGTTTAAAGGGCCCCCCGCGTGTGGGGGGAAACACATCTGCGCCTTACAGCTGGGAGGTGCAGATCTGTTTAAAGCCCGCCCCCACGTGCCTTCATGGAAGCCCCATGAAGGCGCGCGGGGGGAGAACAGATCTGTGCCTCCTGGCCGGGAGGCGCAGATCTGTTTAAAGAGCCCCCCGTGTGCCTTCATGGAGAAGCCCTGTGAAGGTGCACCGGGGGGGGACAGCTGGGAGGTGCAGATCTCTTTAAAGAGCCCCCCGCGCGCCTTCATGGAAGCCCCTGAAGGCGCACGTGGGGGGGGAAACAGATCTGCGCCTTCCAGCTGGAAGGCGCAGGTCTGTTTAAAGGGCCCGAATTTGCTGAATTTATTCATGAACCCCCCCCAAACTCGCCGAATCTGGCTCCCCATTTTCCCGCCTTTTTTGAGTTCGGTTCAATCCGAACCGAAAAACCGCTGAATCGGGGAAAATTCGGCTGTTTTTTGGTTTGGGACGAACCGAATCGACAGCCCTACCTCCAAGTACTGATCATGTAAAGCCCCATCATTCCAGTTCAGGTCCTGTGCCAAAAGCCTGAACTCAGCGGTGTAGGCAGCCACAGACTGTTTTCCTTGCTGCAAACGACGGAGCTGTTGGTTGGCCCTTGCCAGCTTCTGTGGGTTGGAGTAGGCTGCCGTAAATTGTGCCAGGAAGGCAGCATAGTTACTCAAAACAGGAGAGTCTGCTACAAGCAAGGGTGTGGCCCATTTGGCTGCCTGGTCCTTTAACAGACTTAAAATGAAGGACACCTTGGTTTGTTCATTGGGAAAATCACGCTGTCTCACCTTCATAAACAGCTTGCACTGAGCCAGAAACAAAGGAAAGTCTGCTGGTTTACCTCCAAATTTATCTGGCAAGGCCACAGGGCATTAACATGCAGGTAGGACTGGCGCTGGAGCAACTGCCATAGCAGCCAACTGCTGCTGTACAGCTACAAGTGCCTGGTTCATTTGTTGTAACTGACCTTGCAAAGCTCTGTTATCAGCCGTTACGGCTGCTAATTGGCTTCTCAGCGTTTGGTTTTCTGAGTGTAGCTACAGCAGCTGCAGTCTCATGCTCCATCATTGCTGGGAGCCAGGCAGTTGCTTTTTGTGAGGCGGAAGCAAGCTGTGCCGGCATAAGGCCACGGGCCGGGCGGTGCCAGCAGGGGCCGGGCGGTGCCCGCAGTCCTCAGACGTGCGGGAGGTATCTAGCCCCTTTTGGAGCAGGTGGCGAAGATTATGCTGTTTACCGAGGTCAGAAGTCGGAGGCGTCGTCAAAGCAGGCAGGAATCAACGGCCGGAGAGATCAATCATGAGTGGTAGTGGGAACACAGAGAAACTGCATGGTTGCTTCCACAAAGTGAAAGCACGCCTGCACTGCCTTTATCAGTCAGTGCACTTCCAACTAGGCTTCATGCTGAAATGACTCAGCATCAGTTCTCTGTCTGCTTAGCCTCTCCAAGCGAGCACTTCTCCTTCTACCTTGCAGAACCACACACTGCCGAATCCTGATACGCCTATCAGGTTCAGGTGAGCTTGGAGGGCTGCCATTCTCTCTGCCTAGCTGTGGTTCCTGCTGAGTTGTTTCAGGCTCCTGTGCTACTGGCTGCAATGGAGGTACTGAGGGCCCAGAGGCAACCTGTTCCTCCACTTCAGCTTCAGAGTCCTCCGAGTCCTCAGCTCCCAAGGCAGGGCCCATGACATTTCAGCTCAGCCCCAAACGGGGGAAAAACCAAGGAGGAGGAGGTGCGAGTGCCGAGAGGCGCCAGGGAGAGACTCACGCAAGCCGCACCATCACACGCAACCCCAGGCTAGGGGCAAAAAACAAAAGCAGAGCACAGCACACACTCCCGCAGAGGTGAGTGGGCACACAGCCTCTGCAGAACGAGTGAAGCCCCCCCTCAAACCAGTATGGCTCGGCTCAACCCCAAATGGGAAAAAAATCAAACAGGAGGAGGTGCGGCCCGAGTTCTGAGCAGAGAGAGACTCGCTAGCTGCCGCACAGACTCAACTTTAAACTTTAAAACTTTAAAAGCAGAACACACACTCCCGCAGAGGCGAGCAGGCAAACCCCCCTCGGCAGAACGGGCGAAAGCCCCCTTTGACTTCCCTCCCACCCACAGAAACTGCTCCCCCCCACACACACACAGAGGAGAAAAGGTATAGAGAAAAAACCCCAAAATCAAACTGTGTGGATGTCTTCCAGCAGGAGCACGGAGGAGAAGTAAATCCAGTCCTATTCCGATAAGCACCATCAGCTCGGCCTAGTCAGGAATCGGATCTCTCAGCAGCACTGCCACCAAATTGGAAGGCAATGAGTACAGTCGGGATGGGAGGGAAGGGACAGGAGTTTTTAGACTCTTCTCCTGGCCATTTCAAAAGTTAGAATCCCTGCTCTGATTGGCCAGGAGAAGACCCAGCTTGGCTACCATTGGCCATGGGAGAATGCTGCTTACTAACTGACGGTTATGCTGCTGATTCTGAGCCCCAAATTTGCCGAATTTATTCGGCGCGCCCTGAACTTGCCAAATTCGGCTCATTGTTTTCCCGCCTTTTTTTGAATTTGGTTCCATCCGAATGGAAAACCGCTGAATCGGGGGAAATTTGGCTGTTTTTTTGGTTCGGGACGAACCGAATCGACAGCCCTAGTTCATGTAGTTCAGATCGCCTGGAGCTCCCACTTCCATCCAGCATCCCCTGCCTTCTTCCAAAAGTGTCTGTTGAGGATGGGGGTTCCTTTTGAGCAAAATGTCAAAGTGACTCCGTTTATCACAGTGACACATGCTTGGAATTTAGCAGATAGAACTACAATTCCCGTGAGACAGCACAAGACTTCACAAACTGCAGTCCAGTTTAAAACTCTTGATTAACATGAACATGCTTGGCTTTGGGAGGCAAAATGGGCTAGGGTAGATAACTAGAGAGAGAGAAACCTCACAACTTCCTTCAGCCATTCCAAATGATAAAGACAAGCAAAGAAAGAACCTCTTTTGTAAGCTAGTAGGGTTTGTCAGGCACTCATGGAGAGGGCAGGGACAACTATGGGGAACACATTATAAGTATACACAAAACATTTCCAAACAGTTAAGAAAAATCTGAGTGGCTAATAAAAGCACATTTTTTTCAGGTGTTTGTTACTGACTGTCAAACATGGGTCTGCTCACATTGTAAGCACCACTCAAAGAAGTTTATTTTTTTACAAATACAAATGCATTTTCACAGTGAAGTAGATTATGCTCAGAGAATGTGACTTGTCCAAGATCACAGAGTGAGTTTCATGAACTGGCTCTGTGAACTTGAGTCTCCTCAATCCTACCCCAACACTTTGGCTACTAAACCAACATTGCTTCTCATACTCTGTCTGCTTTGTCATATAGCAGTTAATGTATTGCATATTTTCATATTGCTATGTAGACTTCCACGTTAATAGCCCACCCACTGTTTTATTTGCGCTCACCTTTCACATACTATAGGATATCAAATGCAGGAAAAAGTACGCCTGAACAAACAAACCTGAAGTAGCAATCCTCTTTTGTTCTCTTCTTTTTCATTCAGTAAAAAAAATCCTCTGCATACAGATGAATTGTGTTTGCACAACATCTATTTTTGCGCTATCTGCTTGTTCAATGAAATAATAAATGCTTTGATAAAAGGATTACACACCCCACTTTCAAGTTGCTCTTCTAGGTACCTCACTACCATCCTCACAAAGTGTTTTAGAAAAGCTATATGGGAGGGTACAAAGGGTGATCTTTTGGTAGATTGCTTACTGTACTAGGCTGAATGATTAATACAAGATTTCGCCAGGCAGTTGTCTCGCAGGCTTTCAAGTTTTGGTGCAATATAAGGTCATTCATTTCCAGTGTATAACCCTACTTTATTATGAAGCTGTTGTTGCGTATGTGTAATGGTAACTAATACCACTTAGGGGCCCTCATGGAGTTCTGCAGGGTATTTACAAAAGGGAGAGCTTTGCTTCTACGTGCTATCTAAAGCCTAAAACAGCTTTCACCATGAACTGTTATTTCTCTTGTTCAGGGTCACCCACAAGGACAACAGGTCTGGTTTAATGGCTTTAGGGGCAAACATTTTCATGCTTACACATGTCCTAAGTCTTGTTGAGTCCAATGGAATTTGTTTCCAAGTAAACATGCTGAGGGGATGTGGAATAGTATGCAATAGCCCAATCTTGTCAGAGCCTAGAAGCCAAGTAGGGTTGATACTTAGATAAGGGATCACAATGGAACACTCTGCAGAGGAAGGCAATGGCAAGCCACCTCTGCTTCTAACTTGCCTCAAAAGCCCCTTGCTGAAGTTGCCATAAGTTGGTTGCAATTTCACAGCACATACATACTTGCTGAGGACTGAAGCCCCAGAGGTATTTAGCACTAGCACTATGCCCCCCAGGAATCGTGACATCAATGCAAAAATGAAGCAAAGGAAGATCAGTACATCCTACTGCCACTGCCACAGATAGCACTCAGCCTCTGCAATTACTAAGACGACCTTAGAATTGGCAATCCACATTTAGATGTGTTAAGGTGTATAATTGCTGAAGTATTAAATCTTAAAAAGTGAGTTTTTTAAGTAACTGGTACATTATGATACTCTGTATTATCAAAATCCCTATACTGAGAGTAATTCAGCAGCTGATATGTCACAACACACAGGAAGATAAAATGAATACTGGGCTGAGTCCAAGTAGCTTTTTTAATCTCCAGTCTCCTCCACAACCCGTATCCTATATGGCTTTTGTCCATGCCAGCCCCTTAAATCCCATCATGGCCTTTTTGGTAGTCAAAGGGGATCCCCGCCTCCCTTTTTACCCGTGGAAAAACGGGTTCAATCCTGTGTTTCAAAACTGTGTTCAAAAATCTTGAGTTTATATAGTCCAAAATAAATTGGGGGGGGGGGAATGTAGGTCAGAGATGGGTTGACCCTATAAAGGAAGCCACGGCCCTAAATTTGCAAGATCTGAGCAAGGCTGTTAAGAATAGTACATTTTGGAGGATATTGATTCATAGGGTCACTATGAGTCAGAAGCGACTTGACAGCACTTAACACTCACACACACACAAAATGTAGGTCACAATAATTTGACAGAATGTACTGGGGAGCACAGGAAGGGAAGGATGAATGGAAAAAAAGAGTAAAGAAGAACCTTTAACTTATGGCTTGTCTGCAGGAGAAAATTTCTGCTGATGGGAGAGAGAATGATTTTGCCAATTTCCTCCTTCCACATCATACCTAAAACTCTTCTATCATGCTGTTTTTGAAGGTTCTCTGTCCCCCAGAAGTAGAATTTGAGGGGCATTTTGGGCTGCAGCAGGAGGGTGGAGACAAGAACTCCTTCGCCGATTGGTTAAATCCTGTATGTCCATTGGCTATCCATTGTGTTGCTAACAAACTGTTAAGCTGCATTTATCAATAACTAAACTTCCTTCAAGGGAGAGAAACAGGATATAGATATTTTAATTAATAAATAAAGGTAGGACACTTACAGTGCAATCCTAAGCAGTTATACCATTCTAAATTCATTGATGTCAATGGGTTTAGAAGGATGTATCTTTGTTTAGGATTTGCTTAGGGTTGCACTATTAGGATTAATATGACCTGACTGGGAAGAGCTTGTATAGGTGATACCTTATATATAACGTCTTAGAATGGGTAACACATTGATAGATGGTACTACACAATAATTACATTCAGTGCTAGGGGCAGTCATACTGATTCTGGGGTTCTGGGCCAAGGTCCAGGATGGAGCCCCAGTATCACTACCCCTCCCTGGGGTCCACTGACTGAGCCCCATATGCTCAAGGAAGGGGCAACCCTCAGCTTGTGCAAGGATGGCTGCTGCATGGGAGTTGGCTGCTGCCTGACCCCTAGAGGGAGCAGGCATTCGGGGACTGGGCACTGAGCCAACTGCTGCTTCCTGAGCCTCAGCTTACATAATCAGTCAATAGGGTTTATTTTAGTCACATTATGAGTAAAAGACACCTCTCTCTCTGTGTGTGTCTCTGTTATAGGCAATTTTATTTGAAATAAAAGTAGTTCTATTTACTTTTATCCTCTTAAACAGATTGCCTCAAAATTGTCAACAACAACAATGGTGATGGGCACTGTGGTGGGGGGTGGGATTTGGATTCAGGGCACGATGGAATTTAGAGAACTGAATATTGTATTAGTATATTGTATTAGTATACTGAACATGTATTGTATTGTGCGCTGAACATGTATTTTTTTGTTTCTGTTTTTTTTTAATTAATGTATTATTATTTTTTCTTTTTGTTTTTTGTTTATGTTTTATTATAAAAATAATAAAAAAATATTAAAAAAAATTGTCAACAACTTTAAAAACTTTATTAATTCACCATAAAGCTTATGGTTGCAATTTCATACTCAGAAGAGTATATGCATACACTGTTGGGACACAAAGCTGACCGAAATATTTACAAGCTGTCGAATATAAAGCTTCCACAAGGTGTTTGCCGTCTTTCTCATATCAAGATGCAGCAGTTCTTTCCTAAAAGAGGTCAGAGGTAAAGAACTGCTGCATCTTAAAACAAAAGACTTAATTTTAAGAAATCTATCCAGAGAGAGTAATTTCCTAAAAGAGGTCAGAGGTAAACTGCTTTCTCTGCATGGTTTGCTTAAAATTAAGCATTTTTATTTTAGAAACATAAATTTGTTCTCTTCTATATCTTTTTATAATGTATATTTTTTGTGAGAAAAGCTTTTTTCAAACAGTTTTATTCTTAGTCTGTTTGTTCTACCCCCCCCCCCCCCCAAAAAGCTTCTTTGGAATTCCTTTGTATATTTTCATGGGATTAAAACATGTAATCCAAGTCTGTACACTGTTCATGACACCACCTGTAGAACTGTAGACATGCCAAAAACAAATCGCAGTCCACAGGAATGGCCTTTTTTGGCCACCCCTTGATAATCTGCCCATACAGATCTTTTAAAGAAAGCATGTAACCAAGTAGTCCAGGCAGTTTATTTCATGAAACATGGGAAATATATGCACCCATAGATGGGCAGCCCATTCCTGAAGGGGGACAGTTAGGCAGTGGCCAGGGGGGCTGAAAATAGCTGAAAATCCCTCATAGGGTTTAGCAATGCCACAGCATGAGGGAACATTCCTGGGTCGAAAGAGAACACCCCTAGGAACACCCCCCATGCTGGCACAGGTTTTCCCTTCTGGGCTTTCCCTGCTGGCATGGCAGCGACAGTGGCGGAGGCCAGCGCAGCTCCGTGTCTCCCCGGCGCCGGTTTGTTTGCCCCCCTGCCGGCATATGTGCCACCTGGCACCATGGTAAAGTGGCACAGATGCCGGTGCAGGGTCACACTGGCTCCTATCGAGTTTCACCCCCCCTTTCAGGATTACATGGAAAATTCTTAATTAAGTGAAAGTAGTTTATATGACACTAAAGGTAAAGGTAGTCCCCTGTGCAAGCACTAGGTCATTCCTGACCCATGGGGTGATGTCCTATCCCGACATTTACTACGCAGACTCTATTTATGGGGTGGTTTGCCAGTGCCTTCTCCAGTCATCTTCCCTTTACTCCCAGCAAGCTGGGTTCTCATTTTACGGACCTCGGAAGGATGGAAGGCTGAGTCAACCTTGAGCTGGCTACCTGAAACCAACTTCCATTGGGATCGAACTCAGGTGGTGAGCAGAGCTTTGGACTGCAATAGTGCAGCTTACCATTCTGCGCCATGGGGCTCTTACACTGGAACATATATGACACTAGAACCAAAGAAATATAGTGTAAAAAGAACAAAATACAGGTTTATTGGAATGTCTATCATTGTTACTTGAATAAAATGAAGTCCCAAGTATCGTTCTAGCCATGTGTCCAAAACAGATTTAACATCATGGCTTCCACCTTCAACCTGGAACCTCTCCAGCAAAGCCATGTACTGTATGTCTTGCACTGTCATACTGTAACTGGAAGGTCTTTTGGAGGTATTAAGTATTTATGGAGACAAATAAAAATTAAAACCAATTGATGGGTACTGTCAGTGTCACCCTAGGCAGAGTCACGCCCTTCTAAGCCAATTGATTTCAATGGTGTAACTCTGTTTAGGATAGCACTGAAAATCACCCAATTTAGTCTCCACTGAAATGCATTCCTCCTGTGTTGTAAGAGGTACGTGGTGTACATTATTGCTCTCCACCTAACAATAATATCAGGGAGGGGCTATGGCTTTGTGGAAGAGCCTCTGCTTTGCATACAGAATCTCCCAGGTTCAATCCCTGGCATCTCCAGTTAAAAGGACCAGGCTGTAGGTCATGTGAAAGACCTCTACCTGAGACCCTAGAGAGCTGCTGCCAGTCTGAGTAGCCAATACTGACCTTGATGGACCAATGGTCTGATTCAGTATAAGCCAGTTTCATGTATGTTTCATGTTTGTCACTTATATGGTTACTGAAAGAAATAACTCTTTTCTCCTTTTCCAGAAGGCCATGAAGGCAGTAGGGGACAAGTTAAAATATCTTCATTCATTATAAAGGCGATATCTGAAATGGTTATACTTCATTTGTAGATTTTTTAATGAATTAAAGCAAGATTGGTTAAGCAAGTAGAGATGTTTGGACTTCAAAGCCAAAAAATGATGAAAGTTGCTTCTTGGATATTAACTTATTCTGTATTCCATTGTTTTGATGTACTGATACTTCTTTTCTATTGATCTTGCTGATGATTTGAGAGCATAGCATTTAGAATTAAAAGGCAGGATAGACATGTGAATAGTAAATTTGTTCTCCGGATTTTATATTTTACTGTATAAATTTAATCTGTGAAGTAAATTTGTATAAATTCAATCATATTCTAAATTTATATATTGCTGATACACTAGCCCAAAATTTGAAATTCTTTCAGCCTTGGGGTTGTGGCTGTATGTTATTTTTATGTTTTATTAAAATTAACAATGAACAGGCCTCACAAAATCAACCTATTTCTCTCTCCCCCATGAAAGAAAATAAAAGCACTGTTATAAATTATAAAACTAGAACTAACATGCAGTAAAAGCTGTGTTACCCAGCACTTAATCATCCAGAATGCTCAGTTAACTGGCATTGCCCAGAGGTCAAGCTCCTCCCTTTCAGCTGCCATACTCTGGTATCTTTGGATGTGTGTATGTGTCCCATTCCTGCCTCACCAGCCAGCCATCTTGGTGCCTCTAGCAATTGCTGGATTTCTGCTAGCTGTTGCTGTGTTCTGGTGTCATCCTTGGATACCCTCGCCCCCCAGTCTGTCTTGAGCAGCTGGGGGCCAGCTCTGCTCAAGGGCTCACATTGCACTTACCAAGTTGCTGTGAAGGATGGTTTCATGACTCAAGGTGTGCAGGACATTGCTGTAGTGATGGGCCGAGGCTGGGGTTGGCTGCTTGGTGCCTGCTGCCTTCTGCACTTCCCTGCAGCCTGTCTCTCAGGTAATGGGTGCACATGAGATCGGGGAAAGGCACTTGCCCATGCTGCCCCACCACTCCCTTGGGGGCTGTCCCATCCCCCTCCATCTCGGCAGCCTTCCCCACTGATTAGCAGTTTGGCAGGGGTGATGGAAGGGAGCAGGGTAAAGAGTGGCCGGGGTGTTGCATTGCAGACTTCATCAGAAGCCAGACCTGGCCTGATTAAGGTGGGTGCTGCTGTTTCTGCCCTGGCGTCCTCCTCATTTTGCCAGCCTTTGGGGCAGTCATCTGGGGCCTCTGCTTATTCCGCTGTCCCCGATGAGGCTGGCCCCTGACAAAGAGCTACTCTTTGAGTGCATTGCACAGCACAATTCAAACTTGTCGCTGTACCATTTCTGTTAAAATATGGTGGGCACCCTCTCCTTACAATGACAGAAATAGATCATGCATATTGCCTTGAAATTAAATGCAAAGTTAGTTCATTTGGCTACTATACATTCTTCTTATCAAGGAAAAATTGCTCTGTGCAACTTTTCAGTTTCTGAAAAGAAAACTGCTACAGCCTCTCTCACAAAGGCAGTGGCCGTCAAGCATTTCACAGATGTCAGCATTTTTACTGATGAGTCATAAGGATTTTTTTAACTTTCAACCAAAAACATTAGCATGTTTAAGAAATTGCTTTTACTGCACTTGCCTCATTATTTAAAAATAGCCTTGAGAAGACTGTTTTTCCAATGAAAAATCCAGGAAAACGTATGAAATCCTTGGTATTGGTCCCCCAAATCCAACTTAACATACAGATCTTCTGCATCTAATTCATTCCAATTCCACATCTTCAATGTATTTTTGGTGTAAATTTAAAATCAATTATTCATGAAACCAATAAAATTGATTAACGAAATTGAAAACAAGGTAAAATATCCTACATTGTGCAATAACTACTTTGAATGAGGATATTTGCAAATACAAAGCTTTAATATATAATAGTCATTTTAAGTGCCATTCTATTTTGTATAACAAATAGTTATGTATAACAAATAGTCCTCCAAAATGTCCTGTCTTTGACAGCCTTGTTCAGATCTTGCAAATTGAGGGCTGTGGCTTCCTTTATTGAGTCCATCCATCTCTTGTTGGGTCTTCCTCTTTTCCTGCTGCCCTCAACTTTTCCTAGCATGACTGTCTTTTCCAATGACCAAAATATGATAGCCTCAGTTTAGTCATTTTAGCTTCTAGGATCAGTTCAGGCTTGATTTGATCTATAACCCACTGATTTGTTTTTTTGGCAGTCCATGGTATCTGTAACACTCTCCTCCAACACTACATTTCAAAGGAATCTGTTTTCTTCCTATCAGCTTTCTTCACTGCCCAGCTTTCACACCCATACATAGTAATAGGGAATATGACGGCATGAATTAATCTAATCTTGGTGGCCAGGGACACATCCTTTCACTTCAAAATCTTTTCTAGCTCCTTCATGGCTGCCCTTCCCAGTCTCAATCTCCTCCTGATTTCTACTGTGGAAGTAGGGTAGTATAATAATGTGAAAGTAGGTAGGTAGACAGACAGACAGGTGGATGGTGAAATCAACAAGATTTTGGGGGTATAAGCTTTTGAGAGTCAATTCTTCCTTCATCAGATACATTTGACAGAGCATTGACTCTCGAAAGCTTATACCCCCAAAATCTTGTTGATCTCTGGAGTGCTACTGAACTCAGATCTAGCTTCTGACCAGCATGGCTACCCTCTGAAATTACCTTCTAAGAAGAAGCTCCCAATCAATTCAGCTTCTCATATTTATTGGTTTTTAAAACAGTCTCCTAACAATAGCTAGCTGCCCCCTTGATAAGGGCACACATTCTTGGCTAACTAAACTTCAAGCACCATACAAAAGTTATCTACTTGAAATATATAAAAATTGTTAGCTCATTCTTGCTACTTTTTATCTTAAAGTCTACTGAAAGTAATTACAAGTTTCTCATACATATGAACATCTTTTGACCCTCTTCTAAGTGTAGCTTAAGTATTATCCTATGCTAGATATAATTATGTGAATATCTGTATATTTGTTTATATTGTCCTTGAATGTTATGACACACCCCCTTTCAAGCACTTCAATATCCCACTCTCTCAGCCTGGCCGTATATGCTGAGGGAAAAGCGTTGGCCTGAGTGTATTTGTGAGGAGATTATTTTCCTTCTCCTCCAGTCCCACACCAGCATTTACCTCAGAGAGAAATATGACACGAGGAGTTTTAACTTAAACAGACAAAACAGGGATGTTTATTAAACAGGACTCACAGAGATTGGTTTTCAAGGAAAAGGCAGAATTTGGAGGGAAAACTCAGAGTCAGATTTATATACACAAGATTACTTCAGAAAAATAGCTTAGATACTTTCTTCACTCAAGTTCCTTTTGTTCTTAGTTTCAAGCTTACTCAGATTCCGTTTCGAGCTTAGTTCTATTCAGATGCAGACTCTCAGACTCTGTCCCCAGCCTAGCTCTTTCTGACTACCCCACCTCAGTGGCTGTACTGCTCCACACCTCCCTGCTACCAGAATAGCTCTACCTCAGAGGCTAATTCCCCTTGTGACTTGAGAATGGGCCCTCTCTAACCCAATTCTCACTCCTGTCACTCCCACAGGTTGTGTGTTTCAATAGCTTTGGCTTTAACAGAACCCCTCAGGTTCACAGAGTACAGTCTGGCTGCCGCTCAGTCTCGCTACCAAGCTTCCAGTCTATCACAGCCCTCTCTGGCTCGTCCCAAGCTTCAAATCCTTTCACAGCCTCCTATCCAGGCTGGGTCCCAAGTAGGGCTGTCAATTCGGTTCGGCCCGAACTGAAAATCAGCCGAATTCTCCTTGATTCGGCGATTTTCAGTTCGGACGGATCCGAACTCCAAAATGAGAGTAATCCGGATGGCCGAACTCTTCATGTTCGGCGTGTTCGGCGTGTGAATTCGGCGAATTCGGTGGTTCGGCGGAGACGCATGCGCAGGAGCTGATCCGGCCGCTTTCTCCCACGGCCAATGGTAGCCCAGCAGAATCTTCCGCTGGCCAATCAGAGCTTTGATTTGAAGTTTTGAACTGGCCAAGAGAAAGTTTAAAACGCCTGCCGCCCATCCCTTCCTTCCCCAGTGTTTGCCATTTTGGTGGCGAGATCCAGCCAGCAGAATTGTTGCAGTTGTGAGAGATCCACCTGAGTTCATCTTTTGGAACTGGTTTGAGGGTGTTTTGTGGTGTTTGTGTTGTGCGGGTGCGGGTGCGGGTGGTTGCTTTGCTTGAGGTTCCACGGTCCGGCCTAGCCCCCCCCCGGTTGCCTTGAGAAGGGCGTGCGGTCTCCGTGCGGAGGCGCACCCTCTCGCCGCCAGCCGGGCCTCCCGCGTTCCCATCCCAACCCCCGGTGCTTGGGTGCCACTTGAGTTCATCCAGCGCCTTCGGCTTTTGGTTGCCTCGTGTGGCCTGTGAGTGGTGCGGGTGGTTGCTTTGCTTGGGGTTCCACGGTCCGGCCTAGCCCCCCCCCCGGTTGCCTTGAGAAGGGCGTGCGGTCTCCGTGCGGAGGCGCACCCTCTCGCCGCCAGCCGGGCCTCCCGCGTTCCCATCCCAACCCCCGGTGCTTGGGTGCCACTTGAGTTCATCCAGCGCCTTCGGCTTTTGGTTGCCTCGTGTGGCCTGTGAGTGGTGCGGTGGGTTGCTTTGCTTGGGGTTCCACGGTCCGGCCTAGCCCCCCCCCGGTTGCCTTGAGAAGGGCGTGCGGTCTCCGTGCGGAGGCGCACCCTCTCGCCGCCAGCCGGGCCTCCCGCGTTCCCATCCCAACCCCCGGTGCTTGGGTGCCACTTGAGTTCATCCAGCGCCTTCGGCTTTTGGTTGCCTCGTGTGGCCTGTGAGTGGTGCGGGTGGTTGCTTTGCTTGGGGTTCCATGGTCCGGCCTAGCCCCCCCCCCCGGTTGCCTTGAGAAGGGCGTGCGGTCTCCGTGCGGAGGCGCGAGGACCCTCTCGCCGCTGAGGCTCGCGCGACCCCATCCCACCCCCTCCACCGTGCTTGCGTGCCACCTTATCTGACCCAGCAAACCCGCCTCTGGGTTTTGCCAAGGGGAAAGATGAGTGCCAGGCGTCCAGGAAACAGGGGCCCTGGGGGGAAAGCACTGCAGAAGACCAGAGGGGTGGAGGGGAGGGGTAGGGGGAGGGCCTCGGCTCACCCCCGCCCTGTGCGTAGATCAGCTTCGGTGGCACCCTCAGGGGTGCAGCGGCGGATCGATTTCTCAGACGGTGCCTCCGCAGCTGCCAATCCTGCACAGGTGAGAGGTGATGCTCACACTGGTACAGGGACTGCTGCTGATGCTGCTGCTGTCCAGACCGTACCTCCTCCTGCTCCTCCCATTGTTGACGTGGAGGGGCCTGTCACGCGGCAGCGGGAGGAGGAGGAGGGGGTGCTGTCTGGGGAGGAGTTCGGGATGGAATGTTTTGATACCGATGCATTGAGGTATCTCACCCCCACTTCAAGAAGAGTGGTCGAGGAGTTTGCACACTCGATGGACAGCCCGCCGACTTTGCCTGCTTCTCCAACTCCCAGAAGCAGTTTGGGAACTACGGAATGTGAGGAGAGGGTGGAGGAGTCGCAAGAGGAAGAGTTTGTGTTGTTGCTGGAGCCATCTCAAACCCTTACCCCGCCGTCCCCTCCCCGCAAGGTCCCTAGACAGCAAGAGTCTGCCCCGAGCACCTCCAGGCAGGTTGCTCCTGCGGCAACCTCCGCGCACAAGCCGCATGGGAGCCACTTCACATCCTCGGTTTGGAAGCATTTCGAAGTGGCAGAGGATGATACCCGCATTGCCGAGTGCCAGCTCTGCAGGGCGCGGGTGAGTCGAGGGAAAGATCTCAAGCATCTCTCGACCACCGCACTCCGGAACCATCTCCGGAAGCACCACAACGCGGTGCTGCTCCAGGAGGAGAGACAGGCTAGTACTTCGCTGACAAGGGTTCCCGGGGCCACTGCACCGCCATCGTCTGCTGCTCTCCCCGTCGCGCCCCGTGCTGCGACTCCCCTAGAAAAGACCCGCCAAACCACTCTTTCAGAGATGTTTGGTGTGGGGGATGGCGTCTGTAGGATGCCGAGAGGTGGGGTCAGAGCAGCCACGAAAAAGGCCACTCGTCTGCTTGGCGAAATGATTGCCGTGGACGATATGCCCTATCGTGTTGTTGAGAAGGTTGGATTCCGCAGACTCATCCAATTCTTCGCGCCCTGGTACAAGTTACCATCTCGCAACACAATGGCTACATCCATTGTGCCATCGTTGTACGAGGGCGCAAAGGCGCATGCGAGGGCACAGCTGTCGCGCGCTGCCGGCGGCACTGTGCACTTCACATCCGACATTTGGACAAGTCTGAATGCGGAATCTTTCATCTCCCTCACTGCGCATTGGTGGCAACCACAGGACCTTGTGGGTGGGGGAGGGGTGGGCAGCGTTAGGCAGGGAGACTGTCGCCGGCCCGGCTATTGCAAGGCCATGCTACACGCGCAGGAGTTCGCGGAGGCGCACACGGCGGCCAACATCGTCGCCGTCCTGAAGCCACACATACAGAATTGGCTAGGCAGGGAAGTCACCATGGGATTCATGGTGACCGATGGTGGCGCAAACATCAGGGCGGCAGCAGGGCAATTGGGTGTTGAATCACGGATCTACTGTGCGGCCCATCTTCTCCACCTCGTGGTGAAAGATGCCCTGGGCCTCGGATCACAACCTGAATCCAAAATGGATGGGCAGACTCGCAACTTCCGGAAGCTCATGGTAAAATGCCGGCAGCTTGCAAGTCACTTCTCGCGCAGTCCAAAGGACAACTACGCACTGCGCGAGATGCAGGTCCGTGAAGGCGTGCCAGAGCACCGTGTGAAGGGTGATGTAGACACGCGTTGGAACTCCACTTACGCCATGCTCGAGCGTTTGGTGGAGCAAAAGAGGGCCCTCAGAGCATTTTTTCTGGAATCAGAATCCGTGGGGTCTGAGCGGCAGCTCAACCAACGTGAGTGGCAGATTATTGCTCAGACTGTGCAAGTGCTCGAGCCCTTCAAGCATTGCACAGAGATGCTCTCCTCGGACACGGCTACGCTGGCTCTGTTCACCCCCATGGCCCACAGGCTCCGTGTTAGGATGAGGACCTTTCAGCAGCAGTTCCAGGAACAGGGTGAAGATCAGACAGCCTTGACCGGCCTAGTGACGAGGCTTCTTGAAGGCGTGTCCAACCGTCTGATGCCTGTCGCTCAGGAGCCAGTCTACATGTTGGCGAGCATGTGCGACCCGCGCATCAAGGGCAGCATTGCAGAGCGTTCCAGCGAGCTTCTGCGCTGGAGAGACAAGCTGTGCCAGCGAGTTGAGCGATTGCGGGCCCAACGGGGGATTGACACTGAGGAGGTGGAGAGGGAGGAAGACTCCCTTGTCACCCATCCCACACCTTCAGCATCTTGTGCCGTCCCCCTGCAGGCCACCCCCTCGATGGCGATGGAGGTGGACGTCATCGGGTGGGCAGTTGGCCCCTCCGAGGCTTTGTCTAAGCGCAGGAGACAGGACACGGGAGAAGCAATGGTAAGGGAGTACCTTTCTGAGCCCTACGAGCCACAGATGACGTGTCCGCTGACCTACTGGGCCGCGAAACAGTCAGTCTGGCCGGACCTCGCAGTCGTGGCCCAGAGGCTCCTCTCCTGCCCTCCTACGAGCGTCCAGAGTGAGCGGCTATTTTCTCATTTGGGTGAAGTTCTTCGCCCACAGCGCGCAAGCCTGGCACCCTGGCACGCTGAGCAGTTGGCATTCCTAAAGGTCAACCTGCCCTTGTTTGGCTTCCCCGACCTGGACACTGAGGAAGGATGAGGTTAGAAAAAGCGTGTTGTCACCGCATGTCCTCGTGGACTGTGTCTGTGGGAATCTGGTGAGGCGCTCTTTCCCGATTTTAAAAAAAAAAAAAAAAAAGGAAAAAGCATCCATTCCCCTCTGCAGGCTAATTTGACCACTGACTAGCCAAAACGAGGTCTAAAGCTGTAGTCAAGACTCAAACTCCCTGTGCTCCCTCACTTCTCTAATCACCTTCTCTGTATGTTTTTTTGCATCCCGGATGAGCTCTGGTGTTTCTTTCTTCTGGCTGACATCCTGGAGGCTTCTACTGCACCCGAGCTTCATGCAAAGAAAGGTGAGACTTTATCTGGTTCAAGGGCTTCCCCTGCCCGTTTTCTCCCCAAGCGTTCATGTGTCTGGTCCGGAATTCTCACTGTAGAACATGGGTCCTCAAAGTACGGCCCGAGGGCCGGATCCGGCCCCCGGAGGGCTTTTGTCCGGACCGGAGACCGAGAAAGCCAGTCCCCCCTTGCCCACCTCCCCAGAGCTTTTCTGGGCTTCCTGGCGGCGTGCGCACAGCCAGAAGCCTCCCTCCCGCCCCAATCGCCCCCTTCCCTATTCCCTCTCCAGCCCAAAACCCCTTTCCTGGGCGCACGAGGCATCTTGCCGCCTTGCGCGCCGCCCAGTCGCCCCCTTCCCCCTCTCCCTCCCACCCTCTCCAATCCAAAACCCCCTTTCCTGGCCGCACAAGGTGTCTTCCTGCATCGCACGCCGCCCAGTTGCCCCCTTCCCCCTCTCTCTCCCACCCTCCCCGGCCCTTGGGGGGGGGCTGGGAATATCTCCAGGGAGAAGAAAAAGACTTGTGGTCACTTATGCACAGGAGGTCTTGCCTTGGATTTGCCGCTCTCCAGATGCACATATTCCCCATCCAAATTCTCAGAACTCAAAAGTAAGCTCTCCCCTTCCCCGGGCAGGGTTTGGAGAATTCGGATGGGGAAAATGTGCATCTGGAGAGCGGCAAATCCAAGGCAAACCCTTCCATAAATAAATGGCCTTGGTTTTTACATGCCGACTTTCTCTACCACTAAAGGGACACTCAAATTGCCTTACAATCCTCTTCCCATACCCTCCCACAACAGACGCCCTGTGAGGCAGGTGGGGCTGAAAGAGCGCTAACAGAACTGTAACTTGCCAAAGGTCAGCCAGCTGGCTTCGTGAGTAGGGGTGGGGAAGCCAACCAGGTTCATAAGATTAGCCTCCGCTTCTCACGTGGAGGAGTGGGGAATCAAACCCGGTTCTCTAGATCAGAGTCCCCGCTCCAAACCGCCACTCTTAACCACTACAGGGGGAAGGGCTGGGCTTGTAAGGAGGATGCTTCTCCGGTGAGCCGGCTCGCGCCGCCGCCGCCACCTCCCCCGCAACAGTCTGGCCCCCAACAGTGTTTGAGGGCAGTGAACTGGCCCCCTGTTTAAAAAGTTTGAGGACCCCCGCTTTAGAACAACACGTAGCAGAAGGGGGACCCCTTCACGCGTAATGCTCATGAGTTGCCGTTTTAATGTTCGGGATTGGGCTGTGTGTGGAGGAAATTCAGTGTAAGAATTAGGCCTGCTGCCACTTCTGCTCTGCTCCCCACCACTGTTCCTGATTCAAGTCCAGAAGCTTTCATCACGAGTCGTTCCCCATTCTGATTTGGCTTGAGAAAAAAAAACCTGTCAGTGCTGAGGGACTAATTTCTGTAGAGTTGTGGCTGTTTGGCAGTCTGTCTCCCTTCCTCATTTCCCCTTTTTTTCCCCCTTCGCAGGTCAGATTTTCCTTTCTGGCGTGAGCCATCCAGGAAGCCTCTACTGTCACTGAGCGCCATGTAATTGAACTGTGGGCCTGATCTGTCGCATGAGCTTCCACGCCTCTCATGACCCATTGGTTCTAAAGGAGTAATGTTCCGGTTTTCCACCCAGGCCCAAAGGCCACACAGCACGGTGTGGGCCGCACCCATAAACGTTCATCACGCTTATGTGGGTGGGGGGGTGGTTCCCTTAACTCGAAGGCCAGTGATGACACCTTGGGCACGCACACTGAAAAGCTCCTCTGTCTGCACGCAGCTTGTTGATGTGTCGTACCGGAGAGGGCTGCCCTGGACACAGGCGCAGTAAAACCCCTCTCCCCCAATTGCTCTGAGGCCTTCCCTTAATGGTGTAAACCTTGAGTTTTTCTTTAAAAAGGAAACATTGGGGAAATGTCTGTAACCTTATGAGTCTTCCTGAGAACACTTGTGTAATGCCAAATAATAACTTTTCCTTTATTAAAATTTAAAAATTTGAAAAAACCTCAATAAAACAACATTTTAAACAGAACAAGTTTAAATACAAAAACATTATTACACTTGGTGTTCTCCTCTGGCTCCCCGTGGTTCTGGTTAGCACCGCTCCTCCTCCAGGAGCGACACGCGTTGCTCGAGGTTTTCCACTGCAGAGGGGGGGGGGGGAAACAGTGTTGACATGTCAGTTCACAACTTTAATGTGTTGAAAGGGGGGGTTGCAATGCCAGTATCAATGACTGTATGGGCAAAGCGTTGGCTGAACTGAGCCGCCACCCAAGTCACAGCGCTCCTCAGGTCATAGCTCCCCAAGTAGCTTAAAATTTTCTTAGAAATAGAATACTTAGAAAGCGTTCAGGAAGAACTGTAGAGCTAGGCCCATGTTGCAGGTCATGTGTGGGTTTTTTTTTGGGGGGGGGATTTGGAGAAGAGAACACAGATAGTTGCAGCCTGGCCACTTCTAAGCGAGTTAAGCAATGTGGGCTTCCAATGTGGTCCCTCATTATACAGAAAAATGGTTCAAATCACTGCAAGGACTCACCGGAGGCACGCAGCTCTCTCACCAACCCCCATATTTCGCACTCTGGCCCATGACCAGGGTATCTGTAAGAGGAAAACCTTGTTCAGTAAGATCGTTCGCAGTGGGCGGCTGCCTTAATTTTCTGGTGGCGGTCAAATTGGGCAATAGTCCGTTGCAAACCTTAAGCCTTACACAAATAAGTGATGGGAGGGCATGAGTTTGAGTGTGCCACAGCTCACCGTCTTATCAGAAGAAGTAAACACTGGCTCACGAGAGATCATCCCCTCCAACCCCCCTTTTTTGCAAGGCTTCAAGGTGCTACTGAAATCTTGGGCTTGTAAATGGATAAAAACAGTAAATTGAAGTTAGGACCAGATGATGACATTGCAACATGTTGAAGCGGCCATTCATGGGGGAAGCATGCTGTGCGGGCAAATGCTCATAGGCTCAGTGAGTCTCCGCTAACTGCAGGCCAGAACACAGTCCGAGACACAGACTGTGTATTTAAACCTGCTGGAGGGTCGGAGGGTGATGGCAAGGACACAGAAAGTGGGCCTTTGAGGAGTGTTAAATGATGGGAAAGGTGGGGATGGCAACAACTCCTGTTACGGTCCTGCCCAGCCTACACTCCATACTCACCGCTCTTGGAGGCACTGCTGAATGCCCTGTTGCCCCGCCATGTCCATTCGGTTTTCCGCCTCTGGGGGGAGAGGGAGATAGAGAAGGAGTGTGGTTACAATAACGCAAGGCCACCCAGAAATTGCGCTATGTGCCACTCTTAGACTTACGCTCCACAAGTGTGAGTAAGCGTTGAGCTGCTGCCCTCCTTGTCGAGGTGTGACGTTGGCTGGGAACCCCTGTAAATTTACCCAAATCAAGAATTTGCCTAAAACTGTTAGGTGATGTGTTATTTTAATTGGAAATTTCAGCAGGGTGGTTATTGTTACCCTGCTGAATCCTTCCATCTTCATTCAAACACTGTGGGAGCAGTTGCCAGGGGAGGGTAATTAATTGGCCGTCCCAACGGAGACCCCACCCACCGCTCAAAATACCAAGCTTTCCATTAAAGGTATGATTTCAGCATCCCGTTTCAAGAGATCAACATTCTGTGATGACGGGGAAATGCTGAAGACATGAGAAGGGGCATTAGAAGCGAGAGATCCCAAGTCCAGGGAAACATGGCACCCTGGCTTGTGCTTGAAAATTGTCCAGGAATGTGATGCCCCCAGAATAAAAATTTTAAAAAAAATTTCTACGCTTCCCCGTGGTGTCCTCATACCTGGGCCATAATACGAAGCACTGGTTTGACACATTCACCTGTCACTGTTCATAACATGCACTCACTTGTAGAGTGCAATGATTTCAGAAGGGAGAAACCAATTTTTTCTAGCTCATCATGAAGACCAGAGCAAACATTTGACATGGACGCAGCACCCAAAAACCAGATTGTGTTGACTTTCAGAAAATTATTACAAAAGGCTTGGATGAAGCTTGGAGGAGAAGCTTGGATCCTCTCTGCCCCTGAGGCGGGGGCATAAAAAAAAAAAAACCCTTTAATTGACTCGAATCATGGGCCAGCAACCACGATGGGAAGAATGTAAAATTTTCTTCCTTTCTAGGCGCTGCTTGAGTGCCTGTGAAGTTGATGTTTAGGAATGCAAGAAGGTAGGAACATAATAGAATATCCTGTGCACACTTGAGATTGGGATGAGAAGGTGACACAGGGAAGGCAATGTGCAGCTGGTGTGAGGGTGCAGGGTCTGGTTTGAAGAGTGCTTGGGTTATTATTCTTCTAGGCGTTAGCTTGAGATATCACATTGGATCTCCAGCACACTTTGAAAACAGTAAGCGGTAAAGGTCCTCACATTGGCACATAATCCAAATGAATGCCCATGCACCCCAATCCCTACCCTCCTCATGCTCCACCCCTGAATCTCCAGGGAAACCCTCATCTGCACATTGGCAACCCTACCCGCAGTTTTGCAGAGATGACCGAGGTTCACCAGCATGCAGAGAAGGGGAAGTTAGAGTTGGGAATTCCCCCCCCCAAAAAAAAGCCCTGAAAGGGAGAATGAGGGAGGGCAAGGTCATTCAATTGCATTCCATAAGCACCTTAAACCGGAAGACCAACCAGATTTGCAGAGTGTCATGTCTTCATTGTCTTGTGATCCCCCTGCTGTGAGGGTGGGAGCTTGGATTCTTCTTGAAAGCTTAAACCCCCGAAAATGGTAAAGGGCTTTCAATGGCAAATCCATAAGTTAGAAGGAAGGTGACTCTACCTGGAAGGAACTACAAGGTTACCTAAAGGTGGAATTAAAGCCTGAGGCAGGACCAGATGTTCCCATTAAAGTCTGAAAATGTACGTTGATGTCCCCTAATGTGTCATTAGGCCAACAAAACAAGCCCATCACCTAAAAACAAAAGGTCTTGGTAAAGCGATTGACTCACCCCTACGAGCGGCCAGCTCTGCGCGGGCCGCATTCCGAATCTCCATCAGCCGCTCGTAGTGGGGTGGTAGCTCCCCCCCCAACAAGTCGAACATCTGGAGGGCGATGATTAGGAGGCTAAACCTCCTGTAGCAGGCGTTGGCGGTCCTCCGCGCATATCCCGCGCGAGAGAGAAGCCGCGCAACCCTGATAAACAAGGGGCGTTGGGGGAGGTCGCTGAGGGTCACGTCAAAGGCCAGCCCATGACGGACAATGATCCTCAGCATCTCCTCGACCTCAACGCCCCTCCACTGCAGGGCGCGTCTTGCTCTCCCCGCCATGTTAGCGCACGAGGTCGGACTAGTGCTGGGGCGGAGCTACGCGCGGCGTGTTGGGGTGGGGTTGGGTTGGGGAATGACGGGAGTTGCCAGGCGGGAGATTTGAAAGTCTGTGAAAACACTTCCTCAGCGGGGGAGAGGGAGAGGGAGGTGGGGGAGCAAAGCTTTCTGTTCTCCCCCTCTTCCTTAACCAATATCGCTTCTCAGATTTTGGGGCGCTGGGGTTAGTGACTGACAGCTGGCCTGGCTGAGCTTCCATTTCACCCCGCCACAAGGACAATTGTCCACGGTCTAACATTATTCTGCTACTGCAACTCCTTGGGTAGGTGTGTGGAACTTCTGCCTCGCCAGACGCCACAGACAGAACAGTCACGAACACCAGTCTGGACCAGAGGGTTTGGCACAAGTCGTTTAAACGGCCGGGACTCGAGTCGGGACTCCCGAGTCGGGAGCGCCGCTCGGCCCCTGACCGCGGCCGGCGATTTGACACCTGTCAAAACAATGTAGCTGTCACCTAAGCGAACGCTACCTGGTTTTCGGACTTTAGAAGAAGGTTGCGCTTTGAGTCGGACGTCCGTCTTTTGCGCGAGTGGGGGAAACACCACCACTTGGGGCGGGCAGCCTCTTCACTCAGTTTAGGCTGTCTTTAACGTGGACAGCGAGCTGGAGCGCAGCGCTAGCAGCCTGTGTGTGTGATGATCCATCGTCCCATCAAACGACTTAGGCAACCACGGACCTCATTCTCAAAAGCTGGGAAGTCGCGTGTAATGGTCTTGAATCCAGCGTAACTTTGGCCCCCGCCCCCCTCCAAGGCTCTTTGCGACCGGGGCTTGACAAAAGCCTCCGGAGTCCGGGCGGCGGCCAAAGAACTAAGTGGAAGATATGGACGGGAGAAAACACACACGGAGAAAAAAAAAAGGGGGGGCACTGGTTTCCCTTCGCAACCACTATAAGTTGTGCGATCGATGCTTATCTTTCGCGCCTCACCCCGGGCCCGGGGTGCGGTATGTGTGGATTGCATGTGTGTGGGCAACAATTTCAGAAGGGAGAAACAAACAAAATATTGCAAGGTTATCAAAAGCCTGCTTAACTATGCTGATAATTTTCCTTGGGTGTAGGTAGAAACGACAGCTCACCAAGCTGAGGGTCGTCAATCGCACTAGCATATAAGCCGCTCTAAAAGGAAAGGAGGAGGGGGAGGAAACTGAACTCTCTAAGTTTCCCCCCCGCCCTTTTCTTCCTTTCTGTCATCCGATTTTAAAGCGGTTTTTTTTTATTTTAATTTTGTGTATTGTGTGTGTGCAAAGGCATCATATGAATTGTAGTCCTCCTCACAAGGGAAGGTGAGACAGCCCCGTCCCAAAGAGACTGCCCCCTCCCAAAGAGACAGCCCCAGCATTCCAAAGTCCCCTCTAGTTGGAAAGAAGGGAGCCACCCCCCCTCCCGTCGTTTCAAGATCTATTCTTTAACAGTGAAGGTGGGGTTGTTATTGGCCAAACCCCGAGCACAAAAATTGAAAAGTTTTTTTTTGAGGATTAGCTCCGCTGCCGGCGTGTCATCGCACCCACCGCAAAGGCGGGAGCCTCCGTGCAACGAGCGATTTCAGGCTAATGAAGGAAAGCCGTGCAATGGCGGGGGAGAAAAAAACTCTGGGAAAACCAATAGGAAAACGCTAGGGTGGGGTGCGCTAACGCTCGGGCCATCCTGGTTTTGGACGGCCCACCCACCAATGCAGGAAAGCCTCCCACCACCGCATGGTCTCCCAAAGACACCCACCCTGAGATCACAGGGACCCCTTTCCCTCGACAAACAAAAGCACCCCTGGCAGACCAGCACCTCCCGTGGTCTGAAGAACCTGTCGGCGACTGTCGCTATCTCTTTAACGGACAGCACCTTGACTGGATACCTGTCCAAACACCAGGAGCACTCAGATACCCTTCATGCCCCTGGACATAAAAATTTGCATACACCTAACCCTCTGGTGCAGACCGAGATTGCGCATTATGAGCATGAAGGGCCCTGGCCCCCTCCCCGGAGCATACCAAGGCATAAGGCAACTTGTAGGAAATGTTGTAAATGTTGCTGTGTTTGTGATTCTATCTTTTACCAGTATAGGAGAGGCCCCCCCCCCGAGAAGGCGATTCCTGCCCCTGTGGAATCGCCCTGTCAGGAAGAGACCTCAAGGTCGTGGTTACATAGTTAGCCCGCTCAGTGGGCTGACTATCCAAAACCAGAAAGGCCCGAGCGCAATCCAAGAGACCCTCACGGGTCTAGTGGGAGGACCGCATTTACTGGTGGGTGCGAGGACATGCCACCAGGGAGAATTAGCTCACAGCTAATGGAGTGCACCTCGGTCTGACTTAGTGCCCTAGCCCCGGTTACCTTCTGCAGACTGTGTCCACTGTCCAACTAAACCTCTCGTCCAATTCTTTTTTCTCATATGAGTAAGAATAAGAAACCAGGAAGCCTCACATGCACATGGATATAGGAATGTTATTAAAAATGCTTTATTAATGGAAGTGTAAATTTATTGTGTACCAGGATGCCTCTCTCTCGCCATATGCAAATGCCTCTCCTCCCCCAAAAAACGCCTCCCGGCTCAAACGTGATATCCCTAAAGGAAGGTCCGCAGCTCAAAAGGCCGCGAGAACAGGGAGGATTAACACACCTCCCCTTACGGAGAAGTCCGAGAAAGGCCGATCTCTGCCGAAGTGACTGCACCCTGCCCCTCTCCCTCATCTGTTAAGTCTGTTCTTTGACCTTAATAGGCGGGACTACCATTTCTCGGCTTGCCCCTTTGGAAAAATTGGCTGGGAAGTGGGAACAGTCAGGATCAGGAAATTGATGGCATTTTCACTATGGTGCTCGCGGGAATGGAACTGCCAGATCTGGCCTTTGCCCTGGAAGCCCAGGCGAGTTATCGTCAGGCCGGTTTTGGACCACCAGCCCACGGCCAGCACTAGGCCGGCTCGGTAAAGAGTAGGGGCTAGAAAGTCGTCCGGATCAAGGGCACCTGTAGACGCACCGAACATGGCGACCGACAAAAAATTGCAAGCAGCCCACACTAAGGAGGTCAGAGACAGACCCAATCCCCCGCACATGCCCCTGCAGGTCTCCAAACGGAGCACCTGATATGTAGCCGCACTAGGAGTCCCCTCCCCACCACACAGCCACAGGTGCCCCAGCATGCCAGTATGCTCGCCAATTTGCATACGACAGCCCCTCCAGTCCTAAGACAGTAATTGTGCATAAATGTCTCACTGCATGTGTTGTTGTTTGTGTATTTTGTTTGATCTATCTTTTACCAAGTATATTGAGGCCCTTCCCGAGGACGCGATTCCAGCCTGACCAAATGGAATCGCGTCGTTAGTCAGAGCCTCGAAGGTTCGCCCGGATTTACCCGCACGGCGGGATCATCCGGTCCGAAACCAGAATGGCGCGAGTGTCAGCCAACGAGGTCACCTTTGGTGACTCGCCGGATAGGCGCCACCCCCGAGAGATCCCATAGTGAAAACTGCGCAAGCGCAAGTCCTCATGATTGATGAATGGCTACGCAAGGCGAGGGCATCCACTACAGTAGATCAGCCCTAAAAGGATACAGTGGGCACAAAACCAGTGCACAGGCAGGGTCCCCGGAATCCCGGACAAAGAGACCCCTTGATGACAGGCGGAGGTGCCAGAGTGAAATGATATAGTAATCTAATTGTGCCCCTAGCATGTCCATGGATCCAACCAGATTGCCTTGCAAGGCAGTATGTAAATCACCCCACGCCCCCTTAGCCAGGCCATCCCATTACCAACCCCCGAGACAGGCCAGGCCACAAAGAGTGCTACCGAAGAAGCCCGAAGATAGCCGAGCCCAGCCGATTGCCAACGGAAGAGGCAAAGAAGTCTTTTTGTTAGGCCCCCTCCCCCTTACTGTGGGGAGGAGCGAATTGCGCTAAATGTGTACCTCACCCTTCTGCTAGGAGGGGAACGAGATTTTCTGCTGAACAAATAAACCAGAGGCATGTCGTCTTCCTACTTTTTTCTTTTATTATTTGTAACTTTAAAAAGGGTACAAATTCTTTCCTTCTAAATTTTAAAATCTGGCAGCCCCGCGTAAGGTTTTTTCTTTGTATCCTATGCACACTGTTATGAGTCCATGTATATTACTGTAGTCTGTTAGTTTAGCCATCAAAGGTTGACTTAAGAAAAAAGGAATGTTTTATTTGGTATTGTTAAATTAACCGGATGCTTTGACTTATGCACCCATGCATCCGCCACGGAATAAGCTCTAAAATTTAACCATGCACACTTCTTGAGAGATTGTTGTCCAACTTCCCTAGCCGGCCCACGTTTTTAATCTAAGATTTTAGTATAGTACAAACGGTCATCCCAAAACACCATTGGCCAACACAACCCCACCCCGTTGTCCCCAAGCAAGACTTCAATCAATACGTGTTAAGTGTGCCGCCATGTCAGACGTTGTCTTCAGGCGGCAAGGAGGGGAAATGATAGCATACTGGCCTGCCTAAATCTCCAGGACTGGACCTGGCAACCCGGTATGAAAAAGCACCGCTTTCCAGCCGCGCGCCCGCCTCAAACGCTACTGTGAGTGAAGTCGCGGCGGGCGCGGCTTTTTTGAAACTGACACACAGCCGCTCTCACCAGCCCGGTCCGTCATCAGGATGGAACAAGACGAAGACGCCAAGCCAAGGGCCGTTTCTTGTGAGACTGAGAGGAGCCAGGTTCCAGTAAAACCTCCGTTCCAGTAGCAGACATTTCGCAGACAGCTCAGCTGACGTGACACAACCACACGTACTACTCAATGCGAGCTGCTCCCCCTCCCAACTTCCTCCGATGCTCAATGGGTCGTTGCACTGCAGTAATTCTGTCTGTGTCGCCACAGACAGAACTGTCACGATTCTCACGAACACCGGTCTGGACCAGAGGGTTTGGCACATGTCAATTTCACAGCCGGGAGCGCTCGGTCTCTGACCGCGGCCGTCGATTTGACAGCTGTCAAACACTTGCCTTCTGCACCTAAGCGAATGCTGCCTGGTTTTCTGATTAACACAGAAGGTTGCGCTTTGAGTTGGACGTCCGACTTTTGCGGGGGGGGGGAAATCACCTTGCAGTGATGTTTCAGAAGCCCCCACACTTGGGGCGGGCGGGCAGCTTCTTCACTCAGGCTGTCCGTAACGTCGTGGACAGCTGAGCTGGAGCGCAGCGCTTGCAGCCTGTGTGTGACTGTGGATCCATTCCATCGTCCCATCAAATGGCTTAGGCAACCACGGACCTCATTCTCAAATGCTGGGGAAGTCGCGTGTAATGGTCTTGAATCCAGCGTTACTGTCTTCCGCCCCCGACCCCCGGCTACAACCTTTGCAACCGGGGCTTGACAAAAGCCGCCGGGCGGCGGCCAAAAAACAAAGTGGGAGTGGGAGATTATAGACGGGGGAGAAAACACACACACAGAGAGAAAAAAGGAAGGGGGGCCAATAATTTCCCTTCAAGTTCAAACACTTTTAGTCGTGCGGTGCGATCATGCGATGCTTATCTTTCGCGCCTCACCCCGGGCCCGGGATGCAGTATGTGGATTTTGCGTGTGTGGGCTGGGCTCTCAAAGTCCAATGTGTACAGTGATTTGTGCAAACTTGAAAATTCAGCTGCTGAGCAGCCGAGTAACTTGAATCACGGACCGTCGTCTATGCTTTGCGATGGGCAGTGGGGGGGGGGTTCCTTCCCGGATCCATAATCTCGACTCCCTGGGAACCCATCGTTACCAAACTTGGCGTCCCTTTCATTTAGGGTCAAAATCAGCCATGCTGAAGGTCTTGGACGTCCCGCTCAAAATATGCCCCTCCCCACGCAGCCGCGAGCCGCCGACCGAGATGGTCTTATTCGGCCGAATTTTTCTCCGAACTTTGAATTCCGGCCGAATTGAACGGATCCGAAGCGGGGGAGTTCGGAATTCGGCACGTACCGAACCCACAAGGGCCGGATTCGGCCGAATCCGAACTGTACCGAATTTTTTTTTTTGACAGCCCTAGTCCCAAGCTTCAAATGCTTTCTGTCTCCCAGAGCTCAGAGTGTCAGCTCTCTGGCTCTGCCCACTCTTGGTCTGTCAACTCTTGCTGCAGATTAACCATCACAGAGGTCCTGAATTCGTGCTTCTTTCACCCCTACATTCCTGGCGATATCTGTGACATAATACTACTTTTTCCGAGAGTGTCAAGATGGCTAATTATAAACTTAAAAACATCCAGATGTTATTCAATGACTGAATAACCTGGTTGCTTTTTTTCTATTTCCTCTTCTTATTTGGAAAGGATAATCCATTTAATTTTATTTGTCATTAGGCACTGACTGCAAAGAATGGGAGAGACTATTTATTGTTCACCTTTGGTTGACAGCCTTGAGCAGTTGATGGCTGGGAGAGTTAGATAATTTGAAATTTCACCTTTGCCTGCAGTTTTGTAGGGGCGGAAAGTGGATATCTCAGATAATGCCCATGAAGCAAGAACAGATTAAACATAATTGCAAAAACAAACAAAATAACTCTCTGTAGAATATCTCTCTGTAGAATACAGTTAGAGAAGTATAAAAATGTAAAGATTTATGTGGTCAGAATTAGGGCTGTCGATTCTGTTCATCCCAAACTGAAAAACAGCCGAATTTCCCCCGATTCGGCTGTTTTTTGGTTCGGGACGAACCAAACTCAAAAAAGGCGGGAAACGGGGGAGCTGAATTCGCCGACTTCAAGGGTTCGGTGAATAAATTCGGCAGATTCGGGGTTCCTCCCCACACTTCCCTGAAGCTGGGCAGGGGGCCCTTTAAACAGATCTGAGCCTCCCGGCCGGGAGGCACAGGTCTGTTTCCCCCCCCAGGGCGCCTTCAGGGGGCTTCGCTGAAGGCGTGCAGGGGGCCCTTTAAACAGATCTGCGCCTAACAGCTCCCAGGAAGAGGAGGGGGCTCTTTAAACTCCTCTTCGCTGCCTGCGCAGACAGCGCAGAGGGGATTGACAACCCACCACCAGCCTTCCTGGGACTCCTGGGAAGAGGGGCGGGGGGGGTCTTTAAACCCCTCTGCGCTGCCTGCGCAGACAGCGCAGAGGGGCTTGAGAACCCACCGCCCGCCTTCCCAGGACTCCCAGGAAGAGGAGGGGGGTCTTTAAACCCCTCTGCTCTGCCTGCGCAGACAGCGCAGAGGGCTTGACAACCCACTGCCCGCCTACCTAGGATACCCGGGAAGAGGAGGGGGTCTTTAAACCCCTCTGCGCTGCCTGCGCAGACAGCGCAGAGGGCTTGACAACCCACCGCCCGCCTACCTAGGACTCCCGGGAAGAGGAGGGGGTCTTTAAACCCCTCTGCGCTGCCTGCGCAGACAGCGCAGAGGGGCTTGACAACCCACCACCCGCCTTCCCGGGTCTCCCGGGAAAAGGGGCGGGGGTCTTTAAACCCCTCTGCGCTGCCTGCGCAGACAGTGCAGAGGGGCTTGACAACCCACCGCCCGCCTTCCCGGGAGTCCCGGGAAGAGTTGGGGGGTCTTTAAACCCCTCTGCGCTGCCTGCGCAGACAGCACAGAGGGGCTTGACAACCCACCTCCCACCTTTCCGGGACTCCCGGGAAGAGGGGCGGGGGGGTCTTTAAACCACTTTGCCCCCCTGCGCCTTCACGGGGCTTCCAGGAAGGCGCACGGGGGGCCCTTTAAACAGATCTGCGCCTTCCAGCTGTTAGGCGCAGATCTGTTTAAAGAGCCCCCCGAGCGCCTTCATGGAAGCCCCGTGAAGGCCCGCGGGGGGGGGGATTTTACCCCGAACTCCAGATCTCACACGAATTTCAGGGATCCGAAGTGGGGGAGTTCGTACTTCAACACGGCCCGAATTTAAAAGGGCCAAATTTTGCCGAATCCGAACTTTCCCAAAAAAAAATTTCAACAGCCCTAGTCAGAACAATGAATATCCTAGCTCAGCATCTGCTGTGTTCTGCCATTTGACCCTACAGTGGTTTCCAGAGAGTTTGAAAGCACAGCACTAAAACACAGTCCAAAGCCTATCAGAAAGTGGTGTGTGTGGATGGAACAGTTCTCTGGACTAGCCATGGTCTGTGTTGAGCACAGTAAATGCATACTTGGTAATTTTTAAGCTTCCAGGGCTAGTGAGAAGAATGAGCAATGAGTCAGGAAATCCCTGGTTCAAGGATTATCTTAACCATGAATTCACAGGTGGCCTTATGCAAACCTCTCTCTTTCTCTCACTCGCTCTTACACACACACACACACACAACAACAACAACAACAACAAAGTCAGATGACTCAAACACAAAACAAAGTCAGAGGATTATACAAAGTCAGATGACCGGTCCATTCAGCTGGATCGCATGCCTTACTCTGACTGGTACTAGCTGTTTAGGCAGTTTTTTCAAAACCCTTCTGTCTGAAATCATGTACCTGGAGATACTGGGAAATGAACTTGGGACTTTCTGCATATTAAATAGAAGAAAGAAGAAGGAAGAAGGAAGAAAGAAGGAGAAGAAGAAGAAGAAGAAGAAAAAGAAGAAGAAGAAGAAGAAGATGATGATGATGATGATGATGATGATGATTACCAGGATTACTTAGATAATTTACCTGAAGCAGTTTAAAAATGTCAGATGAATGCTGTATAACTGTGAAATGCTTATCAGCCTGACCTCAACTTGGTGCACTGCTTACAACAGATGAACCTGATGAAGAATGCCTATTACAGCATTTTGTTTTATTTTGGAAGCAGCACTAATACCCTTGGAGCAACAAATTTCTTCAATGTGAGGTCCTTACAGATGCTGGCTAGCCAGCCAAGCAACCTCCCACACAGCACCATCATTATCTTTCTATGGAGCAATTGGCACTGGCTTTCTCCCAGCTGGTTCACTGCTTCCAGATGGACTCAATCATCCACTTATCTTGTTCAGAGCAGTCCCCATTCCACTAGGGACTTCATCCCACCAAGACTCCTGTACATTCTGTGGTTAGTTTCCCAGGTATCTGACTTTGGCAGGCATTTAAAAATAAAATAAAAGAATCAACCTTGGCTCAAGTTTAGCAAAAATGATGGCATGTGCATCTCTTAGAATACCACTGAGTCATGTAAGATGAAAAGACCTGTTGTCTGCTACATATGCTTCATACAGAATAAAAACTGATGCTTTTGGCCTTAATAAGGCTACAGATTTTAACACTTTTTGTCATGGCACAGTATCTTGGTGGAATAAAGCTGTATTATGCCTATTTTAATGGTATTTAAAAACAAATAATTTAATGCAGTGCTTCTATTTATTCACACAAAAATCCATTCCTTGTATTACTTTTAATCATACACTGTTAAATTAGGAGATCTAGTCATACAAATTTCTTGGAAACTAATTCCTTGTCCTACTCCAGAGTTCATGAGCAAAATTCCTGTCACTTTTGATGCACAAAAAGACAGGTATCCACCACAAAGTATAATTTGCAATGTGGGTAGTTCAATTCCAATTACTTTGGAATTATATTAGTTATGTTGATGCATTTCCTTTAGGATTGAAAGTTGGTTTTGAAACTGAGACTGCTTTGCTTTTACTGGTTTATGAGTTTTGTCAGGAAAGAGATGGAGGAGCTTGACCATTAAGACCTGTATTAATTCTCCAAAAGTCCAGTGCCTTTTGATACCATTAACAATGGTGTCCTTCTGGGATACTTGGCAAGGTTAGGTCAAGTGGCACAGTGTTATGAGCGGGGATATTCAATTCTGAGATCATTACATGGATGCTGTACAGCTGTTTCTCCTTTTTAGCTGAACCAGTATTCTGAACTGATGCCTGGAGATGGTAATAGATTACATGAAACATTTGCATGTAGAGAACTGGTTAACTGTTGAAATCCTTGTGCTAGATGGGGTCACATGCACCCAGAACAATCAGATTCATAATTTAGAGTAGGGGTTCCCAACCCTTTTCAGCCTGCAGGCAGCTTTGGAATTATGACACAGGGTGGTGGGTGCAGCCACAAATGGCTGCCGCAGAAGGTGGAGCCAACCACAAAATGTCATGGACCGTGGTTATGCACAACTCTAACAGTAGCACTTCAACAATTCAGGCAGAAGCTGTGCTAATATGGTGCCTCTTTAAATGAACACTTTGTTTTAGAATATTCTCTTGCATTACTTTCAATCATGCAGCGAATATTCCTGGGCTATGGTAGCAGCTGCTAATGAAGCATTTTTTTTTTTTAAATCTGGACAGTAAATCAGAAGCTTTGCTGGGCAAAAGCCTCATCGCATCTCACTCACTTTCTGAAACAGCCCCTCCCATGGCTGTTTTGGTACTTGAAAAGGCACGGGGAGGGGGGACACAAGACCACCTTGTTTCACCGTGCCCCAGGCCCATCAGGATCTAAACCTCGTGGCATTTTTAACGGCTCAATTCTTCTTTAAAATGTCATAATGCTGTAATGTCTAGCTTTGCCCACACTCTCAGTCTAATCTACCCCACAGATTGTTGTGAGGATAAAGTGGAAGAGAGGAGACTGATGTAAGCCACTTTGGGGAGAAAGGTGTGGTATAAATGAAGTAAATAAAAAAAATACAATACATAAATGGATGTTTTTCAGACATAAGGTTAATTCACATCAAGTCAGTACATTGAGAATGTGGGATCCAAGCAGAATCTGAAAAACTGCAACATGTTTGCACGTGTTTTGCTTTGTGTTCAGTTTGGATATTCACTGCATGGGTACAAAGCTGCTGAAAATAAATTAAGGGGGGAATAGTAAATGCGGATTGAGTTTTAAGGTAGCATATGGTGAAAACCATTTTCTCATGCAATTAATTCTGAGCAAATCTGCTCAATACCGACTCTGTACACATCGCTTTTGGTTCTGTGAATTGCAGTTTAATACACAGGTGTAAAGTAATAGTTTTCATAAATTCCCATCTTTTTAACTAGTAGGTGCAAAGAAAAATAAATAAAACCTGAGATATATTTCAGATGTGTTTTTTTAATCCTTTGACTGAAACTCAGAATCCTTTTACCAGCTTAGAACACTGATAGTAATTCTATTACCACTGCAATAGCCATCCCTTTCTAATTCTCTAGACACAATTACTGTGCACCATGCAGAGTGAATACAAATTAACAGAAGAAAGAATCACTGCAAAAAGAAAGGGGGGAAAGCACAATGAAGCATGGCTGGAAAAGTTCCTGCAGGGGATGCTCTTGTACTCCTCTAGTTGAGCCAAATGTTTTTGTTTTTTTAAAAAAATGAAAAGAAACTAGTGAAAAATACCTACAAGAGTTTTATGTTTGATATATTTTTTTTTTACTTCTGCCTTTGGCAATTTATAGAAAGACAATTAAAATTTTAATTAACACAGTTATCAGTATTTTTAACTGCACCCAGCTTAGTTGCCACTATAAAGATAGCAATCAAGAGTTACATCAAGTAAGGTTGGATTGTGCTTCAGTTTTGAGACAATAGGAGTTGCTGATAAGGTTGCAAAACAACTCTCATTTTGAAAAGAAAGGAGACTTGTATTAAACAAACTTGTCACCCTTCTATAGAATCATAGAATCATAGAGTTGGAAGGGACCACCAAGGTCATCTAGTCCAACCCCCTGTACTATGCAGGAAATTCACAACTACATCCCCCCCACACCCCCAGTGACCCCTACTCCATGCCCAGAAGATGGCCAAGGTGTCCTCTCTCTCATGATCTGCCTAAGGTCAAAAAATCAGCATTGCTGACAGATGGCCATCTAGCCTCTTCTTAAAACCTCCAGGGAAGGAGAGCTTACCACCTCCTGAGGAAGCCTGTTCCACTGAGGAACTGCTCTAACTGTTAGAAAATTCTTTTTAATGTCTAGATGGAAACTCTTTTGATTTAATTTCAACCCGTTGGTTCTGGTCTGACCTTCTGGCACAACAGAAAACAACTCGGCACCATCCTCTTTTCACCCATCTGCACTGATGACTGAGTATGCTAAAATATATAATCATGAAGACCTCAGTGGGAGATATAATCCCAGTTCTTATCAAACACCATTCTAGAGTGGTCCACTTGTTCAATACTGTGTATTTTTTTTTTTTAGTTATTCTTCTCCATTAAGAGTCATATGATCAAGGGGTTAGATAAACATATATATGTATAAAAATAAAACATTTAAAAGTTTAAAAGTAACCCGGCAAGAAAACACACACACACAAAAGGCCTGGCTCATAATTTGTTTGTTTAGTCTATAGCTTTTTTTTCTGTGTCAAGAAGAATAGAAAATTACAATGAGAATGACAATTGCATTTAAATCAATATTTTTTTTAAAAAATACAAATCATCAATAATGAAACAGCCGAAAAGTAATAAAAGACGTTAAAGATTCAGATGAAGCAATCTAAAAGACAACAATGTTATAAATAAATAAACAGATGAGCCACTGGAATAAGCTTTTTGAAAACAGAAAAAAATTACATATCTCCCCAAAGAAAGCAATGAACTAGTCAAAGCCCATTCCTGAGCTTGGGGCTGAAAGTGGTATGGAGGTGGCATGACCCCTGTGCCAGTGTAAGTGCCCTCTTATGACAGAATAAGTGGCTCTTACACTGGTGCAGGGGACATTTCCATCAGCGCTAGGTTGCCGCAGAGCTGCATGGAGCTCTGCCACTGCCATAGATTCTCTGGGACCTAAATCCTGGAAGAGAACTGGGGCCCCAGCGTGGATGGGCGTTCCCGGGGCATTCACAGGGGTGGAGCTGACTTTAGTCAGCTTTCTCACCCCTTCCAGCTCAGGAACGCCCCCTACAGAAACAGCAGTGCTGCACCAGCTTTTTGTTGGCACAGCATCGCTGTTTTCAATGGGGCTATTTCTCCCATTTTCTATGTTTTTAAAAGGTGTTTTTTCGCCTTGCAGTGGCCACGAAACTTTTTGGGAGGTGCCGCTGCAGTGCCTCAGTCATGGGCTGACAGCATCATTTGTTGAGCAGAGAATTCCAGAGAAGTATTGTGTGCCAGCCAATCTAGTAGTGCTATCCTAAACAGAATTAAACTCTTCTAAGCCCATTATCCTCATGGCCAAAAAGATGCTCCAATTTTCCTAAGAAGGTAATCAAAAGTAAAACTTACATTGTCTGTAAAGCCTATTTTGTGATGGATAGAACACCTCTCCCTGGTGATTTGCTACAATTAATAAATGAAAAAAATAATGAATGGAAAAAAATTGAATACAAACTAACATGAACAAGCGCAGGTTTGGGTGGCAAAATAGGCAATACTCAATCACCCACATACTGTATCTCTTTTTGACCAAACACATGCTGATAAATGGCAAAGTAACCCACACAGGAGGGAGATTATAACAAAATCTAGAAATTAAGAGAAATTTAAGAGCACGACTAAATTAAATACAGGAGATATTGTCGAAAGCTTTCACGGTCAGAGTTCATTGGTTCTCGTAGGTTATCCGGGCTGTGTAACTGTGGTCTTGGTATTTTCTTTCCTGACGTTTCGCCAACTGTCCTTCAGTGTTACTCCTCTGAAGATGCTGGCCGCAGCTGCTGGCGAAACATCAGGAAAGAAAATACCAAGACCACGGTTACACAGCCCGGATAACCTACGAGAACCAATAAATACAGGAGATTTGTGACTATGGCTTGGATCCAGACTTGTATCCATGGGCACAAGGGTTTTTACTTGTGGAGCACAATTTTCCCATCCCCTTTCCCAGCAGCCCAGGATGTCTCTGAATTCCTGTTATGCAACCTCAGTCACTGAGGATTTTAAATTAGATTGGAACCAAGATCCTGGTGGAGTCGCTGGCCAGTCTGGAGCCAGGGTGGATCTGCCCAACAAAGGCCTAGCACCATCTTCCCTTAACATAGGGTTGCCAGGTCCCTCTTCGCCACCGGTGGGAGATTTTTGGAGCAGAGCCTGAGGAGGGCGGGGTTTGGGGAGGGGAGGGGAGGGACTTCAATGACTCTGCCTTGCTTCCAGTATGGGATTACAAAGCAATTGTGGCCAACTCATGGTCACAAAGCTCCCAGGCCATGTTTGAAAAATGAGCAATCTGGTTTAAAGTTCTACCTTAAAAGCATTAAACAATTCGGGAGCAATTCCTTCCACATGGTGGAAAACACTAAATGGTAGAAAACACTAAAGCTTCCAGATAGTATTGGGTTTAGGGAGAGTAGCTACTGGGATTTACTTTCTTTTCTCATGGTAACATTTATTTATTTATATGTTTGTTTATTGTATGATTTCTCACTGAGATTTAAGGCAGATTACAGAGTGTAGATAAAATACAATTAAAAGGATGGGACATCCAATAAACCAAACACTAAAGTCTGGATTGCAGAAATCTGAAAACAAGCAGAACTCTGAAAAATGGAGCTGAAACAAAGCATAAGCATCAACATGATATGTTAAATGATGAAGAAATTACACAGCAGGATCAGACTAATATCAACAGGCAGTATACACAGTAGTCCACAGTCCCTACCCCTTTATCAAAGCATCTTTCTGAAACATTTCTTAACAATATAGCCCTATTTATCTGCTTTTGTGATCTCTGTCACATGGTGGGGCAAGATTAGCTACTGTTTTGCCCCCCTTTACTGCCACTGCAACCACTTCAGGTAAAATTCAGCCTCTCTCTCACACATGGGCTGCCCAAAGACAACCTCACAGAGGTGTCGCTGAGTAGCATACCAAGTAGGCAGGTGGGTGGGTAAGGACTTGTGCAGACTCTATCAAGTTAAATAGTCTTTATTTCTGCAAGGCACAATCTCAGGGTATAGCAAAGGACAGGATCTAGGTGCACTAAGGAAGATAAACAAAAAGTCAGTCACTAACTAAAATACTTACAATCTAAGTTACATCTGATCTCTGGCAGTTGCAGGATGCTCCCATCCCTGGTGCATCTGCAACTCTCTTTAGCATCATTCTCCTCAGTCATCCTTCATGGCAAAACACATGCTCCAAAGAGTTTCCAAAACAAAGAGCCCCCAAACAAAGGAACAACTCCCCTTTTCACAACCCACTCCACATTTGCCCTGGGTGCAAGCCTTGGGGCCCAAGCCTGCCAATTCTGGACCCTCCAATCAAGAGGTGTTAACATACCAAAGGACTAGCATGTTATCCCTAACAGTTGGACGGACTAGCATGTTATCCCTTTCCATCACCATAACTGTCAAGGCATCTCTTGTCCCCCGCCCCTCATCTCGGTACACCCTGTTAAAAGGTTTTTCTGAATAATAATTCAGTTTTGCATAATTTGCAGAAAGCCAGGAGAGTGGGGGCCTTCCTGACCTCCTCAGGTAGGCCATTTCACAAGGTGGGGGCTACAACAGAGAATGCAAATATAGAGGCAGTTGTTGATTCCGCCCCTTTGTAGAGTGGCACCTGCAGGGCCTCCTGCTCTGATGAGCAAAATAGTCATGGCAGAGTATAGGGGAACAGGAAGTCCCACCGATCTGAGAGACCAAGGCCATGAAGTGCTTTGACAGTCAATACTTGAATTGAACCTAGTAACTCACGGGCAGCCAAAGAAGTTACTACAGAATGGGAGTATTATGCATGCTCCACCTAGCTCCTGATAATAACCAATTTGTGGCATTCTGCATCAACTGGAGCCTTTGAGTAGGCTTTGAGGGGAGACACATGTAGTCTACAGTAGTCTAATCTAAGTGTTAATGTGGAGTGGATCCAGATGGCCAGATCAGCTATATCAAGGTAATGGGGCATTTTCTGGGCTAGACTGAGTTGGAAGAGAGCAGTTTTTTTGTTTTGTTTTGTTTTTGCAGTGGCATGAACATATTTCTGCAACAGAAGTGCTCAATCCAGTACAAACTGTCGGCTTTTAACAAGGTCAGCAAGGGTCAGCTGAACTCCATCAAAAGTGAAAAACACAATGACCTTCAAGATTTCCACCTTTCCAATCATCATCACTTCCGTCTTGTCTAGGTTCAGTTTGCCTAGTTTGTTCACTTGAACATTGGCTCAGGACCTCTACTGTATTGTCATGGATGCAGACTTTAATAGTATGGAATCATGAAAAAAGTAGGTCTGAGAATTTGCTTTTTAGTTTTGAAATCTGCAAGCATGTCTTGTTCATTGTTCATTGTTCTCACTGTCCCAACCTTGAAAAAGATTGTTTGTGAATAAATGGCTTCATGCCCAGAATAAATCCAGAATGAGCAGAACACAGTTTGAAGTATCCCCTGAGAAAATGTCATACATGCTCAGTGGTGTCATATATCACATCTTCAGAGGAAACAAATTAGATGGTTTAATAAAGTTATATGAGGTAGGGCTGTTAATTCGGTTCGGCCCGAACTGAAAATCAGCCGAATTTCCCCTGATTCGTTGCTTTTCTGTTCGGACGGATCCGAACTCAAAACTGGCGGGCAACCTGGGGGGCCGAATTCAGCGAGTTCGGGAGTTCACGAATAAATCTGGCAAATTCAGCCGTCAGTAAGCAGCATAACCGTCAGTAAGCAGCATTCTCCTCCCCCGGCCAATCGGTGGCCAAGCTGGGTCTTCTTCTGGCCAATCAGTCAGGATTGAGTACTGGAGGAATCAGCTGATGTGCGGCCCGGCCAGGGAGAGAGAGAGAGAGAGCGAAATCCTCGTGTGTGTGTGGGGAGTGCTTGTGCACATTTGCTCCTTTCTGTGGCTGCAGGGGGCGTATTTTTTGGGGTACAGACACAAAAATTTCACTGGAGCTTCGGATGAAGCTTCTTAAGGTACCCCCCAAGTTTTGTAAACATTGGGTCAGGGGGTCCCGAGATATGGGCTCCCCCTTTTTCTTTCCATGGCTGCAGGGGGCACATTTTTGGGGGTACAGACCCCAAACTTTCAGTGGAGCTTCAGATGAAGCTTCTTAAGATACCCCCAAGTTTTGTAAACATTGGGTCAGGGGGTCTCGAGATATGGGCTCTCCCCCTTTTCCCTCCCCCCTTTTTCCATTTATGTGGCTGCAGGGGGCGCTTTTGGGGGGATATAGCCCCCAAACTTTCAGCATAGCTTCAGACAATTATTCTTAAGATACTACCCAAGTTTTGTAAAGATGGGTTCAGTGGGGGCAGAAATATCGCCTCCCCCCTTTTCTCTTTCCGTGGCTGCAGGGAGCGCATTTTTGGGGGTGCAGATCCCAAACTTTGAGCGGAGTTTCAGACCAGTGTTAAGAGACCTCCCAAGTTTTGTGAACATTGGGTCAGGGGGTCCCGAGATATGGGCTTTCCCCTTTCCCCTTTTCCCTATTGGTATGAATGGATCAGCAGATCCAGTGTGCATCTTCTCCAGAGCAAAACGTCCCGTGCCTAATTGGAATCATCTTGGATTACAAGTCCTCCCCAGCCCCTCCTGATGGAACAGAAGACAGCCACAGTAAGACCCCTTTGGGGGCTTTAATCTATAATTTTTCTCCTGTGTATGTGTGTGTGTGGGGGGGAAAGCAGAGTCTGTGTGTGTGTGGGGAGGGAGCAGTTTCTGTGGGTGGGGGGGAAGCCAAAGGGGGCTTTCGTCGGTTCTGCCTGGGGTCTGTGTTCCCCCTCGAGTCTCTCGCTCCCTGGTTTGAGGGGGGAGGTTTCAGTTGTGTGTCTTCTGGTTTTCCCTTTTGCAAAGGTGTTGTTTTACAAGGTTGTGTTGCTTTGCAGTTGTTTTGCAAACTGTTGTCGGGGCTGGGAGCTTTGTGCGTGGGCGGCAAGCTCTGCTGAGAGATGCACATTAAGGGTGGGGGGACCCCTTTCAGGGCCCATATCTCAGCCCCCCCTGACCCAATCTTTACAAAACTTGGGGAGTCTTTCAATAAACGTCCTTTGAAGCTCTGCTGAAAGTTTGGGACCTCTAACCCAAAAAATGCCCCCCCAGAGCCATGGAAAGGCGCGATTGTGTTTTTAATGGCTTTATTCGGCCGAATTTTTCCCCGAACTTTGAATTCCCGCCGAATTGAACGGATCCGAAGTGGGGGAGTTCGGACTTTGGCATATCCCGAATCTAAACAGGCCGAATTTGGCCGAATCTGAACTATGCCGAATTTTTTTAAATTCAACAGCCCTAATATGAGGTTCACATAATTGGACCTATATAAGGTAGCTACATACTAATACCCCTGAATCTCTCAGATTTGAGTTGCTATGAGAATATCTTTTCTGAAAACCTTTGGTAAGTATCTTAGAAATCTTTTTAAACTTAATATAGGATAAGGAATGCTTTTTATTTCTAATTTCATTGACATATACTAGTGTCTTTTTATAACTGATACTTTAATTATTTCAAGAGTGATTAGACTGATTTTAAATAAAGTTCTTAAAAGATAACATAGAGTGAAATTTGGCTGGGATACAAGGTTTTCACTTGACACCTAGAATAAATAAACTTCTCACCTCTCTTCAGCAAAGGTCTGATGACCTGTTACAGATTGATTATTAGAGAAAATAATCATCTCAATACAGCCTTGTGGTTTAGTAGTTGCTTTGGAACAGTGAAAGAAGCTTTTTTCCCCCCACAAGCTCTGTAACAGCATCACCGGGGATAAACTCTGTAACAGCATCACCGGGGATGTGGATAGAGAAATATAGAACTGAGTGACATCAGTATATTGATGGCACCCAGTTCCAAAGCTATGAATGATTTCTTCGAGAAGTTGGATAACATGGGGAAGAAGATTGCGACCTGTGGAACACAACAAGGCAGCTTTCACACTGAAGATAGCTGGTCTCCAATAACAACATTTTTGTCCGATCTGCGAGGAATGATTCAAACCTGCCCATGGCGTACCCCCTGATACCTACTTCTTATGCAAACAAATTAAGGAGAATTTTACTTTCTTCAGAAGATTCCCTGGAAACCTTTTAAGTGGAAGCAGACATTAGTAATTTGGTTATTCAGCTCTATTGATGCACAAACCTGTAACACCAAAAATATCAAATTCCCACCAGGAAAACTCAGCTACTGTGGTAGAATATTTTAATATGCCATATTATACAAATGGATGCAAACTGCAATCCTAGGCACATTTACTGAGAAGCAAGCCCTATTGAGCTTAGAAGGACTTCTTTCTAAGTGATTTGTAAATAGTGTATAGGGTAAGCAATTTTCTTCTCAAGGTGCACAGTTTGGCAACTGACAAGCTTTTTCTAAAAACACAGTTCATCATAAGGATTCTGTTATTCATGAAAGAGAGACATTGCACTTAGATATGAGGAGAGTGAAGGACAGACTTATTTTCCTCCTTTTGCATTGTACCAAAGACATGTGTAGAAATAATAAACTACATACTCAAAATAAATTATGCAAGCTAATGCAGCCACCATAATCCAGAGATTACTACATAGTTAGAAGGGTGAGATGAATCTCAGGTTCACGGTGCCAAAGAATGGCATGGTTCTTCCCCCATCATCCTCCAAGCACCTCCTCCAGAGTGTTACTTAGGGTTTCCAGGTTGTAATGCTGCAGTGATAATAGTAAGCATAACTAGCAGAATTCCCCTGTCAGGAACTAGAGTTTAGATGTAACAATTTAGAGTAACTTTTGGACCACCCCATGCCCGCCCAGTTCCTTCCTGAAAATTCCTTTGGCTAGTCCCTAAGTATAGTTTTACTCAGCTTTGTTCTTGGCTCCTACTTCTTTCTATCTCAAATCTCCAGCAACCATTTTCCCCACACCCCTTTGATGCCATTGCATATTTGGTAACTTGATCATCTTCAAAAGTGCTTCTCCTCCACTTTCTTCAAACCATATGCCTCTTCCTGACCTTAACTGCTATATGTTTTTGTTTTTGTTTTACTCTAACTAGCCCCTTCTTGTTTCAATTCCCTTTCTATTTGGTCTTTGCCATACAACAGTCTTCATCTACACAAGGGTTACCAGCCAGCAAGGGGGGGAAGGACATGGGGGCTCCATAGGTGATGACGTTACATCACTTCCAGGGAAAACCCAGAAGTGACATCACACCTCTACAGGAATCACCAGAAACTTTAGGGTAAAATAATAGTTTCCAGTGATTCCTACAGAGGCAGGATATCACTTCCAGGCTTTTCCTGGAAGGTTTTCCCCCATCGCCTGATGGTGATTTATTTTTATTTTATTTTTCTCCCACTAAGGTTGCCAAGATCACCCACATTTAGCTGGCTGGCAGGTGGACTTACCACCAGCAAACTGAGGCCCATGATGTGGGGACAAAAACTTTATGTTAAAAACAGCTTCTGCCATAGAGCTTTTGCCCAAATACCATGTAACAGGCAACATGATGACATCACTTCTGGTGTGCACAGGAAATGATGTTGGTGCATTGTCGGTGATGGTGGCCTAGGTCTCAGTTTGCTGCTGGTAAGTTTCCCCACTCCCATCCCCCACTGGTTTCTATGGGGTACCTAGCAACCCTATCTCCCTCTGGCTGTTGGAGTGATGGCGGGCATCAGGAGCTAGAGATTTCCCACTCCCAAGTGGGCCAATGGCAAGCCTAATATACCCCTCCTTCAAGTTCCTTCAGCCTACTGCCTACTCTCCAGACCTCCATGAGTTCCTTGTATCTAGATCTTATGTCTCTTAATTTTGATATGTCTTTTTTCTAATTCTGAGCCCTCCTCTATATTAAATTTTAATCCTAGCCAAATTTACAACTTTCCTTACCTTCTCAGAACTAGGAATGAGTGGCATTGACTAGTTCTGTTCCATTGAGTTGTGGTGAAGAATGTCAAAATGTTGGTCTGCCAAAGCTCTGGATTATAGATTGGCTACTGCTGTTCCCTCTAGGCATATGAAAAGATGCCTGGCTTGGGCTGAATCCCTTTAAGTATTCCAGATTCAGTGAAATAGAAGTGTAGTTGCATTGCATACTTTCAGCTTGGGGGTATAAAGCATCGTTCGGGTTCTAAGACTCAAAATCTGTGATGCAGTGAGGACATATACTTTTTACTCTCTGTGGTAGATTGCTGCATCTCCTATTCCAAGGCCTCCAAAATGAAAACAAGGAGGCATACAACAATGGTCAGCCCACAGCAAGGGTTTTTATCACCAACTTGCTCATTACAGATCTTTCATTCTGGAATTTGAAGTTTACCTTCGGTTTGCAGAAGATCTCTACTTTGCATACCTTGTGGCCTTTTAAGGAATGGACAGGGAATCAATATACTTTCTATGTCTGCTCTGGAGGCTTTCATGGAATTTCTCAGTAGGGCCAGAGAGGTAGCATTTTTACTAACCCCTAAATGCATTGCAGACCTTCATTCTGCACTAGATCCCTGATTTGCATGCCCCAGGGTTATTGTTATCTTCCCATTTTCTTATACTTTTAAAGGATTTGATAGAAATTAGTTTCCATGCATAGTCACAAAGTGTAATATATTCCTTTATTCTAACTTTCTCTATTTATTATTAACATTTATTATTAACATTTCCCGAATCTCTCTCTCTCTCTCTCTCTCTCTCTCTCTCTCTCTCTCTCTCGCTCTCGCTCTCGCTCTCGCTCTCGCTCTCGCTCTCACGGCACAGAGTAGTAAACTGTAGTACTGTAGTAAAAGCTCTGCTCATGACCTGAGTTCAGTTCTGATGGAAGTCGGTTTCAGGTAGCCGGCTCAAGGTTGACTCAGCCTTCCATCCTTCCAAGGTTGCAAAATGAGTACCCAGCTTGCTGGAGGTAAAGTGTAGACGACCGGGGAAGGCAATGGCAAACCACCCCATAAACATAGTCTGCCTAGTAAACGTTTTGATGTGACATCACTTCATGGGTCAGTAATGACCCGGGGCTTGCACAGGGGACTACCTTTATCTGTATTATCACTATGGCAACCCTGAGTTTAAGATATGCATAATATAATACTGCAAGGATATGCCCTCATATTGCTGTTTGTTTGAAAATACAAACACTACATTATCTGAGTGGAGAATAAAATTCATTTTTTAAGATCCTGAAATTCTAGCCAAGAGGAACTGGATTACATGTAATTCATTTTAAAGTACTAGATACTTTTTATTGAATTCATACTAAATTACTTAAATACAGTCTTTCTGATCATGATCTGTTGAAAGTGTATTATCTCTTTCACTGAGCTTGACTGTGCTAATTCTATCACTTGTCTATGGAGATAAAGACTCAAAATTAAGCATTAGACATGACTTTTGTGAACACCTTTAGTTCTTACTTCTTGATACCTATATTTATAACTGCTACTCTCTTAATATCTCCCAATCCCATCGGATATCCCATGGCTGATGAATTCAAAAATGATATCTACTTATATAAAGATTCATTAGTCCAAGCATTATTAAACCAACTTGACAGTAAGAAGGAGCAGGGACAAACTCCTTTTAGGGACAGTATTTATTAAAGAGGTTGTCAGCCACAGGAACAGTCTCTGTAGTTATTTCCAAATGGGAAACCCAAAACTAATATGTTGGTTTGGAAAAGGCACAGAGACTTCAAAATGAGAACATGCTAGGACTTTATACTCTGCTTCATAATTATGAGGTGTGAAATATACAGTATGGAATATGACAGCTAGGGAGATGCCTACTGAGTCTAAATATATTGGACCTTGGTACAACTCTTTCATTTATGAGGATATCTCAAGAATGGATAGGTACTGCAACATACTAGACTACAGGGGAAAATTATAAATAACCTGACTGTGGAAACTTTTCAGTAACCAGATAAACCATCAAATGTAGGCAAATGGAAAAATTCACTCACAAGGCTCTACAAGAGTTCCAGATTTTGTTTAACAATTCAGTGGAAGTACAGAAGAAAGTACAGAAGAAAACACCCTGCAGAGAGACAAGGATCTCTGGAATATAGGCACAGATGTTGTGTCCTTATTATGTCTCACTGGTTGATAATAACTACCCTTTTCCTCAATAAGATCCCCAAATCTCTTTTGTTGTCTGTCATTTTCACATAAAAATGTCCCCAGTAAACTGCAAATATATTTATTAATCCCCAAATACAACTTCTTTTTCCCCCCATTGGTCCAGTTTATGAGGTCATCCAATTTTCCGATAAAACTCCCTAGGCTTTCTTTATTAATGTCTCCTCAAAGAATGCAATCTCCACATTTTAATAAACATGTTCTTCTTTATCTCCCCAAGGCCCTTATCAAAACTATTAGTAAACTGATAGTGATTTCGTAATAGGGCTTTCATAATGGAGAATTCATAATAGAGCTTTCATAATGGAGAATTTTCTTCCTCATATGCATGAAGAGAACATAAAGATGAGCATTTTTCAACCCTATGACTTGGATCCTATGGAGAATGCACATAGGGAAGCATATGTATATGCTTTTTTATCACCTCCTTTCTTTGTAGCCCCCAATATCTCCAATGTGCTGATTCTAGATGTTGTGGGACTGGTGTGGACAAAAAGTCACATGGCCCATAGAGTTGCCCTGAGGAGAGGGAAACATTCCTGTGTGCTCCTGTACTAATGGAATTTTTACTTGGGGAGGGCAATTTGACCTATGCTTCCTGGGCTGCATTGTTTTTTGTCCATGTCAGCAAGTCCTGTAATGTTCTTCATCCTGTCTTAAAAGTCTAGTTGCACTTTTGAGGGAATGGGATATGCAGAAAGGAACTGTATCCATGGTGTCCCACAGGATCCACAAGGTATTTTACAGGTTTACAAGGTATTTTCCCACTAACCATCTTTTATGTTTGATCACATGGGGGCAAAGTCATATAAGTATCTTCCAGGGAAACATTAGTAAACCAAGGCTCTATATTATGTTTGATAGTGTTACTGTTTTTCTAGGAAGTAGAGATGTGTATTAAACCTTCTGAGACATGAAGAAGCTTTAGCATTCTCAACCAGGGGAAAACAGGCATAAAAATGGCATATCTGATAGTTTTGTGTACTGGCCTGAGAACAAGTCAATATGAATGGACAGTGATGAAAATAGCTTTAGGATACATATTCAGTTTTCTGGTTGTACAAATGGCATTCAGAACATATCATAATGAAAGCTGGATTAGAGCAGAACATAAGGATAGCAGGATTAGATTTAGATGAAGATGCAATGTATGTTGGTCACAGGAACAATAACAATATGATATTTGCATATGACATCACATTAGTGGCAGAAAATAGTATAGACTGGAAACAACAACTAATGAAGGTTATAGGAGAAAGTGCCAAAGCAGGACTACAGCCAAATATCAAGAAGACCAAAGTAATGGCTACTGAGTAATAACACAACTTTAGGGTTGACAATGAAGAAACTAAAATGGTTAAAGGTTTTTTTAAAATTATTTTTGGCTCAATCATAAACCAAAATTGAGACTGCAACTAAAAAAAAATTGAAGGTGATTGAGACTTTGAAGGGCAGCTCTGAACCAGGAAAGATCCTTAAGTGTAAAGAACTGTTGCTGGTGACCAAGATCAAGTTTATTCATACTATGGTATTCCCCATTACTATATATGGATGTGAAAGTTGGACCATGAAGAAAGCTGACAGGAAGAAAAATTGAAATATTTGAAATGTGGTGTTGGAGGAGTTTTATGGATACCATAGCCTGCCAAAATGACAAATAAGTTGGTTCTAAATCAAAACAAGCCTCAATTCTCCCTGGAAGCTAAGATGACTAAACTGAGGCAATCATACTTTGGTCACATCATAAGAAGACAAGACTCACTGGAAAAGACAATAATGCTTGGAAAAGTTGAAGGCAGTAGGAAAAGAGGAAGCCCTACATGAGATGGATTGACTCAATAAAGGAAAGCACAACCTTCATTTTGCAATAGGCTCCTTGACATTTTTGTGTCAATTGCTTGAAAAACAGCCACTTCAGCCCCCTGGAAAGAGTCCCCTCATAGGGAATGATGGACCCCAAAAATTAGAATTCCAAACATATATACAAACAAAAACCAACCTCCCCCCCGCACCTGCACACAAATCCAAATCCCCAAAACAATATTGGGGACCAGAATAATCTGGAATGCTGGTATGGAAATTATTCCTGAAATCTGAATTTAAAAACAAAGAAACCTTTTTTTTAGTTTACATCACTACAGTTAAGCGTTTTGCAAGAGGGGCAGACATTTCCACTGATTCACCCTCTCACTGCAGACCCATACCAGACAGAAGGGAGTCCAAGTGCCTTTGTGGCTGGGAAGAAGGAGGGAACCTCTTGATTTGACGGTACAGGTTTTGCGGGCTTGAGCCACCCAGATTGGCTGAAAGCCCTGGAGCACATGTGGGGTACGGTCTGTAAAGGGAAGCTGTTCCTTTGTTTAGTGAACTCTTTTGAGTCCATTCTGGGAGTGCTTGTGGTGTGTGTGAGTGTTTGGTGTCAGTTTACCATGAAGGATAACAGAGAAGAATGATGCTAAATGGGTTGCTGATGCACCAGGGACAGGGGCATTCTGCAACTACCAAAGATCAGATATACCTTGGTATACCTTAGTAACTGTTCTTTCATTAATTTTGCTTAGTGTACCTAAATCCTGTCCTTTTGTTGTACCCTGAGTTTGTGCCTTGTAGAAATAAAGTTTGTTTAACTTTGGAGAGTCTGCACAACTCCTTACCCATTTGCCTGTCTGCTTGGTATATTACAATGCTGTGCAACACCCCTGCGAGGGTGACCTCCGGGCAACCCATATGTGAGAGAGGGGCTGGATTTTTACCCCAAGGTGATGGTGGTGACAGTGAAAGGGAAGCAAAATAGTGGCTAGTCTTGCCCTACACCATGACAGGGATCCCAACACACACATTCAGCTGTACATGCATTGACTGTAACATGAGAATCACTCATATTCATTGTACACTGTACACAGATTGTATGCTTGATCACTGTAACTTATGAACAGGGCTCATATGTCATATAAAAATGATTCATATGTGTAGGAAGAAATCACATGCATCAACAACAAGAGGAAAAGGATTGATCCCACACAAGCTAATATGTATAGTAAAGGGACATCTACTTGTACATGCCATTTATATCAGATGAGGTTTGTATCACATGTTCATGATGAAATTGGGTATCTTCTTGTCTTTGCTATGAAAAAAATATTAGAAAAGAGTAATGTATTAGAAAAAATTAAGCAGAATTATAGAATATTCTTATTGGAATTTTGCAATAACACAAGAGGGAAACACTATGATGAATGCAATTATAGCATTTAACCTGGAGTCTGAACTATTATAGTTGAACTAGTGATAATTCCCAAGGAAAGCTGTTATTACATTAAGCAGCAGGGGTTCTTTGATAAATTCTTGCAGTCAACATCCTCCATGTAATAAAAAACGGGTCATGAACATGAGTTGAAAGGAGGCACAGAATCTAAAAGAAGATGCATGGTTGTGGTTTGTTAAAATGTAAAAAGAATCCACAGTTCAGAAAATAGAGAGTGACAAAAGCTCAATGGCAGTGAATTAAAAATATGGAAAATTCACTGACTCAAATAATTGCGGCATCATTAAATCAGCAAGCAGCACTTCTTATGAGCTAAATATTTTAGCCCTTGGCAAAAAATAAGAGCTAAAACAAAAACAATGCAGAGTATCGCTTTAGCAAGTATTCCCACAACCTATGTATTAATGATGCCATAATTCAACAAGCTCAAAATAAAGAATATCACCAGAGATTGTAAAATAAATTAGCAATTGAGAAACTTTAGATTGCTGTGCAAGACGAAGTTCAATACAGAAATAAATCTGGAAGGACGCTCCAGAACTGCCATGCTAAAAAGGACTGCATTCCCCAGTGTATTTTTCTCCAGTAGACCGCATAGAGAAAAAAATCACTGAATCTCAACCTTATTGTATACAAAATTTTATTACAGCTCATGCTGAGGAAAGCAGTAATGTGCTTTGCGCACCAGAATTATATGTAATGAACACAAATAAATTGTGGACGTCTCCATCCCCCCCCCCACCGAGAGTACATTTAAATACACAGGGTTGGATCTCCCCCCGCCCCACACAGTCTCACCTAATTACCCTCCATCCTCCAGCCCCCATTGCACAGGCCTTTCATCCATGCAGGTCCTAAGATCCTTTTTAGCAGTCAAAGGGAACCCTCTCCTTAGGGTTGCCAACTGCCAGGTAGTAGCAGGAGATCTCCTGCTAATTCAACTGATCTCCAGCCGATAGAGATCAGATCACCTGGAGAAAAATGGCCGCTTTGGCAATTGAACTCTATGGCATTGAAGTCCCTCCCCTCCCTAAACCCCATCCTCTTCAGGCTCCGCCCCCCAAATTTCTTGCGGGTTGAGAAGAGGGACCTGGCAACCCTACCTCTCCTCCCTTTTACAGTGGCTGGTTTGATGCAACCCCTAATTTTGCGTAAGAAAGCAGCATGATTCCTGCTAATAACACACATGCATATATTTTACTGTTAAATAGCAAACAGCTATGATTGAAGCTTGGTTTGCGGATGGAGCTGAATAAGGTGGGAATGGTATGGTAGAGTAGATTGTTCCACTTCAGACTGCAGGTGAGGCTCCCAGTTTTTGGGTGTTCTTCTATGTATTAATTTTTAAAAAAACATTTAAATCCTGCTTTTCCTTTCTATCAACTGGGCTCAAACTAAAAACAAATACCACCTCAAATAACTAAAATACAGGTAAAAGAAGAGGACCACTGCCACCCTCACAAGCTACCAAAAGCACATCAGAAAAGCTCCACTGTATAGAGCTTTTTGAAATATTGCCAGTGTTGAAGGCTTCCTCATATGCTTGTGAAGCCTGTCCTATAGAGCAGGTGCAGCCTCTTAGAAAGCCCAAACCCAAGCAGGGACATATGGGTGGAGACTCACTACAAGTACGAAACTAGGACAGCAAGTATCACTTTGGATTAGAACCTTTCTTATTGACGTGCCTTCTTTTCTTTGTTAACTTGCAAAGAGTTGAAGGTGGAGGCATTAAAAAATGATATCCCTGTACCTGCAGACACTCAACCACCCCAGGAGGTTGAGTGGCTGCAGGTCCAGGGAGGTTTTGCAGTGGAGCCTGAGGAGGGCAGGGTTTGGGGAGGGGAGGGACTTCAATGCCATAGAATTCAATTGCCAAAGTGACCATTTTCTCCAGGTGAACTGATCTCCATTGGCTGGAGATTAGTTGTAATAGTAGGAGATCTCCAGCTAGTACCTGGAGGCTAGCAACCCTAATTCTATTCAAGTTCATGAAAATCCCAGTACTTTTTCCTATTCATTGTATTATTGATTTTTTATTTATAAGAAAACATAATTTATATAAAAATAAGCAAGAGTGATCAAACAGAGAAAGGGGGGAGAGAGGGGGGAGAGAGAATGACTTGGGTATAATGTTCTGAATAAATATGTATAAAGTAGGGTTGCCAGCAACAAGTTGGGAAATACCTGGAGATTTTGGGGGTGGAGCCTAAGGAGGGCAGGGTTTGGGGAGGGGAGGGACTTCAATGGGATATTATACCATAGAGTCCCCCTTCCAAAGCAGCCATTTTCTCCAGGTGAACTGATCTCTGTCTCCTGGAGATCAGTTGTAATAGCAGAAGATCTCCAGACACCACCTGGAGGTTGGCAACTCTAGTATAAAGTGAGACAGCAAGTCAAACCAGAGTTAGTGTAGTAGGTGACACCAGACCAACTAGTACAAGTTGTGTGGTTTACATGGCACCAGGGTTCAAAAAACCCTGTTCTACCTAGACTGTAGAGGTGCAGGCCAGAGTTGATTTGAACTTGTGAGCAGGCCTGCCCAAATGTCTTTAGGCTCTTTCAGACATTTTCAATAACTTATTCCCTCTATTGGATTAAATTGGATCAGAATCAGGGCTGTGCTACCACACCTGAGAAATCCCAGTAAGGAGGTATTTTTCCAGTTTAATACTAGAAAAGATGGCCCCAGGCCCACCTCTGTTAGGTATGCATGAGGAGATACTGCGGTTCCTGGCTGCTTGTTCCTCCCACCTCCCTTTCTTTTAAAGCTGTCAATGACTTCATGGCATAACAGTTTAAGGGCAAACATGGGTTGGAGTCTTTCATGTAAGGCAGTCTCTCTTTTTCTTTCCCAAAGGTCAAACTCTTTGGATTCTAAAATGAGCTTTATTCCACTGTAAGTCTAATTCAAGCAGGAAGCACAGGTAGTATTCTACAATACAGAAAAATATAGCAAGATTGGCTAAGGAGTGAAACATAAAACTAAATGCTAGCTAGAATTAACATATACTCTGAGGATCATCCCCCCTCCTTTGACATCTATGGCGTTGGGTCTGCCTCTACCCTCCTAAAGTTTCAGGAATGGACTAGCCAAAAGATGAGACAAAGGGGCATGTGGCAGAGCAGCAGGGACTCCCCTCCCTTCTTTTGACCAATGACAACTGCGGAGCGAATGCTCCATTTTCTGTCACAAACCAGTTTACCAATGATATTCCCATAACAGATTAAAGGCTTGCTGGCCATGCCCTCCAGTTTTGTAATGGGCAAACTGGCTCCTTGGCACCTTGCAGATATGAACCTGATCTTCCGTCAAGTGAAAGTTTAGTTGAGGCTTCACTGCTTGCCTTCCGTTTTCCCAAACCATCCATCACAGTAACAGTGACATCCTGCCCCCCTTAGTGCAGTTGGTGCCTGCTTACCCATCCCAGCAAATAAACCTGTGTTATTTTAGCAGCAGAGCAATTCCCATTTGTGACAGGTACAAAACAAAGGCTGCTGAAATAAAAGAGAGAAATTAAGCAATCATCTCTGCCACTAACAGTTAATGAAAGGTATTAAATGAAACATGCCTGAGCCTTGAAAGGCAAGGGGCAAAAGAAAAAAATGTGGTAGGGTGTACACAATTAGCAGAGAAGGGCCAAAGCACAGTAGTATTTATTTATTTAGACCATTTTTATGCCACCTCTCCAGGAACCTGCCCAAGGCAGCTTACAAAATAAAAACACAACATTAAAAGATATTAATGAAAATCCAGCATTAAAAAGCCCAAGCCCAGCATAAATACATAGTAAAGTATGGGTTAGATCCAGACTAACTTAACCACTAACAGAAGGTGCTTCCATATGTTCCACCAGCAGAACAGAACATTCTTGCCTCCCAGCCCCCAAATAAGTCCGCTCACCTCCCTGAAATGCTGCTTCTGAAAGGGACAGAGCATGAGCTGCAAATTACAGGTCTGCAACAGAAAAGAGAAACTGGCACAAACTGCAATTCCCCTCCAGTTAGGCAAAAATTAGTCTGGATCAAACCCCATATGCTTAGCTCACAGAAAACTCTAAATTCACTCCAGTGACAGAACACTATGGGCAATGTGTGAAGGAAGGTAGTGGCTTTATCCCATCCCTATCAATGCTCCACAATGACCACCTTGCTACTCCAAGTTACAGTTAATATAACTTGTTTATTTAATGATGATGATCTCATACCTATCCCACATATTCTGCTCCTACCACTTAACAATAAAGACATAATATCCTTTATCAAAAGCTCAGTCGCTTTAGTTGTAGGATAAAACAGATATTGAGATCATGTGTGTGTGTGTAAAGTGCCATCAAGTCACAGCCAACTTATGGCGACCCCTTATGGGGTTTTCATGGCAAGAGACTAACAGAGGTGGTTTGCCAGTGCCTTCCTCTGCACAGCAACCCTGGTATTCCCTGGAGGTCTCCCATCCAAATACTAACCAGGGCTGACGCTGCTTAGCTTCCGAGATCTGATGAGATCGGGCTGTACCATGCTGCCTTCCCTCCATTGAGATCATAGGTTAACACAAATCAAAAATATATAAAAAAACACATTGTGGAATTGTTTATTCAATATGTAAAAATAATAATTCATAAATACACATACTCTTGCTTTGTAATTTCTTTAAAGGTATTGTAATAAAGAGTCACCTGAGCAAGGCTGTTAATGATAGAATATTTTAGAGGATGCTATTTCATAGGCTCGCTATTCAGCAGGAGATACTTGATGGCAGATAACACAAACACAGAGTTAAGGGAAGTGAATATTCCTGTTCTAGATCACTTCATCTACCTGTCACCTGCAGCCTTATTCTTTCTGTCAGTCAAAAGTGCTAGAACAATGGATGCTGCTGCTTCCAGCTCTTCTCTGCTGTCTCCTTCTTCAGCCCCTTCAGCATGTTGTGCTTGGCCATATATTCCCTCTGGCCAGAACCCCTTCAGCCAGTTATCATACATCACTTATCAGGTCACTCACTTGCTGGTTCTTCAATATGGGCCAACAGTGTAGCATACAATGGCCACTAACTGACCAATTAGTTTGGACATTTTGGATAACTCTCTCCATCCTAGTCAAAAAGGGCAAGAGTCCAGTAGCACCTTAAAGACTAACAAAAATATTTTCTGGTAGGGTATGAGCTTTCGTGAGCCGCATCTCACTTCTTCTCTCCATCCTAGAAATACTACTGTTTTCTATGGACAATGCTTTAAATCCATAGCGTTCCCATTCCTTTGTTTACAATAATTAGTTTACAATAATCACTGTTGATTGACACACTGCCAAGAAAGCCATGATTATATTATAGCCACATAAAAATACATGTTTTTACAAAAAAAGTATTTGAATTGTATAAATGTTACATAAAAGTCATAAAAGCAAATGATAAAATTAAAGTTTTAATGTAAAAGTTCTATGGCTTAACTCCCAGCAAGGTTTTATGATGTTGTAATGTAATGGAGCCCCTAAGTTCGATCCCAACAGAAATTGGTTTCAGGTAGCCGGCTCAAGGTTGACTCAGCCTTCCATCCTTTCGAGGCCGGTAAAATGAGGACCCAGCTTGCTGGACGTAAAGGGAAGATGACTGGGGAAGGCACTGGCAAACCACCCTGTAAACAAAGTCTGCCTAGAAAACATCGGGACCCCATGGGTCAGGAATGACCCGGTGCTTTTAATGTAATGGAGGCTTCTCTTGGAGCCCTCAACAAGCATGGACAAATGCACTTAACAGTTCAGTATATTGAGCTGACAGGCGATGGGAACATTTTACATGCTTTTTGGGTACTCTCAAATGCCTCGTGTCCATGTGCAAAGCTCAGCACTTCTGTTGCTGGGCAACTTTCCTGCCATTTTCCTACACCGGACAAGAACAAGTTTGGGAACAAGAAAAATGGTGGCAGTGACTGATAGCACAGAGGGCTAATGCCATTAAAATAAATACCAATAAGGCCCAAAGTCTGTGGCAGTCTCCTCCTGATTCAAAAAGGATTTTGCATCTGAACCCCTCCCTTCAATCAAATATTCAGTAATAGGGGCTGGTTACACTTATCTCCTTTAAATAATGTGTTTCTTATCAGCAGGTGGGTCTGAAAATTAAATGCCTGATTCCATTCCAATAAATGCCTGTCCCACTTTATAAAAGTATATTATTATTATTATTATTACTGATTTATGTGGCATGTACAATTATAGAAATGTCTCCTTGGCCTTCTTTATTAATAGCTGCAGATAAATATTCTTCTAGCTAGCACCTGCTCATTATATATGTAATTTACTAATGATGATATGTGTTAATTGGCTTTTTCCCCAGATGTGCTTTTTGTCCTTTGCCTGTTATAGAAAATTAAATATAATAAAGTATAATTTTGAAGACCGGAATTTTTAAACTAGGGGATGGTAATTAAAAAGTATGAGACATTGATTCACTTTGTTGGTAATTAAAATTAAAAGTTGTTAAATCTAATTTATTCCATTTCTTCTTGTTCATTTATGGAATTTTTTTGCAGCATATATATAGATGTGGCATAGATATCTTCTGAAGTATTGCAGGCTCGTACACAATATAGTTTGGATGGTCACAGTCCTTAGAACACCTACGTGAGATTCTAACAGAGTGTGATACCATGAAGTGAGTGAATCCCAAGCATGTTGCCAAGTTTTACCAGCAGGGTCCTATACTTTTAAGAACCAACTGATAAACTATTTTTTTAAAAGCTTTTTTAATAATGTCATTTAGTCTTTCAAGTTGGAGATACTGAGCTATTCAGTGTTTGTATTATCAGTTATTTAGCAAAGAATGTAAAAATTAAGTAGTTTAATTAAAAATAGTTTTAGGTAAAATTAATTGGTTGGACATTGAACTGTGAGTGAAAGATACTTATGATGATCCATCTTTCCTTACCTTCTTCTTACACTGCAAGGCCCCTGAGATCCCCCCAAAGTCAGTGATGGGGCTGCCTCATTGATAAGAAACCACAAAGCACACTGAGCTCCAGAGAGCAAGAGGTCTCCGGTGAAACCACACTTCTTCCTCCTTATACTAATGGATAGTTTACTCTAATGTTGATGTGTGTTCAACAGCAAAATATAAGTATGTGTAGGGGCATGAATTCAGCCACATTCTCTTCTTTGAAATCCTGATACCTTGTGAAATTCTGTCCAGATAGCTCCCAGCATTGACTTTGCAAAGGCTTTCAGGATATGATGTGAGAAGAATGCAGAGCAAAATCTGCCCTGATCTGTAGAATCTAACCAAATATATATATTTTATTTTTTGGTCGTTTTTTAAAGAGCTAATTTACATGGATTGTACAGGAAGCATCCTTGAATAAACACCCATCATGGAGACAGGGTGTTGTTAAATCTACTGGAGTTACAGGCCATTCCTCACCTTTCAGCAGCTGGGGACGGCGTGGCTGAGGTGCCACCACGGGACCCCCAAACCCATTTCTCAGCCACCGAAAGGCTTTAAAAAACTTTCGCTGGCTTTTAAAATTTTAAATGGGGCATTTTGCACAATTGAGAACAGTGAGGCTGCACCTGCAAAAAAGTAGTCACAGCAACGCTGTTCTCCCCGCTGGCATGCCAGACCGAAAAGGGACAGGAAGCTGCCTATTGGCAGCTCTGCCCCTCAGAACACCCCGGGAACGCCCCCGAGAAGCTGGCATGGGCCTTTGCACTGGTAGGACAACAGCGGAAGGCCCAGCTGGTGTCCCTGGGTGGCGCTGCTCTGGCAGTGCTGGGAGAATGGCATTCGGGCCTCCCCACTGGCATCCGGCCCATCCTGGATGGTATAAGTAATGCCGACACTGGCGCAGGGGCCCTGAATGCTGGTGTAACACCTTCCTGGCCTCCAAAGGACTTTCATCCTTGGAGGTCAGGAATGGGCTGTTAGAGTTTATAATGATACAGTATATTTAGGGGGAATCCTGTAAATACAATTAAAGTTGACTGATGGACTGAAGAAATACTTTTATCATTAACCCTGCCATGTGTTTTGCTCATCTATTAAATTCCTTTTTAATGTCTAGATTGCAGCACTAATGTGGGTGAGGATTTGTCATGTTGCCAACTTCCATTTTAAAATGTGGTTCATTATTGATATAGGGAAAGAGTGAGAATAGCTACACATCCTGAGTCAGCTATAAAGGATAGTGTAGAGAATATAACATGTCAAAATGTGTCTCTTGTCCTTTTTACATCTGATTTATGATGCAACTATAATCCACAATAAAACATTATATCCATACCAAGTATTTTATAGGCTAATCTTAAGTATCCAGTAGAATAAGTTTTTTTTTTTTTTTTAACCTTTCAACTATGTCAGTTTAGTGCTGGAACCGACCAGCTTGTATCCTTCCTTACTCTTCACTTATCCAAGCTTGAAGGAAGGTTCTCTAGGCTGGAGAAAGGTTTCAGACTGGGCTGAATAGAGTGAAAGGACACAAGTCACTGTATCACAGATGTCAATCTGTTGCATTGATCAGTCACACTCAGCACATTGATCTTGTCTACAATTTAAAGTCTCATTTAAGGCATGAATTGTGTCATGCAGTAGACATTTATCAAGGGCTTTAATAGTGCAATCCTACTCCAAGCTTAGATGGAGACACTTTTCATAGGATTACACTGCTAATTGGAAGACAAAGCATCATATTATTATGTTTCAAGATCGAATGCTACTCTCACAGTATTTTAATGCATAGTTGAAATACTCAGTTTTTGAAAGAATAATGTAATCCTAAGAATCTTTGTTGATTCTGTCCCTACAAAACTGGCCTTGGATAAACCCTATCCAAGTCCTGTCCGGAGGGATATACCCCCCAACTAAAAAGAGCCAAATAGAGGCAAACCACCAGGCTTCCAAAGATTTCTTCATCCATCTGGAGGTGCCAGCCTGGAATTGCCTCTTTCCGCCAGACCTCAGCAACACTGAACTTTTGAACCTGATGGACAGCTTGGCTCGCAAATTCTTGGAGGATGGGGGCTAACCCTTTGTGGGCCCATAAAATTGGACCCCCTGTCCAAAAGTTCACTAAACTTTGATGACCATCTAAGGCGAGACTAGGGCTGTTGATTCATTTCAGTCCGAACGGAAAAACAGCCGAATTTCCCACAATTCGGCAGTTTTTCGGTTCGGACGAACCGAACTCAAAAGGGGGGGAGACCGGAGAGCCGAGTTTGCCGAGTTCGGGGTGTTCCCAAATAAATTCGGTGAATTCGGCCCCTTTAAACAGATCTGCGCCTTCCACCTGGAAGGCGCAGATCTGTTTCCCCCCCCCCCCGCACGCGCCTCCAGGGAGCTTCCCTGGAGGCGTGCGGCGGGCCCTTTAAATAGATCTGTGCCTCCCAGCCGGCAGGGCTGGGGGGGGTCTGGAAACCCTCTGCGCAGAGGGTCTTGCCAGCCCTGCCGGGAGTCCCAGCAGGACTGGGGGGGGTCTCCCGGCAGGGCTGGGGGGGCAGATCTGTTTGAAGATCCGCCGCGCGCCTCCAGGGAGCTTCCCTGGAGGCACGTGGCGGGCCCTTTAAATAGATCTGTGCCTCCCGGCCAGGAGGCACAGATCTATTTGAAGCCTCCCCCCCAGCCCTGCTGGGACTTGACAACCCCCACCCCCTTCCCCAGAGTCCCGGTGGGCAAGGTGGGGGGTCTGGAAACCCCTGTGCCCAGCCAGCGTTGGGACTTCGGCATGGCCCAAATAAAAACGGGCCGAATTTTGCCGAAGCCGAACTATACCAAATGTTTTTTTTCAACAGCCCTAGGCGAGACCCTTGCAGCCACACTGCAAATTTGGGGGCTGTATACCTTCAAGAATGCTCCCAGGAGCTTTGAAAAAAAATCCCCATTGACTATAATGGGCCTGAATTTTTCAGGAAACTCAAAAATAAGCTGACTACCCATATTTACCGTTATGGGTATTCGACTTATTTTGAGTTTACTGGGAAAAAAATCAGGCTAAAAAAACCCAAACCCAAAATTTACTTAAAAAATATTTTTGCACAACCCTAGTGAACACATGTTAGCTCTTTCTTACAAACAGATTTGTCCATGTACATGCACCATGTATGTACATGTATCACACGAACAGGGCTAGTATAATTTCCTACAGGGACTTGATTGCTTGTTAAGAAGCAGCATTTTATAGTGCTTATTAACCACTGTTGTGGATCATGTTTCCTTGGCTCAATTTAACATGGATTCCCCCTACACCCTTGGCATTGCATGGCTCCGCATCTATAGGCATGCAATGACATTTGTTGTGAGTAATTTGTAATTGGTCGTAGCTGCCCAGAGAATGTATACTATGGAAACAGTCAAGTAGAGTATTAGATGCTTTTAAAACCCATTGAATGGGTTAAATTAGTTTAAAATTTTGATTTGGAGTTGTCTTTATATGTGTGTGTGATTATGACATAGCAATCTACATATGGGGTTCACACAAATCCATGTACAAAAGTGCATATAGAACCTTATTAGGTGTGAAGTTGCTCTCTGGAGCCTTCCATAATGCACTCGTAAGTTACAGTATGTAACCCATCATGGTTAAATTTAGCATTTGATCTTCATTCCCACTTTTAAGCTTTTTAAAGTAATTATTTTAGCTAGAGTTTTTTCCCTGATCTTCATATATTAATATCATTAATCATTTGCAATTTCAAAATTCACTCTGCTTTGCTTTAATAAATGTTAAATTATGAATGTGGACAAAAAAATTACACCTAGGTGATTTTAAAGCACAGCCAGGAAAATAATAGAGTCTCAAGTGAGCTTTAGAGAAATGAGATTAGTCTTTGAGATACATACCTAGAAGATGGGTAATTAATGAGATATGGACGAAAGCCAGAAATTGTAAGGAAATATTCACAGTGTTTTGCAGTATGCTTCAAGCATCCTTGAATACTTCCAACATTCTCATTTATAAAGTATTTTTTTCCTTGATATATAACAATGAACTATAGTCTGATAAATGTTAGTGAGGTAGCTTTTTAGGTTCATTCCTACTTTTCTTAACACAACCAACGTAGTTAGTGTTCATCATCCATAAAATCTGTGAATACACATATGCGTGTTTATTTCCTTCTAAATAGCCTGCTCAGAAGACCATCACAACAGTCCTTTAATAAAGAATTCCAGCTTATCTATTCAGTCTTGTGGAAGATTGTGGCTTTGGTACAGGTTCCAGTGAGCACTGACTACAAGAACAGCTTATGAAGGATCACACCATTTGTTTATCTATGGTCTACCATGTCCCTGTGTCAGTCACTCAGTCATGTTTATTGTTGTACTAAGTGTGTGTGTGTGTGTGTGTGTGTGTGTGTGTGTGTATATATATATATAAACCATTAAAAGTCATAGGGTTAAAATACACCAATTTGGATCCTTTTCTCATTTGATGGCGTTCTTTGCCCTGATTTTCCTGGCCGCGAGGCCATAAAGTGTCATTTTCCAGGAAACGAAAGAGTCATTATCAGAAAGCAAGAAAATTAGTTTATCGGCATCAGATAATAAGTGGAAAGTGGAAAGAATATTTGCCAGAAACCTATTCTGGGTCTCGATGTAGAGAGGGCAGGCCAGGATGTAATGGAGCAGATCTTCCACCGAGCTACCATGTCCCTGTGAATGTTTACAAACCTAACGAAAAAGAGAGAGAGCTGTTCTTTGTTACTTGCCCTCATCATCTGATTATCGGAATATATTTCCTCTAGATTTGGCAATTATATTAGGTGAAGGTGCTGTCTTCTGTCTTCTGTGAACTTGTGTAATTCTTCTTAAAAGTCACTTAAGTTGGAAGCCACCATCACCTTTTTTGGTAATTAATTTCATATATTAAATATACAAAATGGGTGGAGCCTGAGGAGGTTGGGGTTTGGGGAGGGGAGGAACTTCAATGCCATAGAGTCCAATTGCCAAAACTGCCATTTTCTCCAGGTGAACTGATCTTGATCTGCTGGAGATCAGTTGTAATAGCAGGAGATCTCCAGCTAGTACCTGGAGGTTGGCAACCCTAAACTCTGTTTCCCTTATGACTGCCTGATTTGGTGTTCATTAATGCCAAAGGCAGGCAAACTGTCTGGGTGTGGATGAATTCATGCATGCATTTTCTCACATTGCTTAACAGGAACTGTATCCTCCCCCCCCCCCCCTTAATATAAAAAAGTTTATTCCACTGACAGAAGTTGTGTCTCAGTGCTAAGTGGTGTGCGTTCTTGGTTTATCTTGAGTTTTCCTGAAAACATGAGATTTTCTGAATGCTTGTCCAGGAAGCTTGCAAATACCAAGCTCATTGTGAATCAATCTGAAGGGAGTTCACACATCACTACTCCTTTGGGTGGACTTGAAGTGACTGGTAGGCCCTTGGATAGCTCTTTAGGTCTGTTATAACTAACCTGCTTTAATTTTACAGTAGGAGTAGAAATGTCTTAATCTCTTGTTGCAATGAGTTCTGAAAACTGAAGGACAAGGACTTTGAACTGGTTGCTGTGATAATAGGTTTAAGATTTCAGTTTGATGAACTTCAAACACAAATATGGCATATTAATGGAAAAGAAGAGAATGTGCTACTATGGCATGTCCCCTAGGGATAAGACAAAAGCAGCATTTTAATACTATCACACAACTGTAATAGTGAATGATCCTCTTCAGAAACAACTGGAAAAATAAATAAAAATACACCCCCAGTCTATGCTTAAGACATAGCACATGTTTTATTTCTCAATCTACACGCAAGCATAACTTCATCTGTTAATAAGCAGGCATTAAAGAAAAGCTGAAAGTTAAACAGTAATTCTGAATTAAACAAATCTGCAATGTTGAATGTTTGAATCACAATGTGAATGTCAGTCCTTGGCTCCTGCTTCATCTCCTTAATGTTTTGTTTTAAATTGAAATTGATCCTCTTTGTTCAAAGATTGTAATTTAAAACACCTTACAAGCAATTAGCCGGCAATGAATCTATTTAAAATGTACCCGGCCCAGGCAATATTTATTAACATGTGCACTCTCTGGCCTCTTGTTATCACCAATGACAGATGAGGCAACCCTCACAGTGGCTCAGCGGCATACTGCATGAAGCATCACAGGTCTGATAAGGCATTAAACTCTACCATTAGGGGGTCTTCTTTCCCTTCTCTGCTGCTGTAGGCTCCGCTGAGAAAATTGTTAGAGGCTGGGTGAATTTTTTCCCTTCTGTTTTAGCACTACATTCTACTCATTACAACGCACAAGGCTTAATACACCAAACTGCTAAGACTGACTCACAAGGGTAGCTGATTTATTATACCATCTCACCCTCCCTTGAATAATTATTCACAGATGGGTAAGTCCATTATGGGAGGGGGAGAGACAGAGAACATGCTGCTCTTTTAAAAGTAGGGGATCATTTCTCAGTGTGAGGAACGTCCCAACAAAAGAAGATGCCATTATAAATCTTACTCTTTTTTTTTTGCCAGTATAAATCTTACATTTCATTTCAATCATGCTTTTGACTAATAACCGAGGCTATTTTTGCAGCCACCATGTTATTAGAGATGTTTACATCATTTAAAAAGTCTTGTTGAAGGCAGCACTAGCTAAAAGCCAATTAAACACATGTGTTAGAAAGAGTCCAGATGAGTTTAAAACATTTTTAAGCACTGTAATTAGACCCTCTCATAAATCAAACTTTTGGAGAGGGCAATCAGGGAACATGCTGATCTTAACTTGCTTGCTTTGCCTTGGCATACCTCCCTTAGGAGAATAGTTGGAATAGCCAATCAGCAAGGTATCCTTCGGCCTTCCAGTAAATATCAGCTAAGAAAGGGATGAGTGACTCTTGGATGAAAGCCACAACCCAGAAGCCGTATGCTCTCCTGCCTTCAGATTAATCACCTGCTTTGTGGTGAAAGGCTGTTCTTGGAAAGGGAACGTTTTGAATCGATCGAAAAAAATGTTTTAAAAAAGAAAGCTTTCTTTCCAATGCATTTCCCCCCAAATCTGCTATTTTAGATTTAAAAATAGCAGAATAAATCCAGCACATCTGAGTTCTAATTCTAATGTTCAATGGAAAAACAATTAACATTGCAATACTGTGAACACTGCTTTAGGATGTGCCTGTCTGTCTCCCTCTTTCCTCCCACATATTATGAAAGTCTGTACAATTTTGCTTTCAGTGGGTCTCTGGGCTGAGGTAAACCTGACAGCATTTCACAAAAATCCTCTGCTTGCAAATCAAATGAAGAAATACTATATTACCAGTGTTGTGAATTCTCTGATACCACATAAACATTTAACTTCCATATTTAAAACTATTTTCCATTCTAGGGAGTAACTATGACTGATTCTTGTAAGGGAATAATGAAGAGAGACTTTATGGCTGCTTTCTTTCTATCCAAGGAGACTATATGATCTTACATGAAGGACCAAGAATTATTGAGACCCTAAGGGCCAAAAATATGGTGTAATTTAAAGACTACATATTGCATCAATGAAACGGGAAGATATGGGCAAGGGAGGTTAAGCAGCACCAATATAATCATAACTCATGCTTCGAATTTCATTTCTGCCATGAACCTACTAGATGGCGTTAGGCATTTTCACTTAGTCTCTGTTCCCAGCTTCAATATGTAAAAAAATAGTAATACTGACCTACCTTACAGCGATGTTGTAAGGATTACAAGAGGCTATATCTAGGAAGCATTTTGAATAGTCTAAAGCACAATATAAATGCCAAGTATTATTATTAAAGCTATTAATGCCCTGTTCGGAGAGATAGATCCAGCAGTAGATTGCTACCAATGGAAGTGGGAGAGGTGATCTTCATCAGCTCCTCCCTTGAACTGCATACCCCCCCCCCAATTTGCGGCTCATACGGTCCCTTAGGACTCTTGTTCACCAGGAACAGCATTTCAGGGAGCATTTCTGGCTGAAGCAGAAGGGGAGGCAGTAAATTCCTGTTCTGCTTGCAGAAATCCTGTCATGGACCACAATACGGACTCCTCTTTGTTAGGCAAAGAGGCTGAAGTCTCAGAGGAAGAAGCAGCTGGGCCCCTAACACTGCCACGGAAGGAGGCAGTTGAGATAGTTGAGTCAGCCTGTTCACTTAAGATACAGCTCTGCCTTCTGATTAAGACTTGGACCCTGAGCCATCCACCCCAGAACCTGCTGCTGAACCAGAGATATCTCACTAGTAGGGCTGTTGAATTAAAAAAAATTCGGTATAGTTCGGATTCGGCTGAATTCAGCCCGTTTAGATTCGGGATATGCCGAAGTCCGAACTCCCCCACTTCGGATCCGTTCAATTCGGCAGGAATTCAAAGTTCGGAAAAAAATTCGGCTGAATAAAGCCATTAAAAACACAATCACGCCTTTCCGTGGCTCTGGGGAAGCATTTTTGGGGTTAGAGGTCCCAAACTTTCGGCAGAGCTTCAAAGGACGTTTATTGAAAGACTCCCCAAGTTTTGTAAAGATTGGGTCAGGGGGGGCTGAGATATGGGCCCTGAAAGGGGTCCCCCCCACCCTTAATGTGCATCTCTCAGCAGAGCTTGCCGCCCACGCACAAAGCTCCCAGCCCCAACAACAGCTGAGAAATTTGCAAAGCAACTGCAAAACAACTGCAAAACAACACAACCTTGTTAAACAACACCTTTGCAACACACAACTGACACCTCCCCCCTCAAACCAGGGAGCGAGAGACTCGAAGGGGAACACACACCCCAGGCAGAACCGACGAAAGCCCCCTTTGGCTTCCCCCCCCCACCCACAGAAACTGCTCCCTCCCCACACACACACAGACTCTGCTTTCCCCCCCACACACACACATACACAGGAGAAAAATTATAGATTAAAGCCCCAAGGGGTCTTACTGTGGCTGTCTTCTGTTCCATCAAGAGGGGCTGAAGAGGACTTGTAATCCAAGATGATTCCAATTAGGCACGGGAGGTTTTGCTCTGGAGAAGATGCACAGGATCGGCTCATCCATTCATCCCAATAGGGAAAAGGGGAAAGGGGAAAGGGGAAAGCCCATATCTCGGGACCCCCTGACCCAATGTTCACAAAACTTGGGGGGTATCTTAAGAACACTGGTCTGAAACTCCGCTCAAAGTTTGGGATCTGCACCCAAAAAAATGCGCCCCCTGCAGCCATGGAAAGAGAAAAGGGGGGAGGCGATATTTCTGCCCCCACTGAACCCATCTTTACAAAACTTGGGTAGTATCTTAAGAATAATTGTCTGAAGCTATGCTAAAAGTTTGGGGGCTATATCCCCCAAAAAGCGCCCCCTGCAGCCACATAAATGGAAAAAGGGGGGAGGGAAAAGGGGGAGAGTCCATATCTCGAGTCCCCCTGACCCAATGTTTACAAAACTTGGGGGGTATCTTAAGAAGCTTCATCTGAAGCTCCACTGAAAGTTTGGGGTCTGTACCCCCAAAAATGTGCCCCCTGCAGCCATGGAAAGAAAAAGGGGGGAGCCCATATCTCGGGACCCCCTGACCCAAAGTTTACAAAACTTGGGGGGTATCTTAAGAAGCTTCATCTGAAGCTCCAGTGAAAGTTTTGTGTCTGTACCCCAAAAAATACACCCCCTGGAGCCACAGAAAGGAGCGAATGTGCACAAGCACCCCCCCACACACACGAGGATTTCGCTCTCTCTCTCTCTCTTTCCCTGGCCGGGCCGCACATCAGCTGATTCCTCCAGTACTCAATCCTGACTGATTGGCCAGAAAAAGACCCAGCTTGGCCACTGATTGGCCGGGGGAGGAGAATGCTGCTTACTGACGGTTATGCTGCTTACTGACGGCCCCGAATTTGCCGAATTTATTCGCGAACTCCCAAACTTGCTGACTTCGGCCCCCCCGGTTGCCCGCCAGTTTTGAGTTCGGTTCCTCCCAAACTAAAAACCACCGAATCAGGGGAAATTCGGCTGATTTTCAGTTCGGGCCAAACCGAATCAACAGCCCTACTCACTAGCCAACCCCTCAAGCCTCTCAAAGCTCAAGCTACCTCAGTCACAGTACTCACCAGTGTAACCAGGCACAATACTGGTTCCTGGAGGAGAGGTGCCTGTATCTCAGTTCACTTTCAGCCTTTGCTTCCATGATACACTCAATGATACCCTCCTCCTCCATGATACTTCATCTCCATGATACACTGTTGGTTCCATCTGCAGTAACTCGACTCCTGGACCTCAGCCTTGAGCAGGACAGATCCCTTCCGTCCATGGAAATAGGTACTGGGCTCAACCCAATCTTTTCCTACTCTTTCAAGTGACAGGCAGTGTATTGCAGTGGGGAGCAAGAACCACTGGACATGATGATGTCCTGTTCATATTGATCTTACCTAAAAATATTAGGGAGACAGGAAAAAAGAAATATAGATTCTTGGCAGCTATGTGATTTTCAGAAGTGTAGTTAGGCGCTGAAATGAATGCCTTCATTCCAGAAAGCAGAATAGGGGCAGAAGGATCAACTGGAATAGATTACATCAGACAACAATATTATGCCATTTTTGTTCTGATGCTTTGGGGAGAACCTACATTAGCCTAAAAGGCTTTTTGTAGCGTTAAATCCCACAGACCCTATATTTGTCAATGTTTCTTTATGTATTTTGAAAACAGCACCAACTGTAGCAAGAACTTACTGAGTTTTCAATAGTAAATCAGAATCAGGAAAAGAAAACAAGTTTGGCATCCCCTGATTTCTGAAGCCATTCTCTACGATTTATCTAGCCAATGAGTATCTCCCAACTAATTACAACGTGTTTTGAAAAGAGTAAAAAGATTTTGACAGGGTGAGAACATGCGAAATTAGGGGGGGGAAGGAAAGGAAAAAGGGGCGAGATTATGTATACTTTTTGCACTTGGATAAGAATTCTGTAGAAAATTAGTTAGAAAGCAACTTTAGAAAGGGCAGCCAAATTGCATTGTTTTAAAGTAGCTATATTCTCCTGATTGCTGTGACAGATGCTCCTTTTCTTTTCTTGGAAGCATGAAGACCCAGGCACCTCTCTAAAGGTTGGAGCAGACTCCCTAGGGAGACCAACTGGAATACCAAAGAAATGTTGCTGTTGCCCATGAGAGCTGTATACTGAGGGCTAGAAATACCGTCTAACAGCCTACACATTATCTCTTAATATAGTGGTTTGAAAAATAGGCATTTCATTTTATTACTGGGTTCGTACTGATTTCAAAGCTCCACTTTTGGCTGTGATCCCCCCCCCCCAACTTTGCTTCCAAATTAGCCACAATTTTCAGGGGTTTTCACCTCATCCAGGGGACCATAGCTATAGGAGAAAGGGTACATGTTTTGTAGGAAATTAAATGAAAAAAATGTTCATATTGTTTCATAGGAGAAAGATAACTGGGAAGAAATTTTCAGGAAGTGTATATCTCATTGTGACAACACTCCATCTCCAGATCAAGAAATTGGGGACTTAAATTTCACATCCTACAAACTTATTTTGTTTTCTCTATTCTTTTATTTTTATAAGTGAGGGTTTGGGGACTGCATAGTTTTCTAGCCCTCAGTAAGGCCAATACTGAGGATGCCACTTAGCATTAGGGTTGTGCAAAAAAAAATATTTACGGTGAATTTCAGGTTTGGGTTTTTTCGGCCTGATTTTTTTCAGTAAACCCAAAATAAGTCAAATACCCATACCAGTAAATATGGGTGTTCGGCTTATTTTCAGGTTTCCTGAAAAAATCAGGCCTATTATAGTCAATGGGGATTTTTTTTAAAGCTCCTGGGGGGCATTTTTGGAGGTAGATTACCCAAATTTGCAGCGTGGCTGCAAGGGACTCTCCTTCAACAGTCACCAAAGTTTGGTGAACTTTGGGGCAGGGGGTCCAATTTTATGGGCCCGCAAAGGGATCACCCCCATCCTCCAGGCATTTGCGAGCTGAGCAGTCCATCAGGTTCAAAAGCTCAGCGTTGCCAAGGACTGGCAGAAAGAGGTGTCGTTCCCCCCCCCCACTTTTCCTTATGGCTTATTTAGGAAAAATGAAAATCAATATATGAGTCTCAAGGCATCTACATTTTTTTAGACTAGGGATGCAGTACTGGGGTTTCTTCTGAACCATTTCCTGGTAGAAATAATCCTCCTGATCTGAGATTCATCCCTGTTTTTTTAAAAGACAGTATTTTCCTGCCATGCCATTCCCCCCCCCCAAATGACACCTGCAAACAGCTTTTATCTTGCTGCAGAAAATTTTCTTACAAACATTATACCTTGCTCTCCTTCCCCCATACACAACTGATACTCACGATATTCAGAAGGCACTGCCTGACATCCAGGAAGTGAAGTGTAGTGTCTCCTGGGTGCAATCAAACTATTTGTTTTTGTCTCTTTCTCTGCTACATTGCAGAACAAACTCTCATCAAAAGAGTGAGGAATAAGGTGTGGGGATGAAGTAAACCATTTGTCTCTATAATCCCTAGCCTTCAGTGTTGCCTGTAGTCTGATGGTTCAAACAAAATGTTTGCCTCTAGAGAACAACAAAAAGAGAGAGCAAACCACTACTTATACAACATAAAAACCTCAAGTCAGCTATGTGACTAACAGTATCACTATGGAAAGATAGCCTGATCATCACAATCCTCTTTGATGGCAAGATCTGTGTTACTCTGCTGATTGGAAAATGTCCAGTTGAATTATTTGATGACCTCGTTCTCCTCTTTCCCCATCCCTCTGACCTCTATGCAACAGAATTACAGAAAGATACAAAAATTAATGACATTCACAAAATGCCTTTTTGTTAAGTTGTTTGATTTGTTAATATCCAAACCTACACCTCTAAAGAATATATCTGCTAGTGTTATGTCAACTACACTGACTGCTAGTGTAAATCCAGGCTTGATTCCAGATGCCTGGTATGGGTCTAATGTACCTCTGATGGCTCTCCTTTCCCCATATTAGCTCTATCTGTTGCACTCACCTTCAAGGATTCCTATGTACTCTAGGGTCTAGATATTAGAATAACTACAGCAAGGAATAGGGTTGCCCTAATGTTATGAAATGACCTCTTCTGGGTTATGTGTATGCTATTCCATGCTAGTGTTAGACATTGGTATAAAAACTACATGTTGTCTAGCTTAAGGGAGGATAGGGATGCTAGAATCCAGGTGGGACTTGGGGATCACCTGGAATTACAGGTCATCTCTAGACTACAGCGATCAGTTCCTCTGGAGAAAATGTGTTCTTTGGAGGGTGGACTCTGTGGCATTGTACTCCACTGAGGTCCCTGTCCTCCCCTGGGTCCATCCCCAAATCTCTAGGAGTTTCCTAACCTAGATCTGGCAATCCTACCCCCCATCCCCTGCTGGTGGTCAGGGGGGACCTGGCAACCCTTCTGGAGGATCTTATGGTGACCTTGCTGTTACTCTGCTGCTGGTTGCTTCTCTTGTCCTATTTTTGTCATGGTAGGTTTTCAGTGGAATTTAATTTCTATTTGTCTCTGTGTGTAATTGTTATGAAGTCTGTTGTAGCTGCCTTGAGCATAGATAATGGGAGATTAGAAATATTTCAAATAAATAACTAAATGTGCTGCTGTCCCAATGCATTTCATAATGGTGCTGGTAAGCTAGGTCTTAAACAAAGCTGAAAATGTACTCGAGGCAGGCTTGTGTACTGTACATTTTTCTAAAATAAACACCCACGCAAATATCTCTCCTCTAGCACTTTCCTTCCTTTATAGCTTTACTGAAATTCTCTGTAGAGATTTTATCTTACCTTTCATGAATAGAAATACTCAGCCTCCCAATACAGAGGCAATCCATCTGTGAAGGAACTATTCCAACCCAGAATAGTTACCAACAGTATTTTCCCCCTTTTTTAAATCAGCCAACCTCTCCAAGTATAGAAGAATCACTCATTCATACAAGTGAAAGCTTCAGCTGTTTCACTTTAGTTGCTGTGCGCAGATACATTTGTACAGATGACTGAGGCAGAAAATTCTACATGCCCCAGTAGTCAAGCAGCTCTCAAGTACACTCAGGGTTTTCACAGAATTTAATTCCTGTTGAACACCCAGAAAGTTCACAACCTTTACAATAACTAAGAGTTCCAGTCCCCCTCAAAATCACTTTGATATACTTGAAGGAGGGGGGGAAATAATGAGTGGTAAAGAATCTCTGATTCAGTTATCAAAAACAAACTATGGTTTATTCATTATGAGAATGACCATATACATTTTCAGATTAATTCCAGTAAACAAATCAGTTTTTGGGGGACTCTGGAATAAAGAGCTAGTATGATGATCTTATGCTTATGAGGTACTGTATAGTCCCTAGGGATCTTTGAAACCCTTTCTCATTTTGGGATGGGGCATTTGATAGTTTTCACTTGGAGTTCATGGGTAAGGTTGACAGGTCCCTCTTCAGTTCCGGTGGGAGGTTTTTGGGGGGGAGCTTGAGGACGGGAGGTTTGGGGAGGGGAGGGACTTCAATGCCATAGAGTCCAATTGCCAAAGCTGCTATTTTCTCCAGGTGAACTGATCTCTATCAGCTGGAGATCAGTTGTAATAGCAGGAGATCGCCAGCTAGTACCTGGAGGTTGACAACCCTATTCACGCGGCCTGGAACTGGTAAAAAAAAATAAAAAATTAAATGACTCATGTACTTGACACTGTTCACTAGGAATTATATCTTGTAATTAGTAAACTTAGCACACCTTTGCTGTGCTCTGTCACGTTTCAACATAGCCACTGCCGGGATGATCATGTCATCTGGAATTGTTACCCTAAGAAGGCAGTCTCCATTTTAGTTAGGGGAATTAGCTGGAGACAAAGAGTGAGAGGGGGTAACTGGGATCGATAACCTATGAATACCAGGGTAGTCCTCAAATGAGCAGGCAGTTGTACAATTAAAATTTGTTTTATTAAAGAATAAAAAATAGTAAAACAAAAATATTTTTAAAGCAATGAACGTACGCACACAAAGCATACAAGAACTAGGAGAAAAGGGAGGAAGTTGGATAGGGTTTCAGAGATGGGTAATAATTACCAGTTTTGAAGGGACATCAGGGAAAGCAGCACCGAAGAGGAAGAAGGGTGGAGCCTGAGGAGGTCTGGTGAGGGGAGGGACTTCAGTGGGCTATAATGCCATAGAATCCACCTTCCAAAGCGGCCATTTTCTCCAGGTGAACTGATCTATATCACCTGGAGATCAGTTGTAATCCAGGGAGATCTCCTGCTACTACCTAAAAGTTGAAGAAAAATAGCAAGCACTTATGGCTACTGGAAGCATCAATAATACTTTTTATCCCAATAATTCAGTCATATAAACCAAACAATATACAGTGGAACAGAAAGCAAAAAAAGTCCCGTAATGAATGTAAACTCCGCCCGATCCGTTCAACTGAGGCGGCACTAGCGGCGTGAAGAGCCGCAGATGAGAGAGGTTCCGCAGGCAAAGTAGTTGCAAATCGATGCAGGCTGTGTGTAGCCAAAGAATTCCAAGCCGAGACTTGGTCAAAAGTAGAATACAACAAAAATGGGGCTAAATTTAGGGCTAATGAATTAAAAAAAATTCGGTATAGTTCGGATTCGGCTGAATTCAGCCCGTTTAGATTCGGGATATGCCGAACTCCGAACTCCCCTGCTTTGGGTCCGTGCAATTCGGCGGGAATTCAAAGTTCGGGAAAAAAATTCGGCCGAATAAAGCCATTAAAAACACAACCGCGCCTTTCCGCGGCTCTTGGGGGGCATTTTTGGGGGTAGAGGTCCCAAACTTTGAGCGGAGCTTCAAAGGACGCTTCTTGAAAGACCCCCCAAGTTTTGTAAAGATTGGGTCAGGGGGGGCTGAGATATGGGCCCCGAAAGGGGTCCCCCCACCCTTAATGTGCATCTCTGAGCAGAGCTTGCCGCCCAAGCACAAAGCTCCCAGCCCCGACAAACAGCTGATAAGTTTGCAAAGCATTGCAACACAACTGCAAGCAACATGACTGCAAAAGCAACACAACCTTGTAAGCAACACCTTTGCAACTCTGCAAAGCAACACCTGACACCTGGGAGTTTGCAAACCATGGAAAGAGACAGAGGCAGCTAGCTATGCATAATGAGCAGGGGTGGAATTTCCCCTTTTGCATCAGACAACAAATGCATTCTTTAAGTCACCATTTGAAAACCAGTTTTGAGCAAGCATCCAAATAGACCTTACCGCTCTTATGAATGAGGGGAAACCTGAAGACACACAATTGAAACCCCCCCCCCCAAACCAGGGAGAGAGAGACTCGAGGGGGAACACACCCCCAGGCAGAACCGGCAAAAGCCCCCTTTGGCTTCCCCCCACCCACAGAAACTGCTCCCTCCCCCCCCACACACAGACTCTGCTCCCCCCCCACACACACAGGAGAAAAATTATAGATTAAAGCCCCCAAAGGGGTCTTACTGTGGCTGTCTTCTGTTCTATCAGGAGGGGCTGGGGAGGACTCGGTAATCCAAGATGATTCCATTTAGGCACGGGATGTTTTGCTCTGGAGATGCATACTGATCCATTCATCCCAATAGGGAAAAGGGGAAAGGGGAAAGCCCATATCTCGGGACCCCCTGACCCAATGTTTACAAAACTTGGGTGGTCTCTTAAGAAGCCTTGTCTGAAGCTCCGCTCAAAGTTTGGGATCTGCACCCCCAAAAATGCGCCCCCTGCAGCCATGGAAAGAGAAAAGGGGGGAGGCAATATTTCTGCCCTCACTGAACCCATCTTTACAAAACTTGGGTGGTATCTTAAGAAGGATTGTCTGAAGTTACGCTGAAAGTTTGGGGGCTGTATCCCCAAAAAAGCGCCCCCTGCAGCCATGGAAATGGAAAAGGGGGGAGGGAAAAGGGGGGAGCCCATATCTCGAGACCCCCTGACCCAATGTTTACAAAACTTGGGTGGTATCTTAAGAAGGATTGTCTGAAGTTACGCTGAAAGTTTGGGGGCTGTATCCCCAAAAAAGCGCCCCCTGCAGCCATGGAAAGAAAAAAGGGGGGAGCCCATATCGCGGGACCCCCTGACCCAATGTTTACAAAACTTGGGTGGTCTCTTAAGAAGGCTTGTCTGAATCTCTGCTGAAAGTTTTGTGTCTGTACGGCCGAATTTGCCGGATTTATTCGTGAACTCCCGAACTCGCTGAATTCGCCCCCCCCCCCGGTTGCCCACCATTTTTTAGTTCGGTTCCTCCCGAACTAAAAACCACCGAATCAGGGGAAATTCGGCTGTTTTTCAATTCAGGCCGAACCGAATCAACAGCCCTAGCTAAATTGCCCTTTCTTTAGGAAAATTTCCTTTTGAATGTTTTATGATGACCCAAGATAGGATAGGATTCCGGTATGTTCCTATTTCGCTGTTGCTTTATCCATCGGGCTTGTAATGGCATGAGAAAACAATATTTAACTCCAATGCCAGTGAATAATATCACATCTGTCATGGGGAATTTTTGAATTGTTTACCAGTCATGGCTTATTGGTCTGACTACCTAAAAGTTGGCAACCCTAGTCCACCCTCCAAAGCAGCCATTTTCTCCGGGGGAAGTAATCTCCGTTGCCTGGAGATTAGCTGGAATTCCGGGAGATCTCCAGAAAGCACACGGCCCCGGGCTACCTGAAGCCGAGTTTGGGGACCCGGGCTGGGGTGAAAGCGACTGTTGCTAGGCAGGGCGGCCGGTTGGAGGGGAAAATACTGGCTGCAAGGCAACAAGCCAGCGATTGGGCCCAGCCAATCACAGCCCAGCTGCAGGGCAGTGCAGGCTATAAAGGGAGCTTGGCAGGCGGGGGGAAACAGTCCGCCTTCAACTTTGTCCCACCCTCCCTTCCCTATATTAAAGTTTGCTTGTTAAAGTCCCATGTCGCAACTGGGCGGTGTAGGCATGGGACTGGATGCGTTTGAGGGGCGAGTGGCCTGCGTGCCCCTCTATTACAATTGGGGACCCCAATAAGGGGTTTGGGGGGAGGCTCGTGTGCCCAGCTCGGGGGCAGCAGGCGGGAGCCTCTACCTGAGTGGCGGGGGAACCACCAAGTGGCGGAAGCCCAGGTGTTCTTCCCAGCTCCGCCATACTTTCCAGCCCTCCCAGCGGGACCGTTGGGAGGAATTCATTATCAGTTGGCAAGGTGGCGACTGATAACCTTTCCAGTTCCCATGTCACGCCAAGGCACAAACAGCTGTTAGCCAAATAAAGTTGTGGCCATTTATCCAAAAGAATATTGTGTCTGAGTTTTATCGTTAATGTTAAGGGGGGGCAGGGTAATGGCAGCTGAAACCCAACTTAGCCCTGGGTCAGCAAACACCTGGAGGTTGACATCCCTAGTATTGGCTACTGTATCTGGGGTGGTGATTGCTTATCTTTCACTGTCCAATTTAAAAGAGATGGGTAGCCATGCTACTGTACCATGTGTCAGAAAGATCACTTTCCCTGGAAAGCTGTTGATTGGACCCAGAATCTACAAATAGTGTGCTCATACCTTCTCTAGCTCTGCATTGTTTTTATTCAGGCTGCTTGCTTTTGCAAAATTATTTTTTTCCCTGAAGCATTTATAACAAATTGCTCCAAAGGCTAGACACTGCCTGGGGTTGTGTACAGTTCCACATTTATTTCAAATCTTGTTTGTGCTTGCTGAGGCAGTTGCTTGCAATGGATATTTGCTGGGAGTTTGCCTTCCCTGTGCAGGGAGCTGTGGTACGGTAGTTTCACTTTTGCTGAATTACATACAACGTTGCTTCTGCAGACAAAGCTCTAACCTGGGCACTGGTAAGGGCTTTCACTCTGCAAATATCCACAGCCTGCTCAAGGGTGACTACAGGCTTTTCTAAAAGTTTTTTTCCCCCTTAAGGTTATCATCAGTTATGCTGAACACAATCTTGCCCTTTAGCATAAAGGCCTGAGATGGGCAAAACTTGCAGTGTTTGACTCCCCCCCCCCCCTTAGTTTAGTGACAAAATCATTTATTCCAGCAGCCTCAATATATTGTAATTGCTAGAACTGGTGTCTCTCAAACAGGATTTTTTTCTGGGTTCACAGTAAGATTTGAAGGCTGTTAAACCCTCTGCTAAATTTTTATCACCGTGGTCTGCAAACATCCTTCACATGTTAGTACAAACCTCAAGAGCTTTTGCTCCTATGCAGTGAAGCAAGAGTGCAGTTTATAATACTCAAACTCATCTTCATCCTCTGTGACTGCTAGGTACAGTTTCAATTTCTGTTATCATTATGGTTGCTAACCTCCAGGTACTAGCTGGAGATCTCCCGCTATTACAACTGATCTCCAGCCAACAGAAAACAGTTCACCTGGAGAAAAAATGGCTGCTTTGGCAATTGGACTCTATGGCATTGAAGTCTCAAACCCCGCCTTCCTCAGGCTCCACCCCAAAAATCTCCAGGTATTTCCCAATCCAGAGCTGGCAACCCTAGTTATCATGGTAATTTCACAACTCTTTTAAAATTTTGTTTTAATTCCTCTTGAAAAATGTTATAACCTCCAAGTTTGTTTTTTGTTTTTTAAATTAACTCCCTTTTTTTCAGGCTCAGGCTGATACATGGGATGAAGATGATGATGATGATAATCTAGCCAGAGTGGAGCACTTTGAAATGTCCAATGATTCTTTAAACAAGTATATTAAACTGGTTAACTTTAGCTGGATTTAAAATGGGGTTTTGTTTAAAGTAAAATGCACACTTCGCTTAAATGAATTGTTGTTTGGCTTAATTATTTGTGCTGTATTTCACTGATACTTTAAAAATGCCTATAAAGCATAAGAAGCTTCAGTATATGCATGCTGAAAAAACATTTTCTAAATCTATAGTTTTAAAGGTGTCAAAGATAGGATAGGGTCGCCATGAATCGGAAGCGACTTGACGGCACTTAACACACACACACACTTAATTTTAATCAATTGGACTCAAATTGGACTCCAACATCCAAGAAGTGAGGTTGGATCCAGACTAAATGGGAAGTTTCTGTTAATTCCCCCTCCCCTGCTGCAGAATTATGTGTGTGTGTGTGTGTGTGTGTGTGCGTGTGTGTGTGTGCGCGCACACACACATATACATATATTTACAGACAGACAGACAGACAGATAGATAGTATATTGTGGTTTCCCCCTTAATTTAAATCTTGATAATCCAATCGACATCTTCTTTTTATAATTGGGAAAAATAATGTTTTCTTCCTGCACTAAAGGGATAGCTCTGAATTTCAGCTGGTTTTTTTAGACACCCACTGATGGATAGAAGAGGTGTTTGTTAAGTGAAAGAAGAAGAGACAAGTGCACTGAAATGATTTCCAAAGTGTGGGTTGGAGTCTAATAAAGCCAAGAACAACAGCTGAGGAGAGAAGGAGATAGATGTTTGGCTTAATACCATGATTTCAGTATCTGACGCTGAACCAATTATTGTTGGAGTATCCACCAAGATAGCTTCAATTCCTGAAAGATACAATTGTAAGGAGAAAGAAAAACTGGGTAAAGGAACACATTTTGAAATTGCTGCTCTAGTACAGATAGCATCAGTGAAATAAATAGCATCAGTGTTCACAGACACAGATAGAAAGATCAGACCTTATGACCGACACTGTTTTTTTTTTTGCAGGCATGAAACCTTATTACTGAAAATCGAACAAAAATACTGCAATTTAATTTCTGTATAAAAAAACAAGAGTGATAGTTTTATAAAGACTTTTCCTTCCCAGTTTCATATCAGAGCAGTACAACTTTGCTTTTCTTATCATGGCATGAAGAACACTAAACGGGCAATTGCTGCCAGGTATTTACACAAATTAACGCCTACCCTACTAGGTGTCTACTGCTCTGCTAGGTTGATAACTGCACACATCGTATATGAGAGACATATACAAACCAGCATTACAACCTGAACCATTCAGACCAGATGTTTGAGTAATTGGTAATAGATTTTACAACCTGTACACATGACTGGTTTGATTTGACCTGTTTGTGTATATATGTATTTATTTATTTCTGTAAATGTGTGCAGGCTTAACATGAGTTTTAATTAACCACTGATGAAGGCCCAATAGGCCGAAACGCATTTGGTATGTGTTTACAGAGATCATCCCTAGGAAATGCCATTGTGCTATTTTAATGTTTTTACATATTTTTAATCTTTACATAGTGCTTCGAATAAATTATATTTTCAGTATTTATATATATTTATATATATATTTTCTTTCTACCCAACCTTGGGTACCCAGCTTCTGTAACCCAGGTGTAACATGTTTAACATCGTTTCATATTATTTCTCTAAAGGCAATTTTATGACTTGATATTGGCTATAGCAGGGGTCTGCAAACTGCGGCTCCTGAGCCACATGCGGCTCTTTGGCCCGTTGAGTGCGGCTCTCCAAACTTGGTTCGGTGCCCATGCTCTCGCACCTGCTGGCACCGGCAGCCGGGCTGCGGAGCCGGCGTGCATGAGAGAGAGAGAGTGAGCGAGCGCAAGAGAGCAGGTGAGCGGGCGCACCATCTCTTCCCCCCCACCATGGAGAATGGCCAGGTCTCCCTTTACCTTGCCCTCAATGGTTGGGAGGCTAAAGCCTCCCCTTCCCTCTAGCCGCACGATTGCTGGGCGGGCGGCTCGGTGGTTCCTGCCCCCCCACCCGCCTATCAGCTGTTGGGCGGGGCGGGCTTCCTTTGGTAGACCTGGCCTCCGGCTGAGTCCCATTGGGAGGCCATGTCTACCCACTGGCTTTCTTGGCGGTAGACCTGGACTCCGAGGAGGGGAAAAAGTCCCCCTTCAGACGCCAGGTCTACCAATTGGCTTCTATGGGCCTCCGGAGGCCAGGTCTACTGCCGAGAAAGCCAGTGGGTAGACCTGGCCTCCCAATGGGACTCAGCCAGAGGCCAGGTCTACCAATAGGCTTTTATGGCGGTAGACCAGGCCTCCAGACGAGGACTCCACAGATGGGGAGGGGAAAATGGCAGAGACTTACAATTTAATTTTTATCAATAAATAAGATCACTATTAAGTATGATATCAAGTTTTATTCAGTGTACCTATAGTTTAATTAAGACTTAAAACTTTAATTAAAGTTTATTAAGTTAATAAACAGTGTACCTACCTATATAGTTTAAGTTTAAGAAATTTGGCTTTCAAAAGAAATCTCAATCGTTGTACTGTTGATATATGGCTCTTTTGAAGAATGGGTTTGCCAACCCCTGGGTTATAGGGATCTTTTCCAGTGTCAGAAAGTGAAAAATGAATAATGACATCATGAGTGTAGAAATATCTTTTGCCTCAAAGTTAATGTGATCTGGCAGAAAAAGCAGTTGACTGGATTGGGAGACAGATGGCATAGAATAACAAACACCTCATTGTCCAAGCATGCATAAGAATTGCAGTTTCTATCTCATTTTATTCAAATATTACATTGGAACAGTCTTCCCTAAATTATTGAGAAGGTGAGTATCTGTTGGTGCTTTTGTAATTCTAGTTGCTGCTCAGTGCCTTTTGTAATCTACCTACTCTGCCTTAAAGTAGCCAGGGATATTTTTTATTGTTCTGAAATTAATTGCAAAACTGGAGGCACTTCCATAAACAAAACAGTAATAGGAATGTTAAGGGGATTGAATAACCCTGGGGGGACTTTAAATAATTAAATATTGGGAAGGGGGTCTGTCTCTTGCATTTAATTTAATATTTAATATTTAATTAATTTAATATTTAATTAATATTAATTTAGTATTGATTTAATATTTGCAGCACAATCCTAAGAAAAGTTATGCCCTTCTAAGCCAATTTATTGCACTGGAAATAGAACAATGTAATTCTGTTTAGGATTGTTATCTAGCTAGCTAGCTGGCGAACTAGCTAGCTATCAAGAGAGACCTTCCCAATATGTAAGAACCTCCATCCAAATGGAGAAAAAGCAAGACAAGAGAGGCTCAACAAACAGCAAAGGTTTGTAGTTCAACCAGAAGAGTTAGGGTGCATTCCTAAGGGGGGGGAATCAGCTTTGGAGCCGACATTACCCTGTGTGTCCATCCAGAGCAAGTCCCTGCACCGGCATCCTGGGAGGTGTTCCTGGGGCATTTTCGTGGGTGGAGCTGCCTTTAAGAAGTTTCCTAGCCCCTTTCGCCCCTGGTACGCCCCCTCCCATGGCACCGTGGAAATAGCTAAAGGCTATTGGGGCTTTTTTGCCCTTCTTATATTTTTAAAATTTAAAAGTGGGTTTTTCTTAATGGCAGCCGGGAATCCTCTTTGACGGCTGCATGGCTGCACCACTCCTGGCAGCCGTACAACCACCCCCGCCAGAAATGGTCTGCCTGTCCATCTTCTCCTCAAACAGGGTAATCACAGCCAGCATTTTCTGTGCATACCGTTTCTGTTTTCTGCCAGTCATTGCACTTTTGAGTCCTGTGTTGCAGTTAGCTAATGCTTTCTCAGGGGCTGAATCTTCTAGGCAAAGAAAAAGGCTTCGCTTAACATGCTCTCAGGGATTCAGAGCACTTGTGGCAGTAGAGGAAAGCATTCCTGCTTCCACCTATTATAGGCAGCTTTTCAGCATGATAGGGGGAATAGCAGCAGAGATTTAAGGACTCCCCCCAGTGATAATAACAAACACATGCATACCTAAATGACATGAGAGAGATCAATTATGATGAAAGACTTGATAATCTCCTTAAGTTATAAAAATGCTGATTCAGGATCTGAGATCTCTCAGATGTTTATTGTCTTTAAATGCAGCCATAGAAGCAATATATGGACCAGTCGGCCCATTCAGTGTTAGAGCATCTACTTGGCATACATAAGGTCCCAGGTTCACTTTCTTACATCTCCAGTTAAGAAAGGATCAGGTAGTAGATGATATGAAAGACCTTGGCCTGAGTCCTCAGAGAACTACTGCCAGTCAGAGTAGACAATACTGACCTTGGTAAACCAATGTTCTGATTCAGTATAATGTAGCTTCATGTGCTTGTCTGTTTAATTTTACAGTGCAATCCAAAACAGAATTACACCCTTCTAAATCAATTGAAGTTGAGGATTGCTGTTAGTTGCTCATGCAAAAGGGATGTTTTTTCCTACGTGCTTGACATTTGGGAAGAAGAATTCCATTGGTGAAGGACAGAATCCTTGAGAATGTCATCCAATTTGGTGGAGTGGGAAAGTTATATCTGGAAATGTGTTTCCAGTTGAAGCTGATAGAAACTACCAGCTTTAATTCCAGTATTTAAAAAAATCTGACTTAAGTTGTTAAAACTGTCATAAGGATTGATCTAGCTCCCCCCACCCCATTCCTACCCTCCACTTATGGATAAAGAAGGGCTTGAGCTCAATAAACTGGTAGATATAAAAGCAATGCGGGCCTTTGGATCAGAATGGCGTATCTATAATCAATCCTAGACTTTATGTATATATACTTCCATCCTCGTTTTTAAACTCCCTTCCTTCTGTTTTTTGCTTTTAAAGTACATTAAATATAGCCTGCCACAACTGATCTCTTCCAAGCTGGAAAATCTTACCTTAAAAGTCTGGCACTAAAGCTAGAAATATTAGTTTTTCTATTTTAATCAGCAGTTAAACACTCACATTTTATAGATGAAAGACATGAGCAAATCCACAAAGTCCTGCAATGTCCCTGGTTAACATGTATATGTATCTTTCATGTATCATTTCAGTATACAGAATCTGTCACAGGGTCAAACTAAAAATGATGCTCAACTTGGGGAATGAATTGGTTTGTTATGGGAAAAAATAGCCAGCAGGGAAACAGATAACTGTCCTCCACACACTGTGTGATCTACTTAATTGTCCACAAAAGAGGGTGAATTTTGAAAAAAATATGTCATCAATGGGCAGAGAATATCACACATCACTTGTATAAAAAGGACAAGCAGAGCTTCTAAATATTATCCTGACAGTCTTTTTTACAAACCTTTTTTGGATGACAACTGCCTCGAACACTTCTAGACTGTCAATAGCTGTATCCATCTCAGTAGAAGTACAAGGGATACATGCACATATTGTGCTGCATGCACTGATGCTATGGATAATTTTGTTGCTTTCTGAAAGTGTGAAATGGCTCAGAACACTTCAGTGATTTCTAGTCATGGCCAGGATAACATACAAGAAGAGAGCAGTTCAACAACAATGTGGTAGAGGATGGCTACATAGGGAGTGATAGACAGGTCAAGTGAAAGGACAATCATATTATCAGATAGATTTTTCAGAAGCAGAGGCTGGCCACTGAAAGACTAACTATGATGTCTAAATAAACCAAGCTCAAGCAATATGTACATTCTTGTTAAGGGATAAGACAGCTTAGAGAGTATCAAATCAAAGGAAATTTATTAATATGGTCAACTGACCAATCACATTCCAACACATCAACATTTCCAGACTAAATGGCTTTGCACTGCAGAATCACAGACTGCCAGTACAAATAAAGGTGTAATATCAATAAAAACAACCCCTGGTTAAAATTATCACCTTAAAATTGATAAAAGTGTAAAATATTCTAACGATCATTTTCTAATAAAGTTCTGCGTATTTTAACAGCAACAGTGCAGAACTTGGCAGTTTGGAGCGTAAGCTGAGGATCTTCTCCTAATAGGAGTTTTTTTTGCCAAAAGCTCAACTGACCAGCTTAGAGAATAATGGAACAGAAATATGCTACTGAGTTTAACCATTTTTTTTGTTAACGTCTGTACATAAATGTGTATGTGCGTATGTCTGTTGTCAAAGTCTGGCAACAGAGGGGCAGACCAATCCTAAGGGAGGGGTAGTTGTACCACTGCTGGGGACGAAGCAGCTGCAATGCAGCTGTGCCGCCTCCTGAGTGGTTTGCTGTGCTGCGTCCAGCAAGCCGAACAGGAACATTCCCCCAATGCCCGTGAAGCTACTGTATGCAGTTCAATGGGCTGCGCCACCATTTTTTGCTGGGGTAAGTTCGTGCTGACAGAAGTCAAGCAAACAGGCTTGGGGAGATGACTAATGTCATCCCTGCCCCTGGGAACACCCCCTTTGGCTCTGGAATGAGCCCCTGCGCCCTAAGTGCAATGCTGCCATGGCTGCACTGGCGCCCATGTGTGGCGCTGCTGCCCCACTCCCCAAGTGGCCCAGCACCAATGTAAGGGCCTATTTCGACAGCACAAGAGGCATTTACACCAGCAGTGGGGTCATGCTACCTCCTAAGCCCTCTCCCAACTTAGGATTATACTGTAAGAGAAGAAAAAGCAAACTGACTGGGTCACTACTAGGTCTGAATCGAAACAATGCCAATTTCTGCACATTTCTCGTGATGCTGAAAAATCTTCCATTTTCAAGCAAGTTTTCAGCATCCATTGCAAAAACATTATTTTATTCTTTTCCATTGTCCTTTTTATGCTAATTCTGAACGGTCTTCATGTGGCCTCTGTGATGTAATTACATAATTAATTCTTCTTTGCTATGTAGTGCTGTGACTTCATCCCCTTCTCTGTGAAATTCCCATCAGACTCCGGTTGGCTGGAAGGGCGACACCAGGCATGGAATGCAAGGTAAAGACTCAGAACGTCAGTTGGAAATTGCAATGCAAAGCAGTGGCACTTTCAGTTCTTTCTTGGGAATATTAAGCCTGTTGAAAGGTATGTTTATCTCCTCTTTATCTCTAAGACTTCAGTGGAGCTATCCTTTGTCTTCACTTGTGCTCCTGATGGCCATACCACCATTCCCTGGGAAAGATGCATATTCTAGAATTCCAAAAAAAGCATCACCAGTTCATCTGAATTGACTGCTTGTTCTAAGCAAGATAGCAAACACAAAGATGGTGGGGTAACCTCTGTCCAAAATTTGATATTTAAATAGTTTCATATGGCTTTCTTAATTTTTTCCAATCAAAGCTCTATTTAATCCTGGAAATCAGGTTAGTTACTGTTGTGTTTTGGTTGTACCTCCCCCCAGAAGGTTAATGAAGAGAAATTTTGAGTTAGTTCAGTAAACGTCTAAAAAATATAAACTAGTGATCAATCATTACCATCCCCAAATACCCTACCTAAGACTGCCAATGTATATTGACATATGAGTAATAGAGGTCTCTAAAGTGAAACTGTCAGGGTGTTGGATTTTTGCCAATTTCGGCATTCAATACAAGGGATTCCAGGAAGATGAACACATTCAATATGCACTAAAAGCAGTGTCATTTTGCTGAATCTACATAGCCAATTGCATCTGAAATCAATAGTGTGTTCTGACCAACACACTATTTATACATTAAAGGTTTTTCTTTCAAATGTATATTTTATGGAATCCAATATCTCTATTGCCCTTACCAATGCAATTTCATCTATATTGTGCATTCCTTTCCAGATGAGAAACAGTCAGAAATATTTGACCATCCATTGCATATTTATTTTTGTAACATATTTGGGCTAGGGCGGCATGGAAGGATAGACCATACCACCATGAATAAATATCAAGCTCTTTGATAAGCTTGCATGTACACTGTGGAGATTTATATTGGAAGCTGTCATGTTTTGCATAAAATTAGGATGCAGATAAGATTTTGCTGTTCTTTTGAAACCCACTCAAGGCAAAACCATTCTGGCAAGTTCTGTAGACCTGCTAAAGATCTACAATGACGAGAAGGGAAACAGAGTGAAAAGAAACAAAGTTGTAGCAGGAGCTATGGATTCATAAAATAGTTCACATCTGTGAAATCAAATATTTAATCTGAAGTGTCAAAACTTCCCCCACTTTCCATCCATGACAGCTAAACCTATTATTAGAAACAAAAAGTTGTTAGAAACAAAAGAAAAGGCAGCTGATGTGTAGGGTTGCCAACCTCCAGGTACTTATACAATCACAAAAGCACTACTGGCAAGAAAAACAGTAACACTAGCATACATATGCCAAGTGAATATATTCCAAGTAACAACAAAGCCTTCCAAATTTTGTTACACATGTGCAAATAGCAAGTTACAGTAGTTGTGAATTCCTATATATCACTGATTGCACTTTTTTGCTAAGTTCATAGTTGCCAATATAATGGGCCTCCGGTATGTCCTCCCATTTCGCAGCAGCTTCTTCAATATAGGCAATTCTTTGAAATATTTTTCATGGAACATATGTTCCATGAAAATATTTCACAGAATTGTCTATATTGAAGAAGCTGCTGCGAAATGGGAGGATATACCGGAGGCCCATTATATTGGCAACTATGAACTTTGCACTTTTTTGCTATCAATGATATATAGGAATTCACAACTACTGTAACTTGCTATTTCCACATGTGTAACAAAATTTGGAATGCTTTGTTGTTACTTGGAATATATTCACTTGGCATATGTATGCTAGTATGAGTGTTTTTCTTGCCAGTAGTGCTTTTGTGATTGTATAACCTCCAGGTACTAGCTGGAGATATCCTGTTATTTCAACTGATCTCCAGCCAATAGAGATCAGTTCACCTGGAGAAAATGGCTGCTTTGGCAATTGGGCTCAATGACATTGAAGTCCCTCACCTCCCCAAACCCCACCCTCCTCAGGTTTCACCCCAAAAACCTCCTGCCAGTGGCGAAGAGGGACCCCTTTTCCAGTTCTTTTCAGACCACTTTTACTCCAGTGCTTTTCTGGAAGCATATTTTGAGTTACTTTTTTCTCTTGTGTGTATTTTTTTTCCAGTTTCTTTCTCCCACCCACCTCCAGCCCACTTTTCAATTATTGGACTATTGGGGTCAAACCGCTCCTTCTCCTACCCCCCCGAAAAGGAGTGATTTAATTTTCTTCTTTCTTAAAACAGCACTAAAATGTCAATATAAAACCAACTGATCATACATATTTGGTCTATTATATTTGCCCCTTGAGCCCCAATAAAGGAATAAAAACCTTTTGACCAATCTTTAAAGGTGCCATGAAAGTTATATTACCCAAATCTGAAAATCAAATCCAACAGCTGCACACCAAAATCATTCAGGGCTTTATCCAGTGAAGACCAGGGGACAAACCAGGACTCATCTGGTACAACTTGCATTTTGGCTACATAGGCATTAATGTCCTGACGAATCCTGGCATTCAGGTCCCCTACAAGCAAGATGTCTACTCTAGGAAGGGTTGATTCTGCCCTTTCCACAACTTCAAAAAGGTCCATCCATATCTGGTTTGCACTGTTAGTATCTTTAGATGAGGGAATGTATACATTTACACACAGAAGATCCCCCAGTCGCTTATCTAAAATATGGACAAGTTGAATGTAATTACAATTTGCCCAATTTAGGAAATGAATTGTTTCCCTCAATGTTTTTTGAGATGAACGTCACAAGGCCCCCACCGGCCCTTCCTTGTGTCTTAGTTTTGATAGCCAGTGACACAAAGACCCTGTATCCTTGCAGAGTGGGAAAGCTGGGATCAACACACCATGTTTCTTGCAAGAAAATGATATGAAATTTGTTCAGAAAGCTGACAAAGTTGCTTGGTTTGGAAAACCAGCCGGCTGTATTCCAAAATATCACTTTAATCCCTAGTCAATTCTCTTGAAGAGAAAGGGCTTTAGAGGTGCCATCATTTGAACATGCTAAAGGAGAAATCCCCTGTTGACTCATTTTTGATGGAAACATTTGGGTTAATAATACTTGCCCGTCCATGGAATTCGAACACCTCGGCTGGCTTTCTGGAAGGCTGTCTGTTGTGGGCACGTATCTGGCATGTCGATATATTGCTAGAGCTTTGTAACAATAGGCTTAGAAGGATTCCCAACTTTTATTATTATTATTATTTTTAAGTAAGATCTCCTCTCATGGAGATATAAGGGAAAAGGCATATTTCTGTGAGACAAGGAGCTAGAGACTTACTTGTTTTTTTAAAAAAATGAAAGCTGGGAATTCATTCAACCTGCTAAGCCTATTATTACAAAACTCTAGCAATATATTGACCTTTTAGTGCCATTTAAAAGGGGGGTCTGTGATGTTGCCATTGACACTACCAATGATGACAGCACTCTTCCTTAAAAATCCTCATTACTGAAGAAAATAAACTGACTCCACATCTGTGAAAATGCTGAAGGAAAGCAGACATGTGGAAGAACCATGCCCAAATCGATTCAAATATTCTGGAAAATCAGAAGTGGAGCATGTGGAAAAACTCATTGTCAATACCTTGTATTGAGCACTACTACCAGGAAATCTCTTCTTCCTCCTTAGTGGAGTCTAATGTTTCTTCTCTTGCTAGGCTTAATTGCACGTGCACTTGTGTATTCCTTGAAATATTCTACATATATTCTATGTTTGTTGTGAAAACAGACTTGATTTCACTTTCTGCAGTAATGAAAGCAGGATATCCTCAATGCAATGTGTCCATCCTCTAGCCTCGTTTTGAACTCCAGCTCTTGTGGAGCACTCACACCATCAGTAGTACAGGCAGATTGTGAAACTTGGCGGTGATGTGCACAAAGCTGGAACTTTAAAGATACTTTAGAGAATTACTTATGTTCCAGAAGAATAAGAAGTGGTTATCAAAAGAAACAGAACTGCAATATAAAGAAAATGCTTGTCTACAGGGTGACCATTAGAAAAAGCCATCACAGTGACTTCACACTCTGAATGCATTGTTGACCAAGACTTTTTTTTTCTTCAAATTGCTTACTCTGAAGGATTTCAACTGCCAGGAGCCAGTTGTAAAACAGAAGAAAGGACAGCCAACAAAAGAGAGTGATTACTACATGGCACACCACTTGACTTTTGAAAAGCCTACTGAGCACTACCATTGCTTGCTGAGAAGCTGTGATAATACTTTGTAATACTTAAGTTTTACATTATCTACAAGAGATTTCATAATATGATTCTCTGATTACAAAGCAGCATATCAAGCACATTCAAAAACATTGCTATTTATTCCACAGATATTTCTACCTTGCCTAAAATTGAAGATTGCAATACATGTTTGAAAAGCAGATATTTATGGTGTACCTGAATGGCCCAGGTTAGCCTTATCGCTTTAGAATTTGGAAGCTAAGGAGGGTTGGCCATGGTTACTATTTGGATGGTGACAAGGGACCTTGAAACCATGATCCCTTGTAAAGACAGATCATGCAAGACAAAGCCAAAAGGCTGAAGTGTGAGTCCTCACATCCCACGATAGCACTACCACCAGCCCCTTTTCTGCCCAGCCAGCCAGAGACCAAGGGGCAAAGTCTTTATCCCTCCTGCAACTAAGATCAAGAAAGTCACCCTTGCAAAGTAGGATGCTTACAAGGCAAGTTTAAGAAAATAATCTGGTAGCTGTAGTCAAGGAGAACTAAAGTACTGGATTCAGATTGAAGTCTCCTGAATTCAAGAATGCTGCAAAATATAAAGAAAATGTTTTATTATAAAATTGTGCAGAGCAGTGAACCATGACAACAAAACCAATACAAAACCAATACAGCTATACATTTAAACTAAGCATATTTACAGACATTGGTTTAAAATCCAGATGTTACCCATGAGACTGAGTCCATTAAAGTTTCAAAGTCCAAGATAAGGCTTCTGGTCAGTATAACCAACATAAAATCAAGAGGCAGCCCCAAGTCAAATGTAATTCTGCCATAAGGCAAAACTAGAATGAAAGATCTTCCTTATATGCTCAGCAACCCATGTTGACCTGATTCTAGTTAACCAATCAAATGTATATCAAATGATGTAACTTGACGAATGAAATATGCTGCTAACCAGATGATGCAACCAATCAGATGAGTTTGCCAATAGACCAAATGCTCTGCCGCTGCATCAGATCCAGTTGACAAACACCTTCTCCCACCCATGAGCTCAAGCATTAACAAGATGGAATTTACCTGCCTACATTCTTGTGGCCTTGAAACTGCTAGGCCTAATGGTGTGACCAGAACCTGAGTTACTTCCAATTTCCCTTATCTGAGCCTTTGAAGCTACAAGCAGCTTGACCTAACTTTTCAGAAAAAGAAACTTCCATCTTTTCTAAATCTCAGCCTAAACCATTGTTTGAATTGAGCAAGAAACTGGTTAAAGGAACCAGTTTCTTAACAGATGGGAGACCACCAAGAAAGTTTAGGGTCACTATGCCGAGGCAGGCAATGGCAAACTACCTCTGATCATTGCTTGCCTCAAAAACCCTGTGGGCTGTGACTTGACAACACTTTTATCTCCTCTGATCCTGGAGAGAACAGGTATACATCATGACTAGTAGCAATTTTGACTAGTAGCCATGAGTAGCCCTCTCCTCCATTCCCCTCTTAAAGCCCACCAAGTTGGCAGCTATCACCACATCCTGGGGCAGGCAGTTCTGCAATTTAACTATGCGTTGTGTGAAGAAATACTTCCTTTTATCTGTTTTGAATCTCTCACCCTCCATCTTCAGCAGATGACCCCACGTTCTAGTATTATGAGAGAGGTAGAAAAGCTTCTCCCTGTCCACTCTCTCCATACCATGTATAATTTTATAAACCTCAATCGTGTCTCCCCTTAACCACCTTCTTTCCAAGTTAAACAGCCCTAAGTACTTTAACCGCTCCTCATAGGGCAGTTGCTCTAGTCCCCTGATCATTTTGGCTGCTCTTTTCTGCATCTTCTTAAGCTCTGCAATATCCTTTTTTAGGTGTGGTGACCAGAACTGTACACGGTATTACAAGTGTGATCTCACCATAGATTTGTACAAGGGCAGTATGATAGCAGCATTCTCTATTCCTTGTCTAATTATGGCCAGCATGGAATTTGCCTTTTTCACAGCAGCTGCACACTGGGTTGACATCTTCATCAAACTTTCCACTACCACCCCAAGATCCCTTTCTTGATCTGTCACTGCCAGCACAGATCCTATTGGTATATATGTGAAGTTGGGATTTTTTTGCCCCAGTATGCATCACTTTACACTTGCTCACATTGAATCTCATTTGCCATTTTAATGCCCTTTCTTCCAGTTTGTAGAGATCCTTTCGGAGTTCTTCACATTTTATTTTTGATTTTATTTTAACATTTGATTTGAATATATATATATATATTGCATCTCTAATTGTTTGCTTGCATTTCCTTTGTGTAAGTTTGTGTTTGCTTTTGTTTGCCTTGTTTGGGCAATCCTTCCCGTTTCTGAAGGAAGCATTTTTCTCTCTCTAATTGCTTCCTTCACCTTCTCCATTAGCCATGATGGACTTATTACCACCTTTCCTGACCTGCAGTATTCAATGTAGCTGAGCCTCTAGTAATGTGGACTTGAGTAACCCCCAAGCCTTTCCCAGAGATTTAACCCTCCTAACAGTTCTTTTCAACTTCCTCTTTCCCAGGTTTCTTATTTTAGAGAAGTTCCCTCTTTTAAGGTCAAAGGTAATTGTGTGAGATTTCCCAGGCACTTTCCCACATACATATAAAATCAATTTGATGTAATTGTGCTCACTATTGCCAACTGTCTCAACTACATCCACATCCCACACTAAGTCGCTGGCAGCACCACAGAGAATTAAGTCCAGGATCGCCTCCCCTCTGGTCGGGTCTGTGACCAACTGTTCGAACAATATCTCCCTGTTCCCTGGGAAACAATATTTTTTCCAGCTAATCATAGCCCTGCAACCAATCAGGTGAGTTGCCTTGACTTTTTTTTTTTTACTGTCAAGTCACAGCTGACTTATAGCAACCCCATGTGGTTTTAAAGGCAAGAGGCATTCAGAGGTGGTTTGCCATTGCCTCATTTGCCTGCCTCTGTGTCACAACCATGGTATTCCTTGGTATGACTGAAAAAGTTCTTTTATGAACGAAATGGACTGATTCCAGATTTCCATATCTGTCTTAAGACTTTCAAGGTCTCTTCACCACCATCTGTTTGGATCCTGTATCTTCGGACAATTAAGGACATACATTTTGCTTAACGTATGTTCCAACAGGATCATTGTTTAGCTGTTTAGTTCCCTTATTCTTTTGGTTGTTTATGTTGTGTTGTGGTGTTTAAATGGTTAGTTAAGTGTAACTGGATTATATAAACAAGCACTTTCTTAGGCTTTTCATTGGGCTGTATGCTGTAATTTGTATTTCTGCTTTGTTCACAGCATAAGTTATATTTTGTTTGTGCGGTTTGTTGGGGCAGCACCACCTAGGGCTGCCGAGAAAAAAAGCAGCCCCAGACTACCACCCCAATGTGGGGAGCAATGAAGGCAGAACAGGCCGGCAAGCGATACCACACTCTCTTGCCTCGCGCCAAACAGCTGATTGAGAAAAACAGCTGATCAGCGGCAAGGTTCTGGGAGGAGTGGGGAGGGTAGCTGGAGGGGGGGAATAAGGTGACACACCTTGTTTCCTCCCTTCCAACTACCCTCCCCGCTCCTCTCAGAGCCTCACCGATGATCAGCTATTTTTCTAAATCAGCTGTTTGGTGCAAACAGGAGGATGGAGTGCAGTTTGCTCGCCTGTTTTGCCTTCGTTGCTCCCCATGTTGGGGTGGTCATCTGGGGCTGCTTTTTTTCTCTGCTGCCCCAGTTGGGCTCATGATGTCATTGTGTAGATGATGCCGATGGATCCCCCTCCCTTCCCATGCCCGCTTCCATCCGCCGACAGCTGAGAGTGGGCAGGCAACAGGAGCAATGGGCGGTAGATTGCCCGCCATAAGGGGGCAGTTGGGAACCCTAGTTGCAGTCTGTGTTGCCAGACGTAGAACCTGTTGGAATATAGCAATGTCTTGGGTACAAAGATGTAGAGGAAAGGAGATCCTGCAAGGGGCAGCAAGCTCTAGCTAAACAGGACTGTAGAGGGAGTGCCTTCTTTCTACAAGGGGCTTCTCCTTGTCTGGCTGCAGAATATTAGTCATAGGCTTTTCTTCTAGAACAGTCTAGAACTCTGTCTCTCTCAGCTAGTAAGGCAGCTAGGTTTATCTGATCTCTTTCCTATCCTGTTTATTAATTCCATAATTAAAGCTTTTGTTACTCTTAATCAGTTCAATGTCCTGACTGCTGCATAGGCACTCTGCCAACACAACTTTTTGGCACAAGACAGATGGCAATAGCTTGTGACACTTAGTGAGCCAAACCAGAACCAGCCAAGGATGTTAGAGCTTTGTGCCACAGTAATGTGTCTTTTGTTTAAATTATAAGTTTGCCTTTAAGTTCTAAATGGTTTTGAATCCCCAGATGTGAGAGAAAATCAGAGAATAAATACTTAAATAAACAGTGTAAGTAGTAGGTGGAGGAGGGAACAGGAGAAACTGATCAAGTATGAACAATAGTGCTGACAAAAAAAAATTGTTTCAGAGAAAACACGCTGAAGTCTCCCCAAATATTGTTTAGTAAAATCATTTTCTCTAGGCTGAGTTTCTTGCTTCTTCAAACAGCCACCCAGCTGGTTCAAACTACCACTACAATGTTCATTTTTCTTTTCCTGCTGTGACTGTTCTCACTGCCAGTACAGCATAGCTAGGTAATTCTCAAGCAGCTGCCATGGATAGTCTTTTAAATGTAATTCCTATTGCTTGACAAGATTATTTGTAAAAAAAGATGGTTGCATTCCTTTCACATACGAAGTATATAAAAACAATTAAATACACATAACCCGCAGTGTTGTGCAATGTAAATCCCCTAAATACTTGCACTGTTTGACAGGATGTACTTGCAGACTTTTAGCTACCACATATGCAGTGCACAGAACTTTGTGACAGATGGTGATCAGACTCCAGATTCAGATTCTTGCATGGGTTTAAGATTCTGTTCTTGTAGTGGAGGATCAAGCTCTCCCCTTAAGCCATATTTCCTGTGGACCAGCTACGTGATGAAATAATATGATCTCTTACCAATACCTTTTTATGTTGCTAGAAACCCCCTTGACCTCCAGATAAATTCTAATTCTAATTCTAATAATAATAATAATAATGTCATCAAGTTCATAAGAAACAAAAAATCACAAATCCATGTGCATCATAAAGCAGTATGCAAAGTTTCAGGCACTATAGAAGTCTTTATTAGTATAGATATTCAATACACACACATAAAATTGTTGTGGAGAAGAAATACGTTGCTTGAAACAACATGGCAAAGTCCAAAGTCTGCAAGACTGGAAAATAGTAAATGCTACAAACTGAATTTGGAGAGGTTTAGATAATGCTGGGTGCAAATCTGGTTTTCAGGTTATAGAAGGAAATGGGGGAAAGAATCATACAATTGAGACATTTGGACAAATCTATCCCCTCTCTCCCCCCCACCTAACTGCTTGCAGCATGCTGTCCAAAGCCCCACAGTCAAGAGGCAAAGAGGTGAGGTAACGGTGGCTCCTTCTAGCACTGACACCGGGCACATCCAGCCAACACTACCTCCAACCGGCATAAGGAGACCCTTATGCATCAGCTGGAAGTGCATGACATGTAGCCCAAAGCCCCACGGTCAAGAGGTGAAGAAGCGAAGCAGCAGCGGCCCCTTCTGGTGCCAATGCCGTACACTTCCACCTAACACATACAGGTTCACCTTTGCCAGTTGCAGGTGGGGTCGGCTGGAAGTACCTGGTATCGGTGCCATAAGGAGCTGCTGCCACCTTGCTGCTTTGCCCATTGACTGTGGGGCTTCGGGCTGCATGCTGCAGGCAGTTAGGTTGTCTAAAACCCTGGCTGGGGGGGAGAGGCATGGGGGGGAGGAGCTGCTGGTGCTGATTCTGGGGCTATGGGGAAGAGTCGACCTGGGTGCTGAGGCACACCATTCAAACTCCCACAGCTGTAGCGAATCTGCCAGAATAATCAGGACAATACAGAATTCAATTATCACAGGGAAGATCCGGAATCGGGAGGGTTCATCCTGCGGTCGGGCAACAGCCATGCTTGTGGCCTCGTGGAATTCGCTACAACTGGGGAGATACGGGGGACAAAATGACCATACGTTAATGTCCTTAGAATGTTTGAATTGTCTGTCAAAATCCCAGTGCTATCCCTGGGGCGGGGGAGTGCTCAGGGAGATGACTACTCGTTTCGTTGGTGTATCTTAAAGATACCCAAGTGTAAGTAGGAGTTGGGCTGGGGCAGTGTCCCAAAGCTGCCCTGCTGTTCCTGGCCACCATCACAGCCCCACAGCAGCTGTGTTAGGTCCCCTAACTGTGACAGCACCCCAATATGTCATAATGGCATCGGGGACCAAAGCTAACAGGAAAGAGCAAGGCACTGCTTTCTCAAAATGAATGAAAGTTTCCAGGGTTCTGGGAAACCATTTTTGGGATCTGTGGCAAAGGTTTGGTTGCTGACAATGAGAAGAATCCATCTTTCTTTGCATAGGTAAAGAAGAGCCCGGAGCAGACACTTAGCACTCTGATAGCCAACAACTAAATTCTGCCAGCAATCAGAACCTATTTTTCTAATACCAACTAGCCTGTTCTCCTTATCTAAATACCCTTCTAGCTATATCATATTTGCAAAACTGCCTGTCATCTCCTCTCCTTCCTGGGAAGATTCCTGAAGTCTTCTCGCATCTAAAATTCTGTACCAGTACTTAATCCAGCAAATCTAAGTATTCTTACAACCTCCTGTTTTTTTTCACACGAATCAAGGAGTAGTGGAAAAGACCAAGAGTCCAGTAGCACCTTAAAGACTAACAAAATTTCGGGCAAGATATGAGCTGTCGTGAGCCAGAGCTCACTTCTTCAGATACCTCTTCAGACAACTCATACCCTGCCAGAAATTTTGTTGTCTTTAAGGTGCTACTGGATTTTTGCTCTTTTCAACTGCTAGTGACAGACTAACACAGCTACCCAGCATAATCAAGGAGTAATCAAACCAGCCGTCTCCTGCGCTGACTCACAACTTCCAGTCTAGGACACTCTTCCCCCTTCCTGGGACCCATTAATCAAATCACTACAGCCACCCTGACATTACATCACTGCCCATCACATGTATTGTTCAAACTTTCTAGGAGAAGTTTAGACTTTTGTCTCTGGCAATGTTTTATTGCCAGTGAGGTCATAACGCCTCAAGATATATTTCTGGGTATAAAATCGGACCCCCTGACCCCAACTTTTCCAAACTTTGGGGTCATGCAAGGAGAGTCCCTTGCAACTACCCTGAAAATTTGGTAACTCTGCCTCTAAAAATGCTCCCCAGAGCTTCTAAAAATATTCCCGTAGAGAAAAGCTTCAGGCATGCTGAAGGCTGAATAAGCCAAGTACCTATTTGGCTGATTCGGTGATCAGCTACAGTATCCGGTTTAGGCTTTATTCTCTAATTCAATATTCTGCCCCAAATAAACCTGGAAAAAGCCGAAATACATTTTTTTCAGGTTTATTTTCGGGTTGATAAACCCGATACGCACAGCCTTATTATCTACCTGAGGCAGATCTGAACTCCCCAATTGTGTGCTTCCCTCCAACATTCCCTCTCCCTTCTCAAAGGTTATTGGCTATTGGAACAGCACTCCTAAAGGCTCCTCTGAGTAGCTGTTTGTCTCCTGAGGGGCAGGACAGCCTCCTGTTTGTCACAGTTTCCCATTGGAGAGAAAGGTGGGATATAAATGCAGTAAATAAATCATTTTAAATACCAAAGAACAATAATTCTACAACTGTGGGGTTACAAGTGCAGGTAATCCCAGCTCTTCTTACTATTAGTTACTAGTTTACTTTGGGTGTGTATATTTATGCTCCCTCGTTGCAATTTTACTATGCCAATAATGGTGTCTGAATCGTAATCTACTAGTTTACTGCTTGCAATGGTAATCTGCTGCCAGATTACTTTTTTTTTTTTTTTACACAGTGTATTGATGGAATGAGTGAAGGAGTCAAATACGCCCCAAATTGCAGCATATCTTTGACATAAATTGGGGTGGGGGGTCACAGTGTCTTTTTCAAAGGATCTATGCCCCCTTACTCAATACATTGGAATGGGTGATAACCAATAGCCAACTCAGAGCAGAGTAACAGTTTAATCCACATTGAAGGGCAATCATACATACATGAAGAATTTCAGAGTTAATTTGAGAAGTATTGCTGTTGGAAAAGACTGATTGGTTTCAGACATGAGCCATACAATAGGGAAGTTTGTCTTGGAACTGGAGAAAAAATATGTTTTGAATCTCAAGGCAGGTGAGAACATAAAAAGGAGAGCTTCCCAACTATTTATACAGACTAAATGTAATTTTAATGAAAGGAATAGGCACAGAGCAGCCAAAGGTAAGTCCTTAACTGTACAATTCTAAACAGAGTTAGACCCTTCTAATCCAAATTACTTCAGTGGATTTAAGAGGGTGTAAATCTGTTCAGGACTGCATTGTAATTCTTCCATGGAAATCCATGCAGTTTGCTAGGAATTAATTTAACATAATATTCATTGTGATTCCACAAGATTTTTGGAAGATACCTCAATGTAAAATATTATATTTATGCAACACACCATTTACATCAGTTGTTTACCCTATTTTCAGAATATAGTTAAACAATGTAAATCCACACGTATCTGCAAAATCTGTTCTAGTCATGGATTCTCAGAACTGTTTATCTCCAAAAGACTGGAAGGACGGATGAGTTTAATGTGTATCCAGCTGGCATGGGGCTTGATCCAAATCCTGTTGAAGTTGGTAGAAATCGTTCCATTTCCTGACTCAAAACAAACTTGTTTTCAGAGAATTTGAACTAATCTTCTGCACAAAAGATCCAATGCATTAAATAGATGCATTGGTAAACATGCCTTTGGGTTATTACAAAGGATGTTACAAATAGATTTCTCAAACAGAATTGTTGGATTGATGTAATAAACAGTTGCTCAGGTACTACACAGAAAACTATGAATAGCATTCCATGATCAAAACATGTTTTCTTTTTTTGGGGGGGGGGAGTTCTGTTAGCAGTCTCACAGCCTGTGCCACTGGCCTGCTGATGGACAGCTGTTATGCCAAGGGCTGTTATGCTCTTTGGGGGCCATAAAATCAGACCCCCTGACCCAACCTTTACCAAACTTTAGGGTTCATGCAAGGAGAGTCCGTTGCAGCTACCCTAAAAATTTGGGAACTCTACCTCTTAAAATGCCCCCACAGGAGCTTTGAACTCCCAAAGGCTAAAATGGACCCAATTTGTTTTGGTGAAAACCTAAGAAAAGCCAGAATACCCATTTACCTGTATGGGTATTCAGCTTATTTGAGGTTTCCCCCCAAAAATCAAGTCCAATAAATCTGAACCCAAAATTTACCTATTTATTTATTTTGCACAGCCCTAGTAGAGAGCAGTATCAGCTCAGGTCTAGCTCAGGAAAAAGAGCAGACAGAGTGAAGGGTAGCTCTGCCTGGTAGTGTGGCAGAGTTGTTAACTCTATCTTTAGGACAGACTAGAGTACCTCGTTTAATAGGTCTGTCTCTGGTGATGAGCAGACCTTGTACTTTTTAGTCTGACTCTTGGGAAAGGGTAGGCTGGTATGTGTGGGATCCTGAGTGCATATGGGATGATCCCACCTAGTGGCTAATCACTAATAGCCTGTTTGCGTTTGAAAATGTTTAAGAAAATCCAAACTACTCTCAAAAGTCAAAACTGACCTCATTGTATGTGCCTCAGCCAGGTTTTTCCTTTGTCAGCCTGGAGACCTGTGCTGCTGTTCTATTCCTTGAAACTATCTTATAAATAATCTTCTTTGTTGTTTCTGTTCTAATTCTGCCTCAGTAATCTCCTTAAATTACTTGTGCACTACAATATTTACCTCCCAGCCGTGAACTCCAAAGCCTATACGCTCACTACCATTAGAACAGCTGGTAACTGAGGGGAAGGCTTACAGTTTAAAACAAAACCTAGATCAGAGAAATCTTAGGAGGCTTTGTGTGTACCCTCAGCAGAAAAAAAATTAGGCTTGTCACAGGAACCAAAATGGCTTACACCATTCTCCTCAACTCCATTTGATTCTCACAACCCTGTGATGTAGGTTAGTCTGAGAGAGAGTGACTGGCCCAAAGTCACCAAGCAAGCTTCCATGACTGAACGGGGATTTCAACAGTGGTCCATGCCTTAGCTACATCTAGACTGGTCTACTGCAATGGGCTCTACTTGGAGCTACCCTTAAAGAGAAGCTGCAGCTAGTTCAAAATGCTGTGGCTAGACTGCTGGGTAGGCCAGCTACCAGGAACATATGTCCCCAGTACCACAGCAATTACACTGGCTACGAACTCGCTCCAGAGCATAATTCAAGGCATTGGTTTTGTCCTTTAAAGCCCTATCTGAAGGACTGTCTTTACCCATATGTTTCTGCCCAGGAATTAAAATATCAGGAAGATACCGTCCTGATTGTCCCACCAATTCAAGATGCTTTTTTGGTGGGTACACAAGAGAGGGCTTTTTACATGGTGAAGTAGCAGGCTTTTAGAAAACCAACAGGCCTCTAACAATAAAAATAAATAAATGAGAAAGCATTACTAAACTTGAAAATCAGAGGGCCTCTGGAGAAATATATTTAGAAGTTAAAGACAGACAAAAGAGAATTCAAGATGAGATAAACTATACAACATTGCTTGTTCTTCCAAGGTTGACAAACAGAGTAAAGCAGACAAGATGTCTGGGAATTGTTAGGGAGGAAAAGATTAATTGTAACTAGATAGAAATGCCAGGTGTTAAAACAATGGACTGTATACACAAGTTGATCTGACCAATCAAATAACTTCTGTCTTATGATTCACCAATGTAATGTCTGTATCAAGTAAGCCAATGGACAAATGAATTACATATTAATCAACCAATAGTTTAGCAGAAAAGCTGTAAACCAATCATTAGTATAATGTATAAGTGGCGTATTTTAAATAATGTATAATGAAGTAACCAAAGATAATAAAAGCTCTTGCCCACCTCTGTTCGGGGCCGAGCTTTTCTTTTTATTACTCTCAAAAGTAAAAAGCTGGGACTAGCAATTGCTAAATAAATCTTGTTTTTACCAAGAAAAGTGGTCCGAGGTTTTTGTGTCTTGAACCCTAAAATCCAGCTCTTAAATTTGCCGTAACAATGGCATCCCCACCATGATGGAACAACCTCCCCAGGGGAGGGAGCCTGGCCTCCCTCATTGTTGATCTTCAGGGGGCAGTTGAAGACCGTTTTATTTAGGACTGCATTCTGATTGATTTAGCTTTTGTTATTGGCAGTCCTAATTGGAATTTTGAATTGTGATTTTCAGGGGGTTTATCATTTTTATTGTGTTTTTATAATGTTTTGTTTATACTGTAAGTCACCTTGAGTTCTGCAAGGGAGGGAGGCGGCTAATAAATGTTTTAAGTAAATAAATAAAACTTTGTCCACAATGGGGACCCAAAGCACCTTGCATCAATCTCCCCCCCCCATTTTATTCCCACACGTGTAACTGTGTAATTGGCACAAGGTGAGCCTTTGAGCCTTCATGGTAGAATGGTAATTCAAACCTGGGCCTCCCAGATCCTACTCTGATACTCTAATCACTATCAAGTCACCCAGAGGTTACTACCTGTCCTGTCCCCAGTGAGTCATTCTTCAAAAGCCAGAACGGCCTTGCATTTTACTGACAGAAACGAATACTTGAAAATAGGCAATACAATTGTGGTTGCCTAGAAACCCCCACTATGGGCATTGAGAGGGCATTCATTTATTAAAGGTACAGGTGGTATTGTTTGGGGTTTTTTAGCCCCATTTAAAAAAAGATTTCTGATTTTTCTGCAAACCTTGGGCTTTTTTTTTTTTCAGTTTAGGAGGAAATTCTGCCTTGTTTGTTGATAGCTCCAATCTTTGGGATTCAAGTATCTAAAGACTGGGGCACATTGGAAATTAGATATATTGATTTATCATTAGCATATTCTTCTAATCTGATTTGAACATTTCTTACTATGAACTGCAGTTGGTACCTAGGGTGCTAAGTTTGAAGCACCCTGTGAAAACTGTTTTTAGTTACCCAGTTGTTTTGCTAAATGTACGGTGATCTTTTACAGTTTTGTACCCTCACTTTTTACTTGGTTTTTATTTTCTGATTTTATTCTGTTGCTGGTATTGCTGTCTACATTTTTTTAGCGTTTGATATTCTGTTTTAATTATGTTGTGAACCACCTCAAACATTTTTTATGGAGAGCACAGCTTATAAGTATTTTAAATAGATAAATAAACATAGATATTATGCTTGAAGAGTACCTGGAATAAATTAATACAAACAGGCAAACTAAATCCTATAAGAAGTACACTATAGACCACAAAACTGCCACTCAGCATTGGGATTTAATATATGTACTTTATGAACCAGGTAGCAGTGCTGGATACTTAATTTTATTTCAATCCATATTCCATTGCTGTGCACACACTAATCTAGCCTTTCATTTTTGTGTTGCTAGCCATCAACTTCCTATTTATACCACTCAATTTTTAGAGTGATTTTTATATGCTGTAAGGAGCCCCGTGGCGCAGAGTGTTAAGCTGCAGTTCTGCAGTCAAAAGCTCTGCTCACGACCTGAGTTCGATCCCGACGGAAGTCGGTTTCAGGTAGCCGGCTCAAGGTCGACTCAGCCTTCCATCCTTCCGAGGTAGGTGAAATGAGTACCCAACTTGCTGGGGTAAAGGGAAGATGACTGGGGAAGGCACTGGCAAACCACCCCACAAACAAAGTCTGCCTTGGAAACGTCAGGATGTGACATCACCCCATGGGTCAGGAATGATCCGGTGCTTGCACAGGGGACCTTTAGCTTTACCTATGTGTCCTTTTGCCTTGAAAAGCGACAGCATTTAAACATAGAAATGCCTTATACTATAGGGACCTTTAGCAACTTGGCTTAGAATTTCTTGGGTTGCTGTATCTTTGTTCACATTATGCAAAGTGCAAACTGAAGGGGAATTACAAAACTGCAGACCCAAGAGGGGGTCTGCTATCTGATGATACTTTATAGCCCCCTGTAAGTAAACAGAAGGCACCAAGAAAAATGTCCTCAGTAGGTGAATTGTGTTTTTCTTACAGCAGGGCAGCAAAAGCTGCAGATGGTAAGGGAAAAGCTGCCAGGCCAAGCTGCCAGACTTCTGGAATGCTGCACACTGCTGTTGTTCAGAGAGGCCGATTAAATTCCAGTCTTGCAGTCAATTTTGAGATCTTTCATAATGACTCTGAAGAAATACTGATGTCTTTTACATATGGTTTCTTACTTTTGTTTGACTCAGCACTGCCACATGCACCTTTACTAAAATGTCCATGGTACACAGGCATTTCTGTTTGCATTTGCATGCTGGATGGCTTGTTGCTTTCCTAGTCTTGCCTAGTTGTAGTTTATAGAGAATGGTAAAAGAGAACAGCGATCTAATATTGGTTAATGTTCAATGTGCACTGAACTGAAAAACTTGCACTGGAAACCTCCCAATTTCCAGAATCCTCTCCAACAGGGGACAGTTTTAAGATTGAAAAGTAGTTTCTGATATACTGTCATTGAGGAGTTGTGCATATTGATATACCCAAACTGAAAATAAACCCGAAAATAGTTGTTTCGGTAATTTTCAGGTTTCAGGTTTACCGAATGCCAAAATCTGGGGATCTGCCTGAAGCCGAATAGGCGATTCCTGAAAAAGCCTTTTCGCCTTTGCTCAGATACATGGCTCTGTGCTTTCTCCCATTTTTCTATCTTTTTTGACTGGTTTGGTTAGGGCCCCATAGTTGGGGCCCTTCTGAGGTAGGGATCGTGTAATCAGAGGCAACTTGGTCTGACCATTTAGAAAGGATGGATCTGATTACTAAGAGCCAGCATGGGTTTCTCAAGAACAAGTCATGTTAGACTAATCTTACCCCCTTTTTTGAGAAAGTTACTACCTTGCTGGATGAGGGGAATGCAGTAGACATAGTTTATTTTATTTTCAGTAAGGCTTTTGATAAGGTTCTCCATAATATCCGTGTTGACAAATTGGGAAAATGTGATTTAGCCCCCCCCCCCCAACACCCTTAATTTCAATTCTGACCTAATTCCTTATCATCCTTACCATCCTTACTCTGGCTAGGAAGTTAAAACATACTTTATAGTAGAACCTCTGTTAATATTATGTACAATCAAGTTAATATTTACTATCGATCTAGTACAGAAGTGAAAGGGTGATTGTTTTTCCTCCCACCACGCTTTGCATGTATGATGACCTGTACCAATCTGTACTAGTGGTTATAATTGTGGAATATTGAATGCATTTCTGTATTAAACAACACAATAAAATAATACTGTAAAATAAGTATGACTATAATTTATGTTGGTGTTTTTAATAGATCTTGCTTTAGACTTAGTAAAATTGTCTGTGAAGGCAGAGGTTAGTACTTAAACTACTCTTCCCCTATAATTAGAAATGAATTAATGACATTTTAAACGCTGTTCAAGCAATTACTTTTTATAATTACTGTATTGGTAGGACAACTAATTCTTGGCTTTTTATAAATGCAACTTTGCCACTTGTCGTGGTTTCCCCACACACACACACACACCAAACAGTGTCACACTCACAAGAGCAATTACAAAGATAAGCCAAAATCCAAGTCCAAGGGTTCAAGCCGAGGTCCAAACAGTTCCCAGCAAGGTCAGGAGTAAAGAGACACGTTGCTTCCACACATCTACACTCTTCCCAGCTGCTTATCAACAGCACGCCACACAGGCATCCTGTAATGCTATGCACCTGCCAGCCACCTCAGACTTGCTCTTGCAAACACTCATCCCCACTGTCCATGCAGGGTCGGTATCTAGCTGCCAGTCAAGCACTTTGTCTCTGTTCCTGCACAATCCTACGTGTCCGCTTCCTGCACCATTCCTGAGGCTCTGGTGATGAGGGAGGTGAGCAGATGGGTGTTGCGAGAATTTTCAGTATTGAACATTAGTTCATATTAAATAATTTATTAATTTATATTAAATGAGTTTGGGTTAAAAATGACCACATGCATACCTTAATATTATCACCTATAGTCACACAAGACCTTTAGCTGACTTCAGCTCCAATTAGGCTTTTGACCCTAAAGGGCACAGGAGCTAGTCACCCAAAGCACATTGCGTGCTCCAAATCAAGGCCGTTCAAGCAGGCGGCAAATTGTCTGCCCACTCTAGGAGGAGATTGTTTTGGGAACACTGACTGATGGACAAAAAAACAATCAGATATCAAAACTGACATTGAAAGAATTATTATGGAACAAGATATTTCTAAACAATTAAGTCATGAGTTGCAGAAAACTCATTTCCTAAGAATGTGACAGGGAGGGGTCATTTGAGACCCTCTCCTCTCTATAAATGAACTGTCCAAATATCCCTCCTTTGTCCTTCCCAGGGAGAAATCATTCTCTCTCTCCTTTGGAATGACCCAGAGCGGCTCTGTTTGTGTCTGTTTGTTGTCTGTCTGTGTATCAGTTTCTATGTGGGGTATTGTTAAATCTGTCTGAGTATTATTCTTCTCTATGCCTTACCTTTGCAAGTTCAATAAAACTGTTTGGTTTGACTATGTAAGAATGCTTCTCTGTATGAAAGGTTCTTTTCTAGCCAGATCTATCTGGGTTGCTTTTTGGTAAGTGAAGCAGGCAGAGAAGGCCATGCACAACGAACTAGAAAATGGGGGGCACAAAAAATTCCCTCCACAATGGGCAGCTAGCTTTTTGCAGCCAGCTCAGAGCTGGATGGTTGAGGAGTTGCTGCGCTGGTTTGGATCTGAGACCACAGGGGCTGCTTCTTCCTGTGCGTCCTCCAGTGCTGGGTGTGTTTAGAAGCCAGGGTTGCTGGCTGACTCTTCATCACAGGAGTCATCATCCCCTGGACCTGGCTGGCCCATGACACCACTGCAGGCATGACGCTTCATGTTATATGACAAATGCATCTTCTTAAAGAGATAACAGTAAAAATCAGTTGAAGTGATCCCAGTGCTTGCTGACCCAGGGCTGTGTGGGGAAGGGGCAGAAGGTGCAGGGAGATAAAATACATCCTTTTCTGACACCATTGCTAATTGGAATCATTCTGTTTCTCCATATTCTGTCCTAACAGTAGCCTCTTGTCCAAAGTACAGGTTACACATTAGAACAATCTGATGCTTTGGCACATCCATTTCTTTTAAAACCAACCATAACTTTTCATGATCCACACAGTCAAAAGCCTTGCTGTAATCTCTGAAACACAAGGTGATTTTCTTCTGAAATTCTTGTAAGCTCCAGTAACCAATGTAAATTTACAATATGAACTCCAGTGCCTCTTCTTTTTCTGAATCCAGCTTGAACATTTGGAATTTCTAATTCCATATATGGTAACAGTCTTTGTTGTAAGATTTTCAGCCCATTCCTAAGCTGACGGCATGTGGAGTCGGTGGGGAAGAGGCATAGCGGCGCCTCCTCCTAAGCCAATTCATGCAGGCCGGGGAAACAAAAAAAGTCATTTTGCTGCTTTTTTTGTTTTTAATGGGGCCAAAAGCCCCATTGAAAACAGCAAGGCTGCGCTTGCTAAATAGCTTCTTCCTGTGCTAAATAGCAGGCGCAGCACCTCCGTTCTGGCCGCCGGCACAAGTGGCTGAAAGGGGATAGGGAGCCGCCTAGCTGGCGGCTCCTCCCCAAGCCCCACCCCCAGAACGCCCCCCGCGCCGGCGCGGCCTCTCTACACCATTGCCGGTGCCATGGAGAGGCTGCGCCAGCGCAGGGGGGAGGTGCGGTCCCGCAGCGCTCTATTGCCAGCAGGACCGGCCTCGCCGCCAGTGTAAGTGCTTGTAAACATGCGTTTACACGCACTTACGCTGGCAGCAAGGTCACTCCGCCTCCACAAAACCTTCGGCCCAATTCTCAGGAATGGGCTGTTTGAGTATCACTTTACTTGCATGAGAAATTAATGCAATGGTCTGGTAATTGTGGCAGACGTTGATGTCTCCCTTTTTCAGGATTGAAATGGAGATTGTTTCCAGTCTTTTGGCTATTGTTTTATTTTCCATATTTGTTGGCATATTTGATAGACTGTTTCTGTGGCTTGAAATAGCTCTGCTAATATCCCACATATTCCTGGTAATTTGTTTCTCCCAATTGCACTAAGTGAAGCTTTCACTTCACTTTCTAAAACTACAGGTTCTTTTTCAAAAGGTTTTCTTTGAAGGAATTTGTCATCTTTCATCTCTTCTGTATAGATCTTCAGTGTATTGTTCTCATATTTTCTTTATTTGGTCCTGTTCAGTTAATGTATTTCTGTGTTGATCTTTCAGCATGCCTAACTGCTTTAAGAGCCCCGTGGCGCAGAGTGGTAAGCTGCAGTACTGCAGTCCCAAGCTCTGCTCACGACCTGAGTTCGATCCCAACAGAAGTTGGTTTCAGGTAGCCGGCTCAAGGTTGACTCAGCCTTCCATCCTTCCGAGGTTGGTCAAATGAGTACCCAGCTTGCTGGGGGTAAAGGGAAGATGACTGGGGAAGGCACTGGCAAACCATTCCGTAGACAAAGTCTGCCTAGAAAACGTCGGGATGTGACGTCACCCCATGGGTCAGGAATGACCTGGTGCTTGCGCAGGGGACCTTTACCTTTTTAACTGTGCTTTACATTTCTTTTTGATTTCTTGGATCTTGTGGAACAGATCCCTTGTTCTTTCTTTTTTGTTATTCTCTTCTATTTCTTTACACTGATTATTATAATCATTCTCTTTGTCTCTATGTGCCAATCACTGGAATGCAGCATTTAGACTTCTAATTTTATTTCTGTCACCTTTTAGTTTTGCTTCTTGACTCTCTTTAGCAATTTTAAGAGTTTCACCAGTCATCCATTGAGGCTTTCATTTCTTTTGGCTTCAGGAATAGGTGTTGTGCATTCTTCCTTGATGATATCTCTGGTTTCAATCCATAGTTCTTCCAGTTCCCATTCACTTGAACTTCGTAATGCAAATCTGTTTTTTACATAGTCTTTAAACTCTTCAGGAATTTTCAGAGAGCCAGAGTGGTGTAGTGGTTACAGAGTGGTGGACTCTAACCTGGAGAACCGGGTTTGATTCCCCATTCCTCCACAGGAACAGCGGAGGCTAATCTGGTGAAGTGGATTTCCCCCCCACACTCCTACACATGGAGCCAGCTGGGTGACCTTGGGCTAGTTACAGCTCTCTCCGAGCTCCCTCAGCCCCACCTATCTCACAGGGTGTCTGTTCTGTGGAGGGGAAGGGAAGGGGATTGTAAGCCGGTCTGATTCTTCCTTAAGTAGAGAAAGTCGGCATATAAAAACCAACTCCTCCTCCTCCTCCTCCTCCTCCTTGAGGACCAAGGTTAGTTATTTTAACACCCTACCCTGCAAAACAACATGGCTCATATGAAAAGTCCCCCTTTCAAGCCCGGTAAAATCCCGCCTGGGTTCTGTGGTTACCAGCTATTCCCAAATTGTCTGCTTGAGGAGGAGCTATGGCAAAAAGCCTATGCCTGGAAGGTGGAGCAGGATTCAATAACCACTTATATCCTTCCCAGTTTTCTGGACTTCATGAGGTGGTTGGCCTAACACTGACTTAGCAGAGTTTTGTTTTCCATTCCTCATAGGGGCAGGTGCAAAGAATGGCCTTCACCTCTCAAGGCAGGGAATTCTCATAACATATGAATGAGAACTACTAACATAACCCAGAAAAGGATTCTGGCACATATAAATGAGAAAATGAAAAATGCTTGCTTGAAAATGTCACTTGGGATCATTTATGTACTGGTGCACCCTCAAATACTTTGCTAAAGCGGAACGACATGTCAGAGTGCAATGAAGTCAGAGTAACCAGTTCACATCCCTCATGTGGAAGCTTAAGCAGGAATTCAATGAGGTACTGTCTGTGTGGTGACCCTCTGCTGAGGCTTAATAAGCCAGTCTTTAGCCTTTGAGTGACTGAAAAATGTGCTTTTCAAAGGATTTGATATGCCTGTGGAAACTGATGAACACATACTCGAAAAACAAGAAATAACTCACTGATCGGAGCAAGACTGAAGATTTTACCCAGCATGGGATGTCTTGGGCAGAAACAGCAGACTGTTCTTTCATATAAAGCCTTTTCTTCTCAATTGCTTTTCTAACTCTGTTGAGCAAATGCCTACAATAAGAAAGTCTGATGTAAAATATTATGGTAGATGTGGCCAAAGATCTGTCAGTTTAACTGCAATTATGGCAGTGCATAGAATGGAACTAAGCAAAAATCTAATTATATGGGTATAGTTTATATGCCATTCTCTCACATCTATACACAGTCATGGTCACCTTTATTGGCAAATCAAATTTATTAATACAGTCAACTGACCAATCACATGCCAACATATCAAAATTTCCAGACTCAATAGTTTTGCACCGCAGAATCACAGACTGCCCGTACAAATAAAGGTGTAAGATCAATAAAAAACAACCCCTGGCATAAAACATCTGTACTATTTGCTTAACCTTCCAAGGCTTCATGTAAGCTTCAGAACCTATTCATGCGAATAGTAATGGACTGGAGATGGCTGGCTTAGTCTAGTCTGCTAGTGAGATGAAGCTGGAGGGCAAATTAGATATTCAAAGGAACTAGTCAGTATAGTTCCCAGATTGCTGATGGGATTCAGGTGCTGGCTATCAGTTTCAGATGTCTGTTTGGAGTGCTTTATTAACATGCAAGGGAGGCTCATTTACTCCCTATTGTTTCCAGCTTTTCCACCTCGAGGTCAGAGGAATGCAAACAATCCATCTCTGCATGACAGCACCCAAAGTTTGCACAAGTCACCAAGATTGAGTCCAGAGCCCTGGATTCTTTGGCTCACCTTGGCATGGCAATGCCCTGCTTCTCCTGGAAGCTTTGGTCCCACATGCCCTCATGGCATACCAGGTTGCTGGGACAGATAGGGGGCCACAGAAGGGGATACAGGGGAAAGTGAAGTACCACCCCACAAGTCTTTGAGGTTTCCCTACTATACCAGTGGGCCTAGCCCAGTGGCTGGCACCACACCACTGTGCCATAGTTTTTTCCAGGCTGGGGCTGCTGGTGGCGGAGGTGAAGTCAGAGGGACAGATAAAGGTAGGTTTGCTGTTTGGTGGGAAGGAAAGAAGGAAGCAGGAAAAGGGGAGAGGCTATGGCACTTTCAGGGAAGGGAATGAAGAAATAGTGGGGAAGAGGAGAAATTAGATGCCCCCCACCAGTCCATGTGGGTTCCCACTTGTGCATAATAATAGACTAATTGTGATGTTACCATGGCATAGATACGCTGACCAGATCAGCCAGGTCAATGTACAAAGCCATCTTCTGGGATAAACTAAGTTGGTATGAAGTGTTTGTTTTGCATCTGCATTAACTTGCATCTCTGCCATGGTAGATCCCGTATAACCCATAAGCTCTTGACCAAGTCAGCAAGGGTCAGCTGAACCCCACTAAAGGAGGGAAGCACAATGCCTTTCAAAACTGCTGGTTTCCCAAACAGCATTACCTCTGTCATGTCAAGATTTAGTTTCAATGTTTTTCAATCTTATTCATTTAACTATAGAGGAAAGTCAGTGATTTAGGACCTGCCCTGCACCCCCAAGAGATTTGGATAAGGAGATATAGAACTGGGTGTTGTCAGCATATTGAAGACAGCCACCCGCAAAACTGCAAAAGATTTGTCCTAAGGGCTTTACATAGAGGTTGAATAGAGTGGGGGATAGGGTTGTGCCCTGAGGATCCCATACTGATGACAGGGTTGTGCCCTGGGGATCCCATACTGATGACAACTGGTCTCTGATGACAACCCTTTGAGTCCAGTCTGTGAAGAATAATTTGAACCAGCCCAGAGCATATCTCCTGATACCTAACTCTGTCTCCAAACACCTAAACAAGATGGTATGGTCCACTGTATGAAAGGCTGCAGATAAAACCAGTAGTAGCAGCAAAGACATGTACCATTTGTCCATGTTCAGATGCTGATTATTATCAGCCAAAGCCACCAGAGCTGTCTGTGTCCTATAGCCCAGCATGGAGGCAGCATGAAAAGGCCCTAGGGTAGGTGAGTATCCAAGAAGACTGGAAGTTGATCAGCTACTGTTCTCTCTTTTTTAAAAGTTATATTTATTTATTTTACATATTAATACAGAAAAGATTTAAAAAATTATAATAAAACAGACGAAAAAGGATTACAACTACTTGTGAGAATACTTAATACATTCCGACCAAAGCCATAATTAAAATATTGTCGAAGGCTTTCACAGTCAGAGTTCATTGGTTCTTGTGGATTATCCGGGCTGTGTAACCGTGGTCTTGGTATTTTCTTTCCTGACGTTTCGCCAGCAGCTCCTCTGAAGATGCCTGCCACAGCTGCTGGCGAAACGTCAGGAAAGAAAATACCAAGACCACGGTTACACAGCCCAGATAACCCACAAGAACCATAATTAAAATTTAATGCTTTGAGTTTATTTAGCATAATATTAACATAGCATAAAAGGAGAAATATCACACTTTAAAAGTCATACCATATTTGAAAACACCTTCACTGATTATCTGATAAATTATATAAGAAATCATTAAACCAATGAATGTGATATATGGCCTAATTCAATTATTTCTATGAAGCCCTTAATTATTTCTCTTCGTCCCAGTAAAACAGTGCCTTATATATCTGTGTAATTATTTTAAAATATGTTAATAAAATAAATCACGCTACATTATATTAAAAAGTTTGCTTCTCTAAAAAAATATAATTCACATTTGAAATAATAGCCTAACTTTAACTTGGTTCTTAGGAGCAATGTGAATAATATAATTTCCATTTATCTTCAAAAAAAATTCTTGGCCTTTTGTTAACGTAGCTTGTCAGCTTTGCCATCATCACATATTCGGCGATTTTGCTATTCCATTCCTCCAAACTCATACAGTCTTCTGATTTCCATTTCATTGCTAGTACAACTCTCGTGGCTGTAGCCATATGCCTGAATAGTTCTACTGAAATTTTAGGTATAGTTGATATAATCCCCAGTAGAATGTGCTTTGGGTTCATGGAAAATTTCACTTTTAAATCACTTTGCCCCAAAAGTGTGGATTAGAGACTGGGCGACAATAGGCTACATCAGTATTCTGTAGGGATGGTTTTATAAGTAGTAGATGGATAACCACCCCTTCGAGTGACCAAAGGAAGATTGCCTTTGCCATTGGGCTACATGAATAGGACTCTATTGTTGCCAGCTAGGCCTCCCTGGCATTGGATCCTTTCCCACCTTTTATGGCAATTGGGAGATCTGACTAATAGGCAGCCCATTAAGAGTCCAGTCCGAACTTTGAGAAGTGTCAAGAATTGACTCATAGCAAGCCTGGGAATTTTGAAAGAAGAAGATTGGTTTCTGAATTATAATAAATAAATAAATTTTATTTGTGGCTAGTAGGCCAGATCAAACAGGTAAAACAGAAACTGACCATATAGATGTTTACAACCAAGGCCAACAAAATTAGGAATCACCTAATTTTACATTTCCACAGATTAAGGAAGTACATTAAGGTGACGTAGCTTCATTGCTACTGCGCAGTATTTTGCAACCTGGGTGGTGATTGGTGAGCTGTCTCCCAGCAGAAACCTTTTGGCCCATTCCCCCTCATCACCAGAGCCCATTTCCCTAATCAAAGAGTCAATGATATTGAAGCGGGTTGTTTTGTAGAGGGGACACCTAAAAAATACATGCTCAATTGTTTCCAGCCCCCCTGTGTTACACGGGCAAAGTCTCTCCACCCTGGGGATCTTGTTAAATCTCCCTTCTAATATGGCAGATGGTAGGGCTGCACATCTGGCCAGTGTATAGGCCCTCCTATGTGTATTCCTTTCTAGGGAGTATGATTTCTGAATTATCATTCCAAAATTTGCTGCCATCACTGAAGGACTAGTCATGCAAATAATAAGCCATAGCTCAAACATATGCATATGCTTTTGAAATGTAGAGTCCTGGCTTCAATCTCACCTTAAGTTATAAGTATCTCTAGCACATCATCTGGTAAGATGTCTACCCGAGCCCTTGAAGAACAGTAATGATTTCATGGGGTTTGGGTCTAATTTGGTATAAAGTAGTTTCACATGTTCAACTGTGATATGATTCTCCAGGAGCAGCACTTAAGTTTCTGTTGGGGAAGTTCAGAGACACTTCATGAGACCCAGTTACTGTGTGGGCTCACTAGAATGGGACTGAACCTAGATTGTGTAGCCAATTTACTAAGTGGCCAGAGTGTGTATAAAGACTAGTTCATATAATACCACTTGATTTCTCATCATTTAATTACTAGAGACTCCTGACTGTCCATATGAAGAAGAAGAAGAGTTGCTTTTTATATGCCGACTTTCTGTACCACTTAAGGGAGACTCAAACCAGCTTACAATCACCTTCCTTTCCCCTCCCCACAACAGACACCTTGTGAGGTAGGTGGGGCTGAGAGAGCTGTAGCTGTAACAGAGCTATAACAGAGCTGTAAATTGCCCAAGGTCACCCAGCTGGCTTTGTGTGGAGGAGTGGGGAAACAAATCCAGTTCACCAGATTAGCCTCCACAGCTCATGTGGAGGAGTGGGGAATCAAACCTGGTTCTCCAGATCAGACTCCACCGCTCCAAACCTCCGCTCTTAACCAGTACAACACGCTGGCCTTACACAGAAAAATGAAATATTGGCCAAAATAATATTTTTTTAAAAAATCATAGAGTAGAATAAATGTAATTCCAGCAATTATGTGAGAAGGGTGTTGTGTGGATAAAGTGCCAGAACTGAGAGCCTATATACATACTGCCTATAAATTCATTACAGCATCTTTTCCATCAATATGGAGATTGCCTGCATATCTGCCTGCCATCTAGAAGGCATTCAGTAGCAGTTGCATGCCTATCTTGGCCCGATACAGTCCTTGAATTACAACTCTCTGACGTGGGAGCAAGTGGATTAGCAGGTCTCCAGGACACACCACCAGAACTCTTGCTTTATAGAAAACAGTGTTGTTTAATTTACAGTGCACAAATACAAAAGACAAACCGTCTCTTCCACTACTACTTCCCAACCGCACCAACACAGAGTTACATAAGCTTATATACATTCCCAGCACCTGTTACAAATTAGGCCACCTGTAGACCTGGCCACAGTATTACATCACCTTACTGCTTTAAACTGGTTAGATGCAGTTCACCTGGGACCATGCAAGGCTACTGCTCCTTCTTGCATCAGTTTAGATGTCCCAGATCTGACAGCTACCTGTCAGCTTTCTCTGTCAGATTATTATGATCAACTTGATACTCTGACACTCTCATAGGCATTATTTCTGTAGGATAAGTTTATAGAATTATCTTAGATGTGGTTCTTCGTTTTGCCAGATTATTGCACCATTCGTGGAAAACTTTTCATATGGTGCATTATGGGCAAAAACGCATGGTCACTTTGTGTGTGTGTTAAGTGCAGTCCAGTCGCTTCCGACTCATGGCGACCCTATGAATGAAAGTCCTCCAAAATGTCCTATCTTTGACAGCCTTGCTCAGATCCTGCAAATTGAAGGCTTTGGCTTCCTTTGTTGAGTCAATCCATCTCTTGTTGGGTCTTCCTCTTTTCCTGCTGCCCTCAACTTTTCCTAGCATGATTGCCTTTTCCAGTGAATCTTGTCGTCTCATGACGTGACCAAAATACAATAGCCTCAGTTTAGTCATTTTAGCTTCTAGGGTTGGTTCAGGCTTGATTTGATCTATGACCCACTGATTTGTTTTTTTGGCAGTCCACGGAATCCGTAACACTCTCCTCCAATGGTCACTTTAGCCTCCTTTATTCCCTGTTTCAGCCACCATTCAGCCAGGATCAAACGCATATGTTTCGCCGAACGTGCTTTCAATCCTGGCTGAATCCTGGCTGAAACAGGGAATAAAGGAGGCTAAAGCAACCATGTGTTTTCTACCTATGATGGATTTACTATCTAGGGACTACTTTTTCTGTTTCATTTTTTTAAATAGATGCTTTTAATTTTGGCAAGAGTTTTCTGTTCTGTGCATTTTGCTGTTGGTTTTGTAGAATTGCTTGTATGGGGTCACACCTGTTATACAATATTTATATACAATGTCTATGTATAGTGTATGTCATTGATATTACTCTTCTGAATTATCAGTGCACAAAATGTACATTTATTTATGGGGGGAAAGCTACTGCTGGTGAACAGGATTAGAGGTTTGATTTGTACAGTGAGAAAGGAAGTTGAAATGGCTATTAGAGGGTTAAAGCATCAGGGGTAAGGAATTTGAAATGATCCTAATAGCCACCATGTTATCTGTAACAACACAGTTCCATCTCTGGCTCCCAAAATGGTTAAATTAGTGCTTGATCTAAGAGGCTTTCACAAGCTGTACAGCGACAGATTGAGTGGAGTAAGACTACCTACTAATGCATAGTCAAAACTGCAGACCCCTCTGTTGGAGAAGATAAAAGTTAGAGGAGGTAGAGGCAACTTACATGGCAGGCAAGCTTTCAGAAGGAAGAATTAATTAGGAGAGTGCCAAAACCTACATGTTAACTCCTGGGAAGCTTTAGAGCTACAAAAGCAATAAAAAGGTGTTTTAAAACCTTATGCATTATCACTTAACATTCTTGTGTCTAATCTTGTGAACAGCAGACAGAACAAGACCCCACCTTGGTTTTGTGTGGGGGGTTAATTATAAAATAAATGGAGACCAAAGAAGTATGCCATCATTAGATTACATGATTGCATAGAAAAAGAGAAACCAGTTGTACTTAGGAGGGGGAAAAACCTATTTTAAAGCTGCAGACTACTGTTCCATTGCATACAGTTCTGTTTCTTAATACAGAAATTTTAGGGAAACTTGACAAAACTAACCAGGGTATTTTTAAAGTGAACTATAAGTACATTTTTCTTGTGAAAGAAATGGAGAAATGAATAGCATTTTAAAGGCAATAATTATTTTCACATCTCTTTTAATCTGGTCTTCAAATACTTTTTCCATTGTGCTGTTGAGGGCAAAGGAAGTGCATCACAGAACATTCAGAAAAGCTACTTGTTTTTTTCCCTACAAGGAGAAAAGAACATGTTTAAGGAACCAAAATACTCCAAAGTGAACTATTTCCTTTGTGTGTGCTATAAAAATTATCCCTCATCATGAAATATGCCCTATAAAAGTATCCCTCATCAAGAAATATGGAGTATGTGTGTGTATAGGTACTGAAAGAAGAAGTATCTCTCTGGCATCCTTGCTGAAAGACACACATGCCCCTCATGTAGGGCTGTTGAATTAAAAAAAAATTCAGTATAGTTCAGATTTGGCTGAATTCGGCCCGTTTAGATTCAGGATATGCCAAAGTCCGAACTCCCCCGCTTCGGGTCCATGTAATTCGGCGGAAATTCAAAGTTCGGGAAAAAAATTCGGCCGAATAAAGCCATTAAAAACACAACTGCGCCTTTCCGCGGCTCGGGGGGGCATTTTTGGGGGTAGAGGTCCCAAACTTTCAGAGGAGCTTCAAAGGACATTTCTTGAAAGACCCCCCAAGTTTTGAAAAGATTGGGTCTGGGGGGGCTGAGATATGGGCCCCGTAAGGGGTCCCTTCACCCTTAATGTGCATCTCTGAGCAGAGCTTGCCGCCCACGCACAAAGCTCCCAGCCCTGACAAACAGCTGAGAAGTTTGCAAAGCATTGCAACACAACTGCAGAACAACACAACCTTGTAAGCAACACCTTTGCAACTGTGCAAAGCAACACCTGACACCTGGGAGTTTGCAAACCATGGAAAGGGACAGAGGCAGCTAGCTATGCATAATGAGCAGGAGGGGTGGAATTTCCCCTTTTGCATGGGACTCCAAATGCATTCTTTAAGTCACCATTTGAAAACCAGTTTTGAACAAGCATCCAAATAGACCTAACCGCTCTTATGAATGAGGGAAAACCTGAAGACACACAACTGAAACCCCCCCCCCCTCAAACCAGGGAGAGAGAGACTCGAGGGGGAACACACCCCCAGGCAGAACCGCCAAAAGTCCCCTTTGGCTTCCCCCCCCCCACAGAAACTGCTCCCTCCCCCCCCCACACACAGACTCTGCTTCCCCCCCACACACACACACAGGAGAAAAATTATAGATTAAAGCCCCCAAAGGGGTCTTACTGTGGCTGTCTTCTGTTCCGTCAGGAGGGGCTGGGGAGGACTTGTAATCCAAGACTATTCCAATTAGGCATGGGACGTTTTGCTCTGGAGATGCACACAGGATCAGCTGATCCATTCATCCCAATAGGGAAAAGGGGAAAGGGGAAAGCCCATATCTCGGGACCCCCTGACCCAATGTTTACAAAACTTGGGTGGTCTCTTAAGAAGGCTTGTCTGAAGCTCCGCTCAAAGTTTGGGATCTGCACCCCCAAAAATGTGCCCCCTGCAGCCACGGAAAGAGAAAAGGGGGGAGCAAATATTTCTGCCCCCACTGAACCCATCTTTCCAAAATTGGGTGGTATCTTAAGAAGGATTGTCTGAAGCTATGCTGAAAGTTTGGGGGCTGTATCCCCAAAAAAGCGCCCCCTGCAGCCACGTAAATGGAAAAGGGGGGAGGGAAAAGGGGTGGAGCCCATATCTCGAGACCCCCTGACCCAATGTTTACAAAACTTGGGGGTATCTTAAGAAGGCTCATCTGAAGCTCCACTGAAAGTTTGGGGTCTGTACCCCCAAAAATGCCCCCCCTGCAGCCATGGAAAGAAAAAAGGGGGAGCCCATATCTCGGGACCCCCTGACCCAATGTTTACAAAACTTGGGTGGTCTCTTAAGAAGGCTTGTCTGAATCTCTGCTGAAAGTTTGGGGTCTGTACCCCCAAAAATGCGCCCCCTGCAGCCACAGAAAGGAGCAAATGTGCACAAGCACCCCCCACACACACACACACAAGGATTTCCCTCTCTCTCTCTCTCCCCGGCTGGGCCGCACATCAGCTGATTCCTCCAGTACTCAATCCTGACTGATTGGACAGAAGAAGACCCAGCTTGGCCACCGATTGGCCGGTGGAGGAGAATGCTGTTTACTGACGGTTATGCTGCTTACTGAACCCCCGAATTGGCCGGATTTATTCGTGAACTCCCGAACTCGCTGAATTCGACTCCCTGGTTGCCCTCAATTTTTGAGTTCGGTTCGTCCCAAACTAAAAACCACTGAATCAGGGGAAATTCGGCTGTTTTTCAGTTCGGGCCGAACCGAATCAACAGCCCTACCCTCATGTTCCCTGAACATGTGGAGAGAGAGAGTGGGAGTAAAAGAGAAATCGTGGTGTAGTGGTTAAGAGCGGTGGACTCTAATCTGGAGAACCGGGTTTGATTCCCCACACTGCCACATGCAGCCTGCTGGTTGACCTGGGGCTAGTCAGAGCTCTCTCAGTCCCACCTACCTCACGAAGTGCCTGTTGTGGGGTGAGGAAGGTGTTTGTAAGTCATTCTGAGACTCCTTAAAGATGGAGAAAATCATGGTATAAAAACCAATTCTACTTCTGCCTCTAAGTGTGCTGGCCCTGCCTTACGCCTCCACCTGATCACCTGGTTGTCTGTAGGGTACAAATTCATGGAGGAATTGGCTGCATGTACATCACCTCCCTTTGATCAGTGATGCTGTTTTCCAAACATCACTGATCATGGGGAGGTTGCATTTATGTGGTCACTTCCCCCATGCAATTGCCCCTGAAGAAACCAGGTGATTGTGTGGAGGCAGGGGTGGTGGAGCTTGTGTACGGGTACATACTCATGCTTTCCCTCACACATGTTCAGTGAACTCATGGGGCTATCTTCTGTATGGGGATAAAATCAGTGAGAGACAGGCCATCCAGTGTGAGGGTTTTACTGACTGCTACAGCACCCCAAGAGTTCTTGAGCAGCTCTTCAATTTTCTGAGACAGTGAATATGAAATCATTTATAGGGGAGAACGTTAAGAGATGCATTCAGTGACATTATTAGTATAGGTGAAGTCTGCCTACCACCCCTGACACTGAATATCCCAGCCACTACCAACAAGGACCCAAAGGGAAACACAATGTTTCTGTTCCTTGTCCTGATAGTTTCTGTCTTGGTTTCCCTACTGAGCATGGAAATTTTCCCATAGTCAGAAATACTGTACCATGAAAACATGGAGTTGGATTGCTCTGGTGGTTCCCTGCCTTTCAACTGCCATAGATTCATCAGCTTAGAGTGTGTCTCTACTTTTTTGTCTTCATTCTACAGGGTTTCAGACTATGTGAAAAGAGCTCCTGTTTAATGCATTCCTGAAATATTCTTCACAACTTTGAATCAAATCCGTATGAATGGGACTGTCTTTTTTAGAATGTGCAAATCTTTGTTGTTTCTGCTGTTGTTGCGTTGGCCCAGAAGCAACTGTGATGCAAGTTTAATGGAACGCCACAGAAATAAGAATTTACTGCATCATAATATCACTGTCTTTATGATGATTCCTACTACCCTAGCTTACCCTTTTCATAACTAGTATATTTAATGCTCTCCTTTTATTGGTTCTTCTCTCCCATGTGTCTTCATCCATCTTTTTTTGATTACTTTTTTATTAGGTATTTTCTCTATCTGTATACAAGGTATCTTTTATCACCTGTATTGTGCCTTCTAATCTCTCATTTAGACAGTGTTCGTAGACTCTTGGCTGAGTTTGCAATCTGTATTCTTCAGCATACGTTGGAAGCCTGACCTTTTCCAGGGCTTTGCTTTTGTTCTCCTTATATATCATGACTAGTCTTAGAGATGTTTCATTTATTTGGATTTGAAGGCTTGTAATGTAAAAAGCTTCTCTTTGGCATGAATCCACGACAGCATGATTCTCAGAGGGTTCATTTCTTTTTGAAGTTTCAATCATAGTTTATTATTGGCTCTCCCTCCCACCCAGTCAGAGTTTAAAACGTGTTGTTATTTCATTCTGCTTTGTCATTCCATAAGTTTTAGTTGGAGACATCTTTGGTTTATAGTTAAAATCAAGCAACCCTAAACAAATAACTAGTAAAAGGGGAAAGGGGAAATGCCCAGAATTGGTGTCTTAAATTGGTTAATGTACCTTAAAACTTACCGGTCCGAATCAGCAGCATAAGAAGTCAGGTTGTTTGCTTCAGTCTTGCAAGGGAGATCCATGTGAAAAAAGAGGAAGCTGTGTACATAGTTAATGTGGATGCACATCTTTACCTGATGCACATTACCACCCCTAGTGCAATGATCTTGTGCATCCAGTTTGAACTGGCTGGCCTCTTTTTTATGCAGGGATGTACATTCCCTTCTTGCACTACAAGCAGTTATGCAGGATTAGTTCTGAACAACTGGAGTTTGGTTATGGCTATTAATTTTTAAGGTTGTCACACATTAACGCCAAAGAACATCATAGTTATACAGATGTTTAAATATTACATGATTTACATTTGGAGCTACAATATAGAATTCTCAGTCCTAAAATAGGAATTTATAGTTCCTAAAGCATTCCTGATAGTTTTAATCCATGCCCCTCTCCCTTTGGGGGACAAATCTTCCAGAGGTAGCATCTTATGATCCTTTATGAATTTCATGCTGTTTCTGTACTCTGTGAATCATTTCCTCCTTTCTAACCTCATTGTAATTGTTCAAAATCTAACATGTTCACATGTAGCCCACAGTTATCTCTAGGGTAGCCATTCTCAGTTCCTTCAGCTCTCACATTTAGCATTTGGATTGTTAAAAAATCATTTTTATAGCCTGCTTGTAGCCTGTGTTTCTATCAGAATATTTATTTATTTATTTGTATTATTTATAGTCTGCCTTTCTCACTTGGACTCAAGGCAGATCACACAGTGTGGATCAATATAATCGATGTATGGGGCATTCAGCAAACAATTAATTTGGATTAGGGTTGTAGAATTACCAAAGTCTAAAAACAGAACTCAATCATACAGAACTCAATCAAACAGAACTCATTCATATCAAGCTTGAAAGGGTTAATGCTTAATGCACAGTTGAATCACTTTTATGTTGCTGTATAATTTGGCTGATGTTTCTTAAAATTCGTACTTGAGTAAAGAATATCACATGGGGAAAGTCAAACTAAATAGGGGTTTTTTTTTAATGCATCCAGGAACCACATGGACCAGAGCAATAATGTGGTTCTTCATGATTCAAACATCACCACTGTTCCACACGACTATGATAATGTATAATCACCTGAAACAACCAAATTTGTTGCAACCCCCCTTCAAATATTACTCAAGAAAAAGGACATAGCTTTTGAGGAAATATGTGATTATGATTTTTATCCAGTCTCACTTTTACACTGGGACTTTTAAAATTTTGGTAGAAAAGGTTGATCTTAATTACAGATGCATGGCACCATTAAAATAAACTGTTATTGAAATCTATTAGGTAAACCTGTCCCAACATCTGCACTCGAGGGAGAAGTCCGTCCAAGGTTTTCACAGGAAACTCTCAAAGTGCATATCCTGTTTTACCTGGCAATGTAGTTTTGTTGAATCTTACAGCTTAAAAGCTGCTGGTCAAAACTCTCTGGAGAACCACCAGAGTTCAAAAATATCTACTTGTTAAAAACATGAAGGCCATGCTTTCAGGAAGACTCAGCCGTGTAGCTAATGGACTATATTTTTCTCATCCAGATAAATCACTGAGTATTTCAAGTAAAACTATTTTGAATCATATTGGGGAGGGGGGCATAGGTGAACAGAACTCATTCACTGTTAACGTCAAAGCATCCACAATGATGAACTCTTTTTTTTTTTTGAGATTTTAGAAGTTATTGACCTCAAAAGCACAGTCCTCAAATGCTTCCCTTTCACTTGTATGCTCTAACATTGCTGAAAGGATTCCTGAAAGATCACATTTACTTTGCAAATATGTTTATAGAAATCATTTCCCTTAAAATTAAACACTTCTTTTATGAGTTTAAAAATCTAATTGCAATGAATTTTATACTATTGTGGTAGAACAATAGTGTTCTACTATTGTGGTAGAACAATAGTGTGTGTGTGTATAAAACAAAAGGTCACACACTAAAGTTTATAAAGTCACTTGTGGAAGACAATGGAATAATGTTTAGTGAAGGAATGTTACTTCAATCTTTTGTGGAACAAACCTCTCTGTTGCTGCTAAATGAAATCACTGGCTCAAATGCCTGTATCACAACCCCTTAACTTGGAACCTACCTAGGGTTGCCAGGTCGCTCTTCGCTACCAGTGGGAAGTTTTTGAGGTGGAGCCTGAGGAGGGTGGGGTTTGGGGAGGGGAGGGACTTCAATGCCATAGAGTCCAATTGCCAAAACAGCCATTTTCTCCAGGTGAACTGATCTCTATTGGCTGGAGATCAGTTGTAACAGCAGGAGATCTCCAGCTATTACCTGGAGGTTGGCAACCCTAGACTCCCCATATTTACTGTAGATAACCAGTCTAATAACATGGATAATTGAGATGGGGCTGTGCTCAGTAGTACAGCACATGCAGAAAATCTCAGGTTCAATATCTGTCAGCAGAATCTCTGATGGCATCAGTTGGGAAAGACGAGAATAGCCACTGCCAATCAGAGTAGACCATATTGATCTGGATGGATCAGTCATCTGATTCAGGATAAGAAAACTTCATTTGTTTTAATCTGTTTGCTTAGAATTATAAAATTAGGAAGATGCCAGGCACTAAACAATCCACAGTATAAAGGAGAGCCACCAAGAGAGGAGATTGGGATCTCCTCTCTTGGTGGCTCTCCTTTATACTGAGACTTTGCATTGCTTCTCTATGGAGGGGGGTGACTTCTTCCAGACCCCATAACCCAATCTCCACCAAACCTGGGGGTTCTTGCACAGAGTCTCTTCAAGCTACCCTGAAAATTTGGGACCTCTACCTGCAAAAATGCCCCCACAGGAGCTTCGCAAAGAAATCCCCATTGTCTGTAATGGTGAGAACTTCCAGTTAGCTTACTGACTTAATTCCCACGAGGTGGAGAGAAAAGTAGCTGATTGGAAATTCTCAGCAAACAAGTCTATGGGGATTTTTTTGCAAAGCTCCCGAGCAGTGCCGGATTTACGTATCAGCTAAACAATCTATAGCTTAGGGCCCCAGTCTCTTGGCCCCCCCCAAAAAAAAATTAAAGGAAAAAAAACTGGATGTACATTTCCAAAATATAAGATAAAAAACAAATAAAATAAAACCTACATACAGCAACAGTGTTTTGTGTTGTGTAGGCTCCTATGATGTAAGTAATGGGCCTATGATGTAAGTAATGTAAGTAATTGTATTTCAGTTCAACAATTACTTTGATAAAATACATATTTTGTTATGTGCAAATGGCTTTAGATACCTATTAGGTCCATAAATTACAGTATAACATATATTCAACACAAAAAACAGTGACAATTTGTTGTTGACAAAGGACAGCTGGACATATAAAGGACCCCATTATCGTCAATAGCTTAGGGCCTCATCAAACCTAAATCCGGCCCTGCTCCCGAGGGGGGCATTTTTGCAGGTACAGGTCCCAAATTTTCAGGGTAAATTGAAGGGACTCTCCTTGCAAGAACCCCCAGGTTTGGTGAAGATTGGGTCAGGGGTTCCATTTTTATGGGGTCTGGAAGAAGTCACCCCCCTTCCTCCATTGAGAAACAATGCAAAGTGAGACTTAGCATTGCTTCTCTATGGAGGGGGGCCACCTCTTCCGGATCCCATAAAATCAGAACCCCTGACCCAATCTTCACCAAACCTGGGGGTTCTTGCAAGGAGAGTCCCTTCAAGCTACCCTGAAAATTTGAGATGTTTACCTGCAAAAATGTCCCTCTAGAGCTGTGAAAATCCGCAAAAAGTCCCCATAGGCTATAATGGGTCGAATTTTTTCAGGAAATGTGGGGGGAAGCCGAATTCCAATGTTTACCAGTATGGGAATTCGGCTTATTTCAGGTTTCTCGAAAAAAAATCAAGCCCAATAAACCAAAACCCAAATTTTACCAGATTATTATTATTTTTTGCACAGCCCTATTGGCAACCTTACCCACACACGATCAAAGAAGTCAGTCCTCCAAGTCTATTGCCTTCTTTCCAGGCTTGGGTAGAAGGAAAAAATATAAAATCAAAGACATTTTGAAAACCTCTGGATACTTCATAGTTGCAACATATGAACTTTTAGCATTTAAAAGTTGGAAATAATTTGGTTCAAAACTAATTTCTAGATTGAGAACAACTATTAAGAGTGTGCTCATTGTTTTTCCAGTCCACATACTAAATTGTCAAAAAGTGCAATTAGAGCAATTATGATCAACTTTAAATTGTATATTTCTGAGAAGCTTCATTACTTTGTTTTCTTATGGCGTACAACAGACAAATATTCTGTAAGAACACTGGGTACTTAATGATGCATATGCAGCAACCTTTTCTCTAAAGAAGGGTTGAACTAAAACCCTGGTAATTAAAAAGAAGACAGTATTTTATTCTGGCTTACAAAAACAAAAGGGATATGGAGCATATAAAAAAAAAAGTTTGCAAGCAATACAACCAGACAGTGAGGAGTACTGTTTGTGCTTCACTGCACAAAGACTATTGTACAAGTAGAAATATTTCATGGGAACCAATTCAGTGTGTTGTAGTGTCAGACTACCGAGACCCAAGGTCAAATCCCCACTCGGCCATTCAATATCTTTCAGCCTAACCTACCTCACAGAATTGTTGTAAAGATAAAAACTGGAGGTGGAGAAAGCTGTAGGCATCTGGCTGAGGCCTTTGGAGCAAAGATAGGATAAACATGTGATAGATGCTTTTCCTGATAGACAAGCAGTTGGTAAGCATGCTATGAGAAGCTTTCTAACAGCTATTTCCTATACAAAAGTGCTTTACCTGCAGCAAAATATTGAAGAAGTGTTCTGTTGTCACACTGCCGATTGTATACAAATGTTTCAGAATAAATATTTTAAAATAAATGATTGTTTTTGTACTTTTGTTTCTATCTAGGTTATGTACTTACCTGAAATGCCTGCTGCTGCTGGAATATCCTTGATGTTACAGTATAGAAGCAAGAGATGAACAGTTCAGTCTTATGCAGAATTATACCCTTTTAAATCCATTGACTTCTATTTAGGATTGTACTAATACTGTGAGTTACATTATCATAATAGGTGCCATATTGTTAGTTCTTTTTTTTAAGTGATAACAATGGAATACTGGGGTTGTTTATGCATGGGAGTTTTACCTGAGATTCGTTGCTCACTGGGCCCACACTTTCATGTTGGGAGTCTATGCGCCAGCAGTCTCCAAGCTCAAATCAAGAAGTATTTGAATCACCACCCCTTGAAATGCTGCTTTGTAATTGTCTGTAGTGAGAGAAAAGTCCCCCCCAAACCCAATTGCTGCATAAAGAAGCATTTTAAGAACAAAAAAAAAAATGAAGCTATTTGAAAAGGAGGGGGGGGGGAACCCAAGCCTCATTTTTAAAAGCCTTCTGCTCAGAAAGAACTTTGAGGAAGCAGGAAGCATTTGAATCCCTGCCCCTTGACATGCTGCATTGTAACTGGCTGTCTGCTTGCTGTGAGAGAAACCAAGCTTCTTTGACCCACACTTTGCCTTATGCATGGGGATTTCAAGTGGGCTGAGCTCAGGGGAGAGGGAAGAATTGGGTTAACAGAGGGACGGGAAGATTTGTGGGGGCTGGAAGTGAGGTCATCTCTAATGGAGGGAAAACTCATGCATAACTCCGAGGAACAACCGAGACGGGGTGAATGTGAGTGAAAGTACCCATGCATAAATGACTTAAGTTTTCTCCTCTCCTTTTGTGGTCTTGACATCTCCAAAGATGTTTTTTGCATTTGTTTTTGTTTCTGTTATCAGAAACTCTCAGAAAGAGTTTTCCAGATCTCTCTACGTCATCAGATACAAATGTGTCCTCAGATAAACCACTGCAGAAATTTTTACAGATCAGGATTCTGCTACATCTAATTCTGATGTAACTCATATTGATATATAACTTAAAGCATATAGTAAAGAGTCCCTAACAGCATTTAGCTATGCTCTTTAACAAATTACTTGTGACACAATTCTGATGTGACACAGAAAAAGCTAATCTATTCCTGCAGTCTAATTTAGGAAAAGAAAAAGGAGTAAGAAATTAAAAGATGTATGTCTCAAAGGATAGAATTAGATGAAGTAGTGTTCTTCATTGCAATGACTTTACCATGTGAACCAAAGGGTGACATTGGAATTTCAATGTGTCCTAATTAAAGAATTTATGATACTGGAATACATGTGGTATTCTCTAAAGATCAGAAGGATAATTCATTAAAATATACCAAAATACTGTACCAAAGTCCTTTTACTTAATTAAATTAAAATGTATATCTGCATAAACAGGGAGGACATTTGATAGCAGCATTTTGTATTTCAATATTTAGCCTTCCCTCTTTTCCAAAACTACATTTTCTTTATATGCAAGCTAAAATGAGACATTCTAAAATATATGTCACGTGGAAAATCTGTTCATATGTAATCAAGTTTTTTACATATCATAAAAATAATTATCTAGTATCATCATTGCAGTATTAACAGTAAGTCCAAGTTTACTTCTTACAAATGATGGTCAAGATCCAGATCTTTAGACATGCCCAGAACTAGATTTGATTCCCCACTCCTCCACATGAAGCCAGCTGGGTGACCTTGGGCTAGTCACATTCTCTCAGCCCCACCCACCTCACAGGGTGTCTGTTGTGGGGAGGGGAAGGGAAGGTGATTGTAAGCCGGTTTGAGTCTCCCTTAAGTGGTAGAGAAAGTCGGCATATAAAAACCAACTCTTCTACTTTTTTAAAAAAAACAAAAACTTTTTTGCGAACAGCCAAACAGTCAAAGCCCATTCTTATGCAGATCCTTTTTGCAGATTCCTCACTACTGAGGGCCTTTGGCAAGGGGATTGCTGTTTGAAAAGCACAACTCCAAAATTCCCTTTGACACACTAAACTAGCTGCATCGTTCTTTGGAACCCATCAAACATCTGCATGCATGGTTTATGCAGGGTCCAGCCTGTTTTCCCTTAAATGAGTCTGACACATTTCTAGGTGAGGAATGAAATCCTGGTTTGGGTGGAAGAGCACAAAACATAGTTTATGCTTCCATTTTCCTGTTACAAATCATGTCCTTCCCCCAAACCTATCTGATATTATGACATGGATAACACATGGTGCTTTCATTGTATTTCCATTTCTATATCACAAAGACTAGAACAAACAGTTTATGATAGGACAATGCAGTTCAGCAGGCAGAAATAGCTTCTCATTAATTGGCAAGTGATTCCTGCAATTGACTCTGTACCCAAACAGAATATTTGAAGCTCAGCAGGACTTTGGTAGTTGTACATCACCTTTAGATTTCTCCTGCAACCAATACATTTTGCTTGTAATAAATCTTACCAATAAAAAAGGTTGAAACAAACTTATGTCATAGTACTGTGGCCTAACATCTGTATCTTTTGTAGCAGAGGAAAGATTCAAACCCCATAAAATTAAAGGCTGGTCTCACACATTCCTCTTTCTTTCTCAGTGACTGCTGTATTGAGAAATGACTAGCATGTGTGAATCAATCATCACTCCAGAAGCAATGTTTGTCATATCACCTTCTATCACAATGGAAACACTTCTCTGTGTGATAAATCAGCATGTAATGATCTCTGTAGTTACAAAATAAGATGACCATTTTACCATGTATTTGAAGGGTGATTTGGGAAGGGTGATTTGAAAAACACAGTGGGGAGGCAAGGGATCATGGCAACAAACTCCACTCTGCTCCCATATGCATTTATTGCAATGTATGTAGAGAGCCTATACACATACACATGTATGTACATATGGCTCTCTCCAAATAGTTGGGAACCCAGCTGTACACATGTACACTTGTACACATGGAGGCTTTATAATATGCATATTCCAATACACACACATATATAATAAATAAATAGCTTGAGGATAACATTTGCCACTGTGATCCTTCTCTCCCATACACATTCGTTCTCCAGTAAGAACTTAAAAAGAGTCCTGTTGGATCAGACCAGCAGTCCATCTTGTCCAGCATACACCTTTACAAAAAAGTCATCCAGTGGTCCTAGAAGACCAGACAAGCAGGACATTGAGGTAGTAGAGGCCTTCCTCTGGTGCTTCCTCTTAGCACTGGTTTTCAGATATTTATTGCTTCTGTTTATGGAGGTTCCTTTTAGTCACCATGGCTAGCAGCCATTGATGAACTTCTCGTCTATGAATCTAACACCTTTATAGAGCTACTGAGTGATAAGTCATACCAAAAGTGAATAAGCCAATTTAGTCCTGAAAATACTACTGTTTAAACCAGGGATGTTTGATCCTCTCATGGGCTCCTTGTGGGTACCAGTCATATTTGGCTGCATTCAAACTGCATGAACATGTCCTGCTGAGGAAGGAAGGTAAAAGGGATGTGTCATTACATACTATTTTGTTGTGGTTGCTGCCCCCCCCCCCCATGTTCTGCCATCACAATCAATTCAAAGGGTGTGGATGTGGGAGCGTGTAAAGTGCTGTCAAGTTGCAGCCAACTTATAGCTACTCCGGCAAAGGGCTTTCAAGGCAAGTGAGAAGCAGAGGTGGGTTGCCATTGCCTTCCTCTTCAGAGTCTTCCTTGGTCTCCCTTTTAAGTACCGACCCTGATTAACTTCTGAGATCTGAGGAGATTGGGCTATACCATGCTGCCTTCCCTCCCAATTAAACGGGTACATTGTTAAAAAAAAGTTTGTCATTTTGAGTTGCATTGCACTGTTCAGAAGGCTGTGTCTTGTGAAGACGACTTGAGAATTTGGGGAGATTTTAATGGGAGGATGCCATATGCGAGGAGTTTCCAAATACCCCTTAATGAAGGTAAACTTTTAGATCATATTCTTTAGTTGCAATCCACACATTCCTTAAGCCATTGTATCTACACTTGTTTTTTATTGCAAGTGGTTTGGTACACTGGCATCAGCAAACCAAATGACAGTGCTACTGCCTAAATGCATATGGACTGCACTGTTATTGTTTACAGTAGGATGCTTATTAGGTAACAAGCTAAGTGTTTTCTAAGCCTCTTCAACACAAATATTTTTGCCGTAGTTTTTTTTAATTGCTGATATCCATGCAACCATGAAATAAATTACAGGTTGGTCTTGTGCAATTTAAACTCAGCTTGAGATCTGCCACAAACAAAAGGAATGTTTCTCGGTTGGGTTTCTTTCTGCATCATTTACTCCCTGCAGTTTAGTGCAGATTAATGTGCTCAGAGACTGATTGCCATAATTACTCTGCCCTGCTGCTCCACTATATTATGCAAACGAATGCTTAAGATGGGTCAAAAGAAGAAAGGACCAGGCTCCCACTATTTAGGTTGTCTTTGTTGAAGCCAAACAACAAAATGAAAGTTATTTTTTTTTATCTCTGTCAGAGTGAAGATATTGCCTTCTAACAAAATTTTTCTTTTAACAAATTGGAATTAAAAATGGTAATACAGATGCAGCAATGGACTCTTACTTCTGTTTTTAATTCAGAGGCAGCTTTGGAACTGGTGTTTCCTGGTCTTCCCTCCAGATTTAATTCTGCCTCCCTTGCCCCCATGGTTTAGAATTGCATAGGCAAGTTATGCAGACGAAGGCAATGGCAAACCACCTCTGTTAGTCTCGTGCCTTGAAAACCCTACTGGGTCGCCATAAGTCAGCAGCAACTTGGTGGCACTTTACACACACACAAGTACCAGTGTTAACAATGGTAAGCAGATTCCCATGCAGATCCAGCTCATATTGTGGTTTTATGTTATGGTTTATAAATAGGGTTGCCAGCCTCCAGGTAGTAGATGGAGATCTCCTGCTATTACAACTATCTCCAGCCAATAGAGATCAGTTCACCTGGAGAAAATGGTCCCTTTGGCCATTGAACTCTATGGCATTGAAGTCCCTCCCCTCCCCAAACCCCGCCCTTCTCAGGCTCCACCCCAAAACCTCCCACCAGTGGCAATGAGGGACCTGGCAACAGTATTTATGAAAGAAGGGTGGTGTTGGCCATGGTAGACTTTGCAGTCACTAATCACTGAAACAACTAGATTTTGATGCTTTTTGCAGTAACAGGGCAATTTATTGTGGTCCAATGAGTTAATGAACAATGAAAAGAAACTAGGTACCTGGGACTACCAAAGGGTGAGAGATACAAGATACAAAGGAGGTTACTCTAGAAAAATCTGTCATCAATTTTTCTTTCCATTTACATTCTGTTCTGCCCTTGGTTTGTTTGCTGAATGCATTTACAAAACAACATGCTCGATGTAGAGTATTTTGTAGTCCACTTTAATAGCCATTTCCGGAGACCAGAAGAATCCAATCTATGCCACTAGACCTATGGGCAGTCACCCTCCCTACTTGTCAAAAGTCTGTATGTAACTCAAAGCACAGGTCCAATGACAGAAAGTAGGGTGGAGATCATGTGGAGACCGCAAATGTGTAATTCATGCTGAAGGGGCCAGAGGCAAGAAATGGTACCTGCATTGAATTCTAGGAAGTCACACTTGATTAGGCAAGTGGAAGCACTAAATTTAGTCTGAGACAAGTCCTCACATTGTGACACACTGAACCAACTGATGAATCAGTTTGCATGCCCAGGCTTCATAGACTACCGTATATGATAGTCTCCTTGGATCATATGCTGGGAGCTAGTCCGATAATTCCTGGGTAGAAACTGCAGCCCAGTGTGTGGCTCTTGTTGTTTAGTTTATATTTATTGGTTGTTTGGTGCAGCATGTAAAGTTCCGTGGAGGTCATGGCTTGAATCTCATATTGATGCCTTACACTGCTACATGAAGCTACAAAAAAAGTCACTGTGAAAATTAATCTGCTAAAATTCCCCCGAGTAGCCATTTTTAATAAAAGCTTTAATTGTTACCCCATTTATTTCAATGTACGGTTCTTATTTTTGTACAATATCCCCTTTCTTTTTGTTAATTGTGTCTCCTGTAATTGTGAGAGCCAGCGTGGTATAGTGGTTAAGAGCAGTGGTTTGAAGTGGTGGGTTCTGATCCGGAGAACCAGGTTTGATTCCCCACTCCTCCACGTGAGCGGCGGAGGCTAATCTGGTTAACTGGATTTGTTTCCCCACTCCTACACACGAAGCCAGCTGGGTGACCTTGGGCCAGTCACACTCTCACAGCCCCATCCACCTCACAGTTCCCTGAAGACTGTTTTCAATATGTATAGTAATTTAGTTCTGTGTAATATGAGATATATCCTACCCCGCTCAGTTTACGTTTGGAAGTTCCATTAATGCAATGCATATGCTATCAATGCAAAATGTGTTCCATGGATGCAAGCCACATGCCACTAATGCAAGAGGCTCTTCTCTTAGTGAAACATCTGTTGTGGCAATAGAAATGACACTCTAGCTGAGCAGGGTAGTAAAATACAATCACATGTAGCCCAAATAAAATATTATTCCGTTGGTATATATTTCCCCTCTCTGATTTTGCCATGAGCTTTTGGACTTTGTCTTCTGTTTTATGGAGTGTTTGTGTGTACTTACACACACACACACACAGAGAGAGAGAGAGAGAGAGAGAGAGAGAGAGATTGAGTTATGTGTACTATCTAAATTTTAAATAAAGGCTAAAACAGGATGAATTATGTGATGATAAAAAGATATGTGTGCATATAATTTGAGTATGTTTTATGAATAAAATATCTGAATTTTCACTTTGTGAGCACTGTAATTGTTAATTTAGTTTTATCTTGCTTCTTGTAGAGAAATTGAAGTTTCATTGTTTTCCTTAAGCTAGACTGCTGCTTTCTATTTCTATTAGCCTTTGTTGAAATGGTTGTAGTTAATCTAATTGTTTTTTGTTTTGTGTGTGTGTGTGTGTGTGTGTCTTCTGGGCCTCTTTCTGTTCAGAAGAGTACTCAGTTAAGTGATTCACACTTCCTCAAATTGTTCCTAACTTGTTTTACATTCTTACACTGAAAAGGAGTTTAGGGAAACTTGACATTTTCCTACCTTCCAGAATCATGCATTAAGAGCACAGTTAAGAACACACAGACACACACAGACTAACCACCATATCACATAATATCTCTATTGTCACATAATATCTCTATTTTCACATAATATCTCTATTTTCACATAATATCTCTATTTTCACATAGAATCATAGAATCATAGGGGTATTCTTCACGGTGGATTTTGCTTCGGTTTCGAATCGGAGCAAATAATAAACTGATTTAAATAGCTTTTTCATGGCAGTGCAGATTTGCCCCCCATCCCAATTTTTCATGGGAGAAACAGCGCACTTCTCTGCGCTGCTTACGTCTGCTGCTGCTCATGACTCACCGCTCCAAATCCGCCTAATCCCGCCCACTCTTCCCATGATCCTGTGTGTGTGTGTTTGGGGGGGCATCCCGAGAGCAGCAAATCCAAGCCAAAACTCCCGTCACCCTTCTGAAGAGGGGCAGCCAGTCTGCTCTGGGTCTCCCTCCAGCCGGTGCGATCCTATGTGTGTGTGTGTTGGGGAGGGGCATCCTGAGAGCGGCAAATCCAAGCCAAAACCCCCATCACCCTTCTGAAGAGGGGCAGCCAGTCTGCTTTGGGTCTCCCTCCTGCCGGTGCGATGCTGTTAGAGTGGCAACTCCCCCAGCCAATCACCGTTCTTGGGGGAGGAGAAAGGAGATGTCCCGGGGAGCGAAGCAAACATTTCTTCATGGGCATCCGAGCAACAAAATGCTCTTTTACTGGAAAGTACGGCTCAGAAGTGGTTTGGATTGCCTCTCTTTTAAACCGGCTTATTTTGCTCAGTGGGGGAAAACACGGCTCTGATGTGAATAACCAAAATTTGCCTCCGACGCAAAACAGCGTCGAAACAGCAGCAAATCTCCATGAAGAATACCCCATTGAGTTGGAAGGGACCACCAGGGTCATCTAGTCCAACCTCCTGCCCAATGCAGGAAATTAATAACTACCTCCCTCCCACATCCCCCCCACATAATATATTCTATTATTACATAATATCTCTATTGCTCCCACAGGAGTTATCCCTCCTGTGGGAGCAATTGTAAACAAATCTAACTCAGAAATAAGTCCCCCTTTATTCATTGGGGCTTCCTTCCAGGAAAATGTTCTTAGGATTGCAGCCTGTGTCGTATACTCTTGTGAGGGGGGCACTTTCTCAAATAAATTTCCTGTAAGTAAAAACAGCATTATGACATAATGTGCTCTGCCAGCCCAGAAAGGTGAGTTGTTAACAGTGTTGAAACAGTTTGCAGTATGGGGAATTAGTGTGAAATGGCTCACCGGCAGGTCAAAGGCTGTACCAGTGAATAAGTTATAATCCATTTTCTGACATGTGCACCAAGATTCTAATAAATGGGTGGGGTCCTATAACTCTATTTCACTGACTGAGAAGCCTTCATCCAGTGCAGCAAACCTTCTGCCACAGCAAGGCTCCTCATTGAGTGGAAGGAAGTCACAGGTTCCAACCCAATGCATTTATAAATCAATAATATTAAAATAAATGGGAACATTTAATGTATTTAGCAATAGTCAAGCACAGATAAGTACAATGGCATCTTTATATTCCTGTTAATTAAAGCTAAAAACAAATGTTTTCTGAATTACATCCTCTTCCGTGGCATCACCTTTTTGTTAATCACTGAGTCAGTAATCTCCATTGATTGTACTTACTGAAAAACGTGTTATTTTGAAAATATTGATTCCAGTCCTTGTGGAATCCTCTAAATTGTTTTATGATCCACTGGGATTACTCAGATAAATTTAAGTAACCCACATTTTTAACACATGTTGCATTTAGCTCTTTGTTGTGCCAACTGTGGTTCTTCTGACCATTGTTCCTCAATGTGGTACCTGTCCCATGTTTCAAAAAAAGTGGGGAAGGCTTTGGCCAGTGGAGCTTGTGGTTGAAACAGCTACCACTGAAGGAACAGGTAAGCTGCAAGACTCCTTGAGATGCAGGCCTCTTGTCAGGATTGGAAATAAATGTGGCTTTTTATGGTTGATGTAAATTGCAAATGTGGCTATCTGCAAGACACCAAGTGAGTACTACTAGTATAAATAATGCAATGAAAAGCCGTTTCCATCTAGTTGGGTAAAGATTGCAGTAAAGTTGAAGGATGCTGTGGTAGAGGAAGATAGGTCTGGGTTTGCCTGGCGAAAATAAAGCTTTGGGCCTGTATTATACCAATTTCACTAGACTTGTTTGGCCCAGGTTTGTTTAGGATGTTGAGGTCTTTAATAGGGATCTATGTGCCAAGGTTTTTTTAATCAATTCATTGCTTATACCATGGGGTTTGTTTTGCTTGTGTTTTTTTAAAAAAATTCTATATAGTACACTCATTTTGGGCACTAACCATACACATATATGTATTGCTATCTCCTGCTATTTCGACTGATCTCCAGGTAACAGATATCAGTTCTCCTGCAGAAAATGGCCACTTGGACAATTGGACACTATGGCATTGAAGTCCCTCCCCTCTCCAAACCCCGCCCTCCTCAGGCTCCATCCCCCAAATCTCCAGGTATTTCCAAACCTAGAGCTGGTAACCCTAGCCTTCCAGGATTCTGACTTTCAATGGAAGAACTACAATTCTTGCTGGGGCTCAGGACAAATTTGTTTTCGGAAAAAAATTAAAAGTTGAACTAAATATTATACAAAATGTTATTATAATTTATTATAGAGTGTACACGCATTAAAAACACTAGGCGTCAAATTAAAATTACTAAATATCCAACAATGTTGATGATCTGTAATAAATGCAAATGACCAATATAAAACCAGATGCGTTTCGGCCTTTTCGGCCTCCCTCAAAAAAGTTGTGTTTGTGAAAATATGTATAAATGTATATATGACCACTGAGGAAGGACGAAAAGGTCGAAACGCATCTGGTTTTATATTGGTCATTTGCATTTATTACAGATCATCAACATTGTTGGATATTTAGTAATTTTAATTTGACGCCTATATGTTTTGGGCCTAGTGATTTTAATGTGTGTACACTCTATAATAAATTATAATAACATTTTGTATAATATTTAGCTCAACTTTTAATTTTTTGTTTAGTTTTTTTCCCCTTTTCATTTATTCCATCAAATTTGGTATGGATCCATATCATAATGCTTAGGCGGCTACAGAGCGCTTGAGATGCCCCCAAACAGGAGGTTTTTTAAAGAGTATTTATTTATGACTGATTTATATGACGTGGGAAAAAATATTTAGCAATTGTCTACATACTGGACCAGTGAGGTAGCACAGGAGGGGGACGAGTAGAGCTCAATTGACTGATGTGAAAATGGCCTTGCACAAAAAGCCAATTGCACTGTACTGCACAAATGGAGACCCTGCAAGAACCTGCGGGGTTATCTCATTTTTCCTTCCCTCACTATTTCCTCTTCCCTGGAACCCCCCCCCCCCCAAGTCTCTCTCTTTTTCCTGCTTCCTTCTCTCCTTGCCACCTTCCCACAACTTTGCCTTTATCTGTCCCCTTATCTTCAGCTTTCCTCCTTCCCTTCCCCTGGCAGCCTCTACCTGGGAAAACTATGGCCTAGTTGTGTGACACTATCTGCCTGACTCATTTCCTTCTTTATCCCCCTCCCCACACTATTTCATCTCTCCTTTTTCCTGGCAACCCCCATATCCTTGCCCATCTCTGCTTCCTTCTCTCCTTCCCATGCACCAAGCAACCTAGCTTCCCATCAACCTTCCTCCCCATCTTCAACTACATTTATTATTTATTTTCCTTATTTACATCCCAACTTTCTCCACAGTGGGGACCCCAAAACAGCTTCTCTTTTATTCCACTTTATCCTGTGAACAGGGGCAGACTTCCAGGGGTTTCCACTCACAAAGGGCTCCTCCCCCAGTGTGCCATGGACCTGCAGCTGAAAGGAAGGAAGAAGAGATGAAGAGGAAGTCTGCCTGACCATGCCCTCTCAAAGGGAAGAGGAAGGTAGGAAGGCAGGCAGAGGCAGCCTGCCTAGCCAATTGGCTGGGTTCCTCTTTCCTTGCCTCATTCAGAGCTTGGGTGAACTGGGGGCACCACTTCTCTCACCTTGGGTAGGCTGGATACTACTTTGCTTGTCTCATGGGACTTGGGCAAACTGGGCATCACCTCCCTCACCTCACATGGGGCTCAGGTGGGACAAGCTAGGTGCCCACACTGCTTTGCATGGAGCTCAGGCAGGCTGGAACAAGTGCCGCCACCACCTTCATCACGTCACTCAGTGCTCAGTTGCCTGGAGCCAGATGCCACCTCCCTTGCCTTGGATGGGCTGAGCTAAGCACTGCCTCCATTACCTTGCATAGGGCTTGGACAGGCTGAGCCAAGTGCCACTTCCCTTTCCTTTCTCGCTTCAGGTGGGCCAAGCCAGGGATTGTGCCCTATCACAGGGGTGGGCTGGCCCAGGTGTATGTGTGTGGGAGAAGCAATCAGCCTGCCAAGAGACATTCTGGTGCTCTTAATGGCCAAACTGCCCATGCCTGTGAGGTAAATTAGCCTGAGAATGTATAAGTGGCCCAAGGTCACCCAGTGAGTTTCCATGGCAGAATGGTGATTCAAGGTTCTAGTCAGAAACTCTAACCACTACTCTTCACTGGCTTTCATAGGATGCCTGATTTTGAGAAACAGCAAGCAGCTGAGCCTGGGTGAGTCCATTCAGGTTGAATGGGAACAAATTGCCCAGTGGTTGCTGCTGAGCCTGGACCCAAAGAGTCCTCCCTCAAAGACCAAAACAGCCATGAAAAAATGTCCTACCCTTTCCCTTTCCTTTTACTAACTAAAATCAAGCCTGGAAGGCTGGCGAAACCGATGTGGTTCTTTAGCCCTGGCCTTTAAGAGCATCCATTTCTTAAAGCTATATGAATTTCTTTTATCACTTTGGGTTGCTTTGCATGATGTCCATGCAAATGAGCTTCCAAACAGAGGGGGGAAAGGCTTAAATGCAAGAGAAATAAGGCATGGAAAAATTCCTTTTCGTGACAAATGACATCCTGTGAGCAGTCCTTTATTGTGGTCATAAAAAATCTGAATCAAAGAAATGGTCACTGTGTGGGGAAATGAAGCCTCTACTCAGGGCAATCTTCTTTTGGAAAGCAGGTTTTCATGGGGAGGGGGTGGTGATATCAGAGCTCACTGAAGTCATGACCATGGGGGCTGTCTGAAAGAGATTGCTCATCCACATGGATGAAGAAATCTCGTTTGGAAGCCTGGTGGGGTGGCTGTTCAAGCCGGCTCTTTTAGTTGGAGGGTATATCCCTCCAGATGGGACTGGGTGAGCCCTGTATTTAAGCTCAAAAGAGCCCCAACTATGGGGCCCTAACAAAAACAGTCAAAAAGAAAGAAATAAAAGGGGGAGAAAGGGCAGAGCCATGGCTCTGAGCAAAGGCAAATAGCCGAACCCGAAAAGCTGAATATCTATTCAGCTTTTTCAGGAATCGCCTATTCGGCTTTGGCTTTATCTCCAGGTTTTTGCATGCGATAAACCCTAAACCCAAAATTTACTGAAATGGCTAATTTCAGGTTTATTTTCGATTCAGGTTTATCGATATGCACAACCATACTCATAGTATAATACTCTAGCCAACACCTCATGCTGGCTTTGTCATATTGATATCTTTTCATCCTTTCAGTAGATTTAAGTATACATGTTTGGGTTACACTGGAACCCAACCTAGTAAATCCCTTCCAAGAGAGAGAGAACAAAGAAAGAGCAGAAGGGTTGGAGGAAATGTGGAGAAAGAGAAAGTGCCTTTACACAGGGATGGCAGGGCACCAATTTTGGTCAAGTGAAGAACACTGACTGAAAAGCTAGCATGATGGTCCTGTGTTTGGGGGATTATTTGTGACAGAAAATCCCTCCTTGCCTTTTAATGTGCATTAAAATAATGTGACCTAGACTTTATTACAATAGCTATAGTGTGTATGTGTGCATTGTGAGGAATGTTGTAATATATATAATCTGACTGAGGCACAGGAGGGAAGAGTACGAAAGACGAAATGGATTTATTTATTATTTCCTTGGTAACGTTTAACTCTCATGTTTAAAACAGCCGTTGGTTGAATGGTACTCTAGTGGTGTAACTTCACAGTGTTCTGCTGACCTAAATGTTTTCTTTCACAGAGAAATACTGTTACATAAAGGCTTATATACAATGTAACCAAATCCGTTCAGAGCTTAGAGCCACCTCTAACTCTGACAACAACCCTTTCAGTTAAACCTCACATACTATCGTTTGACCTGTGCCCAGATGCCCAGCCAATAGAATTCTTGACTTACCCAAACCCAGTTTTTTCCCCACTGCGAAGTGACTGGCTAGAGACAGGTCATGGGCTAAATGTAACAAAGGCTGCCTATATGTAGAAGGAACTAATAACTGAGTGAGTTCCTGTTTGTCATCTTTCCCAGGTACCACCTGATAGGCTAGATCTCCCTCCTTCTTTAAATAAGACCTTTGGTGCCCTACAGGAATTTCCTCCTGAGCCTGTTCACACACTACCTTTAGAGAAAGGTCCTTCCACTGGGCCTTTCCAAAATCCACAGGTCAGTCTCACACTACCTCTTCTGCCACTTTGGACCCCACCAGACTTGGTGTCTGAGCTGCTTAGCCTACTTCCGCAGTCTATCAAAAGCTGATTGAAAGTTCTCACAATATAAAACAATGGGGATTTTTTGCAAAGCTCCTGTGGAGGCATTTTTTGGGGGTAGAGGTTTCAAATTTTCAGGGTTGCTTTCAGGGACGCTCCTTGCACGAACCCCAAAGTTTGGTGAAGATTGGGTCAGGGGTCCGGTGTTATGGGCTCTGGAGAGGTCACCCCTCCTTCCTCCATAGACAACCAACATAGCGAACCAACAGAGAATCTGACTCTTACCTTCCTGCTTGAGTATGGAGGTGGGGGGCAACCTCTTTCAGACCCCATAACTTTGGACTGCCTGACCCAATCATCACCAAACTTGGGGTTTTTTGCAAGGAGAGTCCCTGCAAGCTACCCTGCAAGTTTGGGGGCTCTACCTTAAAAATGCTCCCCAGGAGCTTCACAAAGTCTGGGGAGAACCCAAAAAAGTTGAAAAATTACCCAGTTTTTTCAGGAATGGCCAATTCACCTTTGGCTTTCCTTCCAGATTTTGGAATTCGGTAAACTTAATCCCAAAATTTACCGAAATTGCTTTTTCCAGCTTATTTTCAGTTTGGGTTTATCGATACGCACAGCCCTAATTTCAAGCAATTCGGACAAAGTGTTCTAATTCTATGGCTCTCAAACAAGGTGACCCCAGCCATCCTACTTGCAATGGGGAAAAGTTCCTTGCCCCCACAAATGAGGGAGTGAAAAATAATGGCATTTCTCTGCAGCTTGTCTCGAAAGGTGATTGGCTGGGAGCACTGTTCTCCTCCCTTGCAAGGCTCTGATTGGAAGGGAGAAATGCCATTGCCACGAAAAACAGTGGAATCAAAGAAAAAGGTGATAGCATGCTGCATTGCTGTAAAGCACCTGAACGTGCATTGTTTTGGGAAAGGGGCATGCAAAGGGGCATGCAGTGTTTTGGGAAAGGGGGCTTCATTATACCAACAACTCCACATTTGCATTACTATTCCAGAAAATCACTATATCAACCTGAACCAGCGATTTCCGTGTGCATCGTCAGTTCCAGAGTTTTGTTATGCACACCTTTATTACCCAGTTTTTCCACACTGGTCTTTGTGCTACTGAGTGGTTCTTTATTAAAGCTGGGGCCTGTGTGATTCTAGCCACTGGTGCCTGCTTCTTTATTTCCTTTCCCCAGCAAAACATTAGTTTCAAACAGACTTTTTGTTGGGCATGAATCACAAAGGCTCCATGCCAGTTCATTATTTCTATCTTTCAATCATAAAAAGGTTGATACTATTAATATGCTCTTCACACATACTGAATGCCAGAAATAATCCTTGTGTTAAATCAATCTCCTGTTTTATTCATAGCCTCCGTTTTCATATTATTTCCAAGGCTCAGAAATTTGGAAGCGGGGGAGGGAAGCATCATTGGTACTGAGGGAAATAACCCAAAATATAGTTTGTTGTTTGTTTTTTCCGGAACCCGAAAACTCAGATTGTGTAATCCTATTCAATGAAATAGGAAAGACCTATGTTCACTGTAAATTAATAAGTTTTTAAGTCAGAAAACCACATCCTTAAATACTTGTTAAATTGTTCAGGCTGCACATTCTAAACTCTGTATTGCATTGTGATCAGGAACTGCAACAAATATGAAACAGTCCCTGATGACAAAGGTAATGCTTGCAAGCTCTGTGTGCTCCTGAGAACTCCACAGGGGTTTTATATTGTATCCCTTGATTATACATATACCCACACCTACAGCTAGGATGGAAGTCGGTTTCAGGTAGCCGGCTCCAGGTTGACTCAGCCTTCCGTCCTTCCCAGGTCGGTAAAATGAGTACCCAGTTCACTGGAGGTAAAGGGAAGATGACTGGGGAAGGCACTGGCAAACCACCCTGTAAAAACAAAGTCTGCCTTGTAAACGTCGGGATGTGATGTCACCCCATGGGTCAGGGATGACCCGGTGCCTGCACAGGGGACCTTTACCTTTACAGCTAGGAACCCAGTAATTACGAAGCTCATTCCATAGCCCAAGGACCATTTAGGGTTGTCCTTTTCAAACAGCAGCCCCCGACCTTGCAGCCACCTGACAAACTACTTGTAAAACCAAGAGAAGTTTCAACATGAATTGTAATATGGCATGCAGGTCTTGATCAAGGCCAACAGGGTCTAAAATTTCCATGGTATCCCAAGTGGATTCCAGCTAGTCAAGATATATTATTATTTACTATTTTTTCAAGTAAGTACATCCCACTTTTCCAGTAGATTAAGGGCAGGTAATGAAAATTTAAAAAGAACAATATCTACGATAATACATTTTATTAAAACATTTAACTATGCCTTTCAACCATACATGACCTTCAAGGTGGTATACAAAATCTTTCAAAAATGCAGCAGTTTAGCAGCACACATAGATACACAGCTGGTGGTCAGATGTTATAGTATCCTTCCCCCAGTCCTTGAGTTTTTCCTGCTACTACTGTTTTGACTGTTATTCCTCCTCAGGATGTGGTGGTTATGGGTGCACATACATCCTTCCAGAAACAGGCTGGCAAGCTAACACTCAGCAGCCAGACATACAGAGGTGAAGCTGCTTCCTATCCCCTTTCGGCCACTTCCGCCGGCACCGGGAATGGCGGTGCTGCACCTGCTGCTTAGCAGGTGCAGCCTCGCTATTCCCTATGGGGCAAAAGGCCCCGGTTAAACAAAAAAAAAAGCAGCGAAACGGCTTTTTTTTGTTTAACGGCGTACGGGGAGTGGCTTAGGAAGAGGTGCCTCTTCCCTGCCATCCCTGTACGCCTCAGCTCAGGAATGGGCTGTTAGTCTGGCACTGTATTTTACTGATTTGTATTAGTATTTTATGATTTCATAGTTATTTTATGTATTGTATTTTGTATTGATTGTTCATTGTAAGCCGCCCTGAGCTCGGCCTTTGGCCGGGGAGTGAGAGCAGGGTATAAAATGAAAGAAAGAGAGAAAGAGAGAAAGAGAGAAAGAAAGAAAGAGAGAAAGAAAGAAAGAAAGAAAGAAAGAAAGAAAGAAAGAAAGAAAGAAAGAAAGAAAGAAAGAAAGAAAGAAAGAAAGAAAGAAAGAAAGACGGGGAACTCAAAAATAATTCTTAGTATATGTTGCTGAAAGATATGTATTATACAGCTATCCACTATATTTATTTCATATACATTCACAGGAGTAGTTCAGAATAACTTTTACATATTTGTGAGGAACTAATAGAATATTTCTTTTCTTAATAAAAAAAAGAAGGCTTCTATTCATTAGATAGAAAAGTTAATAACGGAGATCACTGGTGCAGAAAACTGAAGAGAGGACTTTGTTTCAATCTATCCCCCCTCCACATTTTCAAAGCATTGAATGGATAGGGTTATTCATATATTGCTATGAAATGTCCTCTGACGCGCACACAATGGCACATTTCCTAACCTTTACCCAGGCTTTGATTGGATGAGCTGAGCCAATGCATCAAAGGAATGGCTCATCGGCAGCAAAATTAAATTCTGTCATATTCAGTTGTTTGGTTCCACAATGTGATAAACTAATCAAAAACTTTATGCATTTTTAGCAGAAGTCAAGAAACAGTGAAATGCATGGAATCAAAGTAAATATGAAACATGAAAAGAATAGCGATGACTTGCCAATAATTTTTCACTACATTTGTTGTTTGGTTTTGACAAGTTTCTCTTATAGCTTCTGTGCAGCCAGTTCCCTGACCAAAAAAAAAAGTCACTTCATTGCTTTTTAAAAAGAGAACTTGCTGTGAACTGATAGAAAATATGAATGCTTGTGGAATATCTGTAAAGTATGAAGAAGGAAGACAATTCGGCAAAAAAGCTGTTTAAAGTTGGTCATCTAGTTTAAACTGTACATGTTGCCGAAGGAATAAAAAGGTGTGCTGTGCCACAAACTTAAAAAGATACAAAATTAATAACATTTTTATGGTAAGCAAATTAACTTTGTAATATTTTCACTGATAAGCACATTTCATTTTTATGGACAGCTGTATGAGAAATACATGTAAGAGTGAGCGTGTTTCCAGACCCCTATGAACTGGCTCACTTGTCCCCCTTTCTGTGTGCTACTGTCTGGAAATATTCAAGGGACATCTGCACTTCCAGACCAATTGCCTGCATAGCCATTATGCCACCCTTAACATGTGTGATCCACGCATTTTTCTCATTGAGGGTACATATGAAACCATTCAGGAACATGAGCATACTTTTGTAATAAGCCTTGACTGCCATCGGCTGTCAAGCTTTTGTGACAGGCCGCCTCTCACAGTATTCAGATAACAAATCTATACTAGTACTAAAGGCCTGCGAAATGTCATGCGTGGGAGGAGAGATTCAGTCCCTTGAAGATAATTCACAGTGGGTAGCCGTGTTAGTCTGTCTGCAGTAGTAGAAAAGGGCAAGAGTCCAGTAGCACCTTTAAAGACTAACAAGAATATTTTCTGGTAGGGTATGAGCTTTCGTGAGCCACAGCTCACTTCTTCAGAAAGCTCATATCCCTTTCTGAAGAAGTGAGCTGTGGCTCACGAAAGCTCATACCCTACCAGAAAATATTCTTGTTAGTCTTTAAGGTCCTACTGGACTCAGTCCCTTGAGTTCTTTTCACTCTAGGTTACCTACTGCCCCCATCCTCTAGCTTTCTTTCTCTTCTCGACTATGCTGTTCTGAGTCTCTGATCCAACCCGTTGCCACACTTCGCTTCCCTCACAATATTCCCTTGGGTACTTTCTCCAACCATTGACTTCTCTCTCCCTGCAAAGCCCAAATAAAGCCCTCATCAAAATTTGTGGCTACATGGTTGAAAGTAAAAGGAGGCTCTCAGAGGCACCATTAGGCAGAAGCTAAATTTGTTTCATGGCCTTAGTGACCTTAGCTATTTATGCGGCCAAGGGCCTCACCTGGAGGCCACCATTGTGACTGCAGGGAAATGGAGCCAACAGCCTGGCACATGTTTCCCAGCTGTGGCTGCCCTTCCTAGCTTCATGGCCAGGCTGTTCTACCTGCTTCTGCTGGGCTACTGCTCAGGGGGGTTGGGAGGGGCATGACGCAGGCACACCTGCATTGCCCCCAACCCCTTTGCCTATTTAAGGCCCTCTCGCTGGCTGCCTGGCCTTGCATGCCGGCAACAACAGGGCCGAATGGAGGAGCTGAAGGAACAAGCACCACCGAGGACCACGTGGCTGTGCCCTTTGGAAGTGATTGAGGCTGGGCTGTTGGAGATGAGACAGATTGGGAGGGAGCATTGGCTGTGGCTTCTGGTTGCTCTTAAGTAGTACCATGGCGGCTACAACCACCCTTTCCTGCCTTTCTCTCCCTCAACCTTTTAATGCTGCTGGGATTAATTCTAATACTGGTTTTAGATCCTGTTCAATTGTGGTGGCACGCAAGTTTTGGGTGGGAGCCAGGGACACACACACCCCCAGCCGTGGGATAGTGGCGGCATTTTTTTCTCCTGCAGTTGGTGCGCTCCCCAACCTTTCCTACCACAGTGGATCAGGGTATTTTGCTGTGGGCTTTGAAATTCTCTCAGTCCAGCAGTTACCATTAATTGATCCCGCACGTTTGGTGTGTGGGTGAATGGGCTGTGAAGGATTTAACCCTTCGGTTTAAAGTAAAAAACAGTGGATTAAAAACAGCCTTATATTTTATTGAGGTCAAGATCTAACCAGTTAACAATCACAAAAACCTCAGCCAAAAGATGAAAAAGGGTGATTTTAAAAACTGTTGTAATAGAGTGCCATTAATCATGTTAGCTGCCTTCAGAATTGTCCTATGTACACAGATATTTTAAATATCTATAACCCTAACCCTAACCCCATTTAATTTAGGGAGGATTTTATTGTTTGGAGGGGGGCTGTGGGGGAGGTATTCCTACTTTGTGTGATTAGGGGTAACAACCCCCATTTCTCTGAGAAATTGTCAAGATAGCAACTGATTTCCCCAGGGGATTAAACAGCATTGCTATACTGCAGGGGAGAGAGAAAAGAAGAAAAATCTGGGTGGAGGGGAAAGGGAACAGGGCTTTGTGTTTTTATGCTATTGACGCTATATGGTTGTGACATTGACACAGAGTGTCAACCTTTTTGTATTAGTCATGAGTAGTAGATAAATGTACAACTTTACCCTCTTTCCTCACTCCTTTTGACAGATACCTTCCTTCCCTGACGTTCTTCTTTCAGGTGTTATCATATGTGCTTTATCACTACCTTACTGCTTTATTATTTAAAAACATTTGCTGCATAAAAAGATTTCTGGCATAGCACCGAATTGGGGAATGTCTTGGAGCCAGCTACTTGCTGCAGCCCCCCCCCCCAACCCTGTCTATTCTTGGCATGCAATAACCACCCCATGATTTTTATACTATGATGACCTTAAAAAAAAAGGTAAAGGTCCCCTGTGCAAGCACCGGGTCATTCCTGACCCATGGGGTGACGTCACATCCCGACGTTTACTAGGTAGACTTTGTTTATGAGGTGGTTTGCCAGTGCCTTCCGCAGTCATCTTCCCTTTACCCCAGCAAGCTGGGTACTCATTTTACCCACCTTGGAAGGATGGAAAGCTGAGTCAACCTTGAGCAGGCTACCTGAAACCGCCTCCTGTCGAGATCAAACTCAGGTCGTGAGCAGAGCTTGGACTGCAGTATAGCAGCTAGGGCTGTTGAATTTAAAAAAAATCGGTATAGTTCGGATTCGGCCGAATTTGGCCCGTTTAGATTCGGGATATGCCGAAGTCCGAACTCCCCCATTTCGGATCCGTTCAATTCGGCGGGAATTCAAAGTTCGGAAAAAAAATTCGGCCGAATAAAGCCATTAAAAACACAATCGCGCCTTTCTGCGGCTCTGGGGGGCATTTTTGGGGTTAGAGGTCCCAAACTTTCAGCAGAGCTTCAAAGGACGTTTATTGAAAGACTCCCCAAGTTTTGTAAAGATTGGGTCGGGGGGGGGGGGCTGAAATATGGGCCCTGAAAGGGGTCCCCCCACCCTTAATGTGCATCTCTCAGCAGAGCTTGCCGCCAACGCACAAAGCTCCCAGCCCCGACAACAGTTTGCAAATAAACACAACCTTGTAAAACAACACCTTTGCAACAGGGAAAACCAGAAGACACACAACTGAAACCTCCCCCCTCAAACCAGGGAGCGAGAGACTCGAGGGGGAACACACACCCCAGGCAGAACCGACGAAAGCCCCCTTTGGCTTCCCCCCCACCCACAGAAACTGCTCCCTCCCCACACACACACAGACTCTGCTTTCCCCCACACACACACACATACACAGGAGAAAAGTTATAGATTAAAGCCCCCAAAGGGGTCTTACTGTGGCTTTCTTCTGTTCCATCAGGAGGGGAGGATTTGTAATCCAAGATGATTCCAATTAGGCACGAGACGTTTTGCTCTGGAGAAGATGCACACAGGATCGGCTGATCCATTCATCCCAATAGGGAAAAGGGGAAAGGGGAAAGGAGAAAGGGGAAAGGGGAAAGCCCATATCTCGGGACCCCCTGACCCAATGTTCACAAAACTTGGGTGGTCTCTTAAGAACACTGGTCTGAAACTCCGCCCAAAGTTTGGGATCTGCACCCCCAAAAATGCACCCCCTGCAGCCACGGAAAGAGAAAAGGGGGGAGGCGATATTTCTGCCCCCACTGAACCCATCTTTACAAAACTTGGGTGGTATCTTAAGAATAATTGTCAGAAGCTATGCTAAAAGTTTGGGGGCTATATCCCCAAAAAAGCACCCCCTGCAGCCACATAAATGGAAAAAGGGGGGGAGGGAAAAGGGGGAGAGCCCATATCTCGAGACCCCCTGACCCAATGTTTACAAAACTTGGGGGGTATCTTAAGAAGCTTCATCTGAAGCTCCACTGAAAGTTTGGAGTCTGTACCCCCAAAAATGCGCCCCCTGCAGCCATGGAAAGAAAAAGGGGGGAGCCCATATCTCGGGACCCCCTGACCCAATGTTTACAAAACTTGGGGGGTATCTTAAGAAGCTTCATCTGAAGCTCCACTGAAAGTTTTGTGTCTGTACCCCAAAAAATACGCCCCCTGCAGCCACAGAAAGGAGCAAATATGCACAAGCACCCCACATACACACACGAGGATTTCGCTCTCTCTCTCTCTCTCTCCCTCGCCGGGCCGCACATCAGCTGATTCCTCCAGTACTTAATCCTGACTGATTGACCAGAAGAAGACCCAGCTTGGCCACCAATTGGCCTGGGGAGGAGAATGCTGCTTACTGACGGTTATGCTGCTTACTGACGGCCCCGAATTTGCCGGATTTATTCACGAACTCACGAACTCGCTGAATTCGGCCCCCCCGGTTGCCCACCAGTTCTGAGTTCGGTTCCTCCCGAACTAAAAACCACCGAATCAGGGGAAATTCGGCTGATTTTCAGTTCGGGCCGAACCAAATCAACAGCCCTAATAGCAGCTTACCACTCTGCGCCACGGGGCTCTTTACTAACCCATTGTTCCATATTTCATCTGTTTCTGTGTTCTGAGGAACACTTGTTAAAAGTTTGTTAGTGTGAGTTGCTAGTATCATTCTTCGATGCCATGGTCCACATGCTGAGTCTTTGAGGGCATGCTCTGGTGTGCTTTAGTACACCATTTCTCCCTGTGCCTTTCTTGCTCTCTTCTTTTCTTTTCTCCCCTTTTTGGCAGTTTTTTGTCAGCCTTGCATGCCGCCTTCAGTCAGGGGTTTGGTGGCAGTGGCAGCAGCTTCCTTAGTGCTCTGGTGTTTCCCCACATTTTTTAAGGCATGTGGTTCATGCAACTTGGTTTTTAAAAGGGATAAAAGGAAAAAAAGGGCAGCTGGGGGCTTGTGGTTGACAGTGGCTCTACACCTCCAGGTATCACTCCCCCCCACTCATTGATTCAAGTGCCTGTTTTGTGTGGGCTAACAAGAGAAGGGTTCCTTTTTGGAGGCATAGGCACTGCTAGGCTTGACGTCAGTCTCTTTTTTGGGCAGCAAGTGTGGTGGCCATTTTATTACCTGGCAAGTGACTAATAATATCCTCAACCCCTCTCTTTCACCCCCTTCCTCCCCAAGGCATAAGGTGGTTTTATCAATTGTGTGATTTTTTAAAAAAAATCATAATATTGCTTTAGTAAATAATTAATTTACTAAAATTAATTATTTAATTAATTACATGATTAATTCATGCCATCATATTCCCTATTACTATGTATAGGTGTGAAAGCTGGACAGTGAAGAAAGCTGATAGGAAGAAAATAGATTCCTCTGAAATGTGGTGTTGGAGGAGTGTTATGGATACCATGGACTGCCAAAAACAAATCAGTGGGTTTTAGATCAAATCAAGCCTGAACTGACCCTAGAAGCTAAAATGACTAAACTGAGGCTATTGTATTTTGGTCACGTAATGAGACAAGAGTCACTGGAAAAGACAGTCATGCTAGGAAAAGTTGAGGGCAGCAGGAAAAGAGGAAGACCCAACAAGAGATGGATTGACTCAGTAAAGGAAGCCACAGCCTTCAATTTGCAAGATCTGAGCAAGGTTGTCAAAGATAGGACATTTTGGAAGACTTTCATTCATAGGGTCGCCATGAGTCGGAAACAACTTGACGGCACTTAACACACACACACACAGTAAATAATACAAACACCACCTGGAGGTTGACAACCTTAGCCTGACCAGACCTTGGGGTTGGAAGAAAGTAGTTGCCTTAGCACAAGGTTCTCCGAGACAACGAGCCAAGCAATAGGGAGTGTGTGTAAATGCTTACAAAATAAGTAGTTTGGGCCAAAAAATACTCTCACTGATGTTTCATGGAACATCTGTGCTGACTCAGAAGAGCCCATCTTTCACTCCCTTGAGTTTCACAGATGAAACACTTTAATTAACAGCTGAATTGAATGGATAGTTTACACCCCCAAGGTCCATCCCATGAGGTTAAAAGACCAGTGATGGAATCTTTAGCTGCAGGTATGAAAACAGCTAATGACAGGCAATGCAGGGAGTATTTTCAATTTAGCGAGAGGAAAGGCTTGGAGCATTTTTGGCCAGTGCCAGTTTGTCACGTATAACAGTTCTTGGTGTCCCCAATGGCCAACGGTTTGATGGTCAGGAGTATGAAAGGCTATCCGTCTGCCCTAGCTTTCAAACCAAAGGCAGAAGGTTTTAGCAATAGAAGATGTTAGAGAACATAAGAACATAAGGAAAGCCCTGCTGGATCAGACCAAGGCCCATCAAGTCCAGCAGTCTGTTCACACAGCGGCCAACCAGGTGCCCCCAGGAAGCCACAAACAAGACGACTGCAGCAGCACCATCCTGCCTGTGTTCCACCGCACCCAAAATAATAGGCATGCACCTCTGATACTAGAGAGAACAAGTATGCAGCATGACCGGCATCCATTCCAACTAATAGCCATGAATACCCCTTTCCTCCATGAACATGTCCACTCCCCTCTTAAAGCCCTCCAAACTGGCAGCCATCATCACATCCTGTGGCAGGGAGTTCCACAATTTAACTGTTTTTTCGTGTGAAAAAATACTTCCTTTTATCTGTTTTGAATCTCTCACCCTCCAGCTTTAGCAGATGACCCCGCATTCTAGTATTATGGGAGAGGGAGAAAAACATCTCCCTGTCCACTCTCTCCAAACCATGCATAATTTTATAGACCTCTAACATGTCTCCCCTTAGCAGCCTTCTTTCCAAGCTAAACAGCCCTAAGCGTCCTAACCGCTCCCCATCGGACAGTTGCTCTAGTCCCCTAATCATTTTGATTGCTCTTTGGTTGGTTGCACCAACCAAAGCACTGGTAGCCTGTTTACCTCTGGCATCATGAGGATGTTAGTGGAGGGGTACAGATTGCAATGTACAGATGCAGCTGAGGCGGAATTGTTCTAGCCCATTACTTTATCAGCCTTTCATGCTGCCCTCTGCAATAATGAACTATTTCTGGTGATCCATAAATTCGAGGCAGACCACGTGGTCATTGGGACCACCAAGAATCCCCAGCTATGCCTAGTGATGGCACTCAAGACATGCATAAGAACAGTCCTGAGTTGCCTGTTTCAACACAAAGGCAGGTCACCTTTAAGTGAGTTTCAGAGAGTTATGCAGTGGAATTTGGCTGATGAAAGGTTGCCAGAAGTTGCTGACTGTGTTTGGAGTCAGAATGAGTCTGCCCAACAAAGGCAGGCACAGGCAGGCTGCCTAGCACAGCCTACCCATTTAAATACTTTGGCATATTTAATTATGATACAGATCACTTTAATTAATTAAATAAACTAGTTATACTCAAGCTGTTGTCTTGTGTCTCCTTTGAAGGGTGCCTGGGGCAAACATTCTTGTACATCTTACATATAAAGGATACTTTTAGGGAAATCTGAGGGGGTACTTTTGTATCAGAATGGTGCATTCTGAACAAATTGTGGATGTTTTCTTGATTTATCAAATAAAAATGAAATATGTTCTGAAGAAATACTTCAGTAGAATGATAGGGTTGAATTATTTGGTAAGAATGAATATAGATTGTCAGATTTCTTAATTATTTTCATTCCCCAGTTTAAATAAAAGAATGAGAAAAGTATGATTTCATTCTCGAGCAGTTACCATGCAAATAAGATTCGGAAGTATTCTTTTTTCCTGTTGATATCATGAGATAGATTTATTTAGATGCAATTTCTTGCTCTCCAGCTTTTCTGGTGTTTGGTTTTTGACTGAATGAATTCTAAACTCTATTAGTACCTTTCAAACTGTGAGACAAAAATAATTTCTTTACTGGTGTTTGTCATGTAGAAAAACTACTTTGTAGCTGAATTTATATAGAAATCTCTAGCATTTTTCATTATGCCCCAAATATTTTGAACATGGCTTGCTGGTAATGTTTTAAAGCTTGACAAAAGTCTGAGTATCTAATAAAATCAACAAATGTTCTGTGAACCATGCATAAAAATGATCAGATGCCAACAGAGTGAATGTATAACATGTTTGTATGAAACGTTAAACTGCAGAAGGAAAATAACAGCCTGGATTTATGAAATTAAGAAAAAAAGGAATGCAGGGTTTTTTTTTTCCTAATCAGAAATCAAAATGGTACAACACTGAGAAATTATAGGATTGAAAATCAGAAAGGTCCAAAGGACAGAATTTAAATAAGATTGTTGGAAGAAGGAATGAAATGACGAAATGTTCTTCAGACTTTTCATACACATTAGTATGTGTGTGAGGGGAGTGCTTAATCCTCAAAAATAGGCCCCAATAATATCTTTTTGTCTCTCTCAAAGTCTGCCCTAAATTGAACATGATCAGCAGCCAAAATTCTATCCCGCATCTTAAACATTCGAACTAACAAACTGCAGGTCAATGAAGCCAGCGTAACACAACCAATGTTAAACCAGAGACTCCAAACCTGAGCAAAGGCACTGTTTCAAGCCCAACAGAACCAATGCCAAACCACCGAAGCCTAGCAGAACCATGGGCCAATGTGACAAGCCCAAAGAATCCAAGCCAAACCAACCTGGCAAGCCAGTACCAAGGCAGGCAGCCAGACCTGGCAAGACAATCACCCACCCAAACACACAGACAAGCATCATTTCTCCAAGATTCTCTCAGAAATTGAGAGGAGGGAGTTTTTGGCAGCCAAGATCCTCTTTCTCTGCAGTCCACAGCCTATACTATTACTGGCTCACAGGAGGAGCCTCAGGAGCTGCAGCTGCCGTTTATAACTGGTGTTCCTGTTGTCTCCCACCACTACGGTTGCCAGGTGGGTGATATTGGTGGGCAATTGCCAGCAAATTCTCACAGCCACTCCAGAGCCAGGGCTGCATGTGTGCGCCTGCGCGTACACGCAATGACGGCACTTCCACTTTTACTTCCAGAAGTGCCGCATCACTGTGGCTGTTTCAACACTGAGGCTGTTTTTAAATCAGCTGCGATAATTTGGTGCTTTTGTAAGTAAAAGTAGCTTTTTGAATAGTTTTTTTGCACTGCTTATTTAGTATGCTTCAGTTTTGTTTAGACATTAGTGCAGCATAGAGTATTCTTAAGTTTTTTTTTTTTTTTAGTAAAACCGGTCGTGCCATCATCGCATGCATGCACCCACACCTGCACATGCCCACAGCAGCCCCTCTCCCTAAAATGTCCCACCAATTGGGAGGGGGGACCTGGCAACCCTACCCATCACTGTCAAGGATAACCACAACAGCAGAAATACAGCATGCATAAGCTTCACTTTAATATATCAATGAGTTTTGCTTGTTTGAATTAATATAGTTGTCTACTATCCTAACTTCTCTTGTTCCAGTGATATTTGTGGGAGGTTTTTCTTTGTGAGAGTGGCAAAAGCAACATTTTTGTCACTGTACTTATTTATTTTCAGTACAGAAATGTGCTGAGTGATGCTGAACCCCTCTTTACCATACAGCAGCTAGGATTCAGATGAGGGTTGATTTTTTAAAGTTTCTTTTAGAACACAATTTGGAATATGGATTTTTTATAGAGCCAATCAAATTGGATAACTTCCCTGGTGTTTCTTTCTACTTCTGATTTTTTAATTTGGGGAAGAGTGGTTTTCTCCAATTCCCCTAGAGATGGAGAGGATGCAGGCATAGACATGTGCTCACTTCACCCATTCACAATGTCTAGGGCTGCATAGTTGAACAGTGGCAAGACCAACCCTCCAAGGGACCAGACATGAGTGGTGCAAGCTCACAAAATTGCCTGTCTGGGAAAAAAATACATTCACTTTGAATTCTTGTCAGAGGCAAACAAGGCACCTCTGAACCACAAGATAGAGGTACAGCCAGACAACCTCTTTCTAGGCCCTGTAGCTCAGTGGATCAGTGGCTCACAACTTGTAGGGCTGAGATAAGTAATCCCTCACTATTGCATCCACTGAAGCCTGGCTCGTGTGCCTCATATTCTTACTGGTGCCAAGTGCCTCTCTGATGGCCCTTTTCACCATGGCCATTTTGGGAGTGGCCTTGGGAAACCTGTTCAGAAGGAGAGGCAGTGGAGGGGAGCAGCAGTGCTGCTTTCCTCTCCTCCCCTTCTCCTAGAGGCAGCATTCCCCTCTTGGCTTGCATATACCCCACCCACCGAGAGAGTGCATCTCTCTAGTGAATGAGCTGACCAGCATGCTTGATGAGGCAGCCCTTAATCCATAGATCACACATGGTTGCCAACAGGTAGACCTTCTGCTTGGTGAGAGGTTCCAAGTAGGACTTGAGAGCCAGCGTGGTTTAGTGGTTAAGAGAGGTGGTTTGGAGTGGTGGACTCTGAACTGGAGAGCAGGGTTTGATTCCCCACTCCTCCACATGAGCAGTTTATCTCAGAAATATTTTAAATCTAATCACAGATCTTAAAACATTTTTTGGGATGACTCCTGCCAGTTTATCATTCATGCTGTCCCATGCCTCAGAGAAGTCTGCATTGCAGACAGTAGCCAAAATGGGTAACGGCCTATACAAATTCTGCCTATGGTTCATTTGGTTAGCATTCATTCCAGTTTCTTCAATATTCTCTCAGTCTATTCCTCAACCATCCCCAACCATTACCTATTTTTGTTACTCGAAACTTGCCTTTAGACAATTACATCACCCTCTTTGTGCATAAAGAAGAATATAAACTCTAATAATCATTTTCTTATTAAGAAGAAAATTATAATTCTTTGCATTTTTAGTATTCTTCTTCTTTGGAATTTAATTATCAGCTCAAGGGGCATACATAAGGAATGAATTTCAAATTACCGTATAGGGGCAAAAGCATACAAATTACCAAAGTACAGAAGTTATACCATGGAAAAGGGAAAATTTACAGTGATCTAAAGCTGCATTTATCTATTGTTGAGCCAGTAATCATACCTAGGCAGAACTGTCTGGTCTCTAAACAGCAAACAGAAAATATCAAGCACTCATCTGCCTGTACTGTTTGAAATTGCTGCAAGATTATTATTCTTTGTATTGTACTGAACCATAACAAAATTTGAAGACTATTTCTCAGTCTGTTTATTTATGACATTTTTATCCCATCCTTCTTCCAAAGTGTTTAGGGTAGCATATATGGTTCTGATATCCATCATCCTCACAGTAATCTTGTAAGGTAGGTTAAATTCACAGGAAGGTCACCCAGTGAGTTCCAGGGCAACTACTGTACCTCACTGATTCTCACTATTATATTAGCTCTCAGTGAAGGCTTTGACCAGTGACTAGGATTGCCTGCTCTGGGTTGGGAAATACCTGAAAACTTTGAGGGTTTGAGCCTGGGGAGGGCAGAGTTTTGGGAGGAAAGGGGCCTCAGCCATATATAATGCCATAGAGGCCACCCTCCAAAAGCAGCCATTTTCTCCAGGGGAACTGATCTTGGTCACCTGAAGATCCATTGTAATAGCAGGAGATTTCCTGGTGCCACCTGGAGGTTGGCAACCCTACCAGTGACTGATGATAAAAAATAACCCTGGTAAGTGGATACATTTACTTACAACAAAGTAAGGTTGGCTTTCAGTATTGTAGTTTGTATGGCTGAGAAGGATCTCAGCTATTAAAATGAATATTTTGCCCAAACTTAATTTTCTATTCCAAATGCTTCTGATCTACATAGAAGAAAAGACTTTGAAAAGCTAGCAGCAACAATTAAACAAGTTCATCTGGGATGGCAAAAAACCTAGAATCAGATTCAAAATACTGCAAGACGAGAAAAGCAGGTGTGGTCTGGGGTTACCAAATTTGAAACTGTACTATCATGCGGCTGGTTTGGTTTGGATAGCAGATTGGATTAAAAATCTGGGATCGGATGTAATAAAGTTGGAAAGAGCGGAAATGAGAGAAGATCTGCATTGTTATCTTTGGACAGAAAAAGCTCTAAGAGATGTGACAAAGCAGCGAACTGAACATGTAATCAAGCATAGTCTTCTGAAGATCTGTATGACAAATAAATAGAGATTAAGCCCTACTCCTTCATCACTGATGTCACCAATGGAAGCGTATTATGATAAGACAAAGAGAAGTCAAAATGACAGTATAACATACCAGGATATGATTAATGCACATGGAAAAATTAAATCGTGGCAGACAATTAAAGAGGAGGACAAAAACATACAATGGTTTATCTATTGTCAACTGACATCAAGATTACAAAAAGACTGCTTAGCAACTGGTAAACTGTGAGAGTTAATGGAGTTTGAAATGTTGATCACAAAGAATAAAGATCACCTGCTGGGGAAGATATATAAATTGTTACTTAAATATGATACCGAAGCAGAAGCAACCAAACCCTGTATGATGAAATGGATGCAAAACTTCAGAGAGGAGATTACACTGCAGCAACGGAAGCAGTTATGGACGAAATCAATTAAATTTCTCAAGTCAAACCTTGAGAAAAACATTGGTATAAGATTTGATTTTCCGCTGGTACATTACACCAAGAGATACTCAGAAAACGAATAAGGAGTTAAATGGTCACTGTTGGAAATGCAAGGAGACAGAGGGGACTTTCCACCGTACATGGTGGACATGTAAGAAGAACAAAAATTTTTGGATAGAAGTTCATTCAGAAATGCAGAAAAATTTAAAAGTGAAATTTCCATTGGACTCTAAAATCATGCTGTTGGGAATGCTACCATCTGATATAATGAGGTCTTCAGAGGAACAGGTAAACTATATGATTACTGCAGCAAGAGTTGTTATTGCATCAAGGTGGAAGTCAGAAGAATGTCCAGACATTGAAGATGGGAGAAATTTTTTTGCAGATATGCAGTGATGGCAAGATTGACAAATCTGGTGAACAAAAGATTCAATGAAGAATTTTTTTAAAAAGGGACCTGTATTACTTATATGCTATGTAAGGCTTGAATAAACAGCAAGAAAACTGTTTAGTCTTTTTTTAGGATCTAGTATTACATACCGTGCATTCCTGAGCTGCGCAGGGCAGTGTACGCTGGCGTTTGTGGCCCCAACACCGGCGTGAAGGCCCGGTTGCCAGCTGCTGCTGTGGCAGCGCCGGGCCGCCGATGAAGCCAGACGCTGGCAAAGGAGACATTTCCAGGATATCCTGGCATTCTGGGAGGCATTCTCAGGGTGTCATGGCGCAGGCCTGGGGGCTGGGCTGCTGTTAGGTGGCCTCCTGGGCCGTTACGGCTCGGGAACACCCTTTTTTGTTGAGAAATGCCACCTTTTAGGTGGCGTATCTCCCATCCAACCCGCATAGGGATTTTTGGCACTGGGTGTGGGTTTCAGCGGGGCCAAAACCTCCTTAGGAGGCAGCACCGCTGCCTTGTCTCCTAAGCCCGCCGCAGGCATTCCCCTTAGGAAGGCACAGATAATCTAGCTATTAGAGAGGATGACTATGTGTAGACATTATTTTATATAAGTAAATTATCAATGGACTGGGGCGAGGCGGTAAGATGCAAGATAAAGGTATAGCATAAATACTATGATTGCATCGTCAGTATAATAAGGCTGTTAGTAATGAACATTATATTAGTTTTGGCATGTTAGCTCAATTTGTAATGAAATTAAATGTTTCAAGTGCACCCTGACAAAGTATATAAGGTTATATTGTAGTGCATTGTAAGTGGTTGTGTTGTGTTGTGAAGGTGATATGGTATGTATTGTTGGTTTATTGTGTAGCAAATAGTGTGAGAAAATAAAAAAAGTTATTTTTAAAAAAAGTATTGTAGTTTGTACAACTCTTTTGATAAAATAGAAAAAAATTACCCCCATGTGCCAAGGAAAGTTTGCCTTCTGTCACTACAATAATTGAATGTCAGTTTTATTAGAACTTTCATTTCAGCAGTGTAATGCAGAATATCTACTGTTTGATGGTTCCCATAAGTAATAATGAAAGCTCATTCATAAATTAATGCAAGAAGTTCTGCCTTAATAAAAATTGAATAATATAGCTGTTCCAGATCTTATTAATTTTCTTTCATTAAGTTAGAAATTTAAGCTTCACTATTTTAAAAAAAATCACACTGAATAAATGAGCTTAATGACAAAAATCAGTAAAGACTTGGAAGAAATCCAATCACAAAGCCATCAGGAAAAAAAAATGCTAAAATAGTGTTGTTCTCGCAAAGTAATGAGCAAAGATAGTTATTATGAACATGATAATTTAATATCGTCAATTAAATTCATTATTCAATGTGTTCATGGGTGCTGTTCAGACAAACCCAAGCCCTCGTATATGGCTGTAGCCAACCCTTCTTGTGTGTGTGTGTGTGTGTGTGTGGGTGTGGGTGTGGGTGTGTGTGGGTGTGTGGGGGATGTGTGTTTAGGTGTGTGGGTGTGTGGGTGGGGGAGCTTGCAAGTACAGCTTGCAAGTACAACTAACCCTCCCTAGCAAATTTGCATTTATAGGAAATTTTAGTATCATGGCCAAGGAGGATCCCCTTCCCAGGCAGAATAAATTAGGTGTCCCTACATTATAGTTATATCTGATCTCTTTTTAAGAGCTTTGACATAATCATATAGATAAGTAGGGTTTCCTATTCTAAAATTGGGCTCCTACTCTTTAAATGGAGGCTATCTCATCACAAATTAAAAACCTCATTTTAAAAAAGTAGGGCTGCCAAGCCCCTGGTGCAAGTGGGGGATACCTCTACCCCATGCCCCATTGCCTGCCTCTGTTGAAAGCGGCAAGCTGGAGATAAAAAAAAAAGACCTTATATACTTACAGGAAGTTCTAACATGGTATCGGAATAAGCAGCTACTTTTCTTTTAAATGTTTTAGTATACCTTATTATCTATTTAATATTTTACTTCTTAATCTATTGTATTTGTATTTTATTTATTTGTTTTAGCAAACTGTGATGGCCAATGGCTACATACAATAAAATTTCTTACTCTTACTTACAGGAAGTTCCTGGTGATTCCTAAAACTTCCCAGAAGAGACAAAGGGTAGGAATTGCTGGAGACAGTATGGTAAGAACTTCCATATTTACCATAGAGTTTCTGGCAATTCCTTGACCTTTGTCATTTCCAAGTAGCTCTAGGAATTGCCAGGAACTTCTTGTAAGTAGATGATGCCCTATTTTTTTTCAAATCTCCTGGCAGCCACCCTCCCACAACCATCCCTTCAGTTGCCAGGCATTACCTGGCAACCTATTTTAAAGACGTAGATCAAGTAAAACATTGCTGCGGGTGAGGTGTACCCATTGGCCCCACCTTGGCTTCCAGAGCAAGATCTTGGGATTAACCAGGACTGCTCCTGGATTTACAGGTCTGTAACACTCAAACTAAAAAGTCGTTTTTGGAAATTATTGCCTCTATAGGAAGGCTACTATGAATGGTGCAATGCTGGCTCCCTATTGTTGTTGTTGCCTGCAGAGGGCATGTAAATTTCAGTGCTGGTATGAATAGGTGCTAGTTCCCATAAATGACACCTTTGCTTCCAAGTCATGAGCAGAGCAGTGGTGTAGAGGTTAGGAGCAGTGGACTCTAATCTAGAGAACCGGGTGTGATTCCCTGCTCTTCCACATGAGCAGCGGACTCTAATTTGATGAACCGGTTTGGTTTACCCACTCCTACACATGAATCCAGCTGGGTGACCTTGGGCTAGTCACAGTTCTCTTCAAACTCTCCCAGCCTCACAAGTTATCTGCTGTGGGGAGAGGAAGGGAAGGTAAGCCAGTTTGATTCTCCTTGAAAGGTAGAGAAAATTGGCATATAAAAACCAACTCTTCTTCTCTTGAGGCACTTGGCAGGGGGTGTTGCTGGCTGGGGTTTATCTGTACTAAGCCATGACTTTGCCATTCTAATATAACTTCCTAAGGTTATTCTTGCCCATACCAAAGCTCAATGATATTCCACCAAGCACAGTGCAGGAGCTGTTCCATTCTATTTGACCTCTAAGTATATCCTGTGTTTATTTCTTCAGTATTTGCTCCGAGCATTGTCTGAAACTGAAATAGGATGACCTATTTATATGTAGGTCAGTGCAGCTGGTATAACTTTAACAGGTACTTAGAATTTTGGCAATTAAAATATGTCCAAAAGGAGTTTAAAAAAAGGTATGCTAAAAGGGATAAAAAAACACTTTGTGTTACCTGCTTAATGCTGATGTAAAGACAGTTATTGTGTATATTAGTAACTCCTAAATCCAGAGCTGGTTCCAGGCTTTTGCAGGCCCTGGGTACCAGAGTATAATTGGGACCCCTTTTCTGTCTGGTACAACCACATACCTTTTATTTGCCCCTCTCCTTTTGCTCTTCTTTAGGCACACCCTTTTACATTTCAATTTATGCACTCTGGCTAAGAGAAACTATACAAAATCTTTGCTCAAGGGGCCGGTAGGGTTGCCAAGTCCCTCTTCGCCACTGGCGGGAGGTTTTTGGGGTGGAGTCTGAGGAGGACAGGGTTTGGGGAGGGGAGGGACTTCCATGCTACAGAGTCCAAATCACCAAAGCAGCCATTTTCTCCAGGTGAACTGATCTCTATCGGCTGGAGATCAGTTGTACTAGCGGGAGACCTCCAGCTACCACCTGGAGGTTGGCAACCTTAGGGGCAGGCAAGGAGCAACTCACACGCAAAAATGCTTTTTTCTTAGTTTTTTTTCTACCCTACAGGCAGCTGATCCCCCCCAGCGTCTTTCCCTTAGAAGCAACTCTTCAACCCCCCGCCCCCAGTCCAAACATCTAGGTCTAAGGTTTGGCTACTACTTAACTTGTTTGGTATGACAGTGTGGTGTAGTGAGTAGAGTGTTGCACTAGGATCTGAGAGACGAAAGTTGAGATCCCCTCTTTGCCATGGAATCTTGCTGGGTAACTTTGGTCCACTCACGCACTCTCAGCCGAAACTTCCTCACAGAGCTGTTGTGAGAATAAAATGGCCACAGCAATGCCTCCTCCACCTGCCTTCAAGGTCAATAGGTGGAGGCTCCTGGAACCCAGCTACAGCTGCTGATGCTGTGGTGGTGGGGGAAAGTATCCCCCAAAGTAACCCGCAAAGGGAGAACCAGCATGGTGTAATGGTTAACAGCGGTGGTTTGGAGTGGTGGAGTCTAATCTGGAGAACTGGTTTTGATGCACCATTCCTCCACATGAGCAGCGGATGCTAATCAAGTGAACCGGGTTGGTTTCCCCATTCCTGCACATGAAGCCAGCTGGGTGAACTTGGGCTAGTCACAGCTCTCTTAGAGCTCTCTCAGCCCCACCTACCTCACAGGGTGTCTGTTGTGGGGTGGGGAAGGGAAGGTGATCGTAAGCCGGTTTAATTCTTCCTTAAGTGGTAGAGAAAGCTGGCATATAAGAACCAACTCTTCTTCATTTTCTTCTCCAAATTATTTTTAGTGTTCAGATTTTTCTGTAAACCTGCCCCCCCCCCAAGTTGCAGAACTATCTGTTTACAGTCAGTGTGGCCCCAATCCATAGTATTAGGTATCCACAGAGGGGGGGGCACATATGGCTATTAGATATATAGATGATAGATTCATCTGGATACATGTGAATTTTAAATGCACCTTCTGTCATCATATTTTCATGTTTTGTGGGTTTTACATTGGGAAAATTACCATTTGTGTATACCAAGATTGCTTGCAGGCTTGTATAAACTCAAACAAACATGATAGTATAAAAATGAAGACAAAGAAATCATGGAGATGTAGGGTTGTGCATATCAGGTTCAGGTTTATTGGGCCTGATTTTTTTCCAGTAAACCCAGAATAAGTCAAATACCCATACTGGTAAATTTTGGTATTTGGCTTATTTTTGGATTTACCGGAAAAAAAATGGCCCATGGGGATTATTTTCAAAGCTCCTGTGGAGGCCTTTTTTGAGGTCCCCAAATTGGCAGTGTGGCTGCAAGGGACTCTCCTTAGATGGTCACCTACGTTTGGTGAACTTTGTGTCAGGGGGTCCAATTTTATGGGCCCACAAAGTGTTTGCCTCCACTCTCCGGGCATTTGCAAGCCAAGATGTCCAGCAGTTTTCAGGTTCAGAAGTTCAGTGTTGCCGAGGACTGGTGGGAAAAGCTGATTGACAGGCTGGTGCCTCAAAGTCTGGGAGCTTTGTTCACATCTGGGCTGCATAGCATGATGTCCATGCAAATTAGCTCCCAAACTGAGGAAAATGGCTTAAATGCAAGACAAATAAGGCATGGAAAACATTTGTTTTGGTGGCAAATGACATCCTGTGAACAGTTCTTTATTATGGTCATCAAAAATCTGATTTCAAGAGATGGTCACGGTATGGGGAAATGAAGCCTCTACTTGGGGCAACCTTCAGTTTCAGAGCAGGTTTTCGGCGGGGGGGTGATGTTGGAGCCCGCTGAAGTCTCAACCATGGGGGCTGTCTGAAGGAGAATGTTCATCCGTGAGACTGAGAAGTCTCCTTTGGAAGCCTGGTGGTAGCAGCAGTTGAAGCTCCCACGTTTTAGTTGGAGGGTATATTCCTCCAGATGGGACTGGGTGAGCTCTGTCTTTAAAAAACACACAACCTTATGCTTTATCCCTATTAACCCACTGAACAGTGATGGACAAATGGCTGTGTGGTTGTATGTTGGTCAGACAAAGGTGGCCCCGATTAATGACTCTGACCTCAAAAGGGCCCCAACTATGGGGCCCTAGCAAAACCAGTCAAAAAAAGAAAGAAAAAGAAAGAAAAGGGGGAGAAAGCACAGAGCCGTGCCTCTGAGCAAAGGAAAATAGCTGAACCTGGACAAGCTGAATAATTCTTCGGCTTTTTCAGGAATTGCCTGTTCGGCTTTGGGGAAACCCCCAGGTTTTGATGTTTGGTAAACCTGAAGCTCAAAAATCACCAAAGCAGCTAATTTCTGGTTTATTTTCATTTTGGGTTTATCGATATGCAGAACCCTATGGAGATGTTTTTGTATAAACAACATTTCATTGGTAAACCATAATGCACATCTCCTTTCCTGTCTTGTCCATGTCTTCTTGCTTTGACAGTGTCGTTTCCAAACAATTGTTCTTTTTCAAAGAACAGGGATGCCACAACCCAATCCTTGATGTCCAAGGATGCAGTCCTCCTCTCCACCCTTAACCGCCTTATCTGTGGCTTTCATATCTTAATGGCACCACAGATGCTGGGATTTAAGAGATTCAGCTGAGAAACAGAAAACCCCTACTTTTTGCCATTGCTGACCATCTGAAGGAATTCAGAGAAGAATACAGCACACAGCAATTCCCAAAGTGTGCGGCCCAAAGTGCTGCAGAGGAGAACGCATGACTAAAAAAAGAGAGAGATTTCTGGCTCCACACATAGATCAACTCTGTATTACATTTCAGTTAATAAATACCTCTGCACCCCTAAGGACCGTGTTGTACAAAGCATTTTGAGCAATAGGCTTCTGTCCTTCAGCAGATGGGAGAAGCAGTCCAAGCCTGGGGAAATTCCAAAAGCACTGTGGGAGGTACTGGCAGAGCACCAACCATAGCCAGCAGACACTGAGTCTGTAATTGTCACAGAAGAGAAGGGTAACTCTGCGCTCTGAAAGTGCGGGTGGTTATTACAGTAAGGCTGGTTACCCAAGGTTGGGTGAAAAGAAAATATATATAAGTCTATGTATAAATACTGAAAGTATAATTTATTAGAAGTGCTATATAAAATTTAAAATTCTATAAAAGCATTAAAATAGCACAATGGCATATCCTGAGGTTGATAACTGTAACCTCATACCAAATGCCTTTCGGCCTATGTGTGTGGCTGTGTACAGGCTTAAGAAAGGGTTTTAATTAACCACTGATGAAGGCCCCATAGGCCTAAACGCATTTGGGTATGTGGTTACAGTTATCAACCTCAGGATATGCCATTGTGCTATTTTAATGCTTTTAAATAATTTTAATTTTACATAGCTCTTCTAATAAATTATACTTTCAGTATTTATACATAGACTTATATATATTTTCTTTTCACCCAACCTTGGGTACCCAGCTTTTGTTTTTAGGTTGGGTTTTATTCCCCTCCTATTTTTCTTCCACTATTACAGTAAGGCTGCCAGCAATTGATCCCCAATTTATTTTAGAGACAGATTCCAGCAAGGAAGATGTTCGGTCATTTTCATGAGGGAGAAGCGTGTTACAGTAGGAAGGGGGGAATGGTGCCTTTCCTTGATGGGAATCATTTTTAGACCTGGAAAGTACCCTGGTAACCCTCCGCCACCATTCAGGACCTCCTGAAAACCTTGAGACTGTCCTGCTGAGAAGGCCCTTTTCCAGTGCAGTACTAGAACAATAACAAAATAACTTATCACCACCCTGGTAGCACCCATGCAGTCTAGCCCATGGGGAAGAGGTTAAAGGAAATATCACAGAGAACTAGGCTGTACTAAGTGAAGCCAAAAAAAGTCTTGAAGAAGAGTTGGTTTTTACATGCTGACTTTCTTTACCACTTAAGGAAGAATCAAACCGGCTTACAATCACCTTTCCTTCCCCTCCCCACAACAGATACCCTGTAAGGTAGGTGGGGCTGAGAGAGAGTGACTTGCCCAAGGTCACCCAGCTGGCTTTGTGCTTAGGAGCGGGGAAACAAATCCAGTTCACCAGATTAGCTTCCGCCGCTCATGTGGAGGAGCGGGGAATCAAACCCGGTTCTCCAGATCAGACTCCACCACTCCAAACCACCGCTCTTAACCACTACACCACGCTGGCTCTCATCAAAAGGTTTATTGTAAAAAAGAGAAAACAAATGGGAAAGGGCAGTTGGATTTAAAAGTGAGTGGGGAAAAAGCAAAAAAAAATTACAGGGAAAACACACAGCAGCAACAGAGATATTCAAATGAAAAGCAATTCAGTTGCACTAAATTAATATTACCTATGCTGTAACTGGTTCCTCAGAGTGTGTGCAGAGTTCCTTGTGGTAACAAGAAGATGAAGGAGTCTTTAACCCAACTTCCAGTGGACCCAGTTTCCATGGAAGACTGAAAACTGAAGACAAGGGAAAATCCCAAATGTACAGATGTTTATGCTAAATCGAGTTGGACCTAAGCCAGCCTCCTTTCTATGATTGACAAGTGGATTTCTCCAATCCCATGCAAATCCCCATCTCTGATGTCAGAAGCTACTTTTACCAATCAGAGCCATATTCCACCTCCATCAAGCATCTGGTAATGGCTCTGAACTTCCATGACAAATACTGGTCTAGTCTAAACCAGATCACCCTTTGTCTAGAATGCATTAAGTCTGCCAGGATGGTCCATTGTGAGATGGACCTAAATACCTTTATTGAAATGTAATCAAGGGTCCCAGATGGTCTAGGTGGCACTCTTGAGCCTTAGCAAGTTTAAGGATTTCTGTCACAAAGTGTACCAAAGTATTACATATGAAATCCTTGTTATGATTTATGTGCAACCTCCATTATTCTTTGATGAGCTAGCACTGGAATATTTTTATTTTATGTATCATCTGACTTAAGTAAAAACATAACTATAGAAATGAATTGTAAATAATCACAACAAAGAAGTTTTAGGATTGTGGGGAGTTTTTTTTAATTCATTTCCCATTCTGGGTTTTCAGTTTTTCTTGAGAGATTTTGGTAAATATCTTTAGTGTGTGCCATTGTTGGGCTGTGCACATGAGCTTGAGGGAAAGTATGCAAGCTAGTTGTTTTTGATAAGAATTACTTCTCTCAGAAAGAACGGCTATATTAGAAATGAGTGAAACTAGAATCAGAATGCATTTTAAGACTCATTAATTTTGAGCGCTATTACATATCAGGGTCATTTCTGTATTGAATTACCAATGAATGCCTTCCTCTGATGCAAACCAAAAGCACTAGCATGTGAAAGTCAAATTCACAGTTAAGAAGTAACAATATTCAGATGGTTGATACAGAAAAATAGTATTTCATTGTTGTCCTTTTGTTCTTTGCATCTAAATTTTCTTCCTAGATAGAAAGATCATTTTTAAAAGGTATTAAGATTCAATCCTATTTGGAAGCTGTAAGGATTCTAGCTTATAATGGAAACAAGTCACAGTACCTTTATCTGAGATAAGAAGTCAGAGCTAGAGAGGAGGCTCAAAGAACAGAATCTAAACGGACAGTTGCCAGCTGATATCATGTTACACAGTGGTATAGGGTCTGCGATCCAGTGATCTGGTCCTTGTGTCCCACTGAAAAGGCCCTTTTCCAGCACCCCGGTATGTCACAAGAGCGTATGGGACCACAGCTCACAGGACATAGCACGGCACTGCTTTCTCAAAATGAACCAAACTTTCAGGGCTCTGGAAGAAACCGTTTTGGGACCCGTGAAAAGGCTTTGGTTGCTGTCAGACCGAAGGGGCAATTTACATTTCCCCTGGCCTCCGAGGTAAAACAGACTGCAGGACAATGAGAAGAATCCAGCCTTCCTCACACAGGGAATGAAGAGCCCTGGAGCAGACACCCAGCTGTTAATTCTGTCAACAATTAGAACCTGTTCTTTTAATACCAACTAGCATGTTCTCCATATCTCAATTTCCCTCCAGCTATAACATACTTGTAAAACTACCTAACTGTCATCTCATCTCCTTCCTGAGAAGATTCCTGAAATCTTCTTCTCACATTTAAAACTCTGTACCAGTACTTAATCCAGCAAATCTAGGTATTCTTACAACTTTCTGTTTTTTCACACTCAAATATCTATACTAATCAAGGAGTAATCAAACCAGCCATCTCCTGCTCTGACTCACACTTTCCATTTTGGGACACTCCTCCCTTACTGGGACCCATAAATCAAATCACTACAGCCATTCTGCTACATCCTGACATCACATCACTGCCCATCACAAGTATTGTTCAAACTATCTAGCAGCAATTTAGACTCTTGTCCCCAGCAATGTTTGGTTGCCAGTGAAGTCATAATACCTCAGGATACATTTCTGGGTATAAATTTACCCCCAAGTGGCATCCATTTTGTGTGTGTGTCCTGAACTCTGCATGCACCCCCAATTGCTGTGGGTCCTCATCTCTCTCTCGTGACATCATGCTGCTATCATGAGACATCTCTGCATGAAAGAGGACTATCACCCCTCAATGACCTTACATCCTTATGTCCTCCCCCTTCCCTTTGTTATTCTCTTAGGCTCTTGTATGTTTCGGGCATGTGATTTGGGTTTTTTATGTGCATGTGTTTAAATTCTATTACTTTTAATGAAGCTCCATAAAAATACAAAACACTTTTTATTTAAAAGGGTTATTCTGCTAGTGTGGCTATCCATGTAGCATTGGCATCAAAGGTCCCAAGTGCTTACTTCTCGGAAGGCTCTTGGTCTCCATAGCTAATTCCCCCAAATTAAAGGAGACCCCTCTAATTGGCATAAAACTTGACAGCTTGAGTAATATCTAGATAGGGAAACCACAAAGAGTGACATGAAGCATTCACATTTTGGGTGGAAATGGGGGACCCTTTATAAAGCAATTTTAACCCCAAACCTTAGACCTCCTTAGCTACATCCTCAGCGCTGTTCCTTCAGGTTGCTGTAAAAATCACAGAATTTTTAAAAATCACCTGTAGCCTTTATTCCCTTTCCCTTTGTTCTTACTATGGTTGAGAGAGATAATGTCCAGAAAGGGAAATTCTTTTCAATGCTTGTGCACAAGGAATCTCCAAGAGAAGCAGTGTCAGCTGTGATATTCGCTCATCCTACATAATGACAGGAAGGAATTTTCAACAATTTATTATTTGATTTCAAATCTCCCTGTTCTGACCCCTTACAAAACAAAACACATGAAACTGCCTTATACGGAATCAGACCCTTGGTCTATCAAAGTCAGTATTCTCTACTCAGACCGGCAGCGGCTCTCCAGGGTCTCAGGCAGGGGTCTTTCACATCACCTATCTGCCTAGTTTCTTTAACTGGAGATGCCAGGGATTGAACCTGGGACCTTCTGCATGCCAAGCAGATGCTCTACTACTGAGCCACAGCCCCTCCTGACCACAGCTTTTCTTCTGCACTGCTCCACATGGCCTTTTCAGATCAGAATGGCCCATTCCAGCCTTGCTCTGTGAGGTCCTTATTTTTCAGTTTGTGTTGCGCCCCTGTGCATTCTTCTGGCAAAGGTGCAACAACTGCTCATTATGGAACAAGGGTTGTTATTTGTCAAGATATTGCCACAACTATATAAAGTGCACTAGTTTAAGGTACAGTTAGTAATTCTGTCCCCTTGGCTGAAATTTCCTGAAGCTAGGTAGTGTACATAGACTCTAATATATCTGAAAGCTTTTTGAGAAGAAGGAGACTCCTGGGAGGGAGTGTCTGACCATGGTGTTTGGGCAGGGAGATGTTAGCTAGGGATACAATTTGCATAGATTTGGATTGAAAGATCCAGGAAACAAATAATAGAGAGCCATGGACACATGAAGCTGCTTTATATTTAATCAGACCATCAGTCCATCAAGATCAGTATTTTCTACACAGACTGGCAACAGCTCTCCAGGGTCTTAGGTAGAGGTCTTTCATATGACCTACCATCTGAGCCTTTTTTTTTTTTTTTTTGCTGAAGATGTCAGAGGTTGAAACAGGGCTCCAGACCACTCCTAGCCTGTCATATGGGTTTAAAAATGCCGTTGAAACACTGCTGTGGAATTCTTATTGCTCGGCAAAGAGTAAAAAAAATATTATATTGCAAACCCATGTGACCATGTTCTCAGTTTTAAGTAGGGCTGTTGAAAATTTTTTTTGGTAAAGTTCGGCTTTGGCAAAATTCGGCCCTTTTAAATTCGGGCCGTGCCGAAGTCTGAACTCCCCCGCTTTGGATCCCCGAAATTCGGCGGGAGATCCGGAGTTTGGGGGAAAATTCGGCCGGGTCTTTGAAGTGCTGGGCGCCTGCCCAGGCGGTGCCCACCACTTCAAAGAGTCGGGAAGGGGGGGGTCTTTAAAGAGCCCCCCCGCGGGCCTTCACGGGGCTTCCGCTGCAATTCAAACTGTAATTCAAACAGTTGATATTCAAACTAAAGACAATGCATTTACCTGGGCTGAATAAAGACCTGGCTCATTACCAATGCTGATATCTCCACACCCATCTCTCCCCTGAACATCACAGACTCTTCTGCATACCACACCTAATCCCATCACGCCTGCTATTCACATTTACATACTGTTAACATTTACATACTAATGCTTGTCTGAATTCACTCTCTTCTACTTAAAGACAGATGGATTCACATTCTAGTTGTATCTGAAGAAGTGAGCCGTGGCTCACGAAAGCTCATACCCTGCCAGAAAATATTTTTGTTAGTCTTTAAGGTGCTACTGGACTCTTGCTCTTTTCTACTACTGCAGACAGACTAACACGGCTACCCACTGTGAATTTTCTAAAAATCAGTAAGCCCCGTGGCTCAGAGTGATAAGCTGCAGTACTGCAGTCAAAAGCTCTGCTCACGACCTGAGTTTGATCTCGACGGAAATCGGTTTCAGGTAGCTGGCTCAAGGTCAATTCATCCTTCCATCCTTCCAAGGTCAGTAAAATGAGTACCCAACTCGCTGGGGGTAAAGGGAAGATGACTGAGGAAGGCACTGGCAAACCACCCTGCAAACAAAGTCTGCCTAGTAAACGTCAGGATGTGACATCACCCCATGGGTCAGGAATGACCAGGTGCTTGCACAGGGGACCTTTACCTTTTACCTTTTTAAGTTGTCACAACAGCAGGAAGGTTTGTCCCCTTAATCTGCTTGCACAGGGGACCTTTACCTTTTATCTTTTTAAGTTGTCACAACAGCAGGAAGGTTTGTCCACTTAATCTGAGCATTATTTCCTTTCTGATAAAAATGCCGTTGTGGAATTCTTATTATTCTGCAAAGAGGAACAAAACATAATACAAAGTTAAGTGATGGTGTTCTCAGCTTTCAGTTTCATTGCATCACTTCCACACAAGCATTATAAACAGGAACTATATAATATTTCTTCTTCAGGTTTTGTTTTTGTAATACAAGTAATTCTATTTGCATTACTAAACCAGAATAAAGGCACACCTAACTCTTAACAATAGCATGCTTTCAGGTATGAATGAGACCAGAATATATTATTAAAATGTGCACTTCTATCCACAGTGATATTTAGTTAAGTAGGGCACTTCATTGATCCTGTTGTCAATACAAAGAGTAATGAAATTATCAGCTTGGCTCTAAACAAATTCAAGCTACTGTTGCTTGTCAAAGCTTGCCATTGAAGACTATTTTGCAACTAGCTACAACTTAATGCATTTAACTTTTTTCCCCCTATTGATACCTCTCTCATGAATATTGTCAGAAACTGTTATGACACTGAGACAGCACAGAAGTGGAGGTTACAAACTGATCCAGCAGGGCTCTTCTTATGTAAACTATTTCTTGCTATAAACTATATCAGCTACTCTCTAATAGGATCTTGTGCAAACTGCCTTCCTTTACAGGGACACAATCAGGTAAAACTGTACACAAAGTTTTTCATTACTGCATTATTTTTAGAATTAGTCTTGTCTCAATTTAACAGGCTAAATTAAAAATAAGATGCTGATAGTATAAAATGAGAATGGTTTGATGTTTACATATAGTTAAAGATATACCTGTTGAATGAGCAATTAATTCTTAATTAAAGGCTCTATAATCCCACACTCTCTAAAATCTGCCTGAGTTAGCTGTAATTAGTAATAAATAGTAATAAGGAGTAATAAATAATTCAAACAAACAAACAAACAAACAAAAAGCCTAATAATTCAAACTCAGTATCAGCAATAAATCCCATCCAGATTATTTTTAAAATCAGTATAAAGTCTCACAAAAATGACAGGAAACCCCCTGGATCCATGAACCTTGAGTCTAAGGCTCACCAGGTAATGGATGATCTATGACAATAGCAGAGTATAACATTACCAATCCATGCACCTTGTTCCCAGAGAAAGCCAATTTGAGTCTGTGATCCATTATATGCAAAGGGGACAGAATATTCTAGAATATCCCCATGTCATGGCAGCCATAAAGTTCTGAACCATTTCCATCAGGGTGGCCTTAGCAAAGACATATTTGGTCAACAAATATTTATTAGAATCCAGCAAGCAGTCTTTGTACCAATTGTGTATATGTGAACATGGAGCACATAGAGAATGATGTCTACACAAGCCAGTTTATCTTCTTTTTTAGCAGGGCTGGTTTAAGGTATTTTGTCACCCTATGCAAGGTAACTCTTTGATGACTCTTCCTACCACACTGTGTCCAAACCCAGAGCTCATTAAAACATTCCTATAGAGAAAAGCCTGGAAAAAGCTGAAGCCGAAAAAAAGCCAAATACCTATTTGGCTGATTTGGCGATCTGCTATCTGACTGTGTCTTTATTCCCAGGTGTTGGCATTCGGTAAAACCAAAACCCGAATATTACTGAAACGGCTAATTTCGGGTTTATTTTCGGTTCGGGTTTATTGATATGCACAACCCTACTTTCATCATAGGAAAGGTGCTATGAGTTTTAGAGGAGATGAGACTAATTTCCCCCTTTCCCATCACAAACACTTCATGGTTGTGGAGGGACGTCATCAACCAAGAAATATCTGCACAAGCAGTTTTCACTACCAGTTGCAACAGTCATAGGAGATACCACCACAGGAAAGCAATTTTAACATATCGTTGGCTGTTGGTGAAGGATCCCAAAGACAGGTCCTGCCATGTTTGGAACCTAAACTGCAAAATCCAATTGATGCCGTGGTGGCTGAATCCCTATGAATGATGAATATTAGGGCCAAAATATATCTTATGTGTGACATGAGTCAGTGACAGACTTGCCTAACCTGACTCTCAGTCACATGTTCACATGGGGACTAACCTTTAACAACCTCTTTATCACTCCACACTTCTCCAGACATTGCAAAAAAGAAAGAGAGGTGTCTGGCTTCCCTCCTGTGCTGCTTCACCAGCAGAAACAGCCATGGGGAGGGGGGGCTTGAATGGGCACCTGCAGCCTGAAGAAGGGGTAAACAGACTCCCCATGCAGCTGTTTCCTCTGACAAAAAAAAATCATGGTTGGAAAGCCTGAAGTCCCTTGTTCCCTGTTACAGTGTTCGTTTCCATGAAGAGAGACTGCGAGGTTTTTAAACATCATTCCTCATATGAATGTGTGACAAACACCATATTCCTGACCAGGAAGGAGCTACGCCGGTGTTTGAGACCCCCACGCTGTCATCCAGGCTACTTATGTCACCATAAGTAGCCCCAACGCCGGTGGGGAGCCCCAGATGCTGGTCTCCCAGCCCTGCCATGGCAATGCCACCCCGGGACACCGACGGGGCCTTCCGCCGGTGTCCCAACGTTGTAAAGGCCTGTGCCGACGTTCCGGTAGGCATCCCAGCTTCCTGGGAGGAATTCCCAGGGCATTCCGGGGGAGGGGCTGTTTGTAGGCAACTTCCTGTCCCCTTTTGCCCTGAGTACACCAGCGGGGAGGCTGCACCTGCTTTTTACCAGGTGCTATTCTCACTATTCTCTATGGGGCCAAAAGCCCCATTAAAAAATTTTAAAGCCTGCAAAAGGGTTTTTAAATATTTTCAGCAGCAAGGAAACTGGTTTGGAGGTGGCGGGTGGCACTTTGTCTATGCGATCCCCGGCCGGCAGAGCCTCAGGAATGAGCTGTGAGAGTTGAGTCAGACACCCATGACCCAGCAAATGTCACACGTAACGTTAAATGCTTGAATTGAATGGTGAGGGTAATTTCCCTATTCTTTTAATGGTTCTCTTTACCACTGTTGTTAAAGACTACTGAGGAGGGGCATGCTTTAGCCATAATTAAGGCCCCTCTTACCTCCTGCCCCCCAGAATTAGAATTGTATGCTATTTTGAACCAAATGAGCTATGCTAGTTAACAAAGGGCTGTTTCAAACAGTACAGGTAAATGGAAATATGTTGTAACTCCATGCAGGTGGGAGGGGTGTATCGCTGCCCACCACATTGTTGCCCTTGAAGTTGCTCAGAGACTACCGCGTATCTTGCTAATCCTATTGTCTCATTGGGTTACACTGTCTTTATGTAGCTGTTCTCATTAAATAAAGGTAAAGGTCCCCTGTGCAAGCATCGGGTCATTCCTGACCCATATGGTGAGGTCACATCCCGACGTTTTCTAGGCAGACTTTGTTTGTGGGGTGGCTTGCCAGTGCCTTCCCCAGTCATCTTCCCTTCACCCCCAGCAAGCTGGGTACTCATTTCACCGACCTCGGAAGGATGGAAGGCTGAGTCAACCTTGAGCCGGCTACCTGAAACCGACTTCCGTCGGGATCGAACTCAGGTTGTGAGCAGAGCTTTTGACTGCAGTACTGCAGCTTAACACTTAACCGAATATTGTCTTATATTTTTGTGTCGTACCAAATAAATAGGGCTTAATTCAAAGACAGTGCAATTCAAAGCAGGGAACACCCTTCTAAGCCTATTAACTTTGGTGGGTTTAGAAGAGTATAATTTAGAATTGCACTGGAGAACTTTGAGACACTGATGCAATAATATAACAATAAACACAAACCAATACTATTTGGCAGCCTAGACATATTCACTAGAGCACTAACTGCTCTGCATTGCTATATGCTGTAGAAAGTAATTCAGGATTTATATTTGAAAATCCCAGATTTGTTCATTGAAGCTTTATCACAACATCAGAGCTTTACAGATATACTCATTTAAAGGCCAACAGTCATAAAATGACATATAATCTTGAACTGCTTACTGTCCCATGACATTTCTGCAGTGCTGATGCCACAAAGTTGTATTTGTTTCATAGTAAAACTATTTTTGTTTAAATATATTACCAGACCTGGATCATTTGTTATTGTTGTTGTTGTTTTCCAGCTTGTGCTCATATATCTCAGAACATGATACAAATGACTGATGGCATTCTGGTCATTTATGCATGGTCGCTATTTTTCAATATGCACGCTATCTCATTCTTTAAAAGCTCAACGCTGCTTCGACGCAAAGCAAACCCTGCTTTTCCCATTTCTCTTCTGGCCCAAATTAAACCGTTGATCCTGGCTCATTCCGGAGTCACAGAGCGGGCATACTCCATTAGGGGGAAACACAGAAGATTGGCTTCTCTCACAGCCAATCATGAAGCAGTGTGTAAAGAGGCGGGGACTCAAGTGCTTCCTGCTACCTTGGAGCTCTTTCTGAGCAAAAGAAAAGCTTTTTAAAAATGAAAATTGTATTTCTCCCGATTGAGGCTTAGATTGCTCCATTTTTTTTTTGTTTGTTCTTAAAATGCTTTTTTATGCGGCAGCTGGGTTTGGGGGGAAGGAAATCTTCTCTCATGGTAAGCCAATTACAGAGCAGCATTTAAAGGGGTGGGACTTGATTTGAGCTTGAGAGACTGCTTTTCTGTATTCATGGCTCGATTAGCACACAGTTTTGTCCCTGATTATTCAAGCCAATGCTTGAATTTCCCCAAATCAGGTTACATTAATGTGCAATGAACCCAGGTCCAACCAGGGAGATCCAACCCATGAATAAAAGACCTCTGTGTAGTTTCTGAACATTATTAGGTAGATTCATATTTGCACTGAGACTGGTGCGACACTCAATCTCAATGGGAATTAGATCTCTTTGCAAAACTATCTCTGCCACACTTATAACCTGTGCCAAGTCACTCACATATTGCTGAAGTAGTCAGCACAGATTAATATTTGGTATACCAACAAACCCATGGTTGCACATTCAAGGAGGCATGCATGTGGTAATATGTAATAATAAATTAAGCTGAAAGCGAAAACAGATGTGATAGAGATATCGGATATCCATTTATCTATAAATGGTGAGTCATACATGCATACAGCCAGTTTATTTTAGGGCTGGGCAGGAAGAGGGGGTTTAACTCTTCAAGCCATATTTAGTGCTGTTGTCTTCATTAAAGTTTTAAAGGGTGAGATACAGGTTTTTAAAGGGCCTATTGTTTCCTTTAAAACTGCTAATAACAGTTTGGGAAAGTTTGTTTTGTTGAGCTAAACTTACCATGCTTAAAATGTTGAAGTCTTTCCACTCTTCTCACATAACCCCAGTCAGAATCATGGATATGTATGTTCACAGTTTACCAGTTACAGACTGATCCATCATATCTGTTTTGGCTAGAAACAATGACTTTTCTAGGGTTTCCAATCTCCTATGGTTGTCAGACCCCCGCTGGGGGTGGGGGATCCCCGCTTTGGACCCCCTCCCCTTGGCACCATCCAGCTGACTGGTGGGGGGGGTCTTACCAGCCTTAAAATGAGGCCTAGGCCTCAGTGGCACTAGCGTGATGATGCCATTTCCTGAACTTATGTCACCACACAGGTGACAACAGGGGAGGTGTTCTGATTTTGGCCAAAACACTATGGTAAAAACAGCTTCTACCATAGAGTTTTTGCCCAAACACCAGAGTGTCTCCCTCATTGTTGTCAACGTGATGATGTCACTTCTGGAAGTGATGTCATCATGAAGGAGACATCGAGGCCTAGACCTAGTTAAGCCCTCACTGAGTTTTGGAGTTGAAATAGGATTTGAAGCTCAATCTTCCCACTATACTTGGGGAGCAGGTCTACTTGGAAATAACTCCTGTTGAGTTCAATAGGACTTATTTCCAGGTAAGCATGCATAGGATTGCAGTCTTTATCAATTTAACAGTTTTTTGAAATGAAAATATTTTTCTCTCCCCACCACCTCATCTCAACAAGAAAATATATGCACGTCAGAACATCACATTTCAAGGAAACTCTGATCTAATTTTAGAAACGAAGCACTGCATTTTTCCCCAGTTAGAATTTAGGCCTCCTGTTTTGTTTTGTTTTTCAAAAAGCAAAGACACTTACCAAGAATGGAAAGAGAGGAACTGTGCGATCTTAAATTCATGTCAATGGGAACACATGAAGAACACATCTATGGGGACACATCTATCTATGGGGACACGTGTAGTTATGGTACAGATAGCAACTTCCATTCCAGTTTTGAGCATGTTCTCTTTAATCCTCCATGTGCTTATTAAAATATTGTGTGGTTAGAATCCAGATCCATCAGGTCTTCAGGCAGAAGCAGCTACTTAATAAATGTGGGGGGGATAAAACTTTTACTTTTATGTATTAAGAGCCAGCCCTACTCCCTTCAGATGAGTTTCCAGATCAGCTCTATCTGGCCAGTGAGCTCTGTGTTAAATTCCTGATTCCCCCCCCCCCCTTGTATTTTTAAGCCTTCTTTATAGTACACTATACAATTATGAAACATTACTTGCTTATTTTCCAAGACATTGTAAATATACATAATGAGGTTCAACAACTGGCCAGAGACATTCTTGTTGGAAAGGTGGTTCATAGAGCAGGGACACCACAATAGCAACAGGAACACATAAACTCATGGTTAAATATCTGCTTCTATGTTTCCTTCTGCAGACTTGTTCATAAGCTGCCCTACACTTCCGGCTTTCATATCCCTGTACCAGCAGCAATAAACTGGCAAGACTGCAGTCACAAAAGGACATGTAATCTTGAGTGTGGACATGAATGAATCTAGAAATGTTCTGTCTCATCAAACAAAGCTGCTCAGGGTTTATTTTCAGAGAGATTTTCAAAAAGAAGGAAAAACAGTTAATCATCTCTTTGCTACTGAATGGTGATGGAGAAAATGGGTGTCTAATCCCCATTTGTGTTTTTCAGTCTCCCCACTGAAGATAATGACAGTTTTCACCCCTTTCATCTTGCTGGCTTACATTGGTATTCAGAAGAGAGCTTTCATTTTGAAAGGCAACAGAGAGGATTCATCTATTTTCTGAATGTCATTGTGAAAAAAATATGTGAAACTGTTATTTCCCCCCCTGAGATTTAAATGCCTTTATTTACAAATATGCATATGTATAATCAATCCAAGCTACTATTAATTTATGCAAATATGGATTAACTTCTCATCCATCTGATGCTCGTCCACATGTGGATTTCTATCAATCTTCATATTTATCTAAGAGCACTGAGTTAGTAGCTATTACATTTATCTTGATTAGTGTTGTAAATCACTAAATAAACACAAACCACAGACTCTGAGCACTGTTTTACTGTATTCTGAAATATGCAGTCCTGTATTCTGACTGTATATTCGACATATTGACTATACAGTCAAGAATGTACCTGCTTCTTTGTTGCCATGTTATAAGATACTAAGTGCTGTTTCATGTACTTGAACCACGAGGAAAGGTGGGGTATAACCCTTTTAAAATAAATAAATAAACAATCCACTAACTCTCCTGATCTTGAATGTAAGGCAAAAATGGCATCTTGGTATATCAGATGCCTAGGATTGGGGTGATAGGCTCCCGTTTGAAAGGCACTTGCATCTTTCTGGAGGCCTGAGCTGTTCTTCCTATACTCCCAGACAGCCAGAGGATAGGGGGGGAGTCAATTCTGAGCAAAGCCATTCGCAAGGCAGTCAGCATAGCAAGAACCTCAAAATCAAAAAGGTTTAGGAAAAGGGCTGGGGAAACAAAGGAAGGGGTCATCACTCAGCCACAAGGGAGGCAGCAACTTCGTGTTGAAATGGTTTAGATTTTACAGTGTTCCAGAGTGGTGGAGTCACCAAAGGGACTGCCCTCTGAGTTGGCCACACCCTTGATAAGCCAAAAGGAGATTGGATGAGGAGGAGGACATGCTAGTTCTTGCTTCTCAGATTTCAGGAAGCATGGTCAGGAGGACAAGGGTGAATGCAACGTCCTCCTTTCTCAGCCTGAGGACTGTGAAAGGTTACACAGCAGAAAGCTGGCAGGATTGGCAGATCTCTTACAACAGAAAGGGGACATAGCGGGGAGCCTACAGTGGGAGGGGTAATCAAAGAAAATAATCATCCCTGTCTTCCAAAGACTTAAGTACCATTAAGCGTTCAGAAACGCATGCTTGGATACATGCCATTACAGTAATAGGGAACCATAGAAAGAACAAGAGGAATGTATGCACTTCATTAAGGTTATAATTAAAATGACCTATTTCTATCCCTGACCAAAAAGACAAATAATTCTTTGCTTTGAAAGAGGAGAAACCAAGGGCAAAATACAGGAGATGCTGGGAGTTCTGTGCATGAGTTTATTTTTATTTTTTAAAGCAGGTGTGTGGGCCCATGGACCTTTGGACCATGGTACTGGGCTGATGGTGCTTAAGCCCTCTCCCCTGTAATGTTTCCCCAGCCTGAATTGCTATTAGCCCCATTGAGGTAAATATATTGGTTCTAATACATTTTTTATACTTGATTTCTACCCCGTGCCTTTCCTGTCAAAGCCGGGCTCAGGGCAGCTTCCCACAATAAATAACACACAATATAAAATCATGTCCTGATGTATGGTTGTCCCATGGGACAAGTAGCAGTTCCACAGAGACCTGCCATGCTGGGGAAAAGGCATTAAAAGGTGAACCGTGCATTTCTGAAGAGGGGGGGGCAACGTGACCCAGGGCGGTGTAAGTGCTTGGTTATCCTGGGATAATGGGCACTTACACCACCATGGAAGGCATCCCCACTGGCCCCAAGACACCCAGCACAAATCCCTGCACCGGCATCATGGGAGGCGTTCCTGGGGCATTCCGGGGTGGGGCAGGAAGCCTCTGAGGAGGCTTCTCAGATTCACTGTCCAAGCCCCCCCCCCCCCAGGAATGGGCTCAAAGTCTCCAATCTCTTTTTCCTATGTCATGGGGGGAGGGAATCTAGGGAAATACTCCCAGTATATTTGGTAATTTGTCCCTGAGAAACCAATTCCAAGTGCAAAAACATGAAATTCCTCTGTTTGAAGTGATGTTGTAAAGAACAGTTCATGTGCTCTGACCCCAGCTACCCAAATCAATTATGTGTACTCAGGTAACATCTATGTTAGCCTTCCTTGCATAGAACACTGAACTGTTTGCAAACAGGAAAACAATTCTGGGCAAAATCGTTTCTGCTATACCTTTACCATAATGCAAACAAGTAAATCCAAATATTTTATCTGTGACATGTGTATGGGGATAGGCAAGTTAAAATAAAAGTGCAGAGACCATTTCTGGCAGGAAGGAGGCAGTTCCTCAATAAAGAGACATTGGTGGTTCAGAAGTACCAGTCAATAATATGTCTAAATCCTTTCCTTTTTTTCCCACATGAACACACATTCAGCCAGAACAACTGACATTTTAGTTCATTGTGCACAGCAAAACACTGTAATGTTTACCCATTTCTGGAAAGCTGTGAAGGCTATATGCCAAAGCACAGTCATTGGCATTAGTTTCGCAAGACTGTACTGCATCACTGCACTTTAGCTCCGTTTCACCCATTATGGTGCAGAGATTGCTCACTGTGTTCCCAGGGATCTTTTGTATGAAAGAGCGATCGCCCTGGCTGCCAAAATGGCTCTGCTCTGTGAGATTAACTTTAATTAAAGCAAACCACAAGGCCCGGAACAATGCAACAGCAATATAGCTTGAACCAGTGCTGAATAGCAGCGAACAAGGATAAAGCTAGAGGATAGAACATATAAAAGGACAGTTGCTTTAGTGTTCTACCCAATTAGTGCACACTGAGTACTCTTTCGCAATGAGTCACTGCTAGAAAACTGTGAATCGAGCGCTTATGGTCCGTGGATCCTGCTTGCAAATGTCTGCCTATACTGGAAACAAAATTAGGCCATTTCCTGTCAAGGCTGAGAGCAGAAGTAGCTAGATATGAAAGGGCAAACAGTTCCTACATGTGTTTTGTTTTAATCTTCGACAACAGCAGTGCAGTTCTTGCTTGCATGTGCTCACTGTAACTTGTGAATAGGACTTATATAAACCATTGACAAACACATCTACTTGCCTTTAAACAGACTGAATTTTTAACCCAGCAGAAGAGAAGATCTACTAAAATCAAGCGCATTTTAAGCGGGGTAAACTGTAAACAACACCCTGATTTAAAAAAAAAAAGTCAGAATACTTCAGAATTTTAAAATTCTGAAATATATATAAACATTCTAAGAGATTTATTCCTTTAGCATACATAAGCACAATGTAGACCTGGTAAGTTATTACTCAAAGAAGGTTTTAGAATGTGTGACTTGGAGACAGGTGCTCTTAGAATCATAGAAGCATAGAGTTGGAAGGGACCACCAGGGTCATCTAGTCCAACCCCCTGCCCCATTCAGGAAATTAACAACCACCTCCCCCCCCACATCCCCAGTGACCCCAACCCTCCCCCCCACCATTCAGGATCCCACAATCAAAGCACTCCTGACAGATGGCCATCCAGCCTCTGCTTAGACCTCCAAAGATGGGGACTCCACCACCCTCCGAGGCAGTGCATTCCACCATCAAACAGCCCTCACCGTCAGGAAGTTCTTCCTAATGCTTAGGTGGAATCACTTTTCTCTTAGTTTAAATCCGTTACTCCGTGTCCTAGTCTCTGGAGCAACAGAGAACAAGCTAGTTCCCTCATCCTGTGGAATACAACATTTTTTGACCTCTTCCTCTCTCCAAATAGTGCCCATATTCTAAGTCCAGATGGTCCTGATAGAAGTTTGAGTTCTGTCTGTTTACCAGAAGCTTGATTTTTAGCTCTTGTCACATAGGCCTAGTGGAAAGGGCACCTACTGCTTGAGGTGAGTCACCTTGCCTGAGGCTAGGGGGTGGAGCTACCAATCTCAGGTATGACTTAATCTGAGTTAATCAGAGGTCAACTTTCAAACAAGTTGCACATTTCTCCCTGTGAGAAAACTTAGTGGAATAAGGTTGCAGTCAGGACGAATGTGAACACCTTGTGTGCCAGGCTTGGGAACTGAACCTGTCATAGTTTATATTCTAAAATTAAACAAATAGAGGGGATACTTGGTGCCAGGGGTACCATTTGGTCTAGAGCTGGCCCCGTTCAAAGTCAACTTTTATTCCTAAAAGATATAAGACAATGTACATTGTACATTGCTATAAAACTTGTTAATAAACAAGGGGGGAAAGCTGCATTCTTTTCTTTTTTTTGCATACTGAAAAAGCTTTTGATAATATCTCTTGGACTTAGTGAAAACACTGGAATTTCTGAAATGTGGTTCAATATTTTCAAATTGGATACATAGTATTTATTCAAGTCAAAATGCTAAGATTTTAATAAATGGGAGATTAACTGAAACATTTCAAATTGAAAAGTATACAAGACAAGAATGCCTGTTGTTGTTGCTTTTATTCAATTTAGCTCTAGAAGAATTAGCTTGCAAGATCAGACAAGACCCTAAAATTAAAGGTTTAAGAGTGGATGAGAAAGAATTTAAGCTGAAAGGTTATGCTGATGATGTGATATTGACTCTTTCAATCCCCCAATGGGTGATATGGTCTATAACTGGTCATAATAAAATCCCTATTTAAAGACAATTATAAAGGGATATGGGAGAAAATAGAAAAGGACTTGCTGAGATGATTGAAACTATGAATTTCATGGTTAGGAAGAACATCAACAATAAAAATGAATGTATTACCCAAATTGAATTTTCAGTTCCAGATGTTACCAATACACTAACAGTGCATTCCTGAAGGGGGGCAAATGGTCATAGGAGATGGCCTTTCTATTACTGTTTTATCTGTTAAAATGACATGGAGTCAAGAACATACCTCACAGCATTGTTGTGAAGACAAATTGGAGGAGAAGAGAATGATGTAAGCCATTTTGGGTCCCCATGTGGGAGAAAGGCAGGGTATCAATTAAGTTAACAAATGCAGTCTTTATACCAGTTAGTAGGGACTGATTTCACTGCTCAGTGTACACTAGAAGATTATTGTATTAGTAATTTTTATACAAATTTCAAAGTACCCCTGAAATCAATAGAACTTACATCTGTCTTGGAGGGCTAATGTCGAGGAAGGATGCTATGAACTGACTCAATAGTGTGTATTGTAAATGTCCTCCAAGAATTATTTATAGCAAATGCAATTGCATTTCATATGCTTGGTGTGCCATATAAACATAGCTTAGAGTAAACAGTCCTTTATATTGTGAATATCAAGAAACGATGCATTTCCCCCTTAGACACAGATTGTGTTCTCATAAATAGGTACTTATTACTACTAAACAGGTTCCTGTTAAACAACCATCTGGGCCATACTGTGTAAGACATCATGGTGTTTTTATGTCAGATTTATTTCACTGGGAAGGTCTGTGTAAAAAAAAAATGATGGCACGAAAATGTTGTCCTTGGATCATACTTCTAATATGTCTATGTCCTTTACTTCTATCATTACTGATTTTTTTGCTTGTGAAAATAAACCTTGGTCCTAATTATGCACCTCTATAAAATCTGTGTTTGGTCTTTACTGTAATCTATTTCAAAACATAATACATTATCTGTAATTTGGATTTACATCTATAGACATAGCAACAAGTTGCATTAACTGGTCAAAGTACTTCATTTACATAATCTCACTAGTCCTTGTAAGAGCCCTGTAAGGTAGGTCAACATTATTATCTACACACTGAAGATGGAAGACATGGAAGTAGCAACTTGCATAAAGTCAACTTGTTGCGGGTCAGTGCATTTCAGTGTCTATGCTCTTATGTTCCTATGTTTCAAAGGAACCCCTGGATTCAAACACATGATACCACAGTGAAATAACAGGAAGGGAGGAGTGAGAGCTATGATATCATTAGCAGAACTATGGGTGGTAGACCAAGAGAGCCAGGCCCCAGAAACATAAGCCAAACACCACCAAGGTTACCATAATAAGAAACAAGCCAAGGTCAGAGCCATGGAGAAATTATCTCAGCTGCTGAACATCCTTGCCATCCTGCGACTTAGAATCATAGAGTTGGAAGGGACCACCAGGGTCATCTAGTCTAACCCCCTGCACCAAACCTTTTGGTGTGAATATAGAAAGAGACAGAAAGAGTGCTGCTTTTGCTCTCTGTGCATGTGCACTAGCAGTGAGATCCTTCTAAAATTCAGGAAAAGAAAATGGCAGCTCTATGGGGCTCACAAGCTAGCAAGTGGAACTCTGCACACTATACGACAGTAGTGACAAGGGTTGTGTATATCAATAAACCAGAATCTGAAATAAACCTGAAATTAGCTGTTTCAGTAATCTTCAAGTTTTGGGTTTACCAAAACCCAAAACCTGGGGATTTACCCAAAGCCGAATAGGCAATTCCCCAAAAAGCTGAATAAATATAAATATTTAGCTTTTCCGGGTTCGGCTATTTGTCTTAGCTCAGGTGCACGGCTCTGTGCTTTCTCCCATTTTTCTATCTTTTTTGACTGGTTTTGCTAGGACCCCATAGTTGGGGCCTTTTTGAGGTTGGGGTAGTGTAATTGGAGCCAACTTGGACTGACCAACCAGGCAGTGGGCTGATCTGCACTTTAAAAGATGGGGCTCACCAAGTCCCGTCCTGAGGGATATTCCCCCCAACTAAAAAACGCCAGCTTCTATCATTACTTATTGGGCTTTTGAAAAAGACTCCTCACCCACGCAGGTGAGCAATCTCCTTCACAAAAGCTACCTTGGTCAAGCCTTTGACTGGCTCCGATACACCCTCCCACACACCAAAAACCTGCTCTCAAATGGAAGGTTGCCTCAAGTAGAGGCTTTGTTTCCCCGCACTGTGACCATCACTTGCAATCAGATTTTAATGACCATAATAAAGGACTGTTCACAGGCTGTCATTTGCCACCAAAATAAATGTTTTCCATGCCTTATTTAACTTGCATTTAAACTTTTTCCTCAGTTTGGAAGCTAATTTGCATGGACATCACGCTATGTGCCCCAGATATGAACAGATCCCCCAGACTTTGAGGCGCCAACCTGTCAATTGTCTTTTTCTGCCAGTCCTCAGCAACGCTGAACTTCTGAACCTGAAAACCGATGGATAACTCTGCTTGCAAATGCCTGGAGGATGGGGGCGACCCCTTTGCTGGCCCATAAAATTGGACCCCTGTCTCAAAGTTCACCAAACTTCGGTGACCATCTAAGCAGAGTCCCTTGCAGCTATGCTGCAAATTTGGTGATTCTACCTCCAAAAATGCCCCCACAAGAGCTTCAAAAATAATCCCCTAGACTATTATGGGCCTGAATTTTTCAGTAAACCTGGAAATAAGCTGAATGCACAACCCTAGTAGTGACCCTTGGATTGAAAACCCCTGCTCTATCAAGTTCATGGCAAATTTAGATTTGAAATAAAAATAAGGCCAAGACCAATGGTGCAAAATAGGTTAAAATATTTTTTTTATTACTCAGCATTTAGATTTGAACCAACCTCTTTGCTACTAAACTTCACTGATTGTAAGCCAGTAGTAAGTTGGTGATTTCCCATTGTCTACTATGTAATCACTTGCACTCAGGAATTTTTACCTTCCATAACTGATAACAGATTCCCACCCATTTGCTTTCAAATGACACTATAGACTAACACTGCAATCCTATTTTTTCCCATTTCTATCCTATGCAGTCTGAAGAACAACTAAGATTTCATTTGAATCCATCATGCTGCCCCTTCCCACCAAACACCACTACATAGAATACCCAGCTAATCTTGACAGAGAAAAGAAAGAGGTACTGGAAGGGGCAATACAGGAAGGGAATTTCTTCATTTCTCTACTTTGACTTTTCACTAGATGATTTTAGGATGTCATTCATTTGTTTTCTGATCATTCTAGTAAGAAATTCTTGGAAACATTTTCATAGGCTAATATCTGTTTGACATTTCCAGATTTTATGATGTGACAATGGTGATAAACACTGGATCATCTCCTTACCCACCTTGTGTGTGTGTAAAGTGCCATCAAGTCACAGCTGACATATGGTGACCCCTTATGGGGTTTTCAAGGCAAGAAACTAACAGAGGACCCACTTCATGGGCCCTATTTATTTTTTAAGAAACAGAGAGACTAGCCAGAAAGAACTACTTTGATCCCAAAGGCAGAGTGATGGAGTAGAGAGTGCTGGAATTTTACTGAGGAAATGTGAGTTCCAAGGAGGTGACCTTGGAATAGATAGTGTCTTTCAACTTGGCATTATGTAGTTGTGGTTGTGAGGATAAAATACATGAATAATGGGGATAACAATAGAACAGCTCTGGAATCCTTGAAGGAGAAAAAAAAAACCCTTTAAGAAGTAAATCACCCCAAAACAAAAATGGTGGTAACCCACCGTTATTCAGGTAGTAAATCAGCTGCGGACCAAGGTCCATCTGTTTTTAGATTTTGTCAGAAATATGTATATTTTTGTCAACGATCATGCAGCTAATCCTGGAATATGTCCACAAAGGATGACACACGTGAAGCTGAGTGGCAGGTCTTTTTGAGATTCAGACACTTATAAAAGCATTGGCATTTTTGATCCTCCAGTGTCTGGATTACAGTTATGATGGTGAGATGCCAGCTTGCTACCCATCTTATAATACACTAAACAAGGGTATGAAAAAGCAGCCAGAGTAATCGGACATACCTACAAATCAGAATTTTTGTATGCAGTCTTGCAAACTGCTAATTTGGGGTCTTCAGGAGTCTTTTCCCATCTCATTTAGAGGCATAGACAATGAACCAGCCTTTTGTTCACTAGACAAAAACATTGCTGCAGTGATTTTTGCCCTCAATTCCATATGCACAAGTTTATGATAGGCTATGATGTTTTTGATTGAATGGGTTGATAACAGCAATCAGGAAACATTACAGACTGGCATAGAATTATGCATATGAATAGGTGTGCTCTATACCTGAGAAGCCTGAATCTACTTTGCCAAACAAATTTCAGAAAGGCAGGATTATTTTAAGGATTTGAAAGACTTTCCATTGGTGGCTAGCCATACAAAACAACAGCTGTACTGTACACCCTGTTTAAATAGAATTGATGATAAATATGAATAATGCATTGATGAAAGAAATAACTTGAGCAAATCATCTGTCTAGATGGCAAGCTGAGCAAAGTTGCAAAGTTGCATCCCCATTTTAAGGTCTGCTCATATAATTGTTGTTGTTTTTTTTTAAATGTCAGTCTCACCTTTCCAAAATCTTCAAGGCAGTTCACAATCTCATAAATCTTGAAAATAATTTACCATGAAAACACATATTGCTATAAAAAACATTGGGGAAATGAACAGTATCACTGATTGTGTGTGTAAACTGCAGTCAAATAGCAGCTGACTTATGGTGACCCCTTTTGGGGTTTTCATGGCAAGAGACTAACAGAGGTGGTTTGCCAGTGCCTGCCTCTGCATAGCAACCCTGGTATTCCTTGGTGGTCTCCCATCCAAATACTAACCAAGTCTGACCCTGCTTAGCTTCTGAGATCTGATGAGATCAGGCTAGCCTGGGCCATCCAGGTCAGGGCATCACTGATTACCAAGCCCTAAACACAGGCTAAGAGCCCCATGGCGCAAAGTGGTAAGCTGCAGTACTGCAGTCAAAAGCTCTGCTCACGACCTGAGTTCGATCCCAGAGGGAGTCAGTTTCAGGTAGCCAGCTCAAGGTTGACTCAGCCTTCCATCCTTCCGAGGTCAGTAAAATGAGTACCCAGCTTGCTGGGGGTAAAGTGTAGATGACTGGGGAAGGCAGTGGCAAACCACCCCGTAAACAAAGTCTGCCTAGGAAACGTCGGGATGTGACGTCACCCCATGGGTCAGGAATTACCCCTTTACCTTTAAACACAGGCTGAAATCCAATGTAGCATTGCCAGTCCCCTGCCTCTTGTTTCTCCTTTGGGGACATCTCCTCCAGTTTTCCCTGGAAGTGACCCCAGTCCTCTCTAGGAACAGGACTAGCATCAGCTGACTCTAAGATGGGGGCAGCTGCTGGAGCCTAGTGCCCACTGCTGCTTACTTGCATGAACTTCCCCCACCTGTTTGCTTGCAAGCACGCCACCATCCATGCTCTCAACTGTACACACTGCCTAGAATAGTCAGGGCATGGGCAAGTGGGTGGTGCAGGCATCTGTGAATGCTGGCAGTGATAGAACCTGTGAGGGTGTCAGGAAAGGATGCACAGGCTTGTAGATTGGTGGGTGCAAAGAGAGGCTAAGCAGAGGAGGGGAGGGGACTTTTTAGGAAAGTGCTGAAATTGTGAACTAATTCACCCATCCCCTGTTGCAATTTACTGTTTATTTATTAAATTTATACCCCGCTCTATCCCAGCCATGGCCAGGCTCAGAGCAGCTCACATCAAATATCATTCACAATATAATCCATATTACATTAAAATTCAGAAATTTAGTTCTAAAATTAAAACCACAGTTCCATAAAAGCTATGTTAAACTTGTGGGACCCTGTTTTCCCCATGCGTATTACATAAGGATGTACTCTGTGTGTGTGTGTGTGTGGGTGTGTGCTCGTGCGTGCATGTGTGTGAGGTGGGGTAGAAATAGAATAAAATAAAATTTAAATTTTAAAAAAACTTAGCATATTCTTTAGGCAACTAAAAATGCATATTTTTTGTATGAAAATCTACAAGTCTCATTCTGTGCTTATACAGATTTACCAGGGAGGCTGGGAAGACTGTTGTACCTTAGCAGTGCAATCCTAAACAGAGTTACACTCTTCTAAGTCCACTGACTTCAATGGACTAAGAAAGATGTGACTCCACTTAGGATGGCACTGCAAATCATATGAGAAGAAAATGGCAGCCAGGATTGCATAAAACCAGGCAAGTGGTGTTATAATTCTGCCTTGAATGTGATAAATGAGAGAGCTTTCAAAATATATCCCTGAAGAATTGCATGTGACTGATAGCACATTTAAATCAGGTCACCGCTTTTGTATATGTCCAGCATTAGACCTTCCATGCAATGTATACCTAGGTCATGGATTCATTTGTGGCATAAAAATTCAGCATATGTAGTTTAAACTCAACATCACCTGCATGGTTGTTTTCTACGTACAGCATCAATTTCATAGCAGGCCTTAGTTAGAGATAAGGATCAGGCAGCACTCACAATCTGATCCTGGAGATGTGGGCCTTTCACTTGCTTCTCCTCAGCTTGCATCTCCTGTGTCACACATTAATTACAAAAATGTTGCCAGAGACATCTCATTAATGGCATGCTTTCCAAAAAGCTTACAGTTTGAGACTTATATTTTTCACCACCCTTTCCAGCTCTCCTGAATGTCTTTATTTTCCTGTTTCCATCTAACCCATCTGTAGGGCTGCCAACCTACATGTGGTGGCTGGAGTTCTCCCTCTATTAAAACTGATCTCCAAGTGATAGAAATCAATTCACCTGGAGAAAATGGCCGCTTTGGCAATTGGGCTCTATGGCATTGAAGTCCCTCCCCTCTCGAAACTCCGCTTTATGCAGACTCCACTCCCAAAATCTCCAGGTATTTCCCAACCTGGAGCTGGCAACCCTATTTACTTAGTAGAAGGAAATTAGTGAATCCAAGCCAATGTACTGTTCAAAACTATCAGAAAGTATCAGGATTTTTCTGTTCTGCTTTGTTTAAATTCCTGAACCAAGCAACACAAGGCTTTCTTCACTCCTTGATTACACTGGAACAGTTGTCAAGCTTCCAATGGTTGATATAGGTAGTGCTGTGGGAACAATAAGGAGGATGTTTCTCCGAAGAAATAATCAGCGGTTTGAAACCTAAGAATGCAATCTTAAACAGAGTTACATCCTTAGAGGCCCATTGACTTCAATGAAATTAGAAGAGTATAACACTGTTTAGGATTGCCCTGTAAATTGCAGTAATATAAAACTAATAAAACTCAATGTATTATAGCAGACAATTATTTGCTGTTCTTTTATCAGACAGCCATTATCTCTTCTTCAGTTTCTTTTTATTTTGTCTTCTTCAGTTGCAAGCCATAAAGCATCCCTTTTGGAAACGGAGTTCTCCAACAAAGGCTTAAGTTCCTTATATCAAAGGCTTAAGTTCCTTATATACAGATATACTCTGATCAAATATCACTGTATTCTACTAATCATATCTACCCAAGCTGCATGGAGTAAAAGATGATCACAGAGAAACTGCAAGAACCAGTGTCTAAAATTACCAACCAAAAAAACTACATTACCTATAAACAAAAAGTTCTGAAATTTTTATTCACTTTCATCTCAATTGATTAACTATGCTTGATAAATATATTTTAATTGCACACAAATGTAAGTCATATCCTTTTTTCTGTAACATACTAATTTATTTCTATTTAAAAGGATTAGCATTTAGGACTAGGGAGCAAAAGATCACAGGGCATGGGCAGTTAGTTAAGTTGCTTCTGTATTACCCAATTAGGGTTGCCAACCTCCACATGGTGGATGGAGATCTCCTATTATTACAACTGATTTCAAGGCAACAGAGATTAGTTCCCCTGGTAGGGTTGCCAGGTCCCCCCTCCTGATCGACGGGAGGTTTTAGGGTGCAGGGCTAAGGCATTTCTGGTTTTACTTCTGGAAGCGACATATTGCTGTGGCCAATTTAACATTCAAATCCTCAAAATTTGGGGGTTTGAGTGTTAAAGCAGCCACAGTGGTGTGCTGCTTCTGGAAGTAAAACAGGAAGTGACGTCATTGAGTGCATGCACACACGATCGCTGCTCCAGAGTGGCTGGGTGGATTGGCCAACAAAACCACCCACCTGGCAACTCTATCCCCTGGAGAAGATGGCAGTTGGCAGTTGGACTCTATGGCATTGAAGTCCCTCTCTTCTCCAAATCCCGTCCTTCTCAGGCTCCACCTCCAAAATCTCCAGATATAACCCTACCTGGAGCTGGCAACCCTATACTCACTGCAAGAGCCTTTCCCTCTCTGACCTGCAGTAGGAAAGAGCAGGCTGAGAGAACGGCTAATGGCTTTGCAGGCCCAAGCAGCAGGAAGACCCCTTGAAGAGCATATGGGGAATATACAAACCTGCACTTCTTTAAGTTAACATTTTAGACTTTCTCTGTTCCTTGTGTTGCTGAGCACTGTTTGCTAGGATTTGCCTTTGTTCTGTTTTTGTGTGTGAAGGGCATGGAAGATCTTTTCTCTGCAAATGTTACTATGTTCATAGCCATTAGGATTCAGTTTTACCTCTAGTTGTAAAGTTGTTGGTTTTATGATAAATGTTTGTTACCTTGAAAACTAAAACACCTTGGATGTTTTTTAAAAAAATTTTGAAGCAACTTCACTTTGCTTGCCAAGCCACAAGGGTGCTGCTGTCATTTATTGATTTGAAACCCCCCCCCCCCCACTCTCCAATTGGAAAAGGTAATTTAGGAGAGGGATCTATGTAGACAGGGTTCTGCTGGGTTACACAAGGAAAGGTCTATTCAATCTAGGCCTCCATATCTCATACTTCATGTTTATTCCTACCCTTCTGATCAATAAATGGTTGCATGTAGGCACCTCATTAGCTTACATGGCTTAATTGATAATTGATTTTCTAGGGCAAGCACCTAGGAAGCTTGATTAAATGATGCAGAAGTTTGTCAATGAAATTATTTCCGCTGATATTTTGGATAGAAGTTATGTATTCAACAACTCATCGTTGCAGAACTCAAATGTTCCATTCCAGAGGAGATCTGTTCATAGAGGCAGGCTTTTACACACACATTTACATACCACTTGTTAAATCAGAAAACAAGCATCGATTGGTGATTATGCTTACCCCATTGAAAGCAATTCAGCACAACAGATGCCATCTGTATTAGAATATGCACAAGTGGGGGACCCACAAAGACTCTGCCACTATATCCAATTTCCCTTTCCTGAAAGCCTCTATAGCCTCTCCCCTTTTCCTGCCTGCTTCTTCCCAACCTCTAGCCAACCTACCTTCATCTGCCCCTGTTTTCATCTTTCCCTTCTTCTCTCCCCTGGCAGCCTCTCCCCAGGAAAACTATGGCCCAATTGCATGGTGTCAGCTGAGCTGGGCCCTTGGATTGCCAGCCTCCAGGTGGTGACTGGAAATCTCCTGCTATTACAACTGATCTCCAGCTGATAGAGATCAGTTCACCTGGAGAAAATGTTCACCTGGAGAACAATCTCCAGTTCACCTGGAGAAAAGAACCTTGGTGTATGAGGTTCTGCAGGGTGTGATCCTCTTTCCAATGTTAATTAACAGCTATATATGCTCTCTTGCCCAACTAGTCTGAAGTTTCGGACTAGGTGTCACCAGGATGCTGGTGACATCCAGCTTTACTTGTTGATGGGCTGCCAGCCCGATACCACCCCAGACACACTCACTTGGAGCCCATGAGGAAATGGTTGAAGCAGAGCCGACCAATGCTAAATCCATTGAAGATGGAGGTCCTGTGGCTAGTCCAGGGCAGCTCTGAGGTGGTGCGCCAGCTCCCAGCTCTTTTCCCCCAGTAGGGACCAAAAACAGATTACATCATTCTCTTCTACATTTTATCCTCACAAGAATCCTATGAGAGTGATTAGGCTGAGAGTGTGTGACTCGCCCAAGGTCACCCTGCAAGAATCCATGTCAGAGTGGGATGGCCATTTGAAGATGGCTCTCCCAAATCCTAGCCTGATACTCAAACCACTACATCACACTGGCTTCTAAAAATTATGCACATGTAATTTTTCCCACAGAAGGGCAAACAAAGTAGTAGAAGAAGAAGAATTGGTTTTTACATGCCAACTTTCTCTACCACTTAAAGGAGACTCAAACCAGCTTACAATCACCTTCTCTTCCCCTCCCCACAACAGACACCCTGTGAGGTAGGTGAGACTGACTTGTCCAAGGTCACCCAGCTGGCTTCGTGTGTAGGAGTGGGGAAACAAATCCAGTTCACCAGATTAGCCTCCGCCACTCATGTGGAGGAATGGGGAATCAAACCCGGATCTCCAGATCAGACTCCACTGCTCCAAACCACCGTTCTTATCTACTACACCATGCTGGCTCTCCCAGTGTGTAATCATGTTATAGGTGTTTAGATATATTGTACTTTCTTCCAATCATTGTGTTTCTGTATGGAGAAAGTGTGTTCAGAAGTAAGATTCTAGTGTCTTGTCTGTAACCAGCATTCATATTACCAAAAAGGACTGCACAGACCTTACTTTTCCACAAAACTTTATATGTGCATTAAAATACTAAAGTGAAACATGCTGGATGAACTGATCACTAGTAGGATAATCGACATAATTAAACCCATTACTAGATGTCCTTGCATACAGGAGATAATGGGTATAACATTTCCTGAAAATTTGAAAAGTGTTGGGCCATAATTCCTTGCTGCATTTCTGCTCATTTGGGCACACATTTTCGAAACAGATTTTGAACTTCAAAATGAGGTCTTAATGACAATTATAGAAAAAGTGTGTTTCATTCTGCAGCAACAAGAATGGGCATACATTTCATGGGAAGAAACATTCACAGCAGATTATGCTGTGGATCAATTTCCTCCGGCACCATTAACTTCAAATTAGGTACAGGACACAGTTGGTTCACTTTGGTTCATTGCACGGTTGGTCAGCCGATCAGGAGAGGGCAGAAAGCTCCTATTCAGGTGTTCCCCTTCACCTACAGGCATTTTGCTGAGGCTGGTCCATCCACGGCTATTATAGAACTGACCAGGAATTTTTTTTTGGGGGGGGGGTTGCCTGATTGGCCAGGTATGAAAAGCCTTTTCTGCTTGCTCCATGCTTTCTCTGTGAACAGGATGTTGTTGTCTAAATAATATTGGTTACAAACTGGTTAGGCCACAACTCGTTGGCAGGAACAGGGCAGGTTGTTCATGATAAGTATGGTTAATTGGCAAGGCTCCTCATCCATCTGACTTGATGGGACGTGTCCAGAAGAGACCATAATTTGCCCTTTGCAAGTATTTTAGCTCTGGTTTTAATTGTTTTAATGGGTTTTTAGTTGGATTTAATGGTTTTTAAGATGTGATTTTGTTATGTATATTTTAATTTGTTGGCCACATTTGTGGCCTTCACGAGGGCAGAAAGGCAGGGTACAAACTTTGTAAAATAAATACAATTTGTTGATAAAGACTTTTCCATATTACTCCTTCCTGACTCTCAGTTGATTTCTACCCTACATGAAACAGGGAGAAGCAGTCAAGGTAACCGCCCCCATCCCACAATTTAAGACCCTCACCCTATGATCCAGAAGAAGGCAGAGTCGGGCCAAAAGCAGCATGAGCCACTCACGTGAGGCTGAGAGAGGCCCAACTAAGTATTCCAAAGTTACTCCAACAAGTTCGGCTGTGACTCCCATGGCACCAAGTGAATACAAAACACTAAGGGTAAATTAGAGCACTTTCCTTGGCCAATTGTGTGAGCCACTAGTTGCTGCTACAAACAGCCATTCTTACAAAAGCTGGTTATGAAAAATCCCAGCGTCTTTCAGGTAATCAACTGTTTCATATATACCAAGCAGCTTAGATGTGATTTTTTTCTTTCTTTTTTTTAGTAAGGCATGGCTTATTAAAATAAAGGAATAAAATTGTCAAGAGAAGGCTGGGATGAACAAAACTTGTGGTGAAACCTATTGCAGGTATAGTTTATTTATTTATATATATATTTTTAAAAAGGCTTTTTCTGGAGAAAAAAATGTGACTGTTTCATGTTAAATACATCCTGATAGCAGAAGCCGAAACCTTTTGTCACACTGCTCACCACGTCTGATGGCAAAGCCAAGACAGTTCTGTTGCTAGAACGACGGTGGCAGCAAATCTGAACTGCCCTTTAAAAAACAGCATGTCATGCCATGAGAAGGTCAGCCTAACTTTAAATATCTCTATTCTTGCTATTTAATATTAAGGAAACAGGGCAAGGGCAGCAGTGTTGAAAAGACAAAAGGTATATAAGTAACCCGTGAGGTATATAATGAGCCCCATGGCGCAGAGTGGTAAGCTGCAGTACTGCAGTCAAAAGCTCTGCTCATAACCTGAGTTCGATCCTGATGGAAATCTGTTTCAGGTAGCTCAAGGTTGACTCAGCCTTCCATCCTTCCAAGGTCGGTAAAATGAGGACCCAGCTAGCTGGGGGTAAAGGGAAGATGACTGGGGAAGGCACTGGCAAACCACCCCGTAAACAAAGTCTGCCTAGGAAACGTCAGGATGTGACATCACCCCATGGATCAGGAATGACCTGGTGCTTGCACAGGGGACCTTTACCTTTTTTTATATAAGTAACATAAGCTGAAAGATTATGCACATTGCTGCAGCAAATAATTATAAATAACTAGGAATCTTCAAAAAATACTGCAGATTTTGCATTCCTTGATTCTACATTTATTTTTTTTATTTGTTTATTATATTTCAATGACGCCTCCTCGGAGTCCTGCTCAAGGTGGCTTGCAATTGAAGCCATGTCATACTAATTAGCATGAATAAATGTTTGAAAATTTTCTCACAAGGATTGCAGATTTTTTTTTGTAAAAAAAATTAACAGTAATTATTATCACGACATGTCTGTGATGCAAACTCCTTAGCAGAGCTGTCTTCTCAACAACCTTTCCTGTATCATAGTAAGGGAACTATGGCTCAGGAGGAATGAATGCACGACTGGATTGGGATCTGAACCCAGGTCTCTCAGGTCTGCGACTCATAAAGGACTATGCACTCTATCAGTTGAGTTTAGGGTTGCCAGGTCCCTCTTTGCCACCAGTGGGAAGTTTTTTTGGGGTGGAGACTGAGGAGGGTGGGGTTTGGGGAGGGGAGGGACTTCAATGCCATAGAGTCCAATTGCCAAAGTGGCCATTTTCTCCAGGTGAACTGATCTCTATTGGCTGGAGATCAGTTGTAATAGCAGGAGATCTCCAGCTACTACCTGGAGATTGGCAACCTTACTTGAGTTTTAGAAATTATGTATTATACTAGTTGGATTTGTTCTTCGTAGGAGGTGTCTCTTCTTTCGTTATGCCGAGCATTAACATCTGAAGAGTAATACCTCAAGGGCAAGCCACTCACAGCATGCATGCATGCTGTCAGCAGTGTACCAGACCATTTTGCTTGGCACCCTGGACCGGATCTCCACCTAAACAACTAAGGCTCTGACAACATTGCTGGGACCAGCAGTGCAGAAAGGAGCAGCAGATGTGATTTATACCCATTATCTGAGATCTGCAGAGCCGCCAGCTGAGTCCAAGGCAAATTCCTGAGATGCTGGCAGCACCACTGGGGCTTGGCTTGCTCCATCCATGTCCTGTCATGTACAGCCCTCTTTCCCCCCCTACAATTTGGTTTACATTTGGATAAAAATGTAATAAATAATAATATTGGTGGTATAGTTCATAATCAGCAAATGTAGCATACTTTTTTGGTGACGTCCAAAGATTCACTTATTTTGGAAGGCAGTGCATCAGTTCATTAATGAAATGTTATGCTATAATATACCCCTTGAATCCAAGATAATTTTACTAGGATATTTGAAAGATTGTGATAGTTTTTTTTAGTTTATTAACTGACACACAAATGCTTATAGAAGTCACATGGAAGAAATCACTATCACCATCTGTAAGTGATTGATTCAATAAAATCCATAACAGGGTTTTATTGATAAAACTGGGATATTACCAGACAAGTAAAATGAATCACTTCCAGAATACCCTAAATTTAATCAGTATTGGATACTGTTTATTATGCTGGGGAATGAGAAAATAGGAGAGAAAAACTATCCATTTGCTTTTTATGTACTGTAATATTTGTTGTCATTTTGCTTCTGTGTGGTTATTTAATTATGAGTGTGTTTTATTGTATGATATTTTTCTTTGTTAATAAAGACATACAAAAAAAATCACAGGAGGCTGTTGGGGAAGGGGAAGGGAGAGAAAAAAACCCTGCTTCCATCACTGCAACAGCAGTAAGACAGTAGATTTCTCTTCATACCATTGCTTTTGATTAAACATCCAGATGCTTCGAATGTTAATTCTGAACTACTTTTTGCCCTGATGATGGTGAGATGTAGTCCTTGTATAGACACTGTCTCTTTGGAACACTAGCAAAATGTATCTGTTAATCTGCCTACTTTTAATTACAGAAGCTGCAGATTTTTTTGTGTGTGGGGGGGGGGAAACGTATTTGGTAGTTGAACGTGTCTTGTGTAATTCAGAAGTATTTGTGGACCCTGCACTGAATCTTAACATTGTTGGCTGGGAGTACTTTTCACCAACTGTGATGCCCCTAGGAAATAGTGACATGGCTACTTCGATACATCTTGGTAACCTTAGCACAACTGAGGCTACATTTAGACAGTGCTGTCTCATATTTTGAACTTAAACTGTTGCTCTCAGTGCCGGCTTCCGAAGAGCTGAGAGGCTCTGTTTGCTGCTGGTGCACCATTTCCACTCTAAGTTGGAGCAAAGCAGGTTTTTCTTTGCTGTGGCTTAAAAGAAAAAGCCTGGGGAGTCCCATGGGAATATGGCATTGGAAAGAATATGGCATTGTGTAGAAACTCCCAAATAAAATTGGGCATGCTGTGTGGATAGAAGTAGCCCAGTATAACAACTTAGAACCAGTTTTGGACAAGTGTAGCTAGATTTTGCATACAGTGATCGAGGTAAAACTTTTTAAGAAGACTGCATAATTCCCTTGAAGTGATACATGTTGATCCAAAGATTTTTTTAAAAAGCAATATGCTGGTCACATGCACTAATGACACGTTCTCCGCAACTTTGTCAGTCATATTTGACGAGTGGACAGAATTGCATTCAGGCTCAAGTGCCCTTTCAGCATCAGTTAGCATACTAGGAACAGAAGGCATTCTTTCTATACATTTTTTTAAACTATCTCCCCAGTCAGTGAAGGATAGTCAATTATCGGTATTGGTCTGACAAGGGATGCCACCTGAGGCCACCACTCCCGCCTGTTGTTCCCATCTGGCAGGGCTCATTCTTCTTCCCTCTCGGTTCCCCAGGTGTCTTTAAACACAGCACGCAGATAGGGCTTCCCAAACTATCTCCCAGGTCTCCTAAGAGTTTGAAAATCCCTACTGAGTACACATGGCTTCTGTGCTTTTTTTTTTTTTTAAATGATTGTGAAATGAAGGGGAAAGGAGCATTAGCTGCTCCATTGCGAGGATGGGCATGGGGGTGGCAGGAGCAGCTGAAGCGGAGGTGAAGGGGAGGGAGCACAACAGTGATGATGGCAGCAGTAGAGACCAAGGAGCTGCTACAACACCTGAGCCCACCACCTGACCTTGCTTCATTCTACAGCTAGCTCTGCATGTTATAAATGTCATTACATAAATCTGTGGTGTAGCCACACTGAGAACACTTTGTATTGCTCTGAATGCCACATCTCAAAAACATGTCCTAGGTACTAGGATAGTCTCTCCTCAAACCACCCCATGGAGCTGCTATTGGATCCACTGTGAAACTTAACCTGTAGCCATGTAAGTAACACAATGGTTTTCAACAGAGCCAGTAGCAGTTCCATGAAGCAGTTTGTGGATGCCAAAAGAGAGTGTATGTGGAAGCTCAAGCCACTTCAACCTAAATGTTATAGTTACAAAGAGCTGGTATGCATCTGGGAGGCACAAAACTCCCACCACACAAATGATACAAAGTCCTCATGCTCTCCAACAAATGTGAGGAGTCTGTTATGTGTAGATGGAGCCAGAGAGAGGAAGAGGGGGAGAGAAAGAGAGATTTTGTTCCTCTGTTTGTGGTCACCTGTCATGGTTAAAAGCTTGTTCTGCCAAGGCAGAGGTTCTTTTGGATTTGGGGGCAATAAATACACAGGTAGGTGAAGGAAAAGCAATGCTTTACTTATAACACACAGCATTCAGCTTATAACACAAAGTAACACAAGACATTCAGCTTATAACACAAAGCATTCAGCTGGCACACAATATAGCATTTATACTTTACAAGAGCTTATCTCCACTTCAGCTGCTGGGAGCTCCATGTACAGCAGCGAGAGAGACCCCGGGTCTTCAGTCAGGTTACACAGCATCCAGATCCTGATCTGTGTTGAAGCTCTCTGCTGGTCTTCACTCTTGGGTTTTTATCACTCAGGCCAGATACCTTAATAGGTTGATTCAGTGCACCTGGCTCACAACCCTTCATTCCTGATCGTGCATACCAGCCGATGCATGAGTCAGCACAGAATGCCTAATCAATCTGAGATTGCACCTGGTACACAATGCTCCCATCTTGTAAGGAAAGGAAGAAAACAAACTATGCTTAATAGGCCAGCATTCTTTACAGAGGGAATATGGGGGAAATGAGACATGTCAACCTAAACTCCTCGCCATACAATATTCTTCCGCATATTTCCAATACACAGCTGGACTGGCCAGACAGCCATAACTGCTACCAGCCACATCAGGAACTGCCACCACTGCAGAAAGATAAATGGAGGGAGGAAGATTCCATGAAAATGTTCTTAACTTTTTGTTGTTGTTGTTTGTCGACTGCAGAATGCAGAAGGAATGAGATGGTGGAAAGCAGTCAAAGGTTGGATTTTTTAAAAGAGACAATGGAAACAGGATTAGCAAAGAGATGATTCTGTGAAGGTGAAGAACTAACAATGTAGCATGCCAGGCAAAGACCACTCATTAGAAGCAGCTCTGTAGCTAAACAAATAGTGAATATAAAAAGTCAGAGCTGAATGCCTGAAAGCATGCACTACTTGCTCAGTTTCCCAGGCATGGGAAGCCACAATATGTAGGTGAGATGAATAGTAAGGTTTTCATGTCAGTTTTCATTGTTTCTCAGTAAGGGGAAAGGGGGCCGTTTAGGAAAGCAAGGTGACCTTCTGAATTCAAGCCTCTTAGCTTTGTGTCACATTTCCATAGAAAATGCTATAATTATTTGAGCACTCCAGTTTCTCTTTGCATTAGTATGCCTTGAAACCGTGTGCAGTAATCCCCCCCACTTCTATAACCTAGGCCATTCCTTTGTCAAACCGTTACCTTATGATTCTCTCCCACTTTGATAGGCAGACTAGGGAAAACTTTTAAGAACAATGTTATGCTGAGAAGCCATCTATATTCTAATAGCCCAGTCAGCCAAATCTGAGGATACTTAAATCTGGAGATTAGACCCATGAATGGACAAGACAGATCCTTCTACAAACCTAAAAAAATCACTAGGTTTTCAGAAAAGTCAGAAATCTTAAAAAACAAACAACAACAAAAATATTAGAAAGTTTTAAAAACCCAGATAATAAAAGGAGCACCTACAGCCTTAAGAAACAGATTCCCTCAGTGGCTAGGCAATGGCAACAGACTTCATTTCTGCCAGTAAAAGGCAGAGGGATGGGACCTTTCCAGGGGTGTTTTGGCCTTTGAGGGAGGACTCCTTGAGGCCAAGCCTGGCAGGAATAACCAGATGACAACATACCACGTGATTAGTATGCAACTAGGACATATTTTTCCTGAGTAGAGACACTGTCCTTCAGTGTTACTCCTCTGAAGATGCCTGCCACAGCTGCTGGCGAAATGTCAGGAAAGAAAATACCAAGACCACGGTTACACAGCCCGGATAACCCACAAGAACCATTTTGCTATATAGTTTATACTACAAGACCATTGTCATGTTTCCTGGCACTACATTTCTGTGTTTACTTCTTTTCATTGACAATTTTTTACTGCATAAAGATGGCTCTAAAAGTATCATGACAAGTCTAATAATGTTTTAGAAACCTTAGAGCATGACTTACCTTTTTTTTTTCTCTGCCAGTATTTTGCCGAATGTGACACATTTATTATGGTTGCACTCACCTCACCCATCTGCCAATTTTGTAGCAATGGTTTGGGAAATCTGCGCTTCGGAGAGCTGCATTTCAGGTGTCAACATCAGCTGTAATGTCAATATTCCTGCTCTGTCAAAGATTGTCAAAATGCTGTTGGAAAATAAAGAAATAGGTCAGGGCCTGACATTTCTACTGGGAAATAACATGAAAGAAATATAGCCAGCGATGCTGTCTTTTTATCATAAAAGGAGCTACAAAGTAGCTTCTTCCTTTGCAAATTACATTTAAGCATAAAAGCTTCATGTATAACATTAAACCAAGCAATCAGTAGGCAAAATGGGGCTTGAAATATTAAAGCTTCGCTACGCATGTCTAATGTGGAGAGTCTAGTGTATCCTCCTAGAACATAAATTCATAAGATGTCCACTACAAGAACTATATGTTCCATATAGAAAAGTGAACCTAGAAAAAATGGTAGTTTTCAGATTTGAATTTCAGTATTAATACTGGGTTTTTTGGGGGGAGGGGATTTGGGTTCTGGTGTTTCCAGGATTCCAGAATTATTTGGGTTCCCTTATTCCCTATGGGGAATGTTTTCAGGGGCTGGAGTCATTATTTTTCAACCAAATATTATAAAAATTGCAAGGGACCTAATGCCGTCTGCCCACTAAAGACCCCCCCCCCATTTCAAGCAAAATGGAACAAGGGTCCAATTCTATAGGTCCCTGAACAAGGTGCCCCAAGCCATCCTATTTGCAAAGATGTGGACTGTGGGGGGGGGGGGAGAACCGTGGAAAAGGGCCCTGCCCCCACAAAGGAGGAAGGGAGGGAGGAAAGGAGGGAGAAGGAGCTAGCCAGACCCATACCTCTACATGGCCCTTCACCTGGCTTGCTCAGACTGGGAACCACCTTCCCTGGGATGTGTCAGCTGGGAGCTGTCTTCTCCAGGCTGGACAAAACTCACAATAGCCAGGAGCTGCCTTTCCTGGGCTGGGAGAGATCTCCTCTCTCCCTCCCGTTGCCCAGGAAACCTGTTAAAGAAAAAGGAACAGGCCTGGGATCCTTAAAATGTCAACCCTGTATATTCCTGAATATTTTTGGAAATATATGAAACTTGGATACCAGTATTCTTGAGAACCCAGAATACTGCTCCAGATATCCAATTCTACCCTAAAAACACCAATACCAAAAATAAATTTTCAGGTATATGTTCGGACCAGTTATATTCAAGTTCAAATCCCTAGTCCCAGACCCTGACAATCATACATGGATTTAACATGTGTATTGAAGTGGTTGATTTACATTATAACGGTATGAACTGCATTTGGGGAATGCATTTTTTTATACCATTTTCTGGAAAGCACCACACTCTAATAAGTTTACCACCTGTGGTCCCTAAGCAATTACCTTGATTGTACATTGTACATCTGGAAGACTCTTATCCTTAGTGTTGGTGGTGATGTCATTTGTGTGAACTGGATATTTCACATAGGAGTTATAGAAGCTGTGCTGCTGCCATTTGTTTCTCAAATTGTTTTTGAGTCCAAACATGAAAATTCAGGGGCTAAATTGCTACCATAATGCAATACCTCACGTCCTCTGAGGGTCTGCCTAGGGTTGCCAACCTCCAGGTAGTAGCTGGAGATTTCCTGCTATTACAACTGATCTCCAGCCGATGGAGGTAAGTTCACCTGGAGAAAATGGTCACTTTAGCAATTAGACTCTATGGCATTGAAGTTCCTCTCCTCCCCAAACCCCAACCTCCTCAGCCTCCACCAAAAAAAACCTCCCACTGGTGGCAAAGAGGGACCTGGCAACCCTAGGTCTTCCCCAACTGAGATCTCCCCTCTTTTCTGGAGCACATGTCATTGAATATTGTTTTATTGCAGTCACTCACCTCCTAGTTTTTCTTAACTAGGCAGGATTAGAATAGGGCACTATACAACAGTATGTGTCTCTTACCTTATACTGCAGTGACAGACCAGACTACCACATTTTCTGTCACATGAGACCCAAGCCCATCTAAGCAATATATTCTTACCATAACTTAGAATTAGGCCTGCCATCATCATCATCATCATCTCTTGCCCTTGTACAGGTGTTTTCAGTGGCAAGGTTGGCAAGGTTGGCATTTTTTCTGTCTCTGCCAGTCTTGTCAGCAGTCTCCCTTTCTGTGTCAGTCAGACCAAGCCATGGTGATCCATGACACAGGTGATACAGGGGAGAGGCCGTGGCTCAGTGGTAGAGCATCTGCTTGCTATGCAGAAGGTCCCTGGTTCAATCCCTGGCATCTCCAGGTAAAGGGACTAGGCAAGTAGGTGATGTGAAAGACTATCTGCCTGGGAACCTGGAGAGCCACTGCCGGACTCAGTAGGCAGTACTGAATTTGATGGACCAAGGGTCTGATTCCGTATAAGGCAGCTTCATGTGTTCATGTGACACAGTCACCTCCCGATTGGACTATTCCAACTCACTGTATGCAGGGCTGCCATTGAGGCTTCTTTGCAAAGCACAAATTCCCGACTTACCGGGAATCCCCGTTTTGCTGCCTGGGCGGTGGGGAGGAGCACGGGAAGCAGGCAGAGCAAAGACATCCGGAGAGGCAACAGCTGAGAGTTGGGCTGAGCAGCCTGCCCCTGTCCTGCGCGCGGTTTCCAACCCCCAGCTAATCGGCTCACGAAGGCAGGTTCAAATGAACCTGTCAGGAGTGGGGAAGGGAAGAGACGTTGTTGGGGCGGGGCGGGAGCTTTAAGGATGGTTGGGAAGGTTCTCATTGTGGTCCAGATGGACCACATAAAACCGGGGACTTTGCGGAGGCAAAGCTCAGTCGTCGCCGGCGTTGTCCTGTCCCACCCACCCCTGTGTGCACAGACGGGTAATTTGGCTATTGTTAAAAAAAAAAAAAAAACACCTGTTTAATATGCTGTTTGCTTCTGAGGTGATTGTTACTGTTGAATTATTTGCATTTTACTATGTCACAATTATGGCGGTGGCAGCATGGGGCTGGATGGGTTTAAGGGGGGAAAGCGGCCTGCGTGCCCCTTTCCCTCGCACTGGGGATCCCAATAAGGGATTTGAGGAGAGGCTGGGGGTGAACTTGCCCGGCTCGGGGGCAATGGTACAGCCTCTCACAAGTGCCGGGGGAACACCCAGTGGCTGAAGCCCAGGCGTATCCCTGAACTGTCATCCCTGCTACTCCCTAGCTGGACCGCTTGGGGTAGGGTCAGGCTCTACTGTCTGCATTGGGGTCAGACTTCGCCTGCTATCCAGTTCCCATGCTGCGCCAAGGCATCATCGCTGATGCCAAAACATAATTGTGGCAATTTCCCAATAAAAATTAATCTTTAAGCATACGTTCTGGTTAAGCCTGTTATTTGATCTCCCCACATCTAGCCATGGGTCAGCAACATCAGGTTATACAGAATGTACCTGCTAGGCTATTGGCCAATACATCATGGTCATCTCATATTCAGCCTGAACTCAAGCAGCTGTACTGGTTGACTATTAGGCTCCAAATCAAGTTCAAGGTGCTGATTCTTACCTTTAAAGCCTACATGGTCTGGAACCTTCATACCTTTGGGACCACCTCTCCCTATGTCCCCCCAAGAATACTTCATTGTTCTTCACGTGGTCTACTGGTGGTGCCCAGCCCATGGGTGGACTGACTGTCCTCAATGAGGGCAAGAACTTTTTTGTAGTGACCCCTGCCCAGTGGAACTCTCTGCCAGATGACATCTGAACCCTGATGGACATTTCTAGATTCCATAGGGCCTATAAGATGTTGAGGCCAATTTTCGACCTTAACAGCAGTGCTGCCTGGTTTTGACAGCAGTCTGATGTAGGTTGCAAGGTGCCGAATGATGATGTTTTATTTTGATGTCTGTTAATTTGCTTATATTTTTAAGATTTGATATATTTTATTGTTGTTGAACTGTTGTGAGCCGCCCCAAACACTGTGACCCAGGGGAGAGGGGCTGTATAAGCCTAAAATAAAGTAAAATACTGAATTTGGAGTTAACAGAGTGTCCTACAAAGGCTCTAGCCTTGTGCACATATTTCACTCAATACAATATCTGCCTGTATATACAAGTATCTGTTTATGAGAAAGAGCCAGTACCAGGATAAATGTGGGGTTTGTATCACACATTCAGCTGTGGATCTCTGGAAAGGCTTGGGCATTATTCAGGTCCACAATACCAGAGGCTTAGCTAGATTGTATACTGCAGGTCAGGAAAGGTGGTAAGTCCAAAAGGTCACCACCATTGCTAATGGGTAAGGTGAAAGAAGACATTAGAGAAAAAAAAGACTTCCTTCAGAAACTGGAAGGATTGCCCAAACAAGGCAAACAAAAGCAAACACAAACTTGCAGAAAGAAAATGCAAGCAAACAATTAGAGAAGCAAAAAAAAGAGAGAGAGAGAGAGAGAGAGAGAGAGAGAGAGAGAGAGAGAGAGAGAGAGAGAGAGAGAAGATTTTGGGGGACATATTGTTAAACACATCAAAACAAACAATAAGAAATTCTTTAAGCACATTAGGAGCAGGAAATCAGCTAGGGAAGCGGTTGGACCATTGGATGACAATGAGAGTAAAAGAACACTAAGGGAGGATACAGTGATTGCTGAGAAACGAAATCAATTCTTCTCATCTGTGTCAACTGTTGAAGATATAGGGCAGATACCTTCTCCTGAACAGAGGTTTTGGGGAGGGGAGAATGAGGAACTGGGGCAAATAGTGGTAACAAGGCAGAAAGTCCTAGAACATCTAGACAAACTGCAAACTAACTAGTCACAGGGACTAGACGGTATTCATCCTAGAGTTCCTCAAGAACTCAAATGGGCAATTGCTGCAATGATATCTAAACGATATGTAACATGTCCCTCAGATCAGCCTCTGTACTAGAGGACTGGAGAATGGCTGAAAACGCTGAAATTTTGGGACCTCTACCTCCAAAAATGCCCCCCCGGAGCCACAGAAAGGTGCGAATGTGTTTTTAATGGCTTTATTCGGCCGAATTTTGGAACTTGGTGCCGAATTCCACAGATCCAAATCGGGGGAGTTCAGACTTCGGCATTTCCCGAATCAAAACAGGCTGAATTTTGCCGAATCCGAATTTTACTGATTTTTTTTTCAACAGCCCTACCTTGGTTCGATTCAGCATGGCTTTTCTTATGTTCTGATGTTATGTTATATGCATTTATTGTAACATGAGAATTACTCAACATATACAAAGGACAACCAAGTGTACACTGTACATGGTGTTTATGTGCATTTACTATAACTTGTGGACAGAGCTAATGCTGATGATATGGTGTTATCTAACTCAGAAGTTGAATAATCTAATTCAAGAGCTGAAGTTGTTCAGCAGAGTTTGGAATGGGACTCCGTTGTAGAGCACTGGTAAAGTCCCTTTCTCCACCAATCCTTTCCAAAGTTTACTGATCTGAGAATTCTGTTCTACCACAGTCATGGTCCATAGGCTATTTTAAGATTAGCCCCCCCACACACAAGTAAAGTAAAGCAATAGTTCCCATGCCACTCTATCTAGTTCTTGCAGAGTTCAATGAAGTTGTTGCAAATCCTTCACCAGTAGGTCGACTTCACAAAAGCCTGTCAAGTCTGTGAAACTGTAGTTTGCATTTGAACCGCTGAACTCGCAAGGTTTTGTGGCATTCCTATTCATACATTCCTGAACACCAATGTTGCATTATGTTCTTGACAAAGAACACTGTATATCAATCCAGATGGGCTTAAGTTTCCTGGGTATTGTTTTTGCTTCATTTTTTTCACCCTGCCACAGTAGTTACACAAGAAGCTGCCATCAGTTTCTACTTTGCCCTTGCCAAATGTAATTCTTTTGTTCTGTTCAAGAACATGAGGAGTTCAAGCTATCAATTTTCCACAGGTACTGAGCAAACCACTGCTAAATTGTTCCTTTAATAACTTCTTGAGGGACAATGCATTGGCCTTTCAGTCAAGGATATTTCTAATTGAGTTGGATTTAGTTGACATTTTCCTAGGATTCTAGGAAGTGATGAGAAAACTAAATTTGACAATAAGCTCAAGTTTTTGACATTCATATGGTCTCTACTGAAGTTAGAATAGCACTGCCTGGGAACAATTTGCTCCTTAGGATTCAGAAGTGTATAATGTGCTTTACTTCTCTAGGAGGAAAAAATAGAGAATGGATCATACCTTGCATTTTACTTGATAAAATATTGTTCCCACCACCACTACTGCATTTCACAGATACACACAATTTCCAATCTAGAAATAAATCTTTGGGGAGCTAATAGGATTCAATCAACTTCTACCTGCCTGCCTTCAGTACCTTTTGGATATTGGAGACCCTGGAAAACAGGAAGATCAATGCAGGCCATTGATAGGATAAAGCTCAGCTTATTTTCCCTTTCTTCCCATCCCAGATGAACACTGGACAGGCTACTGGACATTTGGCTATAGTCCCTAACAGCATCTTGCTCTCTAGTGCTAAGTAGTGCAGTTCAAGTACAAGCTGTTATTTGGCTGTCATAAATTATTCAAAATATTGCCATGCTCCTAATTCTTTGAGGGGAGGGGGAAGAAGTATCATAACTGTACTACATTATATGTTAAAGTGTTGTCTTGTTTTTTAAAAAATATTTTTACAATTATTTTTCTTTTTCAAAAATTTGTAATACCTATCATTTCTTTACTTATTAACCTTGGCAACTGAGCCTGTGCCCTACATGAAAGAGCTGTAGTTCAGTGGTAGAGCATCTGCTCAGTATACAGAATGTCCCAGGTTCAATCCCCAGCATCTCCAGTTAAAAGGGACTAGGCAAGTAAGTGATGTGAAAGACCCCTGCCTAAGACTCTGAAGAGCTGCTGCCAGTCTGAGTAGACAATACTGACTTCGATGGACTAAGGGTCAGATTAAGTATACGGCAGCTTCATGTGTTCATGGATATCACAAGGCCAAGGACTGTATTCCAAGCTATTAATCTGCCACTGGACACTTTCTCCAAAGTATAGGCAGTTGATTTCTCTCCATGACATATGTACAGATCTCCCCCTCCTGAAATTATGTCTATAAACAAACAGGAAATCTGTTAACCTTGCTTTGGATTGACTGAAGGGACTGAAAACAGCTTGTTCCCATTATTTGGATGGTTTCAACAATCCAGTCTCTGTTGGGTATTACATTCTAAAAGCTGAAGAGAGATTCCCAGCTATTAAGAACATCTTTCATCATTCACTTCCACTTACAACCAATAATCCTGGACAATGAGAAAACCAACAACTTAACAAAAGATCTCCCAGAATTCAGAGCAACATTTTGCATTTGGCAGTAGTTGATACTCCATATTTTCATTTCAATCATTCAGTCAACAGAGAGCAGCTGTGTGACATTGCAAAACATTCCCTTCTTGGCAAATGGATTGTCTCTGTAATTCAAACTTATTGTAATGAAGACATTGCTTTAGAACTCTTGTTTAAAAATTAAGGCCTGTGTTCTAAAATTTCATTCTAGGGTATTACCCATTACATTGCACAGACAAATTGCCCCAACTACACATAGTTCTACAGCCTACAGCTAAAATATTTATAGAACACTCTAGTTGATGTCTGCAAACTGGCAAAGAGTAACAGATGTATTTCCCCCCATTCCTCTGTAATTTTCTATGCCTTGGTCTCTGGCACAGCATGAAGTAGGCCTAAAGAGCATCCAAGGCAATTCTGACTTTTAATTTAAAGTAGGGGGGCAGATGAGTTGATATTGATTCATTCATCTCATCAAGTACGGACAAAACAATTTTTATGAGAACTTTCCCCAGCATATTGTCTATGCTTAAGGTTATGAAACTCTCTTTTAGTTTCTCTACAACGCCTTTCAAAACAGGGGGGAGGGGAGATATTTTTACAGAACATCTACCAGAAACCTTTATTTTTCTTTTATAATGTGTCACCCCTCAACTGAAACTCATCAATAACACATTTTGTTTTGTTTTAGAAAATCAGTCCTGAGGTGACAATCTACATACTGTGAGACTGGAGTACGCTGCTGAGTCAGTCCTCGTGATAATATGTTACTTGGGTTTGTTCTAAGAAGAAATCATTTTTTATAATTTTATTATAGTATTTAAAGAAAACAAGGACGTGCTTTCCCCTACCCTTCCATACAGGGAAAACGGCATGAGAAAAAATGATCTATTGGAGATAAATGGAATCTTTCATCTATCAGGAGGACATCTTGAGCCACACTGCTTCCATGCCTTTTAAGGGTAGAACAAGGTCTTCCTACATATCACTTCACCCCATACAGGTCCTCTTCAGAACCCTTCTTCCAGTAAGCAGTGCTTCAGACTTGACCCTAAATGACAGATTGCCAAGAAAATGAAGAAAACTTTGTAGTTTATTCCAAGTGTGGTCCAATAAAATTATTTCAGAATATGTGTTGTTAAATGTGTTGTTTTCTTAAATTAATTTTGTTTATTAAATGAAAACATATATTTTATGTATGGATACAATCACATTATTATTAATATAATGGCTTTCTATCAATATAATTTCTTCTATGGCTTAACAATATAATGTATACTTTTTAAAAAAAAGTCTTTCTGCAGATGAAGATCCAAATCACTGCACATTATTCTAAAGCAGTTTCTATGGGACTCACTTTCTGTGCCCCATTAGATAATATTCTCTTGGTTCCCTTGACACACTGGACTGGCTTCTTTGAATTATGAGGGGCTACATCCTTTTCTTTCCCCCTGTTTGAACAGAGGTTCTTCATCTGCAATGGTCTTGGATTTTGGAGCCCTTAAAAACAATGAATCCTTTATTTTTTTGTTGTTTGTTTGTTTTGTTGCAGTATTTGATAGCTGATTTGAACGTTTTCCTTTGAAAAAGACAGGCAGGATAAATAGATAAAGTAACTCCCATAGACATAGAAGTAATATTATGTATGTTAGATTAAATGAAAACACAGCTGATTTTTTTCAAGTTATATAGTTGATAATTAATGTCCATGTGTTTCATATTAAAAGAGGTGAGCCTGCTTCAAATCTCTTCTTTTCTGAGCTTTGGTTGGGGGGATGTTTCTTTATAATACTGACCACTTCAACATATATTTAAAGAAAATGTTGCACATTCCAGAGATGCTTAAATGATATTCAGATTGGTTGGCAGTATTTTTGAAAAATTATAGACTGAACTTGAAATGTAAGCTAGAAGAGCAATATCTCTCCTTTTTATCAAAATAGTTGACACAAATGTCACTTGCATTCTCATGAAAACATTCTTTGAAATTTCATAATGAAAAGGTCAGAACATGCTATCGTAGACTTTGCAGGACCAGAAACAAATACTAATTAAGAGAAGCTGGTCTTCAGAATAACACCTCCACCACTTTTCTGGCAGATAAAGTATCAGACATACTGACACTAAATTCCAACCTCTAAGTGAAGTAAAATGAATAACAACGGATGTTCAGCATATAGTTTTCTTTGGTATCTAGTGAAAGGCCATTTAAAATAGCCAATCACACTTCATCCCTCTTTTACCCAAATACATGGCTACCTTCTTTGCCTCACTAGTTAAAAATTAGAACACCAGCAGTGCACTACTATATAGAGTTACTCTAGTCTCTAAAATCAGTGTCTTTAAAATCAGTGGGCTTATAGTGGTGCAACTCTGCTTAGGATTGCACTTTACGGATGTGCGTTACAAAATTCCTGAGCTAAATATATACATGGAAATTACTGGTTTGGATTATTATAGGGATTTCCCAGGATGAGAATACAAATCTGGGATTTTTGGGAATTATGAACTCCCCTTCCCCAAACAATCTACCCCCCCCCCCGCCAAGTTCGGGTGCTTACCAGCAATGTAGCATGTATTTTTCTTTGTTTTTTCTTGTGTTTTCTTGTGTTTTTCTTTGTTTCTGCTGATATCCTGGGCAATTACATTTCTCCCTTCCAATCAGGTCCTTGCAAGAGAGGAGCACAGAGCACTCCCACCAATCACCTTTGTAGACAAACCACAGAGAACTCCAGTTCTCTTTCTCTCCATCATTAGCGGGGGCAGACCCCCCTTTTTGCAAGTATGATGGATGAGGGCACCTTGTTCTCCATCAGCATTTCAGACTCTTATTCCCAGATGATTCCTGATCACTTTTGAGTTGGCTTCTGATGGCTGCAAGTAGCTTGTTCCTGTGAATAAGCACACATAGGTTGCAAACAGCTGAACAGCCTGTTAATTAATAGACTGCTTGATCACCACTGGTGAATGGGAAATGAGTTGAATCAGCAGATGCTAGAGCATCCTTAAATACAGACAAAATGGAACAGGCCAGATATCTATGAAATCCTTCCCTTTGATAGTTTTGTGTACCTCCCACAAGTCAAGAATATTCCTCTTTTAGCATTCCACCGAGAGTTTGTTTTTGCTGTAAATAGAGTGCTTACTGTAAGTATCACTTCCCTAGCACAAACTCTTGCACTAGTATGTGAGCAACAGTTTCTGGAGCAACACTAAAGTACTGTTTCCTTTCCTCTGGCAGTTAGTTGGATCCAACCTAAAATAGTTAAATATATTGCTTATTGTTGTTTGTGAATTGTGCACTGTTGTGTTCTTTGTTTCCTTGATATTCATATCATGTTATTAACTGATGTAGAATTGTTTGAATTGCTGCTTTGTTGATGTTGCTAAATTGCCTCAATTAATTTCATTGGTTGACTGCTGGATGAATTTAATTGTTTTAATGTTGTTTTAAGCTGCTGTTTGTGTGAATTGTTGATGTTATTTTTAACAGTTTTATTAACAATATTTATGCCCCTGTTTTGCTGAAAACTTCCTTGGGCATTTTGTTCAGATGCTGCTAACAAGTCCCTAAAAAAATACATACATCAGACTAGATAGTTAGGGTGGATTATGCCATTACATACTACAAAGATGACATGCACCCTACAAGATAGACATCACCATTGTATGGAATCATAGAATGATAGAAACATAGGGTTGGAAGGGACCTCCAAGGTCATCTAGTCCAATCCCTTGCACAATTCAGGAAATTCACAACTACCTACCCCAGCCCCAGTGACCCCTACTCCATGACCAGAAGATGGGGGGTGGGGAAATCCTCCAGGATACCTGGCCAATGTGGCCTGGAGGAAAATGTCTTTCCTGACCCCAAAGTGGCAATCAGCATTTCCCTGGGAGGGGCAGGTAAGAGAGGGCCATGAGAGCTGAAAACTGACACAACCATCCCTACCCTCCCTCTCATGATCTGCGATATGATGCACTCTGACCACGCAGGCTGCAAATCTGTTACTTCAATCTATAGGTGTACAAAATGACTCTGTTTATATGTTAAAGGATTACTCTGAGTAATTTTGCTAGACTTATTAAAACTCATTTACATTCATTCAAAAATCCTTAGCTGATTCACTCAAGTAGGAACCTTCCAATGCTCCTCAATATTTCCTTGAGGCTCCTGAAAGGAACTAGACCTAAGTCTCTAAAGCTAATATAGTCTAAGACGTGAAAAGATTCTTTTTAATTTTTATTTCTCTTTCTCAGCTGCCAATTATTATTTTTTCTATTATTGCATGATCTAATATCATCAGTTACACATGAGAACGGATTCATCCAACATTGTCATTACAACAGTACACAAATAAATATTGAATAAATAGCAAAATAACTCAAAACTGTGTTTTATGCTCATGTCAAATACTGCCCTATGAAGCTCACTCTCTTCATTCTTTCCAAACAAGAATCTGGAGTGCATCCTTGTTTGCATGTCAAGTACTAACAAACAATGGCAGCAGTCCTATGCACACTTACCTGGTATTAAGCCTCAGTTAACATAGGAGTTCCGGTTGGGCAAGATGGCGGAGTGACCGCACCTTTCTGGAGCGGGTGTGAAATTGCCTGCATTGTGGCTAAAAACACTACCTTTTAGCCCTGGGTTAGAAGAATTTCAGAAGAACTTCTTCGAGCAACCCATCTCTCACCGAAGAGGAGGAACGTCGCAACTCAACAAGGGTTTTGGACGCACCAACAGGCAATTTCAGGCGAGTCCTATTTAGCTCCGACCTCCCAACCGACCCCCCCCCCAGCTTCCCTTATTCTTCTTCCTTTTCTTTTTCTTTTTCTTTCCTTTCAACAACAATACCCCCTAGGCAAATTGACAGTGAAGATAAGTCAGATAATAAATTGATAAGAACCCCACTAACTTCTTTTTCTCTCTCTCTCTTACTCGCCGAGGAACTCTTCGGGAAGAAGCAGCGACTGGCGGGGACCGAGGTCCGGGGTCCACGGTGTGGATCTCGGCGGCGGTGGTGGCGGCGGCACCAGTGGCGGCGAGGATAACGTCTGAGGCTGGGTGGAAGGCGGTCGGCAGCACAGACTCCCGGGGCTGCGGCATTAGAGCAGGATCGATTTCGGGAAGGAGGAGGCGGCGGCGGCAGCGAGGACGGCGAGGTCGGCGGCGGCAATCTCGGAGGCGCCCTTGATTACCGACGGAGCGGAGAGGCGGCAGTGCCCAGCTTAACTAAGGGGGGCCTCAGCCAAAAAGACAATTGAACTGGCAAGCTGGCCCCACCCTGAAACTGAAACCCCCGGAAACGTATGCCTTTAAGCAAAACAAAACACACTAAAAAACTACAACTCCCAGAAGACTTTGCGGTCAAATCGGGTGCAGCCCCAAAGAGCACACCGGTGAAACCATTCCCAGTTTGATAGAACCTGCTGCTTTTTTCTTTTCTTTTTTGGCAGTTAGGAGAGCGGGAAACCTTAGAAAGTAATAATAATAATAAGCTTTATAAATGTATGCCTAAACAATACAGTGACAAGTAAATTAAAGTAATCCTACTGAATTAATTGAACTAATTGGATAAATTAGATGGTATAAAGTATATAATTTCTATAATTTATTTTGTGTAGATAACACTTGGGTATTTAAACAAAGCTAAACAACTACTGAATTTAAAGCTGCTTACTATTACATATATCGATTGTTTATGTCAGGTACCTATTCAGAGTTGCAAACGAGACGAAAAACATATAGATACGATTTAATGAAGAAAAATAGAAAAACAGAAAAAAATAGCACTCCAAACCAAAGGAAAAACCTAGAAGACGAGGAGAAGGAAGAAGGAATACAAAATTTAGGTGAAACCGTAAACCCTCAATCACAGCAAAAAAGTGCTAATCAATCACAAGCTAACATGGAGAAGGCAATGGAAAAATTAGCCAATCAACTTACAGCCTTAACTAACCAACTAACAGGAACAGAAGAAAGACTGCAGGCAAAAGTAGATCAAATAAGTACTAAGATGGATAAAGTAAATAATGAACTAGAAAGGCTTACTAAAGAATGTAACTCTGTCAGGAAAGATGTACTAAATGTCCAGACGGAGATGAAAACTGTTAAACAGGAATTGGTTACAGGATTTCAAGAGATCAAACAGAAAATAGAGGAGAATACTAAAGATATTCTGGAAAACAGGGACAACATAAAATTTTTTAAAGAGAGACAAACCAGAACAGAGAGACTTCAAGCAGAGCATAAGATATGGCAAGAGGACACCAACAACAGACTAGCTTTAACAGAAATGCAAGCAAGGGAGAATAATCTCCGTTTCCAAAAAGTTCCAGAAGACACGGCAGAAGAAAAATTAGAAGAAGTTATGACCCAACTGTTGGCTACATATCTTGAAGTTGATGAAAGAGACATCGATATTAGAGAAATATACCGGGTCAACTCTAAATATGCTACAACAAGAAAACTCCCCAGAGAAATTTTAATAAAATTCAACGATAAAAGACTGAAGGAAGACATTCTGAATAAACAAAGAGAAGAACCACTATTATGCAAAGTAAAAGAAATTCAGATTTTCCCAGATTTGCCGTTCTCAGTCAGGAAAAAAAGGCGTGAGCTGGACTCCTTACGTAAGGTACTACGCGATCTGGAGATAAGGTATAGATGGGTAGGGCCATACTTTTTAAGTATTCTTCTCCCAACTGGTAGAATATTAATACGAAATTTGCAAGAAGCAGAAGAATTAGAAGCAGATCTCAAAATGAGAAAAAAGAAAAAAGATGATAGATCTGATAGGTCAAGCCCACCTCGACATGATTATAAAAATAGCTCGACAAACCAAGAAAATCTATTGGATGAGGCTGCAGCCTACAAACAAAGAACAATTTAATGGAAGGCCTAGAAATACTATCTATTAACATAAATGGCCTGAATACGGCACAAAAAAGGAAGAAGACCTTCCACGCACTTTCCAAATACTAAGCCAATATAATTTGTCTCCAAGAAACACATATAAAAAGACAACACAACTATTTATTAAAAGATAAACGTCTCGGTACAGTATATGCATCTTCGGCGTCGGGAAAAAAAAGTGGCATAGCAATATACATTAGAGATCCTGCCATTAAAGTGCTGGAAATGATAAAAGATACCAAAGGTAGACAACTAATACTTAAATTACAGCTCTCATCTGGAGAAATAAAACTACTAACCTCTATATATGCGCCCCAGACTGCAAAAGAAAAATTCTTTACAGACCTTTTTTCAACTTTAGAAGAACATTTTGAACATGAGATTATTGTTATTGGAGATATGAATGGAGTGCTGGACGGTAAATTGGATAGATCTAAAAATCAAAAAAGTGGCAAACTGCCAAAAAATGTCAAATTAAATATGCAACGCCTTAATCTGCAAGACGTTTGGAGATTAAAGAATCCAAATACCAAAGATTACACTTTCTATTCGGACAGACATAGGTCCTATTCGAGGATTGACATGTGCTGGACCTCGACTACTTTGATGAAAAACTTAGAACATATTAAAATATTACCACGGACCTTATCAGATCATAACCCAATCTCAATAAAATGGCAAAAAAAAATGAGAACAACATTTAGATGGAGACTAGGGGACTCGTTTTTCAATAAGAAGGCAGATATTAACGTATGCCGTTCAGAGCTTAAAGAATTTTTACTAAGGAATAAAACCCCAAATATTAGTCAAGCAACAATATGGGACTGTTCGAAAGCCTATATGAGAGGTATCTTTATCTCCATAAATGCAAGGAACAAGAAAGAGAGAGATAAACGGCTGATAGACCTACAGACCAAACTCGCACATTTAGAAAAAACTCACCAACAAACAGTTAGTAAGAAAACTTTGAAAGAGATTAAAAGAACAAGGCACGAAATTGAGTTACTTTATACTGATGAAATGACAAAAAAACTAAAATTTATAAAACAAAAACAATTTGCATATGCAAATAAACCGGGAAAATATCTGGCATCCATGATTAAATCAGAAAAGCAGAAAAGAACGATAATTTCAGCAAAAACAAATGGACGAATAACATATAAAGAAGAGGAGATAGCACAAAGCTTCTTAGAGTACTTTAAAGGTCTCTATAAAAAACAATCACAGAATGAACAAACTGAAGATATAAAAAATATATTCAACAGAATCACTTAAATCAACTCTCTGAAGAGGACATAACTTTTTTAAATCAAGATATTACTATAGAAGAAGTCCAACAAGCAATTAGGAAATTAAAGAGTGGGAAGACACCTGGACCAGATGGGCTTACAGCCAGGTACTACAAATTATTTATGGAGGAAGTGGCGCCAATACTAGTGGATGTGATGAATGAAATATACAAAAAAAATAAAGTACCTGATACATGGAAAGAAGCCTATATAACTCTAATTCCAAAAGAAGGGACAGACTCAACACTACCATCTTCGTATAGACCAATATCCCTGCTCAACACAGATTATAAAATATTTACTACAATAATCGCGCAAAGACTGCTAGCCAATACTGATACGCTGATTCACTCAGATCAAACAGGATTTATACCTAAATGGCATATGTCAGAGAATATTAGATTTCTGATCAATGCAAGAGAACTAGTAAAACATAGAAAAGAAAAATTGGCATTTATTTTTGTTGATGCAGAAAAAGCCTTCGATAATATCTCGTGGAATTTTATACAGCAAGTGATTTATAGCATTAGTAAAGAAGGTAACCTCTTCCATTGGATTGCTAGTATATATACAGATCAACACGCTAAGCTACTAATAAATGGAACATTAACAAAAGCTATAAAAATAGAGAAAGGGACTAGACAAGGATGTCCTTTATCTCCTTTGCTATTTAATTTAACGCTGGAAATATTGGCAAATAAAATCAAGACGAATCAGAAAATAGTTGGCTTACAAACGCAAGGAGAGGAATTTAAAATAAGAGCATATGCAGATGACGTCTTGTTAACAATTGCACATCCAGAAACTGGTATTAAAGAACTCATGGACGACATCCGATTGTACGGTGAACTGGCGGGTTACAAACTTAATAAAACTAAGACAAAAATATTTTTGGAACATACTACTAAAGAAGAAGAGTCAAAGATAATTGCTATTTCGGGATGTACGATATCATCTAAACCAATCAAATATCTAGGAATACTCTTCCCAAAAGAGAATCAAGAGTTGTTTGCATTTAACTATCAAGCAGTGTGGAGCAAAATTGAATGTGACCTTCAAATTTGGAATAAATTAAAAACTTCTTGGCTGGGAAAAATAGCTATAGTCAAAATGAATGTTCTCCCAAGGTTAAACTTCCTGTTTCAAATGATACCTATTAAAATTCCGGACAAAACTTTAACATCGTGGCAACGAAAAATCAACCAATTTGTATGGGACAAAAAACATCCACGGATAAAATTCAAAATAATGACAGTTGAAAAGAAAAGAGGGGGATTGTCGCTCCCAAACTTAACAAATTACCATCGGGCAGCCACGCTGGTCTGGCTTAAAGACTGGATTATGCAGACCAATGAAAGAAATCTTAAATTGGAACTGGCAAATTTACAATGTGGAGCTCACTATCTGCTATGGGGGCAGAACTGGAAAAAAAGATTAGAAGAACTTGCAGGTCACCCAGTTATAGAAAACATGGTAACAGTGTGGCAAAAACTCAAACCAAGACTAAGTTCCAATGGATCCTTGTTGATGGCACCTTTTAACATCTTTGGTTCAGTAATGGACAGAAAAAACTATGGGACAATACAATACCAGGACTTGGTGAAAGTAGATGGATCATTGAAAACACTAGAGGAGATACGAGATAGTCACCCACAGCTGCCATGGCTAACTTATCACCAATTAGTTTCAAGGTTCCAGGAGAATTGTCTAATGTGGGGGGTTCCGAAAATAAAAACAGAATTTGAACAGTTGCTATGCAAATCAACGTAACACCTACTAGGCAAAATCTACAAACTATTGGTGATATATGACACAGAAGATGAGCAAGTGATGGCGTGCCAAATCAAATGGATGGAGAACTTGAATGAGATCATAACGGTTGATGAATGGGAACAACTATACTGTAAAAACCTCAAATTTACGTTATGTCAAGGGATTCATGAAAATTGGCTGAAAATGCTGCATAGGTGGTACCTGACGCCAAGTGACATTCAAAATATGAACACACAGTCCTCGGGTTTGTATTGGAAATGTAGTAAAACTAGGGGCACATTTTACCATTGTTGGTGGACATGCGAATTAGTTCAGAAATTTTGGAAGGGAATTCATAAGAACTTAGAAGGCATTATTGGTCAAGGTATATTATATGACCCTAAACTATTTCTACTAAGTAAAACTCCGGAGAATATTAACAAAGATCAACAGAACATGCTGAAATATTTAATTACTGCGGCAAGAGTAGTATTGGCATCTTTATGGAAAACAAACAAAATTCCTACCATAGAGACCTGGATGGATAAGTCCTACGAATATATAACGATGGCACATCTGACTGAATCCTTGCAAATGAATAATCAAGATCAGATTAGAGACAAATGGAAACCTTTCTATGACTATATTGCAACTAAAAAATGATAACAAGACTTCAAGAATTACAATAGATTTAAGATGGAGTTTATATCCACTTTATTAGAAAACAACTGTATTTAAAATAATAATAATAAATTTAAAAAAAAAATTCTAGAGGGTAGCACAAAGCGCTATACTGTTAAATTTTTTGCTCGTTTTTATCCCCCTATTCCTTTTTTCTTTCTGTACCCCCATTTATTGTTAAAAGTCAATAAAAATATTGATTAAAAAAACAAACAAAACAAAACAAAAAGCCTCAGTTAACATAGTTACACCCCATTCCTGAGCTGAGGTGTTCGGGGACGGTGGGGAAGAGGCGCAGCGGCGCCTCTTCCAAAGCCCTTTCCCCAACGCTGTTAAACAAAACAAAAAAAAAAGCCGTTTTGCGGCTTTGTTTTGTTTAACTGGGGCTTTTCGCCCCATTGAAAACAGCGAGGCTGCGCCTGCTAAATAGCAGGTGCAGCAATGCTGTTCCGGCCCCTGGCGCAAGTGGCCAAAAGTGGTGAGGAAGCCGCCCAAGCGGCGGCTCCTCCCCCCGGAACGTCCCCCCTGCACTGATGTGGCCTCTCCATGCCATTGCCAGCACCACCGAGAGGCCGCGCCGGTGGAGGGGGGAGGCGCAGTCCCGCAGTGCTCGGCCACCGGCGGGACTGGCCTCACCCCTGGCATGAATGCGTGTAACCACGTGATTACACGCATTTATGACGGCGGCCAGGTCATGCTGCCTCCAATACACTTTCAGCCCCATTCTCAGGAATGGGCTGTTAGGCTTACTTCCAAGTAAACATGCATAGAATTGTATTGGATGTGAATCTGGCAAAAAGAAAGCACAACCTGGTGAATGGGAAATGTATATGTTAAAGGATTGTGCAGATTAATCCAAACAGGAGAGCCATTTCACGCTCTGAGATCAGGTTAATCCTTCCATACTCAGAGTACTAGGGACAGATGTAGTAAAGGTAAAGGTAGTCCCCTGTGCAAGCACTGGATCATTCCTGACCCATGAGGTGATGTCACATCCCGACGTTTCCTTGGCAGACTAAATTTACTGGGTGGTTTGCCGTTGCCTTCCCCAGTCATCTACATGTTCCCCCCAGCAAGCTGGGTACTCATTTAACTGACTTCGGAAGGATGGAAGGCTGGGTCACCCTTGAGCCGGCAACCTGAAACCAACTTTCATTGGGATTGAACTCAGGTCATGAGCAGCGCTTTTGACTGCTGTACTGCAGCTTACCACTCTGCACTATGGGGCTCAAACATATGTATTACTATTCAATAAATGAAGTGCTGATTTATTTGATTGGTTTGATTTTTCATTAAAGCTTCAGACTCAATTAAAGAAAAATTGTCCTAGACAGGACTAAATGTGTGGTCTTGTGATGTCACAAGAAGCCAACCAACCAACACTATACATAGCCATAACTGTAAATAGGAAAAAGGGCTTCCCTAAATGCAATCTTTAAGAGACAATTGTACATATGAGCAAAACGTGCATTTCCACAACAAGATCCACACTCAAATGTTGTCTGGATGCACCTAAAGCAAACTGTAAACAGAAGGTAATAAAGTGAAAATAAATTGGTTTTCTAGCGATTGGTCTAAAGAGACCACAGACAAGACCATTTCCTTTACAGCACATCAAACATACTGAATTATTCTGAATATCTGTACAACATTTCATACAACATTTTAACATTAAGGTTTCTTTTTAACAATAGCATAAACTGGAAGATATGTACATTCAGTCCAGCAGTATAAATATTTGCAAATATATAATTGTATGGCAACTGATAAATCAGACAAAAATGTTATTTTGCTGGAAGGGTACTTTAAATACAGACTGTCAATGAAAGATTCAGTGGGGGAAATATCTGCAGTATATGAAATGGTATTCAAATCATTTTGCAATCTAAATTCTTAACGCCACCACGCATTAACTCTCAAAAGATTGTAACATTTCTGGCTGTGAATTTTACATAAAATGTCAAATATAATTGGACACAAAGGAGGAAGAAAAGGCAACACGTGACAGTCCTGGGAGGAAATTTGACATCTCTACTGACATTGTGTATGCGGCCAACTGGCAACATTAACTAATAAATCTTACAAAGAAAATTTAGCTGCTTTGAAATCAATTTGAAAACACCTGGCAGAAGACAATTATGCAGTTTAGTGCACACTGACAGGCTAAACTTTTGAAAAAGGTAAGAGAGATTGCTTGAAAATGGATAATGGGAACCTTAGTAATATTGCTTCTGTCAAGAAGGTAAGCTTTCTGATCTCCTTGAAAAATCTAGCTCATAAATGCTGCAAGAATTCCTTTTCTCCCAATAGCCCTCTAAGCTTATCAGATCGACACCATAAATGCATTTGTAAGTACTAGATTTTTTTAAAAGACCCCCCCTGAAAATATACCAAATATACACTTTTTTAAAAACCAGTGGTATAATGTATCTTATTTTTTTGTTTATGCTTCCCATTGACTGACAACCAATGCAACAGTGGCTTTTGTTGCTAAAATCACTTGGTGGAATGGGAAATCTGTGGGTGGTAAATGCCCCCTTCACTTTGCATGAAATGCTTCCTTAGCTCAACAGCTATGGTAGGTGTTGTAGGCATATCCTGAAAGGGTAGACAGCGTGCTGATGGTAGGACAGCAATCATTGCTTCATGGTCCTTCTTTTGCTGGATGGAGGGATGGCTGGACACTCCCCAGCAACCGGCAGCAGGATACACAATTTCAAGGGCTGCAGCAAGTACCCATTTTGATCACTGCAATACTTAACTGAGGACAAACAAGTTTGGCTTTTTTATATTAGTTTGATGCTCTTATTGTTGTTGTTTTTTGTTCCATATTGCTGCTCTTTAAAATTAAATGCTTGGATATGTTTTATTATGACTTGTTAATTTTCTAAACATTTTTAATCCAAGCACAATTGGGTTCAAATAAAATGAACATGTAAGTATGACTTATTTCACCATACTTAGTTACAGCAACTTAGGAAGGTAAAGGGACATAATCACCTTTTTACAGGAGAGAGGGGGAAGCTAATGAAAGATCTGAGATGATTAAGCTGTTTTCCTCTGGAGCACATCCATAATACTACCATATGGTGGCTGCGGTCAGCATGCAGTAGAAAGCTAAAGTTATTTGGAATTGTTTGCCTATGCTTGGCAACTATTTACTGTTGTTTGCTAAGGATAACCCTTGAATGAACTCAGTTCTATACACTTGAGGTTTCTTTGACTCACTCACACTAGCTCTCTCACACAACTAAATCATCTTCTTTTAGACATTTGTTCTTAGTTTAAGTTGTCCTGCTGCAGACTCCAAATGGAACGGCTAAGGAGCTCCATATAGAAGTTATAGTACTCTAGTAATAGGCCTCTGTACCACAGTGGTTCAACTTTATCTATGTTGTGAGTTTAGATTAACCCATATGTTGACTACTCCTGCGGCGTTTTGCCATTGGCGGGACTGGCCTCGCCGCCAGCGTAAGTGCGTGTAAATCCGTGATTACATGCACTTATGCTGGCAGTGAGGTAATGCCGTCTCCTAAGAGGTTTCGGCCGGAAACCTCAGGAATGTGCCATAAGTGTAGAAAAAAATGTAAAATAGACCCCACTATCCTTATTGCAGAGGCCCTAGATGTTGCTAAGTGCACATTCCAATTTAGGGTCTCCTTGAATGTGACTCCAAGGTATTTAAAGGAGCTACACTGCTTGATGGGTTGCCAAGTATACTCCAAGATGATATTTTGGGCTTTTTCCTGAAGACCATGACTTTTGTCTTCTTGTAGTTAATATTAAGGGTCTCTTCCTTGCAGTATGTTCCCAGTTGTTGCAGCAACCTTTGCAAGCCAACTTTAGTAAGGGAGATTAAGGCAATATCATCCACATATAATAGGACTGAGGTTTGCTCCAGTTAGTTCAAACAGCACACTGGAATGATTCAGAAGCACAAGGAAGAACTGTAAATAGGAGCAGTTTTCATAAAAAGCCAATGGGATGCAAGCGTCTTTGTCTGAACAGGTACAAGAAAATCTGTTAGCAGCTGGAAGCCAAACTGATTGTACCTGAATCAACACAAAAAATCTGTTTGAAACCTGCTGCTCAACTGGATTATAAGAGCAGATTGAAAGGAGCCTTGGTCAGCAGAAGATGAAATGGACAGAGCAAAATGTAGAGTCGGGAAATGAGGGATGCTATTGCCCTGTGCAGACACACCCATCTATAGGTTGACTCACCTTGTGGGAAGTGAGAGCAAGTATGTCTGCATGGTGCAAATGCGTGAAGGAAGTGCCCATGCCCACTAGCATCCTCCTCCCTATGATCAGCATCATTTGGAAAGATGCATAACTGTACACCAGGAGGAGATGTACTTAAGTGCATGGCTTCATCTTGCCCCACAAATTCAGAGAAGTCTGCAGTATTTAAATATGTATTCCTGTTTGCCTGACTTCATTACTTTTTCAGCATTCTCATGGCTATGCTGCATTTTTTTTTAAAAAGAAAACAACCCAAAGTTCTTCATTCCAGCATCTTATGTAGCCTTTCTCCCAGGTATGTTTACTTTCTATCTGTGAATGGTTTTGAACTGGATTATATTCAACAAGCAGTCCTCTAGTTGCAGTTGGATGTGGTACCATCCAGGAGATGTCCTGCCTGAATGTTAGGATAAATTTGAATTTTGGAGGACAAGAAAAATTATAGGAAGCAGTGGTGATGTCAGAGTGGGAGAAAAGTTCAGTAAGATAAGAACATCCCACATGTGGCTGAAGTTCCTTTCCACATAATCCAGCCACCACCTGATGGAACATACACATGCCCTTCATTCCTTAGAAGCTGTTTCATCCCTTATGTCCTACTGCAGCACCCAAAAGAGGCACTGTGTGAACTAAGCCATTCAAGCACTGCCCACATGGAGGCATGGGGCGAACTTTGCAAAGATACATTGCAAAGATCACACTAAAGATTCTGAACACAGCTACTTTGCCAATGCATTTCAAAGGAGGAGGATGGGGTGACCCCTTCCAGACCCCACAACTCCGGACCCTCTGAACCAAACTTTACTAAATGTGGTGGTTCTTGCAAGGAGAGTCCCTTCTAGCTACCCTGAAAATTTGGGACCTCTACCTGCAAAAATGCCCCCACAGGAGCTGTGGAAAGGCATTTCTGATAAAGCCGAATTTTCGGGAATGGCAAATTTGGCTTTGCCAACCTCCCAGATTTTGCTGATTCATTAAACTCGAACTAGAAATTTACCAAAATGGCATTTATTCGGTATTTTTTCAGTTAGATTTTTACCAAATCAACAGCCTTAATCTGTTGAAGCTGGAGGGTGAGAGATTCAAAACAGATAAAAGGAAGTATTTCTTCATGCAACACATAGTTAAATTACATTAGGTGCTTTGGAACACAGGCAGGAAAACCCTGCTGCAGTTGCCTTCTGTGGGGGCTTTCTAGAGGCACCTGGTTGGCCACTGTGTGAACAGACTTGATGGACCTTGGTCTGATCCAGCATGGCTTTTCTTATGTTCTTATGTTCCTAAGTTCCCCAAAATGCTGCTCCTGAGAGACAGGAGCCTATAAGAAGCAACATGGGGGTGACTTGGGGTCTGCCATAGAAGGATAGGCAGGAGTAGCTCCCCTGTAATGTTGTTGTCATCTGTTTGAAAAACAGCTGCTGCAGCCCCCTGGAAAAGTCCCCCATAGGCAATAATAGCAGAGCTGTCATTCTAGCTTGCTCCTTACATTCTGAAGGGAAACAAACAACAGCAACAACAAGGAAGGATGGTAAACCCAGAATTTTCAGCTGAGTTTTATTGTCAATCACTGTAAGAGAAAGAAAATGAAATTAATGCTTTTTTTGTGTGTGTGTGTAATGCCGGCAGCTGGCACCATTTCCCTCTAATGGAATCAGTGAAGAAAAGTGTGCTTGCACCAGGAGGCGTCTACTTCAGGGGTCTTTAAAACCAAACCCCTTTATTCATCTGCTTGAAACATAGGAGATGTTTAGACTAGAGCAAGGACTATGCTCTGTGCAAATTCAGTATCATTATCTTAAAAAAAAAAAAAGCTGCCCAGACCATCAAGTTAGTTCCCCATTGAAAATAATGGTCCTGAAAGTCCTGAACCTAAAAAAAATCACACAGATTTGAATTCCAAACCAATAATGTATTACCCAAAATTCAGCAATCATGGTTTAAAAAAACCCCTCCAAAACTGAAATTATAACAAAGTATTTCTCAGAGCACACTCCTACTAATCACTAATTTTGTTGGCCTTGGTTGTAAACATCTACCCTGTATGGTCAGTTTCTGTTTTACCTGTTTTATCTGGCATACTAGCCACAAATAAAATTTATTTATTTATTTATAAAGTGCCTTTGAGTGTTCTGTTAAGGCAACTCAGTTGATGTATTGTTCATTCGCCATTGCTAGGTGGCTGAAAATGTGTGCCATCTTTTCTGAATATCAATTGCTCTTCCTCTTAAATGGGGTGTGTTCATTACTAATCACTACACCACATTTACCAAATACAGATTAATATTGCAAAAAATACTACCAAATGAGATCAGAAAATAGTCCACTAAACATGCTCTTTTTGCATTTGTATTCTGACAAACATGGCAAATTCAAGGACACCTTGTGAAAAGTAATTTGACACAGTGGAACAAATCATTTTGTTTAATTTAAATTGCAATGCAAATTCAGTGTTATGGTTGTGCAGCCCTCAGTCAATTAATTAATCAAATGCTGCTTTAGTTGGTGGAATAAACTACTGAAACAGAATGGGATATTGATTGCCTTTTTTTTTTTTAAAAACAGTAACTCATTACTTGGGCAGTTTCTAATGAAACATAGATTTTGTTTAAAAATTCAAGGCAAAATCAAAATAAAGTGATAGTGCTGCTCATTTGTAATAGTTTAGAGATCTTTGATTTTATGATGTGTTGACATGGTCAACATAATTCCTCTGGGCTACTAAACAAATCAGTTTAATTTTAATCTTATAGCTCTGAAGACAAGGCGAAATACATATGATGCAGAGTTTCTTTAAAACAATACTGTTGATACCTGCTTCCCAAAACTATTGGTAGTGTACAGTACTGTACAGTAGCTAGTGAAGGCCACCCTTAGACATCTCATAAAAATGAGACTTATCAACTGCTGTTACTGTAGCTAGAACTGCTAACGGAAATCTCATTCCATACATCTAAATAGCAGACACTGAGTATAGAGGGGAATTTTAACTTTTATGGCCAACTATTTTAAAATTTCTAGGAAGCAGAAGTTTCTGTTTAGCTGCTAAATAGAAAACAATGCACAATCCTTCTTGTGCCTTAACAAATCTAAATCAGAATTAATCATCACTTGCTGTGCTTGAAAAATCTCCATGGTTTGAATCCAGACTTAATATTTCATTGTCAGAAAGGGTCTGACAGTTTCCACCAATTTTCCCTTCATGCTGCAGACCCCTTATTTGCATCTCATGCTGTTCCTGAGGGTCCCCTGCCTTCCTCAAAACCAGCATTTTGGCAATATCTGTGGGCTGCTGTAGGCGGGGGGGGGGGGTAATGCAGGAACATTCTACTTACAGCCCCAACTCAAAGGCCTCGTCACCCTATTTTTTTTTAAATACCTACTTAAAAATATTGATTTTCAGTAACCCAAAGGCTAAGCCCCTGAGATCTTCCCAGTTCTGCTGTTTAAAGAGCATCAGTAATTACCTACGGTCAGGTATATTGTTGATAGAAGAGATGGCAATTAGTATTATCATATTACTTATAATTCAATTAGGCACGACTTTGGGATATCATTCTCAGTGTTTTCAAAGCTGAATCACAGCTGTACATAGCCCTAATTCAGATCAGGGCCACGTTTAGAGAAATTTACTTTTACCTTTTCTCACCTCAAATACTTTCCACTGCTCAAATGTGTGTTTCAAATTACCATCTATTGGTAATTGATCAGCATGGCCAATGAAGTTGATGGGCAATATATTCAGGAGAAACAGAAGGAAATACTTTCTTCAACAATTACATTGTGGAAATCTCTGCAAGAGAATGTAGTGGTAGCTCCAAGCATAGTTGGGTTTAGTAGGGTGTTAGCCAGATTCATTTTGGATAAGTCCATCAATGACTTCTAGACACAGCGGTGGTCTGGAGCAGTGGTTTGGAGTGGTGGACTCTGATCTGGAGAACCGGGTTTGATTCCCCACTCCTCCACAGGAGCAGCGGAGGCTAATCTGGTGAACTGGATCACAGCTCTCTCAGCCCCACCTACCTCACAGGGTGTCTGTTGTGGGGAGGGGAAGGGAAGGTGATTGTAAGCCGGTTTGATTCCCCCTTAAGTGGTAGAGAAAGTCAGCATATAAAAACCAACTCTCCTTCTCCTTCTCCTTCTCCCTCCATATTCAGTAAACCTTTGATACCCAGTGCTAGGAAGCAACATCCGTGGAAGGCCTTGGCTTCTATGCCCTGCTTGTTAGCTGTCCAGGGCAGCTGGTTGGCCATGGAGTGAAACAGGATGCTGAACTAGATGGACCTCTGGTGTGATCCAGCAGGGCTGGTGTTATGTATTTATATACCTAATTAGCATGGGATTATGAAACATCTGTCTATGCCCCCATTGTATTTTATAACTTTCCCTTTCTACTTCTAACCCACTCTGTTGCTTCCTAATGCGCACACACACATTAGAATCTACACAGCCAAGGTGAGTAATTTGGATGATAAAACAGACAAATCCTGTTCTTTCTTGTTCAGACTGAAACAATCATTAGACTGGGAAAAATATTCTCTAAAGACACCTCACTCGCTAGCAAGGGAAGCTGGGTAGGAACACTTTTTGCCAGCTCAACAACATTTAGGCTTAGCTTATGTTCCTCATCTGCTACAGGTATTTAGTGTGGTCAGAGGCATGAGCCAAAGGGCAAGAGCCAAAAGCTTCTTAGCCCTTGGCTCTTAGCCCATGGCGTGTCCACCTGTGGCCTTGAGTGAGCTGAACTACAAACCAGTACCAGCCTAGGATGTGGGAGCATCATACTGGATATATCATAGTTGATTGGTTTGTTTAAATCATAGATTTGCATTTGTTTTGTATGCTGCTTCAAGGCTCTGGATATGGGGGAAAGCTGGGTATAAACATATAAATCATATAAATAAATAAAAGCTTCGGCATGTCAATGCCTCAAAAAAGACATGCATGCCTCTTTTTCAAAAACCATGAATGGCCTAAAGTTCATCATACAAATGTTGAAATAAGCTGGCCCATTCTTTTCGTGCTCATTTCTCTAATGTACCAGACTTAAGCAAATTATTTTTAAAAATGTTTAGGAGCTGGACTTTTCCTGCTCAGAAACTTAGCTGAGTGTGTGCAGGTAAACTGACAGATGGGGATTTGTTTGTTCTTTGTAAGCAATTCACAGACAAGAAGAGTGGTCAATGGGCCAAATGAATTGCTTGTGAATTGTTTGCTCAGCTGTCCTTACCAATCTTTTCTTTTTGTCCACAAATCCATTTTAAAACAGAAGAGGCATTGGCTGGACCATTTGCTGCAACAAAAGTACGTGACCAAGCATTTCCTTGTCAACAGGGAATTGGCTAGATGCATTTTAGAGCATAAATATCAATTCTCTGAGCTGAGGGGGGATTTTTTATGCCTTACTATTAAACCGCTACCACTGGCTGATGCCAGAGACAGATACTAGGCTAGATGTCCCCATTCTGTTCTTAAATCTTATGTTGGACACTGTTTCAAGAGGCTCATAGTAAGAAACCTACCAGTCAATTTTTCTTTCAAGCTTTCACTCTGTTCAAGGACATCAAATGGCTCCAACTGTTATACCACTTCAATACTTTTAGAGGCTCATGTCAAATTCATCATCAGATTCAAGACTCCCATGATAATACTGCAGAATGTATTTTTAGCACAGGATCCAAGAGCAATAAAGGTTTAAGGACATCCAAACAGAAATAAAAAACCTTTGAAAGCTAAAGTAATTTATTTTTTTCTCTAGGTTTGCACTTCTCTGACAATAATAGCCACATCCATTTATTCAGGGTCTCTTAATCTGATTCATTCGAGCTGATTTGGAAACCACTTGAGGCCTGCTGCATCAATTTGTCTTTTATTTCTAGCCAAACAGGTTATTTTTAGCTACTATCTTTTTCGTGTATTCAAGTTTCTTCTTACTGATTTAAATACTATGGGAAATATTTTTTTCTAGTTTCAGACTGATTGTCGGAGCATATATTTTTCATTAGTATGGAGTCAGTAAATGAGAATAAGTATCTGGTGGCCTTTAACTACAGCTCTAAATCATAATTGGAGAGGGGGAAATGTCAAAGATTAACTTCCTTGAGAAAAATGACATAGATCAGGAAACTGTTCTGACCTTCAACTCACTCCTTTCATATAAGTTGTTTTTTTTCCCTCTTTTGTACTGAAGTTTGTTGACATGATTGAATACATTTTCTGCTTTCATTATCAAATAGTCCTTAGGATCTACACTGTCCAGTTTTGGGCTCCACAATTTAAGAAGGATGTTGACAAGTTGGAGCGTGTCCAGAGGAGGGCGACCAGAATGGTCAAAGGTCTGGAATCCATGCCCTATGAAGAGAGACTTAAGGAGCTGGGTTTGTTTAGTATGGAGAAGAGAAGGTTAAGGGGAGACATTATAGCCATGTTTAAATATTTGAAGGGATGTCATGTTGATGTGGGAACTAGCTTGTTCTCTGTTGCTCCAGAGACTAGGACACAGAGTAATGGATTTAAACTAATAGAAAAGTGATTCCACCTAAACATTAGGAAGAACTTTCTGATAGTGAGGGCTGGAATGCACTGCCTTGGAGGGTGGTGGAGTCCCCGTCTTTGGAGGTCTTTAAGCAAAAGCTGGATGGCCATCTGTAGGGAGTGCTTTGATTGTGGGATCCTGCATGGCAGGGGGTTGAACTGGATGGCCCTTGTGGTCTCTTCCAACTTTGTGAACTTGTGAACTGGCTCTACCATTACCACCATTAATTGGCTAACATAGAGAAAAATGTCAATGATGAGCAGCAGGAATTAATTGAGATGCTATCCCCACTATACTGCGGTCCTTCATACCCCATGTTTTTATGCTGAAGTATTCACAGTTGAGATGAATAGTAAAGAGGCTGCTAAAAACCAGCAGGAATTCCAGACCTAATACTTGAGTGAAAGCATCTTAGTGCTAAGAGTACCTCCCTCCTGGTGGGATGTGATAACTGAAATTTACTTATTATAATACCGTTTTAATATAGCCTGTAGCTGAAAACCCAGTGGTTTACATGCTTTGAGAACCTAATACTTCAAGAAGATTCCCTACTAGTCACACATCTTTTCAAAAGCGTCTCTTTCCCAGTCATTTTCCAAACTGCTTTTGCAAAGATACTGTATGAAAGTGACTTTCCTTGGCTAATGAACTATTCCTAATGATATGCATGTGTCAATATCTTAAGATTGATCTAACAGTTTGTTTTTGTAATTGAATTTTACTTAATCACCGATCCAATTCACTGACATTTTCTTACCTTATTAACTGTTCGCATCATAAATATCATGTTTAATTTATGCAATGAGGTGATTTTTTGTTTCTTGCTTTTTAAGATTACCACCTAAACTGTAGCTGCCACAGTGTTGTAGTCATAGATGTAGAAAATAAAGCAAAGCACTGATTAAAATTAATGTAATATTGCAACCATATTTTGTTCTGGTAAGATTAATTACAAGAGACAGTATAAGATACTATTGTTAAAATGGTCTAAAGGCCTTTTCCAGAATTTGAAACGGCAAAATCCTTAATTGGTCTCTCAGCCATATGGATAAGAACACTGATCTAGAGAACTCTGTTAACTATCTCATAGCAGGGGTGCATTTATTGACTACAGGACTGTACTGTGACAGCTTTTGTGTAAGGTTTATAACTTGCTTGGTGCTTGGAATTATTTCTTTATACCTACAGTTTTTATAGCAGTGTAATTGCTTCAGTCCCAAATAAAAGGGAGAATAAGTTTAGCATCTTATGCAAGTTTTATTTAGCCAAGGTATTAGGAAAGTCCAGGTTTATGTTAAAATGATCTCTTCAAGTTGAAGGTTGCCTCTTGTAAGTGAGATTTAGTACAGGTCTATCTCTGTAGCACAATTGCTACTTTAAAACCAGAAGCAGTACAGAAATTGTGTTCTGGCTGATTACCAGTAAGAACAAAGAGCAATCGTAAAGCTCCCCTCAGTGCTGTAGACAACTGACTTCAATGCAATTCTAAGATAAATTGGTCTCCACAGTGTGCGGTGTATTATACCTGAAGTGAGTTCTCCTTCCAATAAAGCAGCTAAATTCTTCTCTCCAATCGCAAAACCAAATAAAAACTTTCTTTTCCTATTTTATTGTAATAGGATTGGCTATGTTGTTAGCTTTTGTCCTGAAGACCAGGTATAAAATAGGATGTACAACTTTCTAAAAGGAAGTTCCAGTAAGAAAATGCAGAGAATCTGAAAAATGCAATCACACAATTTCTGGTCCGAGAAGCTTTTTTAACCAATACAAACCACAGCTCAACTTTCGTTTTAGTTGCACTTAGGGTATGCATTTTGTTTAAGTGGCAAAAAAATTTTTTTAAAAAAAAAATTAAGTGGCAATAAATTTATACATGAAGACTGTATAGCGCAATCCACTTGTAATAAATGTACATTTGGAAAATAACTAATCCAGATCTAAACTCTTCGAATTTGTAATATCTTTAGCATATTTAGCCTTATTGCTAAATATGAAGACATTAGAGGATCTAATTCTTATTCTGTCTGCTAGTCAAAGAACATGAGGGGAGAGAAAGGAGAAGGGTGTGGAGGAGAGAGAATGATAGTGTAAATAGTCTGACAAGGGCATCTTCAAACAAGAAGAGTTGGTTTTTATATGCTGACTTTCTCTACCACTTAAGGGAGACTCAAACCAGCTTACAACCACCTTCCCTTCCCCTCCCCACAACAGACACCCTCGGAGGTAGGTGGGGCTGAGAGATTGTGACTAGCCCAAGGTCACCCAGCTGGCTTCGTGTGTAGGAGTGGGAAAACAAATCCAGTTCACCAGATTAGGCTCTGCTGCTCATGTGGAGGAGTGGGGAATCAAACCCGGTTCTTCAGATCAGAATCCACCACTCCAAACCACTGCTCTTAATCACTACACCATGCTTGCTTTCAGTTTGCAGGTATTCCTGCAGAACAGGATGTCCCCACAGGGGTTCTGATGCAGTGTTTCTACTTCTACTGCTCTACTCTGGTGCTGTGCATGCCTATCTTCCAGGGGCAAACACTTGGGTTTGGCACTTAGCAGGGGGAAGGCATGAGAAGAGGCTACGTGCCTCCATGATCAGTGGCATAACTGTTGAATACAAGCTACGAGTTCTCCTTAAAGGGAAGATTACAAGAGCGGAGGAGGGGTTGAGACAGAGGCTGAGTGTGAATTCTGTCATGAGTCTTACACTTGAAAGAGCAGTTACTAATCTCAATTTGTCCTTCCTGTGATTAGCAATCCTTCCTATTCCTGCCATTGCTAGTTGTGGACTTACAGCACATTCCTGAAAGGAATGCCTGCACCGGTTTTAGGAGGCAACCCAGCGGCGTTGACTCCTAAAGAGGTTTCGGCACTGCCAAAACCTCTACCAGGCACCAAAAATGCTTGCAACCCTCATAGGGTTGCGCGGGAGCTACACCAGCAAAAAGCTGGCGTATCTTTTAAAAAACAAAAAGGGGCGTTCAGCTTGGGAGACTGACTAACATCGGCCCCGCCCGGTGCCAGAACGCCCCGGGAACGCCTCCCAGGGTGATGGAACACCTCCACGGTCTGTGCTGGCGTCCGGAGGCTGGCAGGAGGCTGTGGTGGCATCCGGGCCCAGCACTGCCGTGGCTGTTGCAAGGGACCGGCGTCCAGGCCTGCATGATGGTGCTGGGGCCACTCATGCCGGCGTGCACCTTCCGGGTGCCGGTGGCGTGGGCCCCTGCGCCGGAGGAGGCCAGCATTGGCCTCCTAAGGCCTTTCAGCCCAAATTTCAGGAATGGGCTGTAACTGGTACAAAGACCAAGCCTATTTATACCACAACCCTCAAAAACAATATGAAGCAGATGAAAAATGTCCCTGTAGTTAGCCAGCCATAGGAGATCCAAAAATTCTTGCTTGGTAGCAAAAAGGTAACCATCTAATCATGTTGCGCCATGAAACAGTGGTGAGTCAGCAGCACATGACAAATGCTTGAGGACATAAGGTACAGCTCCTATTTAAGGTACTTCGTCTAGACTTCCTTTTGACTAGAGTTGTATCCAGGGGAGCCAATAGCTTCTCATGCCTCATGTGAGCAGTAGGTTGGCATGCTGACAGTCATAGCTGTAAGAGCTATGAATGAATTTAGTGGAGCTGAAATAATTGGCAAAACCGCTTATTAGGAATTTGAATTGAACCATTAGTAAGTATTGGTTGCTGCTATTAGTTAGTATGATAGTTCCATCCCACTAGGCAGGCTCTCTGCCTGTGAGTACAAGGAAGAGGAGGAAGAAAGGAGTTAATGGACTGTACTTTTCAAGTTAACCAACAAAATAATACACCAGTGGTCCAATAAAGTGAACACAGGACAAACTCAGAGTACCAAAGTTACTCCTGATCTTGGTGTTAAATTTTTATTGATCTCAGCCACTTAGTTGCAAAAACAAAACAATCTGATAATTTCAATAACTGAAACATAGTTCTATTTGTCCATATGGTGTGGCCCTTTCTTTGTAGGATTCATTGCCCTTCCAATTAAAAGACTAAAGTTTTGAGGATTTGGGTTTTATTTTAAAGACTAACAAAAATATTTTCTGGCAGTGTATGAGCTTTCGTGAGTCACAGCTCAACTCACGAAAGCTCATACCCTGCCAGAAAATATTTTTGTTAGTCTTTAAGGTGCTACTGGACTCTTGCTCTTTTCTACTACTGCAGACAAACTAACACGGCTACCCACTGTGGGTTTTATTTGTTCTTGAAATAAAGCTCATAAACAAATAAAATGTATTTGTGTATGTAATGTGTTGTTAAGTCACTTCTGACATATGGAGACTCTATGAATTAATGAACTCCAAAATGTCCTATCATTACCAGCCTTGCTCAGGTATTGCAAACTGAAGGCCACGGCTTCCTTTATTGAATCAATCCATCACATGTTGGGTCTTCCTCTTTTCCTGCTGTCTTCCGCTTTTATTAGCATTATTGTCTTTCACATGTATTTAGTTTTGATGATTTAAAAACCTGAATCTTGCTTTTCTTCCCAAAGGAACCCAATGCATCTCACAACAGCAAAAAAGTAGAAGAGCAAAATGCAATATAAAGAACCAACCAACCAAAACATCTAACTGTGTCTTGGGCTGTTTAGATACTATAGCTGGCTCATTCAAAGATACTAAGAGCCAAAGGCTAACCCAAGCCATAATACCTGCAAAGAGAGGCAGACAAGCATTCCAAGTGGAACTCAGCTGTTGCTACCTTGCTGCTGGCAAAATCTTCCTCCATTTCCCATGCATATCTCAACATGGATCTCTATGATCCATGGGGGAGGGACTGTAGCTCAGTAGTAGAGTGTCTGCTTGGCATGCAGAAGGTCCTAGGTTCAATCCCCAGCATTTCCAGTTAAAGGGACCAGGCAAGTAGGTGATGTGAAAGACCTCTACCTGAGACCCTGGAGAGCCACTGCCGGTCTGAGCAGACAATACTGACTTTGATGGACCAAGGGTCTGATTCAGTATAAGGCAGCTTCATGTGTTCATGATTTCCTTAATGATTTAAACAACTGGACCAATATGAAGAGTTGGAATTAGAGGAAAGCTGGGATTCTTAGCATTCTGAGACTATTCTATTGAACACAACAAGGCTATGCCAAATTCCTGGTTAACAGGTGTTCACAAATGATTTGAAATTATGGTGATTATGCAGTGCATTCTGACAAAACTGTAAAGACATTAAAAGTTGACTTCTAAGATATGTGCACAATAGCTACAGGGGGAGAAAAACCCAAAGGGAATAATGAGGACTAATAAACACAAGCTAGGCTTTATTTGCGTCCTATGTTGTTATAATCTTCTGATAATTTGCATGCTTCAATATATACATAGGTTGTTGAGAGGTTTGACTGTGGGCTGAAGCGGATTACTATATTAAAATGTTAAAATTCACCTCATTACCCAGCATACTTGCTTCAATTATTCATCCTATTAACCTGAGGCTAAAGATGCTGTATGCGATACCCACTCCTCAAGAGGTTAATCTCTATGGATCTCTTTCAAGGTTAAAAACATGTTAGAGACTCTCTTGTAACAATACAGTTTGAAGCTTTTTCATGTAGTCTTCTGGTTTATAATTGAACTATTTAATATATAAAATATATGACCAAACAAAGAAAGAAAGGAAACAATTTTAAAGCATCTCTTGATGTTCAAGAGAGGAACAAAATATTTTTACTGTCTTATCTTTTAATTTCACCCCTTGAAAAAAAGAACTGGTCAGAAGGTATACATGCAGCTGCTCTTTAGTGAGCCAACCACGAGTTCATCTTTTCCACTCTTGATTTTCTGCCTAGCAGTAGCTCTCTGAGCTGTAGTGGGAAGTCTTTCCCAAGCCCACTAGCTCAGACGCATATAAAGCATGAACCCTACCAATGAGCCTTGAATGCTATTTCTTTAGCTACATATCCCCAGTATTCAATTTGGCAGAGACTTGCTGCTCTTGCAAAATGGCCAACTGTAACTAAAGAAGACTGTCTTAGCCCCCTGAATTGAATGGGATAAAAGTGTGAAAGTAAGAAGGCCAGAATATTGAACAAGAGATGGCATTTTCCCTAGGAACCACCCTGGTTAGAAAAGAACTGACATGGTTTTGTGAAGGAATGGCTCTGTAGAGGTAATCTGATCACCGAAAACTATTTTTAACGGCTATACATTTGTTATGATCAGTTACTGGTTGTTGTTTTCATTTGAATGGCTTTATTTTCTTGTTTCCCAGAAAGCCAAAGGTGAAGCCTGATTACATCTGCCTATTAAAATCAGTAAAACATTTTGCATAGTATGTGTTAATGCCATGCATTAAGAGTTTTCTCTCTCCCCTTTCCTTTATTTTTTAACATGCAGCCTGATTAAGACTAATGGAGAACTCAAAAGCTTGTACACTGTGTTCTTATTTTGGTTGGTTGTATTAAAAGCTAATGCACGGAATTTGTTTTTATCTTTAGCTATGGACCAGCACAGGTGCCTACATATTTGTATTATTTGAACTGTGGGTGTTGCTGATTTCTCATATGTGAATTTAGGGTTTCAACATTACTGGGCACCCTGACCTGGATGGCCCAGGCTAGTCTGATCTCATCAGATCTCAGAAGCTAAGCAGGGTCGGCCCTGGTTAGTATTTGGATGAGAGACCACCAAGGAATACCAGGGTTGCTGTGCAGAGGAAGGCACTGGCAAACCACCTCTGTTAGTCTCTTGCCATGAAAACCCCCAAAACGGGGTTGTCATAAGTCAGCTGTGACTTGACGGCACTTTACACACACATTACTGGAGCAGTGTGAGAAAGAACTACTTTGCAGCAGTTTGCACATTGCTAAGGAAAGAGCCTTTAAAGAACAGTAAACTGAGAACTGAAGACACAATGCCCATCAGGGTGGGGGCAAAGTCATTTGTGGGGAAATTGTAAAAAGAGATTGTGTTCAATATGTTTGAAGACAAAGATGGGGAATTAAAACTGCAGAGATGTTTTGGGATTTGGAATTAATGCTTAGATACAGCCAAATATCCTAAAATATATGTATAAGATTTTTATTTAACCTTTTCTTCAAGGAGCTCTGGACAGCATAAATGTGAGGCTGGTTAGGCGAAGAGTCTGTGACTGTCCTAAAGTCTCCAGTGAACTTCATAGCATAGTTTGGATTTGAATGCAGACCTCCTTCCATCATAGTCTGAAATTCAAAGTTCTATTACACAGTGTTTGAAATTATATTCCAAAGTGTTTAGCTATTATTCTACATTGGGAAAATGTGTCCCAGTTTGGTCTTCGATGGATTATACATGGTTATGAAATCATAGCCTAATTATTTTTATGGAATGTTAGTCTTTCAAGAGCGGCAGTAGCAGCAACACATTAAAATACTGCTTGAGGGTGTCCTTTTGAAAAGCTCTGTTTTACTAGATCATTTATGTAAAGTTCATCAAAACTGAATGGCTGTTTAAAAATTCATTTTAGGGATGGCTTCCTTTTGTTCGGAATAAGTTTAATCTCAAAGAAGTAGCAAACTGAAAGGAGCACTACCTGCAGGCTGTAAATAGAGATGCCCTTTTATATCATTTGCATAGTGTTCACTTCAAATAATTAACATAAAAGAAATATGTCTATATGTTCATCTTTTATAGTAATAGAACCTGGGTGGACAGGGAGGGAAAAACATCTCTAGGAAAAGGCCCCAACCCCAAAGGAGGAGGGAAAGGCAGCCTGCCTGCCCAGTGAGACAGTCATGGCCCCCTCAATGTACCCAATGAGCTGGGTGTGAGGCTTTGTGGGCTAGGCTCCACCCTTCCACCACTGGGCTGCCCTGGCCCAGGTGTGTGTGTGGAAGGGCATCAGACCACCAAGAAAAGTCCCAGTAGCCATAATGGCCAATCTGCCCCAGAATAGAATACCAGAATGTATCAATTACAGAACATCAATTAACACCAGTGGGCAGAGCATTACTCTGAAAGAAGTGATGGATCTCACATGCTTGTCAAATAATTCTTCTAGGTAGAAACTCAGGGTTACACAACACATTCCTAGGAGACAAATCATATTTCCCAATGAGACTGCATGTATGCAAAATAATTGCTATCCAACTCTGAACACTTACAGTGCCCATTCTAAATAGAGTTACACTCTTTTAAGCCCATTGACTTCAATGGACTTAGAAGGGTCTGACTCTGCTTAGGAAGGTGCTGTTAATAAGCAATCAGGTCCCCCCTACCCCAGCAGGATCAAGTAGGGTTGCCAACCTCCAGGTACTAGCTGGAGATCTCCTGCTATTACAACTGATCTGCAGCCGATAGAGTCAGACATATGCCAATAAAGGTAATTGTATGTTAAAAATATTGTCGAAGGCTTTCACGGTCAGAGTTCATTGGTTCTTGTGGGTTATCCGGGCTGTGTAACCGTGGTCTTGGTATTTTCTTTCCTGATGTTTCGCCAGCAGCTGTGGCAGGCATCTTCAGAGGAGTAACACTGAAGGACAGTGTCTCTCAGTGTCAAGTGTGTAGGAAGAGTAATATATATTACTCTTCCTACACACTTGACACTGAGAGATACTGTCCTTCAGTGTTACTCCTCTGAAGATGCCTGCCACAGTTGCTGGCGAAACGTCAGGAAATAAAATACCAAGACCACGGTTACACAGCCCGGATAACCCACAAGAACCAGTAATTGTATGTTGTTGATAGAGATCAGTTCACCTGGAGAAAATGGCCGCTTTGGCAATTGGACTCTATGGCATTGAAGTCCCTCCCCTCCCCAAACCCCACCCTCCTCAGGCTCCACCCCCAAAACATCCCGCCAGTAGTGAAGAGGGACCTGGCAACCCTAGGATTAAGACACTGAGTGAAAAATTGGCAACCCAAACCACTACAAAAGAGGCAAAATGTTTATTTTGTGAGAATTTCCCCTAAGCTCTCTTGGGTGGCTTGAGAGTACAGGGAAGGAAAACGATACAATATTGTTCTGGATATGGTGCCTTCCTTTTCACATAAATCACAGCTGCCAAGAAGCAACGTGAGAATCTATATGAGTATGCCTGAATAACTTAGAACAATTTAAAACATCCAGTGCAAAAGAACAAGCCTGAACGTTCAAGGATGCTGCTGACAATCTGCAATCAAATCGCTATTTGTGGGTCAAGTGTGGACCTGCAAAGTGGTGGAAAGAAATACAGGAAATATGACACAACTCAGACCCCATGCAGTCCTGGGAATTATTTGACACCTGAAACCCAATCTCATGTCATTAAAAAAGAAAGGTCTCAGATCTGTTTAAGTTTGACTAACGTATCCCAAAGGAAATTAGGCTATCCAACTGCTTGACACATGTCTTTGCCAGCCCTTGCAATATGCAATACTCTATTCTACAAGCCATATACAATAAAAAGTAGTGCTATGTGGTACGGATATATATTGTACTATAATTTCCAAAATTATAGGTTTCTTTAGCAACTTTAAAAAATGCATTCTGTCAAACAAATGGCCAAGATTTATTAAATGTTTTAATAGGCTTGGTCACTGAAATCATTATGGATTGCCAGCTAGCTGGTGGAAAAATGATCTGGCTTCATTTGGGCCCTTTATAGCTGCTTGATATGCAGAAACCTGCAGTGGAAGTTTTTCATGGCATAAACATTATCACCAGCTTATCAGATGGTTGTAAGAGGCACAACTAAATAGGATAATTCAACATTGGCCAACCTCAGTTTCTATCTTTCGGTGTGAAATAGCACAGTTTGAGCACATATGTAGCCCCACTTAGGATTATAACCCCAGATGGGCTATACTTTTATATATTAAAATCTTGGAAGGAATAGTGGAATTTTCCAAACAGTTTTATGTTTTCACATCCACATCTGTGACTATTGATCCCCACCCACGGTGGCTACGTGCACATTTATCCATGTCTTCTCTTGCCTTGAAAAGGCTTGCTTTTGGAGAGAGGCAGAGCTAAGGAATGGGTAGGAGGCAGTCATTGCATAGCATCTTTTTATGGTCTAGCACTTTCAAGACCAACCTTTTCTGAATTGTGTCCTGTATCTGCTAATTTGAAGAGTTTCAGCATAATATCCCATGTGCGTAGGCCACAATGAAACACAGGCTGAAATCTGCTAAGCCTATCAACATTATTAGTGAAGACTCTGAGTTACTTGGTTAGGTGTATGATTTTGTACATTCATAGAATCATAGAATCAAAGAGTTGGAAGGGACCACCAGGGTCATCTAGTCCAACCCCCTGCACAATGCAGGAAATTAACAACTACCTCCCCCCACATCCCCAGTGACCCCAACCCTCTCCCCGCCATGCAGGATCCCACAATCAAAGCACTCCTGACAGATGGCCATCTAGCCTCTGCTTAAAGACCTCCAAAGACGGGGACTCCACCACCCTCCGAGGCAGCACAATCCACCGTCGAACAGCCCTCACCGTCAGAAAGTTCTTCCTAATGTTTAGGTGGAATCACTTTTCTATTAGTTTAAATCCATTACTCTGTGTCCTAGTCTCTGGAGCAACAGAGAACAAGCTAGTTCCCTCATTAACATGACATCCCTTCAAATATTTAAACATGGCTATCATGTCTCTCCTCAACCTTCTGCTCTCCAAACTAAACATACCCAACTCACTAAGTCTCTCCTCATAGGGCATGGATTCCAGAACTTTGACCATTCCGGTCGCCCTCCTCTGGACACACTCCAGCTTGTCAACATCCTTCTTAAATTGTGGAGCCCAAAACTGGACACAGTATTCCAAGTGAGGTCTGACCAATGCGGAATACATTCAGTGAGGCATGACTACATTAAGAATGTATTTTCTCCCCCCCCCTTACATTCTTCTAGATGGTTTGGAATATAAAATAAGATTTTGTACATGCTTGGTCAGCATGCAGCCCCCCCCCCATCTATGCTTTATGGACAAAGAAGCTGGGAGGAGCCATGAATTTGTGGTTTCTGTGATTGCTGCACCTTCACTGATGCATGTAGTATAAGCCAAACTATAATTCCCAGAAGACTATGCGATAATACATGTGTGCTGTACCATTCCTATGGATGCCCCAAGGTTGCAAGCCATTTATAATCAGTCTTGAAAAACAAATGACCTCCTAAATACCATGAGGCCATTGGTTCTTGTGGGTTGAGGCCAATTCTAAAAAAAAAGCTAAGTGGAGTTTGTCCATCAGTATAAATACAGCAAAGGTGGGTTTTATTCACTGCAGTTGCCCTGTTCAAAACATAAATATGCATTGAAAATAAATATTAAATCCTTTGATATGAACAAGTATGAAATATGTTTTAATCCATTTATAATTTGAAGAACATAAGAAAGGCCATACTGGATCAGACCAAGGTCCATCAAGTTCAGCAGTCTGTTCACACAGTGGCCAACCAGGTGCCTCTAGGAAGCCCACAAACAAGATGACTGCAGCAGCATTATCCTGCCTGTGTTCCAAAACACCTAATATAATAGGCATGCTCCTCTGATCCTGGAGAGAATAGTTATGCATCATGACTAGTATCCATTTTGACTAGTAGCCATGAATAGCCCTTTCCATGAATAGGGTTGCCAGGTCCCTCTTCGCCACCAGAGGGAGGTTTTTGGGGTGTAGCCTGAGGAGGGCAAGTTTTGGGGAGGGGAAGGACTTCAATTCCATACAGTCCAATTGTTAAAGTGGCCATTTTTTCCAGGGGAACTGATCTCTATCGGCTGGAGATCAATTGTAATAACAGGAGATCTCCAGCTAGAACCTGGAGGTTGGCAACCCTATCCATGAACATATCCACTCCCCTCTTAAAGCCTTCCAAGTTGGCAGCCATCACCATCTCTTAGGGCAGGGAGGTCCACAGTTTAACTATGCATTGTGTGAAGAAATACTTTTAAAAATCTGTTTTGAATCTCTCACCCTCTAGCTTCAGCAGATGACCCTGCGTTCTCGTATTATGAGAGAGGGAGAAAAGCTTCTCCCTTTCCACTCTCTCCATACCATGCATAGCTAATTTTGTTGGGGTATCTGAAAGTTATTGTGTAAAAGTCTGATTTGGAACTATGTTTGATGCAGATATGGTATAGGCTTTGAAATGGAACTCTAGTAGCACAGGATTAGATATAGTAAAAATCTGCATACGTTTGAATTAGTTAAACTAAGAACTTTACTTGGTCTATGAAGGACAATTGGGCTTCATAACTTTAAGATTCAGCAGACTTTACTCATCCATTTGCAAAAGTTTTCTCAGGAGAGAATATTTGACCTGAAAATTCAGTGTCAGCCATGCAATTTCCTCTCTTTGTAATGTGATTTGAAAGAAGAATGCCACTGCAGCACAGTAGACAATTCATGTGAATGTAATACTGGTTGCTTCGTTCTGACATCAGAATGCTCTGCCAGGCACTCATGTACAGTCCCTTGGGCACATTATTCAACATATTCCCACTAACTCTGTCCTGCTGCTGACAGGCTTCAGGAAAAGTGCAACATCCATCATCCATGAGGTTTCTTCAAACTAAATTTTCTCCAATAATTGTGCTTCTTGTGATTTGTTTGAAATGAAAACACTAGAATGCTATGAGGAGTGGGGTATAGCATGAGCTGTCTTTCTAAAAGTTATATAATTGTTTGACATACTGCTTTATAAAATGCTTCTCAATCACTCTGTGTGATATCTACATTTTACAGGCATTGGGTTGGATCCAAACCACTATGGCAGAGCAAAATCCATGTAATAGATGCTACACTTGAGTCCATTAGACACAAAGAAGAAGAAGAAGAAGAAGAAGAAGAAGAAGAGTCGTGTTGGTCTCTCCAGTGCTACAGGACTCAAATAGCTGTTCTACTGTAGACTAGCATGGCTACCCTCTGAAATGTTACAAATCTTTCCCATCTCCCTTTGTAGCTCTGTGTGCCACCTAAAAGTTGTGTCACCTAAAAAATCAGACAATCCCAAGGATGGCTGGCAGAATTGGAGAGGAAGCTATAGCTCAAATGGGACATTACAGAAATTACAGATCCAACTTAAGTGAGTGGAAGGGTATTTGATCCAACCCAGCATTATGGTATATTCTCTACAAATATTTTTTTTTAAAAAAAAGAGAAAGTAGAAAAAAAAATTCTTTGACCTTTCTTAAGACAATAATGCCAATGCAATGTACAAAATCAGGTAATCACAGTCATAGAAACGATGAAAACATTAATGAAAAAACAGACTGAAAACAGAATAAAATGCAAATCATCTCTTTGGTTTGAAAAATGGATAGTCAACTTCTTCAGCCAAGTAATAGATTTATCAAGGCAGGTATCAGAACATAGTGATTCTGACTGTTAAATAGGCGCATTTGGAGTGTATGCTTTGTGGCTATCCATCCAAATGAAGCAGAGGATATACAACTTGAACAAGCAACAATTTAAAGATAATGGTAATACAAAATGCCCTTTGGATGCTGGAGCATGACAATTCGGAACATATCTTGAACATTTACCAGAGCAATAAAAAAGAACTGCTAATCAATTGCTGGACCAATAAAAAAAAGAATGCAAGATACAAATCAACACAATTAGATTTTGAGAGAGGACGACATTCATACTATCTATTTGGAAACTGAGTAGCAAAACCATATGAGTCGATAAACTGCAATTCTTTAGCTTCCCACAGGAACAACAACCTTCTCAATTTCTTTTTTTTTTCTTTTTTAAAAGCTAAAGTCACAGTTGGAGTTATAGCAAGAGATGTTGAATTAGGCACTGGTTGCTTTCATTCTTCTGAATCACACAGTACATTCAAAAGCAGGATTTAGCCTGGAATGTTAAAAAAAAAATCTGCTTCTATTCTCATTTGATGGAATGTTAATTTATAACCCACTGGATTACATCTGAATATTTTTTCTTTCTTTTGAAAGTGTTATTTTTTTAATTAAAGCTTTTAATATGGGCTAGGGCTGGGTCTACATTTTTTGAAGGTGGGCAAAAGTCCAAAATGATGTCTCCCCATATATTATATACATATTTTTATATATATATATATATATATATATATATATATATATATATAATCAACAACTCTTTTAAATGATAGAATAAATTATGTTGAACTCTATGAACTGTTAATGAATAATTATACTTTTATTTTACTGTTATTATTATACTTTTATTTTATCTATCTGTAATGTTTGAATATTCCCTCAACTCTGCACACATAAAAACCCAATCTAATGAGAAAATTTTCTAGCCTAGCCTTTCCTGGACATTTTCTTTTAATACAGCACACATAATTTTGACATGGGAAACACCAAACACATGTCACACTCCTTCACAGCCTGATAAAGTACAGCCCAAGAAAAGCTTTATATGTTAATTTTGCTGCTAATAGCTAAAATGATTTAACTGAAGCTACTGTAGTTTAATCACTGGAACAGATTCCCTGGAAAAGGCAATAACGTTAGGAAACGTTGAAGACAGGAAAAGAGGAAGACCCACCATGTGATGGGTTAACTCCACAAAGGAAGCCACAGCCCTCGTTTTGCATCACCTGAGCAAGGCTGTTAACAAGAGGATGATTTGGAGCTCATTGATTCATAAGATAAAAGCAACTTGATGGCATATAACATACGTGAACAAGAAAGGTTCTTGTCCCCCTCCCCCTTTCCCAAAGTGTGAAACCAGGCTCTTTGGGGAAGGCCAAGCCTATCAGATGAGGGAGCAGGTCTACTCATGGCTGTTAGCAAAGCCAAACATAACACCACTCCCACTTTTAAAACAGGGTGAGGGAAGAGAAGAGCCCATCCTCTTCCCCTCTGCCCCATTTAACTCCAGGCTGCTCCAGGGATTACAGCACCTCAGCAGAGCCCAAGTTGGGAGGTGGGAGAGAGGGGCTCATCAGGCATTCTAAACCGTTAATGGTCACCAGCCCCCAAATCTTTTCTCCCCATGTGAGTGTTAAGAGCACATCTTTAGCTCCCCCCCACAAGTCTCACATGCCCAAAGCCTACCATGGCCACTGTCAATGCACAGTCCATGAAAGGGGTGGTGGTGGAAGACAAGGAACTGGAAGGTCCTGAAAGTGGAAGAGCAGAGGGTGCCTTGGATGGGGAAGGAGAGAGATTAGTGAGTTCAAGGAAGGTTACCTGGGGGGTGAGGTCTCCCACTGCATAGAACTGGACATCTTTGAATATCTCCTCAGGAACATTTAGCTCTCAGTCCTCTTCGCTTGCCCAACTAAAAGCTGCAGCTTCTGCAAGGGCTGTGACCCCTCTGAGGCCCGAAGTCTCCCTCTACCTTCTCCCCACCTCCTAGCAGCAGCCTAATTGGGGGAATGGGTGTGTGTGGAGCAGAACGAGCCATCTCTTCCGGGCAATTGACCCTCCCCAACCTCCTAGCAGCAGCTTAACTGGGGGAACGGGGTGCACACTGCAGAATAATCTATCTCTGCTGGGCAACTGAGCCTCCCCTACCTCCTGGCAGCAGCCTAATCCGGGGGATGGGGCGTGCTCTGCAGAACGAGTCATCTCTTCCAGGCAATTGAGCCTCCCCCACCTCTTGCCACTTCCCCCTCTCTGCCCACTGCCCATGGCACCTGTTCCCATCTCCCCCCTAGATCTGGCCCTGGAATGGGCTCAAGTATTCTGCAACCATTTTGCTAAGGTGCTGGTTTCACTTCTCACACATACTCTTTTTTTAGTCTGATTTTGTGTAACACACTATACGAGTAAATGTGAATGCCCTCTCAGATTCTCTCCCTCTGCTCCTTATTCACCCATGAGGTATACCATTAACTGTACTGACATGGTTGTTTCTTATGAGGACTCCTTAGTTTGCATTTTGGTTGTTTCTGGTATTATCTGGCACACAGTTCTAAAAGATGTAAAAGTTAATCCTGTTCAAATATTATCTACTGTTGATATTGACTGCACAAAAACCAGCCAATCAAATAAACTCTCCTACAAAAACTACTCACCTTGCAGAACATTTGTGAAGTTTCTATGCCGTTCAGCATGCCATTGGTGATTCTATTTCTTGATGTCCTTACTGTCATTATACTCTTGGTTCTCAGTGTTAGCTGCCTGCTTTCTTCTGTGGAATATGGTGACATCCAAGATGACTTCAGTTCATACATGATGTTCTTTCTTTTTATTTTTCAAGCCCCCATGACCCCATGTCAGATCACATGGACAAAGTCTATCTGAATAAGGTAACTTATTGTATTTTCCATTTTACATCACCGAAGGAGCGGCGTTCAAACGAGCTAGCATAAAAGCCAACAAGAGACTGCAAGGTTGCTAAAATAAGTTGGGGTTCACAGAGATGGAAGGATACCCCAAAACTGGGTAGAGCACGCATTATAGAGCTAGAATAATCTGATTTTTTAAAAAATAATTCTTGATGAGTAATGTAGATTCTCTTTTTCCCATACTTAATAAGGTATCCTTGTGTGTGTGTGTAAAGTGCCGTCAAGTTGCCTCCGACTCATGGTGACCCTATGAATGAAAGTCCTCCAAAATATCCTATCTTTGACAGCCTTGCTCAGATCTTGCAAACTGAGGGCCGTGGCTTCCTTTATTGAGTCCATCCATCTCTTGGTGGGTCTTCCTCTTTTCCTGCTACCCTAAACTTTTCCTAGCATGACTGTCTTTTCCAGTGATGCTTGTCGTATCATGACGTGACCAAAATACGATAGCCTCAGTTTAGTCATTTTAGCTTCTAGGGTCAGTTCAGGCTTGATTTGATCTACAACCCACTGATTTGTGGGTTGATACTAATCACTACTAATGAATAATAAGAATGGGTTGATACTAATCACTACTAATAAATAATAAGAATGATCTTAGCCTATTTTAGCCGGCTGTTCGGCGTGTTTTATTATTCCAAGATGCCAATATAGGTATTGTATTTATATTTGTAAACCACCCTGTAAACGAAATCTGCCTAGTAAATGCCAGGATGTGACATCACCCCATGGGTTAGGAATGACCCGGTGATTGCACAGGGGACCTTTACCTTTAGATAGGCCTAGGTATGATAATTTCTTATCAATTTCTTGCATCCAGTGGGAGCAGAACTGGTCTTGATTTAGTTTGCAGATAAGGCCAACAATTTGGGGATGTACATTTTTGATGCTGAAAAACAAACATAGAACAATAGAAGTCATTTTAGGTTTGTCCTACTGAATATAGAAGCAAATTTCAATCAAATATGCCTGTGAGTGGGAGTGTCTCCCACTCTTTAGCTGCCAAATTTAACAGCTTACCAATATTACAGAGTCAATAGCACTTGTACCAAAATCAACTTAGAACTTGTTTTCTACCCAGTCCTTTCCCACTGTGAGGAGTATAAAAGACACTCTCCCAAATGAATTGGGAAGAAGGAAACTTGTATAAGACCCTTTGGAATATATTATCTTCAGAAAACATCAAAACTTTGAAGTCAATTTGTTTCATGAAGTACTGACAATGGATTAATTTTTCTTCAGATAGGTTGTTGTTGTTTTTTAATTTCCCTTGCAATCTTTACTCTCCCTTGCTGTGCAACCCAACATAACACATTCTTTCGATTGCATTTGCAAGAACAAACATGTGCAAGGTCTTTTAGAGTAGATTCTCTTCAAAACAAGTTGTTATAGTGAACAATGTATTTGATGAAACACCAAAGCCATCCTTGTACACAAGTAGTTGATTTGAAGCATGACCATGCTTAGGTTCTATTCTCACGTAAAATAGGGGAATGTCATTAAATATTGTTCAATGTGAACTTTCTCTTGAAATTGGGTAGCATTTATTGGAGAAGGAAAATGACATTCAGAGTCCTAATTCCAACAATAACATTATTAGAATCTTATATAAACACATTCACAGTTTTATCTTGCTAGACAAATAATATATTAAACAAAATGTTTCTGTTTTTATACTCCATTGAAAAAGCACTTATCTATAATAAAAATGGTGTAGAGAAGAAAGACATGTTACATGTATGCATGTATGGCTAAACCTTCATGACCAATGTGGGGGGGAGGCAGGTTCAGACCGAAGCAGTTTGGAGTGCAAATGAAGCCAGGTGTTTAACTCTTCCCTTACTTCCCTTACTCTTTTTTTTAACAACAATCTACCCCTCCTCATACACACACTCAGGGGTCCAGATGTATGTTTGTGCAGAAAAGTGGCTGGGGGAGGTTACTGCAGAAAAGTGATGAGGGGGAGACTTTGGTTGTTTATGCATGGGTACTTTCACTCACATTCGCCCCTAGTCTGACTCAGTTGTTCCTAGGAGTTATGCATAAGTTTTCCGTCCATTAGAGAAGACCTCGCAGCCAGCCCTCGCAAATCCCAGGTCTTCCCGTTGCTGTGAAATCCCAATTATTCAATCTCTCCTGAGATCAGCCCGGGTTAAATCTCCATGCATAAGCCAAAGTGTGCGACAGGGGAGTTGTGGGGGGTGACTTTTCTCTCAAAGAAAGCACTACAGACAATTACAAAGCAGTGTTTCAAAGGACTGGGACTCAAATGCTTCCTGCTTTCTCGGAGTTCTTTCTGAGCAGACTCACACAAGAAAGGATTTTTAAAAGATGCTTGGATGCCCCCCTTTTTAGAGAGCTCCATTTTTTAAAAGGTTTGTAAGTTGGCTCTTGTGTTTGTGCAGGGGAAGGGAGAGGGGAAATGGACATTTCACTCACAGAAATCACTACAGCCAATTACAAAGCAGTGTTTAAAGGTGTGGGGACACAAATGCTTTCTGATTTGAGCTTGGTGACTGCTGGTGCATAGATTTGCAACAAAAAAGTTTAGGTCGAGCAGCCTTCAAGCCCCACCCAGGTAAAATTCCCATGTGTAAACGAACTTTAGCACCCTTCTTCCATTCTGAATCTCTACTCCAAACAGTTCTCTTGCCTAGATGCCTATTCCCTATTAGAATCAACTGGTGGAATTTTGTTACATCCATTTGCATGTGATCTATAAAACAGTTCATATGCTATGAGTGGTGAACTGGCTAGAGTGTTGTACCGGGGGTTGTGTAATGTACTGGGGAGACCCAGGTTCAAATCCCAACTCAGCCATGGTGCTCCCTTAATAGCCTTGGTTTGATCTTAGTGTCACTTACCTCTTCAGGTTTTTATGAACATAAAAACTGAGGCACAGGAGAATGTATGGGCTGCCCTAAGCTACAGAAGGATGGGTAAAAATGTAATAGATAAACTGTGTGTTCATGTATTGCTGAAATCCAGATAAATTATCATGGACTGTGGATTGCTGCAACCAGGATTGTAAAGTGCAAGCAGTCACTCTGCCAGATTTCATCATAGGTAGTCATGAATAAGGCCCTTCTGGTTGGCTACTTCCTTTTTTTGCCTGATGTATTTAGATGTGTCATACCAGTGCAGTTGTAGTCTGTAGTGTGCAGTTTGGTCACAAAAGCTAATTAACTATACACAGAGAAGGGGAATCCATTTGTGGCACCTTATAAGGTCTTACAGATCCAGTGTGGTGTAGTGCTAAGACTGTTGGACTAAGACCGTGGAGACCCAGATTTGAATCCCACTTTACCATGCAAGCTTGCTGACTTTGGAACAGTAATCTGAGCTTAACCTACTACAAAGAGTTTGTTGTGAAGATAAAATGGAGAAGGGGAGCATATTGTCAGCTACTTTGGACCTCATTTAGGATGAAAGGTGAGATATAAAAAATGTAAAAAAGACAACACACATGTTCAAGTGTGTGCATGCACCAGATCTATCTTTACTAAAAAATATTTGTTTCATTTAAATATATTCTAAAACTCATTCTACACCATTTAAGAACACATTTAGTATATAATTTTATATACATGGCTGGTGTTTACCTCTGGGAAAGTAATTGCCACTCAAATTGGACTTGTCCTCATGGCCTTTTGACCATTTATGTGTCAAGTCTGCTTAAAGTTATCCAGTTGTTGATAAATAGTTAGTTTTCCTCCTTAGCCAATAAAATATGTTCATTACATGAACCTTAAAAGATGTACAAATCCAAAAATTTCCTGATCAGCCCCCATAGACGACCAGCTAATCCTATGCTATATAAAAAGATGGATGGAAGGCTCAGCTGCACATGGCTGAGTCTGTGAAGGGGAAGGTGGACACTCATTATAAACATCTCCTTATTGGCTGGACCCAACCCCAGTTTTACCAATGAAGCCCCTTGCTTTAATTCTATGGGCTGACACTAGGTGATCCAAGGCTCCATCACAGATGCAACTGAATTTCTGTCAAGCAATACTAAAACAATATCACAACATAAGCTCTTAGCTAAGATGTGGGAAAGGAGAGGAGAGAAAAGGGTAATTGAAATTATAGAAAAGGAGGGTAAATCAATTATATGGCAAGGAAGAATGAACCAAAAATTACAAATCCCAATGCTGGCTGGCAGAAAATGGATGACTGGGGAAGTAAATGCACAAATGATAGGCCTAAAAGGGGCTGACTTGCGGGTACTCCATGCCTGTTTGCTTAAAGAAGGCACTGGCAAGGGAGGTACATCCATTTTGTTGTTGTTGTTGGGGAGAATCTTATTCCGCCATAAACTTAAAAAATATATATTTTATTTTGTGTAATTGTTGCCAAGGCTTTGGGAGAATCTGTGGATTCAGCTGAAAGTGCCCAGAAACTGGTGTATCAACTGGGATATTAACTTTGCCAACTGAGTTAAGATAAGCAGCTACTGAGATGGCATGAGAACTAGATAGCACAGGACCATGTTTCACACATAAGCATGCACAATCATGATATACAAGAGATCTTTCCTAGGATTGTGCAAAAAAAAATTTTTTGGCTAAATTTTGGGATCTGGTTTATTTTTTTCAGTAAACCTGGAATAAGCCAAATATCCATATAGAGGTAAATATCCATAGAGGTAAATTTGTATTTCGGGTTTATTTCCAGGGATTTTTTCAAAGCTCTTGTGGGGGCATTTTGGGAGGTAGAGTTCCCAACTTTTCAGAGTACCTTCAAGGGACTCTCCTTGCATGAACCCCGATGTTTGGTTAAGATTGGGTCAGGGGGTCTGATTTTATGGGTCCGGAAGGGGTCGCCCCCTCCATGCATGGTAAAGTTTACAATTTTTTGTGGGGGGGTCTACCCCTTCCGGACCCCATAAAATTGGACCCCCTTACACAAACTTTACCAAACTTTGGGGTTCATGCAAGGAGAATCTCTTGCAGCTACACTACGAATTTGGTGATTCTACCTTGAAAAAATCCCCCCCCAAGAGAATTTTACAATTACCTTTTCACAATTGGTAATGGCTGCCTGCTTGAAAATGCAGTCTCCCATGAATCACTGCAATGGGCATGCACAATTGTGCAATATTATTAGTATACTGTTATTTCTTCTTAAGAATTCAATGCCATGGATGCTCTAAATTATTTGCAAGTTTGATTTTTCTTAAAATCCTTAAATGTTCTAGTTTCTAGATCCATGAATATATAGAGAATAGTATTCTAAATAGTGTTGGAGAAGAGTGTTACGGATTCTGTGGACTGTCAAAAAAAAAGAACTCAGTGGGTTATAGATCAAATCAAGCCTGAACTGACCCTAGAAGCTAAAATGACTAAACTGAGGCTATCATATTTTGGTCACGTCATTAGACAACAAGAGTCACTGGAAAAGACAGTCATGCTAGGAAAAGTTGAGGGCAGCAGGAAAAGAGGAAGACCCAACAAGAGATGGAGTGACTCAATAAAGGAAGCCACAGCCTTCAGTTTGCAAGATCTGAGCAAGGCTGTCAAAGATAGGACATTTTGGAGGACTTTCATTCATAGGGTCGCCATGAGTCGGAAGCGACTTGACGGCACTTAACACACACACACATTCTAAATAGTATGCATTATGCTCAAGTAAACATTTCATTGTTGAACCCAGCAAAAAAAAAAAAAAAAAAAAGAGGTGGCAAATTCATGCCTTTCCTTAAAAAAAAATGAGCACTGGAAGATTGGAAGAGAAAAACAAACAAGCCAAGCATTCTTAAACAGAAAATATCAAGGTAAAAGAGAGTTTTTTTGCACTAATTATATTTTTCTCAGCTCAGCTTTTTGCACAAATATGCTATAAAATATTCCAATTATTCTCTCTTTTTTATGAGCTTTCTGTATGGTCATTTGTCTCCTGGAGGACTTACTCATTAGCCTTGTGAATTTGCAAGAAAAATGTGCAATAATCTTCAACTTGCAGGTGAAATAATCCTAAACTTTAAAGCAAGGCAAAATATTGGCTTCATTGGGGAGGTATGTAAAAATAACCTTTCTCTCTGATTGGCTCAGTAACCATTCTGTAAAATATAATTTGCAGGGGCGTCATTGTAATGTATTTAAGACAATAGCTTTTAGTCCTCATAACAATGATAAGTCTTTATTCAGCTTCCCTGACTTGTAAATATTAGATCAAATAACTTTACTTTAAATAACTTTAATTTTTGGTTTTATCTGTTTGATTCCATTAGATGGCTGACCGTGTCAGAGGCGCACAGAATCCCTGTGGGGCTTGCTCCTGGGACTTGCAACTACTGCTTCAAACAGGGCTTCTAACATGGGAGTTGAGCTTGGGATTGGTTCAAGAAACGAATAGGGGTAAGTGTCTGTCTGTCTGCTTGAGGTGGTATGGTTTCTGAGCTGTTTGGTGTGTGTCTGAGTGAAAATCTTCTCTCTTTCTCACTCCACATGCCAGATGTTAAGGCTGAATGTTGAGGGCAATGATTTAGACAGACAGCGGACCTTTCCTTGGCCATGCTAGCTGGTGAGATGGAAAAGGGAGAAAGGCACTTTCTCGCACACAGAGAGGATAGTGTCCAGACTGTGGTGGAGCAGGGTTGATCTGAATCTACATCCTACCTCCAACTCCTCCTGCTCCTTTAATGCACTAACTATGAGTGGAGGCAGGCACTCAAACAAATATAAATACAATACCTTTATTGGCATCTTGGAATAATAAAACACGTTGAACAGCCGGCTAAAATAGGCTAAGATCATTCTTATTATTCACTTGTAGTGATTAGTATCAACCCATTCTTATTATTCATTAGTAGTGATTAGTATCAACCCACAAAACAGTGGGTTATAGATCAAATCAAGCCTGAACTGACCCTAGAAGCTAAAATGACTAAACTGAGGCTATCGTATTTTGGTCACGTCATGAGATGACAAGAGTCACTGGAAAAGACAGTCATGCTAGGAAAAGTTGAGGGCAGCAGGAAAAGAGGAAGACCCAACAAGAGATGGATTGACTCAATAAAGGAAGCCACAGCCTTCAGTTTGCAAGATCTGAGCAAGGCTGTCAAAGATAGGACATTTTGGAGGACTTTCATTCATAGGGTCGCCATGAGTCGGAAGCGACTTGACGGCACTTAACACACACAGACAGTATCAATTAAAATTGAAGTTTTGTGAAGTACTTAAGCTCTCTTGAACTGGATGATTTTTGAAAGTTCTCTCAGTGAGGGCTATAGCTAAAAAGGAGGCTACTAGAGCAGGCAGCACTCTATATTGGCCTCCACTTTTATGTAAAGTGTTCTTAAAATTTATATAAATATGTCTCATTTTTTAATGCTTTTTTATATTTTTCATGAGAGGTTTATTGTTGTATAGTTTTTACTGGTCTGATTGATTGTACCAATAAATATTATTATTATATTGGCCTCCATAGTCTTTAAAAAGGTAAAGGTCCCCTGTGCAAGCACCGGGTCATTCCTGACCCATGGGGTGACGTCACATCCCGACGTTTCCTAGGCAGACTTTGTTTGCAGGGTGGTTTGTCAGTGCCTTCCCCAGTCATCTCCCCTTTCCCCCCAGTAAGCTGGGTACTCATTTTACTGACCTCGGAAGGATGGAAGTCTGAGTCAACCTTGAGCCGGCCACCCAAAACCGACTTCCGTTGGGATTGAACTCAGGTCGTGAGCAGAGCTTGGATGGCAGTACTGCAGCTTAGCACTCTGCACCACGGGGCAAACTCATAGAGCTTTACCAGAGGCAAAATCATAGAACGTCACCATTTTTTTCTCACCAGGGAAGAGAGTATAGATGAGGAAGGCAGAGCCCCTTCTCTCATTCTCTGCTTCTGCAAGTGGGTCCCCGGTAGGGTTCCCAACTGCCCGCTTATGGTGGGCCATCTACTGCCCGTTGCTCCTGTTGCCTGCCGACTCTCAGGTGTCGGCAAGTGGAAGCAGGCGGGGGAAGGGAGGAGAGCCATCCAACATGAGTCCAACTAGGGCACCTAGTTGGCCCTAGTTGGGGGCGCCCTGACAAACTGGAGGTGACATCATCACGTCGATGATGCTGATCTCCACCCCCAATCCCGCCTCCCTAAACTTCCTGCTGGTTGCAAGGAAGGCCCTGGCAACCCTAGTCCCTGGGCAGTCTTGGGGCTTTGGAAAATGACTGCCTGACAGTTTCTGCCACCAGCTATGGCTTAGCATTTTACTTCACATTTAAAACTGAACTTCCTATTCCTGTTTAAATTCCATCAATCAATCACATTTATGTCAAGGAGACTACTCTGGAGTATGTAATCTGAGAACTGTAATGTAAGGAACTCTATACATGGTGATCATGCTGGGAAAAAGAAAGATCCTGACATTTTCCTACCATTCAGTGCCAGGGCATTAGACACTTTCCCTTTAATCTTCTTTAATAAATAAAATGTGTTGTAGATGAAAGACTTGCACTGAATTCCTTTCCCCATTTTTATCTTGACTCGTAATGCCATTTTAATGGGAACTCTGTACTTTGGAATAAATTGTCCTGCTATCTCACATTGCAATGTGTTCTCTGTAGACTTCAACTGAAAAAAATCTTTCACCATTGTGATAGCATTTTAGAAGGATATTGTGAAGGAGTTCAAGCTTTTTAAAGAGGTATTTAGAGATTGTGAGGGACAACTTTAAAAGCACTAGAGAAATATGTGCCATTGTTCAAAGGTTAATGAATAAATAGCATTTTTCTCATTGTACCAATTGAACAATTTGAATAATGTTTGTTTCACTACATATCTATATAGAAACCTTCATGGTATTTCTATTTAATTTTTAGATAATATGTTGAAAACATCTTTTATACACTGATTGAAATTGGTTGCATAATATTTCTATATTTTTGTCAAAGAATAAAAGAATTCATAAATTATGAGTCCCTCTGAAATGCCATTAATAGAGAGACTTTGCTCCATTCATTTGTATAAGGTAAAGAAAAAGAGTAATCTGGTAAAAACCTGGATTGCTCATGTTGATCTGTGTGTGGACTCTTATGACAGCTTGTCATAATGACAGCTTGGTTATTTTCGGGTCTTTGAGCAGTAAATTAATGGAATGGAATGAAACCAAGGATTTTATATATATCAAAATAAGATGGAAACATCTATTCTTTACCAAATCACTTTAAAGAACATATTTCTGAAATACAAATACTAAGAAATCCCATCCCACCTCGCCGAACAATTAACATTGAGAATAGGGTTGCCAGGTCCCTCTTTGCAACCAACGGGAAGTTTTGGGGGTGGAGTTTGAGGAGGGTGGGGTTTGGTGAGGGAAGGGACTTCAATGCCATAGAGTCCAATTGCCAAAACAGCCATTTTCTCCAGGTGAACTGATCTCTATCGGCTGGAGATCAGTTGTAATAGCAGGAGCTCCTGCCACCACCTGGAGGTTAAAACAGAAAGAACAGCCCTATGACCTTATTAATATTATACACCTGTGAAATATACTAGACCCAATAGGTACAGAATGCTATGTGTTTACTTATAACAACAGAATGAACATACATACAATCTATCTAGTGTGTATAAGTTCATAGTTGTATGTTGAATGTATGGAACTCACACAACTAAAAATGTAATTGTATGTATGCACATAGTTATTTTGAACTTGTGGTTTATTGTTAGATAGATTATTAGATAGGTTGTATATATGTTCATTCTGTTGTTATAAGTAAACACATAACATTCTGTACCTATTGGGTCTAGTATATTTCACAGGTGTATAATATTGATAAGGTCTTGGAGAGTTTGGGTCTCTCCCCCCAGGCTTTGCTGAAGGCTTTGCTGAAGGGGGGAAAGTTGTGGTCACAGTTGGCTGCATGTATCCAGTGGTATATGTAACAGATTTATTGCTAGCTTGATTTTTGATAGATAATTTAAAGCCACGTAATTCTGAAAGCATTCTTGAAGATCAAGCAAAGAAAATTATAATCCAGAGAGTTAATGATATTGAACGGCAGTCTGACTTGATGAGGGTACCCGCATTTATGTCTGCCCCTACGACCAGATACATCTCAGTCCCAGCTGCATACCTTTCCATCCTCAACATTCACACCCACAGATGGGCTTTCACTTTAGCTAGGTGTTCAGCTCTACCCTCCGCAGTTTTACAGGGGAGGTATAACATGATCCCAAGAGCAGAGAGACTCTGTCCATGCAACTCTGGGGAAATAGAAACACTGGAACACATGTTTTTCAGATGCTTATTCTACAAGGCTGCCTACTCTAAGTTGACCCGGTCCTTGTTTGAGAAAATCTCGGGCTATTCTGAAAAACTTCAGATTAGGAAGCTCCTCTCGGATAAAATTCCCCAACAAATTAGTGAGGTCGCCAAATTCTGTGCAGCAATTTATAAACTTTGTCAAAGTTTAGTAAAATAAAGTTTAAAGAAACAATGAAAAAAGAAGTTGAAAATTTTTCTGGATTGATGGCAAAATGTTTATTTCTTGTCTAATCTGTAAAACGTTTTAACTATATATATATTCTTTTTAAATTAACATGACACAACTTTTAAACAATATCAATGTACCTGCAGTAACCTTGTTGTTCTAAATTTTTATTGGCGTAATGCCGCAATAAATGTTTCTGATTCTGATTCTCTGATAAAGTCATTGTGCTCTTCTTTATGTTTTAACCATCTAGAGGTTGGCAACACTAATTGAGAAACATCAACAGACTATTCCAAGACAGCATCAATGGCAGTAAATACAGTACTCATTAGAAACAAAGGGTACTCCCCAAACCCTGAACAATACATATCAATATTAATGTATTTTTTTCTGTCAGAGTTTGTATGTAAGTCAAACATGTTTGGACCACTCAAAAGGAACATTTGGTTAATCAGACTTCAAGTCATACAAGGTAATGTGAGATTTTAAAAAAATCTTTTCCAACACAAGATTCTATCCGGGTGTATACACTTGTGGAATGACCCATCTGCCCACTGAATCCTTTACACCACTTCCTGTCCATACTGTTTCCTGCTAGTTAACCCCCCCCCAAAAAAAAAGCTCTGACTTATGGGGGGAAAGTTGTGGTCACAGTTGGCTGCATGTATCCAGTGGTATATGTAACAGATTTATTGCTAGCTTGATTTTGGATAGATAATTTAAAGCCATGTAATTCTGAAAGCATCATTTGTTTTTCTAACAGCAGTGTATAATTTGTGTCAATTAATAGAATGTGTCATTCTTGCAAACATACAGTATAAGTACTGCCAAAGAAGTCAATGTTCTAATCTCTGAACATACCATCTGCTTGCTAATATGGAGAAAACTGTTAGCACATTTTGATAGATTACCAATTAAATGGCATACTGGAGGAACCAAGATCTCAGTGTAACAGAATCACTAACATTTATAATATTATGTGATTTCACAAAATCCTACAAAAATTCACAATTATGTTTTACATATTTAAAATGAAAATGTGGGTCCTAATCTGCCCACTGCACAAAAACTGATCTGTAAGGAACACACACAGGTTCAACAGTTGGATTAAAATATAGGGAAATGCTTTGCCATCCCAGGGCTAATTGGTTGCCATACTTCATCTCCCCCACCCCACAACTAATGTATACCAATCACGCAACCAGAAAACACACATTACACACTTTTGGAGAAACATGGCCACAACTTTATTGGCAACAGCTGAACGTGCCTTGGCAAAGCATGCGGGGCTGGATACAGGACACCAAATAACCCCATGCGTTCTGCTGTGCAACTCCTACTCACAGCGAGCCCACTGAGAGTAGCCAGGGATGGCAGGTCTGGGAACTCACCTGGATGTGTGCCATTTTATGGCTCCCCCCACCACTTGGGATAAGGCAATCCTAATGCCCCCACTCCGTGCATGTTGAAACCAAAACCTCACCCCAAAATCCATTATTGAGATCCCCCAAGGCAGAACAAAGGGGCACACAGGTCACTTTCTTCCAAAAACTGAATCCAGCCCCATGCTCCATCCACTAAAGTTGTGACAAAATATACACAAGTAACTTAACAGCCAAAAATAGGGAGGGCAGGGTGGGACCAGCAAAAAGGCCGACTTAAGGTTGGCGGGGAGAACGCCTACTTATATATCCTGTGGGCGGACCTGAGGGAAAACTATGCTTTCCCCATCCGCCCAACTGTACACGCCCCCAGTCAGCCAAGGGCCTTTGATAGGCCCTTTTAAATCAATGGGAGGAAAGCCCATTGGTCAGGATGCAGCTATCCCCACTCGACCAACCAGCAGGCAGGCAAAGATGGAGCCACAGCTAGCGGCTCCTGACACACTGACTCGCCGCCGATCAGGCCTCCGCTTGGCTTCCTGGCCCACAACAGCAAAGAGGGTTCCAGGTAAGCCCTGGAATCCTACCTTATTAAGCACAATGCATAAACTATCAAAAATAAATACATTATGGGTTTGATTGAACATTGTTTGATGCTGGGGAATATAGGGTCTGCATGGATAGAAGCCACTGGGGATGGTGCTGTAATAAAAATGGGGATTTGGGGAGATAAAGTGAAAAAATTGGCTATATCTAAATTAATACATACAATATTCAATGCCCAGGCAGTAGAAAAATTAATGAACTTCTAATGCATTGTATAGAAAGCAGCTATAAACCATAACTAAATGAAACCATAAATAATAGAAATATAATATAAAATAAAATAAATGTAAAATAAAAGTGTAATAAATAAATGAAAAGCATCTTGTTATAGCTAAACTAATCCCTCTAAATTACCCTGTGTCTCTACATTACCTAAAGCACTTCCTTTAGAGTTCTTAGATGGAGTCTTTTGAAGATGAGGAACTACCACAAAAAACCCCCAAAGGGGGGGGGATTTCCACCTTCATCTGGAAAGCTATTGATTTGTTTCCACTTCTTTTTAAAAGGGGCACGCTAGCTATTGGGCAAGTTAGGATGCAGTTTGTGGAGAAGATTTATCCTGTCAGCCAGATTTTCTCAGGTAAAGCTTCCCTGTTCTCCTTCCCTTTCACATGGCAACACTGGAGTAGGTGGTTGCTTTGAGGCTAAGCAGGAATTTCTGGAGTTTTCCTTACATTGGCTGGGAAAGGAACCTTTTTTCCTGCTTCCCACAGCAAGCATTTGTGGGGTAATTTAATAAATGAAACTAGTCTGGGTAGAGACAGATTACGCACAAACTAAGGTTTGGCAGGATTAGCATGGGTTGGTGATTTACATCTACTATATCAGCAAGTGCCCCAGCTATCTCTGGATGGGGTGGACAACCAAGCCAGGTATCATTGCATGACTGGACGTAGGACCCGGGGAGGGAATTCTCTCAGTTTCTGAATCCACATACACACTGGCCTTACTGAAAAGTACTGATGGCTAGAATCTCTATGCATATTTGAATGTAGGCTATGGAAAATGTGATATGACTGGGGTACCACTCTGAGCTTAGGTGGGGCTGCCAAATGCTGGCAAACCTCTTCAGGAACCCTTACAAAAGGGGAGGAAATTGGTAATTTAATTGTAGGTCAGCTGTGAAAATCTGAATAAATATGGGCAGCCCATTCCCGAAGGGGGGTAGATAGGTGTGGCCGGGAGTGGCGCAGCTGTGCCACCTCCACTGGTTTCTTGGGCAAAAACCAGATATTTAAAAAGCATTTCTTTAAAAAAAAAACCATGAAACACCTCTATGGAGTTTCATGGGACCACACCAGCTATTTTGCTGGTATAGCAACTCTGCAGCATAGAGGGGTGTCCCCAGGTGGAAAGGGGTTTGGAAGCTGACTAATGTCAACTCTGCCCCTGGGAACACCCTGGGAATCCCCCCCAATGACAGCTCAGACACCCACTTCTGGCTTTTCACTGCTCACCTGGCAGTGCCAGTGGCTGAGGCCTACGCTGCTGCATTGCTCCATGGTGCTGGCTTAAGTGCCCCTGCACCGGCACCACTTTATCAATCTACAAAATGGCACAGATGCTGGCGCAGGGTTATGCTGGCTCCTATGGTGCTTTGCCTCCCCCCTTCAGGATTGCACTATTAGTTTAATCCATATTTGTCGTCTAACTTCTTCCTTTTGGGGGTGAGGAGGGCAAAGGAAAAATGACAACAACACTTAAACGGGCAATGAATTAAAAACAGAACAGATTAATAAAGAAGCAAAACAGCAGGAGAAGAGAAGAGAAGAGAAGAGAAGAGAAGAGAAGAGAAGAGAAGAGAAGAGAAGAGAAGAGAAGAGAAGAGAAGAGAAATCGTGTAGGAAGAAGGGAAAGAGATATGTAGGTCTGGTTGACATTGAAATAAAGTTTGAGAACTCAAGAGAGGAATATCTGACTGTTGACTGTTCTGGTCTGGTCTTTATGTCTTTCTTCATTGTTCAGAGGTAGCGTTCCCATTCATAAGATGTGACAAAATGTTCTTGGTTATCCAATTATTGATGTGACAAAATGTTCTTGGTTATCCAATTATTATCATTCTTTTTCTTTTGGGGTTTCTTGTAAAAGGTTTGTATTTTCAGCTCGAATTTTGTATCAACTAATAATTGTTGTAGATTGTAGAACTGGTGTATCCATGAAGAATCATGCCAGAAAGGAAATTCTATTTTCCTACTTAATCTAGATTCCTACCCCTCCTCTCCCTCACTTCGTTTTCCTTGTGTCCATCTCTGCCTCCTTCTCACTGCTGATGACTCCAACTTCTTGCCACTGCCAACAACATTTGGTCATCCAATACCAGGTAAAGGAATTTTTTCCCCCCACTGAGGCCCAAAAATTTAAGGAAGGCACCTCAGCATCCACTAGGGGCATGCATTTTAAAATTCCTAAGCCTAAAATATACACAGAAATCACTGGTTTGGGCTGATACTGTAATTTCCCAGAATGGTAACACAAATTTGGTATAAAGTATTAAGAACCCCCCTCTCTGAACAATCCGTTTTTTTTAATCTTCATGTGCTGCTAGCTAGCTGCATCATGTTTTTTTGTTTGTTTGTTTGTTGTTGTTGTTGTTTTTAATATACCATGACCAATCAGAGCTTCCGCTAGGCTGCCGCTTGACCGCCATTTGAGGAATCAGTAGAGAAAAGTGTGGCTGGGCAGAGAGTCATCTAATTTGGGGGGGGGTCTGTAAAATGGAACTCCTTTGTTCGACCTCCTTGAAACTTAGGGAGTCTTTAGATTAGAGGGAGGACAGTGCTCTGTGCAAACTGATCTCCAGCTGATAGAGATCAGATCGCCTGGAGAAAAATGGCCACTGTGGCAATTGAACTCTATGGCATTGAAGTCTCTCCCCTCCTCAAACCCCGCCCTCCCCAGGCTCCGCCCCAAAAATCTCCCACTGGTGGCGAAGAGGGACCTGGCAACCCTATGCTTGAACTCTGGGTCATTTTCTTTTGCTGCTTAAAGTCTGTACATGTTCTGAGATCAATAATGGGTATTTGTGTGTGTGTGTGTGTGTGTTTTCCAAATGTGAATCTCTGTAAATCTGAGAGTTTTTCCTGGGTTTGCAGAGCCATAATTTATAGCTGCAGTTGGCCCCATTGTGTGGATTTCATCATATTATATTGATAAATACCATACCATACACATTGTGTATAAAACTATATTACTTTTGTGCACAGGGCAAATGAATGTACAGCACCCTATACTGAAAAAAAAAACTGAAACTACTGGCAAAATTATAATGAAATATAAAACGAATCAGAATACTCACTCATTTTTATTGCATGTACAGCTGCTACTGTTGTGAAAGAGGTTGGATGGCAAATGAAAGATTGGTAGGAGCATTCAAGGTCATGCCCTGAGTTTACGCATTTTGTGCGCCAATTTCTGCAGTTGTGATTCAGATTTTATTATTGAAAAATTGTCACCAGGACCATGGATTGTAGAATTGGAGGGTATGGTGATATTTCTAGACCTCTGAAGGTCTCTGGGGCACTTCCTGGAGCTTTATAAAGTCATCTTCCTTTCCAAATTCTTTTCAAGATCAAGCTCTTAAACAGAAAGAACATAAGCAATTCTAAAAGTGATACCCCTTTCTCAGCAGATGGTTATTTATTCAAACAGCTGTCAGGATAGAATATCAACCAGCATAGTAATGTGCAAGGTTACTGTCAACACTGCCATTTTCCTGAGTCAGAGACAGAATTTACGAATGCCATTGATGGATTTGCGTCATTGGCTTTCAGTGCATGTGCTACAGAATTACCATCATCTAACACCATAGTGTTTGTGTGCATCAACAGACTGTTACAGCTGTATGTAACAGCTGTAATTGTCACCCTAGGCAATATCTATGAAACAGTTCTTGAACAAAAAATCTTAGAAAGCATCATAACTTACACTTTGATTCCAAGGGAATAAATCTTTTTTAAGCATAAGTCCACAGACAGGAATGGAGTCTAACATGGAAGTATATTGTAAGAAGGAATTAGTGTGTGAATTTTTTTTCTCCTTGAGTGAATTATCTGCTTTATGTAGCTCAAACCTGAACTCAGCTGTACTTCTCTGCAGTTTAAACTCAAGCATGCTTGATCTTTTGAAATTATTATATGAAGAGTACCTCCAACCAATAGGTGGTACTGTTCCATTTTCTTTCTGTGTTAGCTATGATTCAATAACTGTGTATGTGTAAAGTGCCATCAAGTTGCAGCCAACTTATGGCAACACCATAGGATTTTCAAGGCAAGAAACAAACAGAGGTGGTTTCCCATTGCCTCCCTCTGCACAACAACCCTGGCACTACTTGGTGGTCTCCCATCCAATTACTAACCAGGGCTGACCTTGCTTAGCTTCTGAGAAGAGATCAGGCTAGCCTGGGCCATCTACTGCAGGATGATTCAGGATTTAGAAACATAGAAACAAGAGCTGGAAGTTACACCAAGGATCATCCAGTCCATTTCCCTGCACAATGCAGGAAATTCACAGCTATACCCCCCAAACTCCTCCAGTGACCCCTACTCTATACCTAGAGGAACTTTTTTAAAAATCTTGTCTTGTAGTTCTTGTGGTTCAGTCTTGAAGAAACTTCTGGAAGCACGGGCTCAAGACTCACTATGAGCCCCAGTTTACTGGTCTGCGCTGGGGAGTGGCTTGGGGAGGGAACTGGGCAAAGTGAGGCACTGTGCAGCACCCCAATAGGAATTTTCTTGCCTGGCCATTTTTTCTCCTTGCCACCTCCTGCTTCAAACACGCCTATCAAGCTCAGGCTTGTTGGGGGAGGGCCCAGCCAGTGGAGTGTGGACCTGAGGTTTTCACTCAAGTCTGCAGGCTGAGTATTTAAGGAGCCCTCACCTCGCTGTCTGCTCACTTGCCTTCAGCTTGTCTCTCCCTCCCTGCTTTTATTTTGGCTGTTTGAGGTTTTCCTACTTTTACTTTTCTTGCTTTATCATCACAACCTTTTGGTGGTGTTTGCATGGGTTCGGAGGAAAAGCCAGCCTGTGTGCCCCCTTTCCCCCCACTCTGGGGATTCCAATAAGGGATTTGGGGGGAGGCCTGGCAGGGCACATGCCCAGTTCGGAGGCTGTCTGGGTGGCCTCCCTCCAGGTGGCAGGGGAACAACACAGCAGCTCAAGTCCAAGTAGGGTTTCCAAGTCTCTTTTTGCCACCTGTGGGAGTTTTTTGGGGTGGAGCCTGAGGAGGGTGGGGTTTGGGGAGGGACTTCAATGCCATAAAGTCCAATTGCCAAAGCAGCCATTTTCTCTATTGGCTGGTGATCAGTTGTAATAGCAGGAGATCTCCAGCTATTACCTGGAGATTACAAAACAAAACACACACCTGTGCTGTAACTGGTAAGTAAGGGGGAAAAGATTAGTTATAGTAAGGGGTTGCATTTTTCTTTCTCTTTTTTACATAGGCTGACGAAGCTAATTTCTTAGTGAACATGCACAATTACATTCTGGAAAGGGCGTTTCCACCTCTCTGTCTCCGGGTTCCCCGGACTTCCAGCAGCAGCCGCCAGGACTCCCTCTTTCTCCTCCTGGCAGCGCCTTACGGCAGCATTTAACTGGCTAATACAATATCATTTGCTGGGATTTCTGTCCGTTCCATTCCGCTCGACTCTTAGCGGCTTCCCAGTAGCTGCGCGCACAGCTGTTTGAATCCCTCCCAGACGTTTGAACTTTTCGCAGCATTTGCAGCTGCGCGCATTTGGGCTCACCACTCAGTCGGGCTTAGAAATTCAGCTGAACTCACCCGCACTCTTATCCATTCATTTGGATTGGGATCTTGAATTGTACATAGACCCCATTCTGTGAAGAAATAGATAGGTCTATTTCTACTTATGGACTTTTGTAATGTTTGTATTGGTTATAAGTTAATATTTAAAAGCTCAATACAGTGATTGTAATCACAGGTGACATACAGTTTTGAAAGTTGTGTGACTTCATTATTTAAGTGGAACCTTGTGCTGAGCCTTTTTCCCCTTAATTACCTGCAGATTGGAACCCTAAGTCCAAGTGGTGTCCCACTTTCTGTCATCCCAGGCTACTCACCAGCAGGCAGGCTGGGAGTAGGAACATGCGTCAGTCAGCAGGCAGGTTGGCCAATGCCCTGGATCCACCTCGGCAGATGAGGATTCCTATTTTGAAAATGCCCTGTAAATGATGTGCCAATACAAAGTCCCCTTTGAAGTAGGGTTCAACTTGGATTTATTTATCTCACCTGTGTACCAACTGCCCCTTCAGGCTTTTTAGTTGCCAGGGTCCCCATTTTTCCATAGGAAGATTAGAGGGGGAAACCCATAGCACAAATGGCTAGTGACAATAGAGGGACAAGAGTTTCATTCTTTTCCTAGCAATACATTGATCATATCTATGGCTGAATGACTTACTGCAGAGTCTAGCATCACCAACAGCAATTGAGGTTTGGGAGCATGTTTAGAAGGTTGCTAGGTAAATGGAAACACAGTGGGAACCGGAATATTGGTTCCAGTCTCCCCTGCCACCACTTTTTCTCATCCCCACTGTAAATCCACTGTAAATGTGTAAATTTGGAAGGAAGAAAAAGTGATGGCAGAAAAGGTAGTCTTGCTGGTCAACTTCTGAACTGCCCTTGTCATTCTGACACTTTTTACAAAAGAAATTTCACTAAGAATTGATAGATTGGGCCTATTACAAAGTAATCTTGGAAGGGGTGGTGGCACAACATTCATTTTTCCTGTATGCAGGCTATCTGTTCCCTGAACTGACAATCCACGGGCCTGACCTCTATAAAATAAGAAGTGTTTCACCCACTGACCTCAGTAATGCAGGGGGATGTATGAAGTACACGTGTTAAATCAATTCTGTGAAGCGTATTGGGGTTAGACTGTCGAAGGCTTTAAAGGTTAACTTAAAACCAGCCCGTTGACTTCACTGACTCTTACTTTTTTGCAATCTCTTAGGTGCTTTCTAGTATCAGAGGGAAGCTAGGTGATGAGGTGCAACTGTGTGGAAAATGTGGCTTTTTTCATTTGAAAATTGCTGTGGGGCGCAGCCAGTCCTAGATTTCTGTAGCTTCTGTCTCCTTCAGTTAGTTATCATATAATTCATTGGACAAAGAGTGCTAGTATTTTAATAAACATTTATGGAAGATGCAGAACTTTTTAAAGTCTTCAAGAAGTAAAATAATTGTAATAGCTTGGAGAAGTAATATTGATAGCTTAACAGCTTAATATAGACATTTAAGAAAGTTAAGTATGGTATAGTATGAAGATATGTTTTTTCACTACTTAAGGTAGATTTTAATACAAACTTAATGGCTAGTCTTAAACACTTGTGTAATAGAATATAAGAAATAATATTGATAATATTATAATATCAGAGTATTGAAAGGAAAATGTAAAGGTAAAGGTCCCCTGTGCAAGCACCGGGTCATTCCTGACCCATGGGGTAACGTCACACATCCCAACATTTACTAGGCAGACTTTGTTGACGAGGTGGTTTGCCAGTGCCTTCCCCAGCCATCTTCCCTTTACACCCAGCAAGCTGGGTCCTCATTTTACCGACCACAGAAGGATGGAAGGCTGAGTCAACCTTGAGCCGGCTACCTGAAACGGACTTCCGTAGGGATCGAACTCAGGTCGTGAGCAGAGCTTGGACTGCAGTACTGCAGCTTACCACTCTGAAAGGAAGGCAGTAATAAAAACTGCCTGAACAGTTGGTCAGTTTAGGAGAAAGTAAGGCACATTTGTCATGTTATGTCATGTGTTATATAGTTAGGATGCATGTTAAGATGCATGTTTTGTCATATTGTGTATCTTAAGTGGAAGTTTAAAATTATTATTTTTTTTAAAAAAAGAAGTAAAATAATTGGTCAGTTTTATACAGGGTATCTAGTAACAGTCATTACTTCATCTTTCATTCACATGAAACATCATCAGTTTGATGATGAAAATGGTGGGAGCAGGGAGAGGGAAAATGAGAATGAGTCAGCAGATAACAGAAGTCAGAGAAAGGCATGGTAACCAATCAGCAGACTCTGGTATTGATTTTGCCACCAATAAGGATTGCAGTGAAAGCAATTGCCAGAGCTTAACTAGTTTTGTTTACATTAGCTGATCTGTGTCATACTAATTATGCTGGCCAGTGACTATTTGATAAAACCTGTCCTGTGCTAAGGCAGTCAGACTTATTGTTCTTTCTGCAATGGCTACCTTAATTTGGCAGACACACCTGGTTCCAATGCAGCTAGCAGCTTTCTCTGGCGTTTATTCTCACCTGCACATAGTGTGCCAAGGGGGTGCTGAGCCCATCAACCTCCCCTGAAATGCATTAAACCCACTTCCAGGTTTAGTAGGATGTTGCTCAGCACCCAGGACCACGCCTTGCCCAAGCCCCACCCTGCCACAAAGCTAGGGATGGGCTGGGCTGGACATACCCTCCATCACACCTGATGCCTCAGGGTGCCCACAGATCATCCTTGCCTATTGTGAGCAACCTGCCCCATTCCTGTCTACCCAGTCAAAGACCAGGCCTACGATACCTAAGCCTGTTTTCTCCCCAGATATCTCCCCAGATATCACCAGTCAGGGGAACCCAAAAGAATTCCTGCTTGGCCTCAAAATCAGCAAGCGACTACTCCCACGTTATCCACAAGGAGGGTGGGCAGTACAGCATCAAGTGGGAAAAGCCTGCCAAACATGGGCAAGGCTTTCTTAAATAGCCCTCAGCATGAGCCTTCCCCATTGGATGTTTCATTTTAGCCACCATTATTTGCTTTGTGCTTTCTTTGAATAGAGGCTGGGGCAAATAGATCCATAGCTCCAATGCCATGAATGCCTCTTTTGGCAGTAATTGCTCTCTTGGGAAATTTTTTGAGATGCCATACAGGAACAGAGCAATGGTGCCATTTCCCTGCATATATGTGGAATACTTACATGTGTTTTCTTTTGTTTGACTATAAAGTGTCCATGTGTCGTTTAAGCTTAACATTTGGCAAGGAGAGTTATTGGGTAAGGAAATCGCTGAGGATTTCATCTCCACAGAAAATTTAAAAAGTTACAGCTGGCAGCGTATTGTCCATTGAAATCAATGAGCAACACATCTGAATGGAATCTGAACTGCAAAATAACAAAATAAAGAAAACAAGAAAGGAAACAATTAAAATGTGCAGTGAAATGAAAACAAATACAAATAGCCATAGTGTTTCCATGGAATCCTAGAGCATTGCCCTAGCATGATGACATCACCTCCGGGGTTGAACCAGAAGTGAGATTGCAGCACCACAGCGACATCCATTAACATGTCCCTGCCCTCCAAAAGCACTGGGCTGGTAATCCTCAGGGTGGGGTGGGGGATACAACTTGAATAAATCTGGAAAAGGTGCAGAAAAGAACAACCAAATTAACTAAGAAGTTACAGTGCACATTCATAATGAAGAAATGCTAAAGAGTCTGTAGATTTTCAGTTTAGAGCACAGCTAACTAAAAGGAGGTTATTAAATTATGACAGAGGTTTGTAAAATTATGCATGGTGTTCAGAAAGTGGACAGAGACAGCTTTTCCTTCCTCTCCCATATACCAGCTCAAAGGCAGTAAATTCAAGAAATACAATTGGAAGCCTTTGTTCACTCGAAAAGTAATGAACTTGTGGAACTCATTATAGGATGTAGTGATTGCTGTTAGTTTAGATGGCTTTAAAAGGGATTTTGATATATTCATAGAGGATAAGTCATGGCTATTAGCCATGATGAGTAAATGGATGTATTCATAGGCAGCAACCTTCTGAATAAGACTGCTGAGGCAATGCTAGAGGAAAGCTTTGATCTCTATCCCACTTCTTGTAGGCTTACTAAAAGTGTCTGGTTGGTCACTATGTGAAACAGGATGCTGGACTATCTAGATCATTGGTCTGATCTAAGGTAGTGCAAAAAAAATTCAGTAAATTTCAGGTTCAAGTTTATTGGCCCTGATTTTTTTGGTAAACCCAGAATAAGCCGAATACCCATACCGGTAAATACTGGTATTTGGCATATTACCAAGTTTACTGAAAAATTCAGGTCCATTATAGACTATGGGGATTTTTTTTTTTTCAAACTCCTGTGGGGGAATTTTTGGAGGTAGAGTTACCACATTTGCAGCATGGCTGCAAGGGACTCTACTTAGACGGTCATGAGGTTTGGTGAACTTTGGGTCAGGGAGTCCAATTTTATGGGCCTGCAAAGAGGTCCCCCCATCCCCCAGTCTCAATACTTTAGGATAGGATCTTTATTATACCCTAAAGCACTGCAGACCTATGTTGGTTTTGCAAATTAACATGAAGGCTAAATTGAGTAAAACAGCTTCTTCTGAAGGAAGCTACTGCATATACGTACTGAATCTGTATGTGAAAACAATGGAGTCTGTCTTATCTTGAGCTAAGCTAAATATGGGCAAGGGTCTAAGCAACAGTAACAGCATTTATTATGCTATCTGAAATGAATGTTTGACAGAATTAACTATTTGTAAGTAAACCCCAGAGTGCTGAGCGCTATGCTTATACTAAGGGCATTCCCCAGGGGTTGACGGGAATCCCTTACGCACCAGTGTAAGTGCCCCTAATACCATGATAAGTGAGCACTTATGCTGGCGCAGGGTCATGCCACCTCCAAATGACCCCCCTCCAAGAATGTGCTCTTAGACATGTAAAATTTCCAGAAATTTTGAAACCATGGTGTGTGTGGGTGACCTTTTTTTAACTGATTGAACAACATAAAATGCATAATTTATAGCCAGCATGCTGGAGTAGTTAAGGTGTTATATTAGGATCTGGAAAACCTAGGTTCAAATCCTCACTCTTCCATGGAAACTTGCGAGTGAACTTGGGCCAGTTACATACTCTCAGCCTTGATTTTGGCAAATATTCAGATGGGAGATCTCCAAGGAAAACCAGGGGCATGGTGTGAAGGCAAATAATGGCAAACCACCTCTGAACATCTCTTTCCTTGAAAACATTACAGGGTCTCCATTAGTCAGCTGAGACTTGATGACAAAACACAGCTACTACTTAGCATATAAAATTGCACTATTTGGCATCTATAAAATTTAAAAGATATTTTTATTTTTAAATTACATACATATGCCAAATATCTTTGTTTTCTGTAAGAAAAACTGCGAATATATCTAATACTTTAGAAAGGAAACTGCTACATCCTGTGTTACCATTTTTTGCCTGCTAAAAGGTAGGAAAAAAATAAAATTTGAAGTACTGAAAAAATTATGTTGTTAAAAAAAGTATCATTTGGACGGAAACTGTCCCATACAGTCACAACAGTTAAGGTTGGCAGCATGTGTGCATATTAAACTAAAACTTACAACGTGGAAAACACTGAGCTCTAATAATGTATTATCATTAACACACTAGACCCCACTAATTCCGGCAAAAATGTTTTACATTTAAACAAAAAAAATCTTGAAAATGTTGTATATAACTATAGTATAAGAGATTTTCCAAAGTTCCCCCAAATGTCCCATATTTCCTGTTAGAAACACCGAGAAAGACTTTTTCTGTGCGATATATCAGTGATATGCTCTGTAAAACAAGGTTTTTCTCACTCAGGAAAAAAATTCATAGGAGTTTTCTCAGTTTTCCTCAAATTTCTCATTTTTATTGAAAAAAATTAAAAAGTCCTCAGACTTTTTCATGTGGTACATTTTGAATGTGAAAAAATCTTGCTTGAAGAAGCATTTTACTCATTCTCAAAGAAAAATAAATATTTTTATGAGTTTTATTTAAGTACTCCATATTTTCCAGTTTTTCAGTTGGAACAATTACAAAAATTCCTTGACAGAATGAACCCCCCCCCAAAAAAAACCTCTTCTCCCCCCCCCCCACCCTGGGGCCTTCAGATGTCTAGTACAGTCTTTAATGTTCCAAAGCCTTACGTTTGAGACAAATTTAACTGAAGTGTCTGCTTAGTGCCTTCAACTGATACTTTTGATTAGACTGGATTGGAAGGCTCGTATGGCAATGTAGGTGGCTCATGTAAGAATGGGTGGATTTTTATGGCTTTGCTTTGAGACCCAGAAAAATACATGCTTATTTAAAAAGGAGGAAAGCAATCCTAGAGACCGATCTTTCATGTTTGCTTTAAATAACTCTCATTGATTCCAGTGGGGCTTACTTCCAGTAACTGTAGAATACCAGCCCTAATATTCCTATTATCAGCGTTCACGGAAGATTGCAAATAATGCCTACTTTCATACAGCTTCAAATCCCACTTGGAAAGATTTGTTGATTTCCTTCATTTTGCTGTGAAATTGTGAAACGCACAGCAGAAGGGAAACCAGCCAATCTGAGCTGCTATTGCAGGCTTTTGATGGAGAGAAAGATGAATATGATGGAAAAGAAATAGGAGCTTTTATGTTATTGCTTAGTTATGAACTTGACCCAACGCCGGCTGCTTAAACAGACAATGCTGAATTTAGAGGAATACTGGATATTTGTATGGAACTGAGTTAACAACACACACTTAGCTGGCCATATTTAAGAATAAATGTTTATTCCATGATCTGTATTCCATTGACTTTTTTTTTAATTGTGATTCAGAATTAATTAGGGATTCTAATAATTTAGAGCTCGGGAGCAATGGGAATGAGAGTTGGGCAAGGAATATAGGAATAACATTAAATAATTATGGGAAAGGAACATAAAAAATTGAGAGATCAGGAAATTGCCCCAGCTGGTCACTGTGATGAAACCACATGGAGTTGCCTACCAGGTCCATGGGGAAATAAAGATACAAGGAAAAAACAAATGTGGGGCAATCAGATAGCATATTAACTCTGATCATGTCTGAACATTGGCGATTCAAATGTTAAGGATACAAGCTCTTTTTTGAACAGCCATAGACTGTGTCTCAAGGTCAACATGTCCCCTTTCAAGAAGATCTTTATGTCTGGCAAGGGGAAACATTAAAAAAGCAGTTACTTTGCATGGAGATATGCAATGCACATCTCTGGGGATATGCAGTTTTGCACAAAGGGACATTTTTTCACCCCCAGACCCATGGTTTGAGTTTTTGCAACAAAACATGTGGACTTTGTAAAGCGAGGTACTTAGAAACCAGTGACCAGTGTGAATGGAATCTTTTGTTGCAATGTCAGATCTTGGAATGACAATTTCTTTCCTTTTGAAGCAGGCTTCTTCTTTTCTTTGAAAGAGGAAGAGGGTTTTAAAAAAAGAGTTATAGCCATAGGGTGTGCCTATCTTCTTAGTTTTGTTTTATTTTTGGAAAGAAGTGTACTTTTTTTTACAGTAGTGTTTCCTTGAAATCTGTAAGATATAAGCGAGAGATAAATATTCATAAGTTGTTACTATGGTAGGTACTTCAAGGGTGACCAATAGCTGGGATAAGAGATGCTGTTGTAATGAATACCTTAAAGAAGATTTCCTTAGTACAATGTGAACATTAGGCTCTTACATTTCCTGGCAGCCTCTTCATTCCACTCTGGCTGTCATGCCTGTTTCAGGTATCCTATTTTATGTTTATTCCTATTGCTGCACTGCCGATTGATCGAATCGAAAAATAAATGAAGTATTAAGGAAGCAGGAACAGCTGAGCCACCAGCTTCATCACAGAGCCCTGGGCCCATCTTCGGCTTTTGATAAGACCGCCACAGCTTGTGACTGCCTCTCATAACTGTTTCATAGTTACCACACACAATCAGAGGCAGAATGACGGGATTCGGGGAAAGCGAGATAATGACCTTGGCAAGTGGCTAGGAACAGAACTGAGAAATTATTTACAGCGCTTGCCTTGAAGGAGTAATTTGGCAACTGCACTACAAAGCAGGCTTGCGAGGGCAGCACTGAAATTAGTAATAGGCTTTTAAATATTAAAACCCTTTAAAAATAACTACAGGTAGAAGACAAGGAGAGCAACCTCTGGGACCCATTTTCCACTTCAGTGGCGGCTGGCTGGCAATCTAAAATTCCAGGTTTAATAACAAAAGACATCTTATTAAATCACACTAGGGGAAGTCTGCTGCTTCATGCAGGTGTCAAATTGGCACGGGTTCCGACACCTAGTGTAGCTGCACATGTTATTCCGGAAAGCCAGCCAATATTTCAAGACAAATGACATGCAAGCATTATATCTTGGAAATCTGCTGAGCTTTAAAAAAATTAATATATCCCAGGTGAGGATAGTCTAAAAATAGGGAAGAAAACCACCTTTCCCCCCTTCTAAATCAGTAGTCAAGATAAGAGCATGTTATGAAAATCAAAGAACACAATAAAAATATATGCTGCACCTAGCCTGTCAGAGGTCAAAAATGTCACTGAGTCCATCTATTTGCAGTACAATCTTAAGCAGAGTTAAAACCATCTAAACCTGTTGACTTGGAAGGGTGTAAATCTGCTCAGGATAGCACTGTTTATTGCTCTACTCTCTAGGGCAAGAGTCCAAAAAATATACATTAGAAGGATGGAATTGGTCATGTAGTTTGGACTTCCTTGTTGCTTTCCCTGCAACAGTCCCTGCTGCTGCTGAGACAACCCACTGTTACTTTTACAAAACAGGTTGACTCTTCAACTATGAGAACTGCTAAAGGGACAACAACCGGTAAACTCAAGCTGCATACATTGTTCTGGTCTACAGGCATATTCTTTTTTTTGCGAACCTGGACTCAAAACTTAAATAAGGGCCCAAGGCACGCTTTGCTTCACATTGAATAAGGATAAACACATCACTAAAAAAATAATAATAAACGTTTTCACACACCCCTTCCCAAGAATGTGCAATTAAATGTAATGCACAAGATAGAGAACACACAAAGAAACACTTTGGGCAAATCCACACAGATTTGATTTAAGAGGTGGATGAACTCTAATGTAGGCTTTCCATATGTACAGAGAATTTTCAGGCCAAGTTTGTCTCTGGCATAAACACAGGGTGGACAATGATTCTCGGAGAGCACACTGGCTCGCTGTTCTTTGTGGCTTTCTTGAGACAAAAGTTGGCTGATTTCTTTTTCTAGAAAACCTCCCACACTGTCAGTTGTATGTCTACGAATATGTGATCCCCCTCTGTTTTGATTGCAAATTGTGAACTGCACCCTCAAACACTTCTGGAACAGCTTTGATTTTTATATGGTTTGTCTCTCTTGTAATCCAGTCTTGCCTACGTTATGTGCCTGACTCCCAAAGCCAAACATGTTTTCGTGACCTGAATGTTCTAAATCAGTTTGCAAATACTTCACCTATTTTCACACAGCTCCTTGGAACTGTAGCTAGATCTAGTAAGTTCTGAGCATGCAACATAATGAGAATCCACTGATTTAAAAAGATGTTGACTTACCCATGATGACCCAGGGAAATATGTAATGCAAATAAATCCAGTGAACTGTGTGCATATGCCAACAGAAGCTGTATCTGGCTAGTCACCATGCTAAAATGTCACCAACAGCTCAGAAAGAAAACCACTTGGTATACTGCTTGTTCTGAATTCATCAAATCATCAATTTGATCAAATGGAATGCTAGACTCCTGAGAAAATGGTCATTGTGGGTAAGGTAAGTTCAGTTTTCAAACACATTCTTTGTAAAAATCAAAGTATCACTAGCTGAAATACATAACTTAAGGTCCAAACTACGTATTATGTGTGACATGAGTCAGGTCAGAAGTGCCCAACCCAACTCACAGTCACATATATCAACTGGAAAACCTGTCTTTAAAACACTCCATTTGGCTTTGGAACACTGCAAGAGGGGAGAAAAGGCATCAGGCTTCTTTCCTGCACCATTTTCATCACCAGAAACAGCTGTGGGGGGACTGTTTGCCCTGTTCTTGGGCTGCATGTGTCCTAGGATAGAGAAAGAAGCATGCAGGTTCATCCCATGTTTGTTTCTACTAGCAAAAATGATGTGGGATGGAAGCCTGAAGCTCCCCCCCCCCTTGCAGCACTCCAGAGCATAATGGAATGCTCTTAAAGTATGTTTCCTAGTTCATATGTATGACTGAGATTTGAGTCAGGCAGCCCCAACCCATGTGACAAGTTACATCTAGTTTGGCTATAACTAGCAGAACTCACTGCCATAGAATGTGAGGAAGACACTAAATTTCTTCTTGGAAAGGATTAGGATAATTATTGGAGGAATAACAGTGCAGTTCTAAACAGAGCTACACCAATATAAATCCACTGAAGTTAATGGTTTTAGAAGGATATAAGTGCTTAAGACTGCACTTGTTATGGTACCAGTGTTAAATAGTCATGATATGTAAAACATAGAGGAAAATTCGACTTAAAACTCTCATCTTCTGGCACTCTGAGTGCTGTCAGGTGTCAGCCAACCACCTCTCACTCTGACAGTTACTCACCAAGGTCATCTGGGGAGCCTGTTGATTGGTTCACACAATTCAGCTGTGAATCTGGTATGGGGGGATGAATTTGCTCTCACCCCAGAAAGTTCCATGGAGATACCCCTGTGATTGGTTGAGAAGGTAAGGAGGCTGGCAGTATCTATATTATAGACTAAAGTAGAGCGTAGGGTTGTGCATATCGATAACCCCAAACCAAAAATAAACCCAAAATTAGCTGTATCAGTAAATGTTGGGTTTACCGAATACCAAAACCTTGGGAAAAAGCCGAAGCCAAATAGGCGATTCCTGAATAGATATTCAGCTTTTCAGGTTCGACTATTCGCCTTTGCTCAGAGGCATGGCTCTGTGCTTTCTCCCCTTTTTCTTTCTTTCTTTTGACTGGTTTTGTTAGGGCCTCAGAACTGGGGCCCTTTTGAGGTAGGGTTATTTAAAAGACAGGGCTCACCCAGTCCCATCCGGAGGGATATACTCTCCAACTAAAAGAGCCGGCTTCAACAACTGCCCACCAGGCTTCCGAAGGTGATTTCTTCATCCACGTAGATGAGCAATCTCCTTCAGACAGCCCCTGTGGGCGAGAAAACCTGCTTTGAAACTGAAGGTCGCCCTGAGTACAGGCTTTGTTTCCCTGCACCATGACCATCTCTTGGAATCAGATTTCTCATAACCACAATAAAGGACTGTTCACAGGATGTCATTTGCCACCAAAAGGAATATTTTCAGTGCCTTATTTCTCTTGCATTTAAGCCTTTTTCCTTCGTTTGGAAGCTAATTTGCATGGACATCATGTAAAGCACTGGTTCCCAACCAGGGGTCCGTGGACCACCAGGGGTCCACGAGAACTAAACCTGGGGTCCCCGAAACAAAGTTATAAACCCATAATAAATTAATATTTACCGGGCGGCATGGCAGCGGCTCGCGGGCACAGAGCGCGGTGGCGTGCAGTGGTGACTCGCAGGAGCGGCGCTCGACAAGTAAGGAACATGCAGGGGGAGGGTGCAAGTGAGCCTCACATAACCACACACAATAGGGGAAACACTCGTCAAACCTTGTTTGATGATAACTGTCGAAGAGGTTTTAGGGATGAAAGCCAAAAAGAAAATACAAGAAATACCTCTATCGAATGGTAAAAGCTCGAATTGAAATTATGTCAAATGACATCGAGGAGCAGCTTGTTTTGAAAATAAAAAATTTGCTGTGTTTCGCTTTGCAGTGTGATAATCGACAGATGTTTCTAATTGGAGTCAGTTGCTCGTATTCGTCTGCTTTTTAGACGACATCAACACTAATAAAGAGGAATTATTGATTTCGCAGAAACTGGAAACAACGTCAAAAGGTATCGATGTCATGAATATAATAGCAATTTTGAGAAACATAGCATTATGTGGGAAAAGCTCGCTGGCTTCTGTACGGATGGCGCTCCAGCCATGTTAGGATCACGCTTCGGTCTAGCAACATTAATAAAACAGAAGAATCCTTCAGCAATAACAACTCATTGTATCATACATCGTCAGGCGTTAGCTTCCAAGACTCTTCCTAAAAGCCTTGTTAATACCATGGAAATGGCCATAAAAGTGGTCAATGTTATTAAAAGCAGTGCCTTAAATACACGCCTTTTTAAAAAACTGTGCACTGAAATGGACTCAGATCATGAGACTCTTCTTTTCCACACCAAAGTTCATTGGCTATCGAAAGGCAATATGCTGGGAAGGTTATTTGAACTAAGAAAAGAGGTTGAGCTGTTTCTAGCTGAAAAGAAAATTAAAGATTTACTAGAGCTGTTTTCTGATTCAAAAAGTCAGATGCATTTGGCTTATCTTGTGGATATTTTCTCACATTTGAATAAACTAAACTTACAGTTGCAAGGTTCTGGAAACATAAATTTAGCAGGTATGGGAAACATTTTTATGTTTGAAGACAAACTGCATGCCTTTATTTGCAAACTTCAATTATGGGTAGGCGAAAACAATTATTCTATGTTTGTGACATTAAAAGCACTGGTCAATGATAGTAAAGATGACATGATCACCGCAAATATACAAGACAACATCAGAAGTCAACTGCAAATGCTGGTCAATGAATTCCACCGTTACTTCCCGGAATATAACCAGACAGAATCAAAAGATACCCAAAAGCTGATTCGCAATCCTTTTGGTATTGCTGTTGAAGAGGTTGCAGAAGAAATCCAGGAAGAGCTCATTGAATTCCAAAATGATAGGCACTGTAAGGATGTGTTTGAATCAGTTTCTCTTGAAGAGTTCTGGTGTAAAAAAGTAATTTCATACCCTACAGTTCGGGGATTCGCCTTGTGATATCTTATGCTCTTCTCCACAACTTATTTATGCGAACAAGGGTTTTCTGCTTTGCTTATAATTAAGAACAAGACCAGAAATCAATTGGAAGCAAGTGATGATATTCTAGTAGCTCTGAGCAACAGTATTAGCCCCAGAATTGCCCAGCTTGTAAAAAGGATTCATGCTCAAAAATCACATTGATTTACAATTAAAAGTTCTCTATTATAAAAAATATATTCAAATATTATTCTAAGTTTAATGTTTAACTAACAGTTATGATTAAAGTTTATTTTCAAATTCTCGGAATTTTTATTTTGAACCTTGGGGTCCCTGAACCGAACAAAAAAGTCCTAGTGGTCCCTGGTCAAAAAAAGGTTGGGAACCATTGATGTAAAGTGACCCAGAAACAACAGCATCCCCCAGACTTTGAGGTGCCAGCCAGGCAATCAGGTCTTTCTGTCCATCCTCAGCAATGCTGAACTTTTTAACCTGAAAACCAATGGACAGCTCAGATCACAAATGCCTGGAGGTTGGGGGCAACCCCTTTGAGGGCCCATAAAATTGGACTCCCTGTCCCAAACTTCACCAAATTTAGTGACAATCTAAGGAGATTCCCTTGCATCCACACTGCAAGTTTGGGGACTCTACCTTCAAAAATGCCCCCCCCCGGAGCTTCAAAAAAATCCCCATAGACTACAATGGGCCCAAATTTTTCAGTAAACCCGAAAATAAGGCCAATACTGGAATTTAATGGTATGGGTATTCAGCTTATTCCGGGTTTACCGGAAAAAACCAGGCACAATAAACCCAAATCTGAAATTTACCAAAAAATGTTTTTTAAAAAACCTAGTAGAGAGAGAACATTCCCTTCTTATCCTCCACCATGCTTGTTGCCTGAAGATACTCTGCATAATCTCTGGAACATTGAGCTTCAGCTGTAAGAACCAGTATTGATGCTCTTAGGAGAAATTATGTAGAGCAGACTGTTATTTTGTATGCATTATGACGTTATGACTCCACTGAACTATATGCCTTGCTTTTAATAACTTTTCTTGAATTTCAGTAAAGCTTTTTTGCTTCGTTTTCTTGTGAATTACTGAGGAGAGACCTGAAACTACCCAGGCATCAAAGCAGGGTCAGTCTTGACAAAAGAGAAGATGCTAGTTATAAGCAAGAGAAAGTGGTAGTCACCATCACACCACTCTTGATAATTTCTAAAGATCTTTGGTTTGCCACTATTGATCGGAAGGACTAAATGGGATTTGGTTTGACCTCATAAATCAATCTTAAATGATCACAGCACTAAACTGGGAACTGAGAAATTTCCCTGAGAGTATGCCCTTAGATTATATGAGTTTCTGTTCTAGGCAGACATTACATATCATTTCTCTTTAAAGACTTCACAAGAATGGCAACACATCATGGCAAAGGAGATTTCAGTTTGACAAATGGCAATGTGGCAGCTGGAAAGATAGGCTGGGTGATGATGCCTGCTGTCTACTCCGGCCACACTGGAGTCTGTTGAAGTGCATATCTGCAGTAAGTGACTTTATAACTGAAGCTGTAAAAATGGCTTCTTGACCTAAAGTTCACCAGCTCAATGCCTGGTCTTGCAGCCTGTCGGAAGGTGTTATCTAAAATAGAAGCTTCTCTGGGATTGGCACGGTGTCAGCCAAGCTTCTAAAGCTAAATCTATGAATATTTTGACAGTCCTTGGAGATGCTTTATATGTTAAAGATTTCTTTATCAGGAATCAGTCTGTTTGTAAGGAAAGCTTGTAAACTCCAACATTTGCAGTCTAATGCCATTATTCACCTCAAGTCCACCAATTGGCAGCCAATACGTGCCATAATCAGTCTTTCTGCAGCAGCCTCATATCCAGTCAGGTAAATATGTCAATGTCCTACACAAGACAGATCAATATGAAAAAGCTGAAGGTGGCAGGGTATTCTAGCCTACAAAAATGTGCCTAAATGAAAAGAAGGGAAGTTGTTGAGGAGATTTACATCATTAGAGAAGGTCTGCTCCCTGAAATAATTATCACTGATTATTTATTTCTCATGTTATTATTTCATGTGGAATTATTAATTAGTCATGTTTTCATTCCAAGTTTTGTCCAAGAAGCTCAGAATGGTGCATGTCATTCTTGCTGTTTATTTTCACAATAAGGTAGCTAGGCAGAGAGAAAATAGCTGGCTCGAGGTCACCAAATGAGATTCATGGCTGAGCACGGATCAAATGTGAGCCTGTTTTACTTGTTTCCAAACAGCAATGTGTGGCAATTTGATCCTTTAAAAAATTGTCATTTATTTTCGGTTCCATGGTCATACAGTTTCATAAAAGATATGTTGTGCCGTGGAACTCTGATGATGTTGATGCTAATAGCACTTCTCATTTGTACAGCATTCCAAGTAATTCACACACACTGTTTTAGTAATCTTTACTGAAGCTCTTTTCAGACCAGGATAATCATTTCTATGACATAGATTGCTGGGGAGGGGAGAAGGGTTTGAGGTAAGAGAATAGTGGCTTCCCTAATGTCACTGCATGTGTTTACAGGTGAGGTGAAAATTGAAGCAAACATTGCCTAGGTCATTCTGCTAGTCAGTATGATACACTAACATTCCTTTGTTTCAGCTGTGAAATATCCAACTTTTTGACAGTGCGCTGAGAATGCTAAACAAGATCACATATCAAGTGGAAGTTACTTTTCCTCTTGCCTGTCCCAAGGAGATTGATGGTTTTTTATCATTCTATAAAATGATCAAGATGCAAATAATAGATTTTTTATCCCAGATATAATCTCCCAATCACAATGTTTTAAGTAAACTATCAAGAACATCTGCTTTTCAGCAACAAACAGATAAACATACACATGAATATTCCTGCAGACCTTGTCCGTTGAGGTCCCCCTGCCATCTGTGTTGTTTACAAGTAGAATTTTGAAATATGTCTTTAATGCCAAGAGGCAATGGTTCTTTTATATGGAAAAAAAATGAACACACCTTGTGAAGGTAAATAAATCGATTTAAGTAGTCTACTGAAGGCAATCACATCTACAGAAGAGTCAGTTCAACTATGTGACATACTTATGTCCCTTCTGCTGTCAGGAACCCTGAAGAATGACAGTGGGCAGAGCCTCTACCCCTGGTCAAACTGCACAGCAATGTTTTGTGATACCAATCTGGGTTGAGGTTCAAATCTCTGAGCTCTTCCATAGGCTTTATACATTCAACTACAGGGATTTGTCATACTGACCTTGGCAAGAGTGAAACATTTCAGAATTGGCAAGTGGCCAATATAGATAAGGATGCCATCCTCCCTTCTATTCCCTTGCAGGGAGGAACACATTTCAACACAGAAAAACAACAATTTATAACAAGGACAGAGAAAGAGAGATAAGGCAAAAAGAGTATATATAAAACATTTCTGATTATTGTTGTCAGGGACATTGTACAATGACATGGGTCTGCATGACATTAGAATTTCCTTGGTAACTGCTTTTCAATGAATAGGCACTTGGATTTGGATCTTTAAAAGCTACATTCAAGGCCCACTTGGCCATGGGCTGCTTGGAAATAAATTCCATTAAATCAGTGATATTTCATTTTCAAGCAAATCTATTTAGGCCCAGGGCACTGGTTTGCCTTCTCCAGTCATGCAGATATCTCTGGACCTATGAACAAAGGACAAACATTGACCTGGAGGATTTTTTCTAGGGTGATCGTGTAGATTTATAGCTGATCAAGTGTAAATTGTGTGCATGATTCATATTCAGCAGGAGAAATGTTTTAACTATAGAATTCAGAACAAAAAATATATAAAGTAAACAAGGAAGGAAGGTTTATCATTAATTGTTTCATCTTATATTGGAGTACTAGCATTATTGTACATGCGAGAACCATCCTGATCACACTACCTTGACTGTGTTAAAAGCATCTTAAACTTTGTATGTTGCTCCCTGAAGGTAATGGCTGAAATCAGACGGAAGGTGATTCATACATCAATATGTCTCCCAGGCTGCATCATGGTATCTTCAATTTCTGACTACCGGTGGCCTTTCAAGCTGTGCAAGAGTTTAATAAGTGGAAGACCACCACAGGCAATATGTCTATTTGCAGGCCTAATACCTGATGGTCTTCTTGCACTGGGGAAACAAGTGCTTAGCCTCCAACTACAGATGGAGAGAATTGTTTAACTTTGAAATGCACTCAAGGAATCCAGGATAAACAAAGCCACAAACTGAAACTGCTCAGGTGTGAAATATCTAGGACTGTTCAGAAATACTGGGCTGTTGCACTGCAGCAGGTTCTCAATAAAGGAAACAAAACCTGAATGGAAAGATAAAAAAGGAGCTTTGGTATTACCCATTGGAGGGAAATAAAAGAGTGCAGAGAATGGTTTAAGAAGCATACCATTCAAAAATAGAATTGCTTGAATAAACACAAGTGTTTGCATTGTTCATGCAATTCATATGCTAGAGCTGAAATTTGTTGCTACTGTTATCACAGTGAATAATGTAACAAGCAAAGTGAAAACTACTCTGTGGGCTGATTCGTGCAGAGGAAAATGGGTATGAATGGTTTGTACACATCATTTCCTCCCTGACGATCCTGTGAATTGAATCCCTCTGAGTCCAGAGGTTGCATTACAAATAAGTATATTTAAGAGTTAAAGCTATTTCTGGCTAGCTTAGCATTCTTAGAGGAAACTGGTAGTTTTACAACCTGAAAAACCCTTAGAAGTAGCATATGTTGAAAGCTTTTCACCGGCAAGGAGTCTTGTGAGCATCTATGCTATGCAGGCAGCACTTAATGCACTTACAGTAACAAGAGAGATTTTCACATAATTTAGATGTTTTGCTAGAAAAGAAATATTACTGATTGTGATGGAATTTATTTAGAAGGAGCCCAAGGTAAAAGTGGTCCTTGAATTGGGTTTTCTCAGGCCTAAATCCAACTATATGAGAGACATATACTAACCAGGTATGTGTTTATACATTGGCATATTTAATATACATAGGTATGTGTTTTAATATACATAGGTATGTGTTTATACATTGACATATTTAATATACATAGCAAAGTAATTATTCCAGTTAGATTAATAATGAACTGAGGTTTCTAATCCGTTTAATTATATTTTACAGTATTACAACTAGAACCAATATGACCAGATGTTTGAGTAACTGGTAATAGATCTTGTAAGTATTTTTCAAACATCTCTTTCCAGACTTATATAATGGGCTCTTAAATAGATAGAAACTAACCCATTATTATTCTGTCTTTTCAGACAACCTATACACATGCCTGGCTGGGTTTGAACTGTTTGTATATAAGAACATAAGAAAGGCCCTGCTGGATCAGACCAAGGCCCATCAAGTCTAGCAGTCTGTTCACATAGTGGCCAAACCAGGTGCCTCTAGGAAGCCACAAACAAGAAGACTGCAGCAGCACCATCCTGCCTGTGTTCCACCACACCCAAAATAATAGGCATGCTCCTATGATACTAGAGAGAATAGGTAGGCAGCATGACTAGTATCCATTTTAACTAATAGCCATGAATACCCCTTTCTTCCATGAATATGTCCACTCCCCTCTTAAAGCCTTCCAAGTTGGCAGCCATCACCACATCCTGGGGCAGGGAGTTCCACAATTTAACTATGTGTTGTGTGAAAAAATACTTCATTTTATCTGTTTTGAATCTGTCACCCTCCAGCTTCAACAGATGACCTCATGTTCTAGTATTATGGGAGAGGGAGATTTATTTATTTCTGTAAATGTGTGCAGGCTTAACATGTGTTTTAATTAAGCACTGATGAAGGCCCAATAGGCCGAAATGCATTTGGTATGTGGCCAGCTCCCAGTTCATCATACCACTGAGCCACCAGGCCTTATTCCTTCCCAGGAACCATCATGACAGCATACAAAAGCTATAGTGGCCAGCTGTCATCAGAACCGTTAAACCACTAGCAGCAAGAGTGATGCTGTGAGGAGACAGAAATTGAGGAGGAACCTTCAAGCATGAGATGGCCAGAAGATGAGGACATTTTTCAGTGTTCAAAAAGTGAGCCTATTGCATTGATAGGCTGTTCACTGTTATCTATTGATTTCATCTCGCTTTATCTGCACATAAGCACATAAGCACATGCCATCGTATTCCCTATTACTATGTATGGGTGTGAGAGCTGAACAATGAAGAAAGCAGATAGGAAGAAAGTAGACTCCTTTGAAATGTGGTGTTGGAGGAGACTGTTACGGATACCCTGGACCGCCAAAAAAACAAAAACAAAAACAAATCAGTGGGTTTTAGATCAAATCAAGCCTGAACTGACCCTAAGAGCTAAAATAACTAAACTGAGGCTGTTGTACTTTGGACATATTATGAGAAGACAAGAGTCACTGGAAAAGACAATCATGCTAGGAAAAGTTGAAGGCAGCAGGAAAAGAGGAAGACCCAACAAGAGATGGATTGACTCTATAAAGGAAGCCACGGCCCTCAATTTGCAAGATCTGAGCAAGGCTGTTAAGGATAGGACACTTTGAAGGACATTGATTCATAGGGTCGCCATGAGTCGGAAACAACTTGATGGCATTTAGCACACACACAGACACACAAGCACACTTCTACAAATTAGGTATTGCCTGCAATTGGATGAATATGTGGACATACAATGTGCTCCCCAATGGTTTTTTGTGAAAGGTGGAGGCATCTCTATGATCTGCTGTTTCCATCTAAGAATCCTACCGCAGGACTTCAGCAAAACCCTTAATATTATTTTCTTCTAATCTCATGTCACCTGAACTACTTTGAGATTGCTTGCTTATGCAACTACAAAAGCCCAATAATGAATTTTTATTTCAACCTGTGAATGTCGTAGACTGTTCTCATGATGGATTTGCACAGCATCTGCCTGTGGTTTATCCCGCAGTTGCACCTACTGGTCACTAGGGGATACTGTAGTCATACAGTTTTGATGAGTGGGAGTCTGTCTCCTATTGCACTGTGAGAATTCTTAGTTTTCGCTGGAGTATATTTTTTAAAAAAATATTTTTATTATATTTTTTCAAAATACAAAGAAAAAAGGGGGAATTAGGGAAAGGAAAATAGAATTACATTCACTGTTTTTCCCGGCACACAGACTGTTTCATCATCTACATAGAATGTCTCTCTAATCGCTGGAGTATTTTGATTTGATTCACTAAAACAACCCAGAAGAGCTGAAGTGCCATTCAGGTTTGGGATGAGAGTGTGAGGGAAGGGTAGTATGGACACGACGGCACAGTGCATGTGTTCTGAAAATAGGAAGGATTTGATTTTTCCTATACAGTAAGGAATATTTTACTAACATTATTTCTTACTCTTAAATTTGAACTTCAGTAGCTTGCAATTCTTGTTCACACCTGCATCATCTGATATATTTCTACATGATTCTTGTCTCAACCTCTTAAAAAAATAGACTCACCTAGTGATCGTATTCTGTATATACTTCCACATGCAAGTTATTATATTTAGTTGTAGTAGTCATCAGGTAAGGATAGGGTTGACAGGTCCCTCTTCAGAGGTTTTTGAGGCCTGAGGAGGGCTGGGTTTGGGGAAGGGAGAGACTTCAATGCCATAGAGTCCAATTGCCAAAGTGGCCATTTTCTCCAGGGGAACCAATCTCTATCAGCTGGAGATCAGTTGTAATAGCAAGGGATCTCCAGCTAGTACCTGGAGGTTGGCAACCCTAGGTAAGGAATATGCATGTGTTGAACCAGCCTTTGGGCTCTTCATTATCCAGAACCTTGATCCTCTCAGATTCTGTGATTTTATGGTCTAATCTACTAGAAATGCTTAAAAATATCTTAAGCTATTTTTCGGTAGCTTTAGCTAAGCTGTCATGGGGTGGAACACTTTTTGCAAAAGCTTTGCCCTTCCCAAACAGCAACAACAAAACCCAGCACAATCCTATTTAAGAATGTGTCATTGTTCATTCCACACAAGAATAAAAACATTTATCTATTCTGAATAAGGGCAATGCTTCGTACCATCCCTCTGGAAAGGCTTCATGATGTTGCTATGTGACCATATTTTATCAACTGTTGCAGCATCATGGTACCATAAAAATCACTGCTCGAACCCTGATTGCCTTGGATCAGTGCTGGAAAAGAAGCCTTCACAAATGCCATTTTTGCACCAAATAAGTTTGCAAATCAATATTTAGCACAATGTGGAGGCTGCAGAAAATTAGGAATATAAAAGAAATTCTCCCATTCATTGAATACATGAAAGACTTATGCTGAGTCAGGCCATTGATCTATTAATGTCAGTATTGCCTATTTTGATGGAAAGCCACTCTCCAAGCTCTCATTCCTTTACCTGGAGAGTCTGAGGATTGAAACTGGAACTTTCTGCATGCAAAGCAGATGCACTACCACTGAACCACAACCCAAAGTTATGGGTCAGAGTCAAGTTTTTTTTTTTAATGGTTCTTTTGTACTGTGGGATGGAACTGCAACTGGTGAACATATCTGATCCTAGAGAAGATTCAAACAGAAGCATATTTATTTTGCAATCTGTTTTTGACATTAGCTGTTCTTCAGTTTTGTTGCATTAAACATTCCTTCCCTATATTTTTTCTTTTTTTCTACAGTGCCTTGGGAAGTCATCACAGTCCCCTTCTGGCATATTCCCATATTACAACTGAATTCCAGCTGATAGAGATCAGTTCACCTGGAGAAAATGGCCGCCTTGGCAATTGGACTATATGACATTGAAGTTTCTCCTCTTCCCAAACCCCACCTTCCTCAGGCTCTGCCCCAAAAACCTCCCGCTGGTGGTGAAGAGGGACCTGGTAACCCTATTAAAAATTCATTTTGCAAACTGCTGGAATATAGTTTTTCACTATATACTTGGCAAAGATTTGGGTAGGTGGAAGGCACTGCAGTCATCAGCACATGGAGCTCTGTGACAGGATGCTTCTCCAGTATCAAAATGCAGAAGTGTGTCATTGTGCAATGCAGAGAGTAAGAAAAAAATGTGTTTTGTACTCATGCTCCTGAATGATGACATGAGTCATCAAGTGAACGGGTTAAACTAGGTTTTATTTATGGCTAATGTGCGTCATCAAAGCATGACACTAACGTTAGAAGGGTAGATTTAATGGTTTACATTGTGGGTAACTCCACCATGACTCTAAACGTGGCCAACATTACTTTAAAAAAGAAAAAAAGATTCCCCTCTGTGTCAGTAGGAAGAGGATCCAAAAAATTCCAGATGATCTTTATAAGTTCTAAATTAATCAAAAGAGGGTGAGTGGGACAGCCAGCTTGTCGCAAAATGCTTGCAGGGAAGAAGAAGAGCTAGTTTATATAGTTATTCCACCTCCTTTTGCACATACTGGACTGCAAGTTGTGACTTGATAGGAGCCTTATGTTCCATACCAGCATAAGGGAAGGCACTGGCAGAGTTGCTTTGCCCTAACCTAAGAGTGGAGAAACGTTGAATACAAAATCACTGAAATGAATTCCAGAATGCCGTTAGGCAGAATTCAGACACCGTTGATACTTTATTTATATGATTTGTTACAGTGTTTTGCATTCACTTAACATTCTAGAACTGACAGAACCTACTGTCTTATTCATATCTTGGTTTCATAGCATAAAAATTATTCTGCTTGTTACTTGTAGTCACCTTCTTATACATGCTATGATTTCAAGTACATTTTAGATCTACAGACACTCAAAGAGGTCTTACAAAAAACATGACTCTGACATGCCTCTTCCAGTGAAGGATAACACAGTTTTTTTAAAAAAAAAAAAAACCAAAACACTGTACATACCATATGAACATGCTGATCAAGGTCACCAGCTGGTCAAGAACTGCAAACTTCAATAACTGTGTTTTAGAATTTAGATTTTTCTCCCTTCATACCTCTGTGTCTCACGGTGTTAAGATACACCATTATCTGACCAAGTCATCGCAATGCACATGAATCTGCCTTATAATGTCTCAGACCACAGGTCTATCAAGACTGGTGTGAGAGATCCCCCTCTCTGAGTTTGCTTCTCCAAATCAGTTGCTCAGACGTTGATACAGAAACAATAGATTTATTGAAGCCTTCAGGAGATGAGACAGGCACAGGTAGAAAGTTGCAAGTGAGGGGCTATACGGGTTTACAGAATATATTGACTCCAGGGCACTGGGGCACTGGGGTTCACACTTATTGTTATGGGAAGTTACAAGCTTGGCATAATACAAAACATCAGACGGATCCCAGGAAGTCTGGTGCGGCTATCACACTTCCAAGGCCGCACCGGCCTGAGGGAGTACTGGCAGGAAGAACAGCGGGGGGGAAGATACATGGGCCATCAGGCCTGGCGCCTGAGACCAGAAGGTGTGAACTGCTTTTACGAGTTCACTGATAACACCGCAGGTGATGGAAAGCAGAGACACAAAGACAGAGACCCTCACATTCTGCCCCCCTTAAGGCCCCCCTCCGAGAGGACGAGGCTTATCGGGATAAGCGAGGTGGAATTCTCGGACCAAGCGAGGAGCTGCCATGTGGGGCGCGGCCACCCATTCGTCATGAGCGGAGCCAAGGTTTTTCCAGCGAACAAAGTAAAACAGTTTCCCTTTCTTCCATTTGGAATCTAAAACCTTGGATATTTCCAAATGGGTATCCCCTCCTACTACGGTAGGAATCTCATGAGCGGGAGGGGGGTGGAACTGGGGAGCTGCTACATAAGGTTTGAGGAGGCTTATATGGAAGACTGGATGAACTCCCTTGAGAGTCTTAGGGAGACTCAGTTCCACGGTAACCTCGTTGATCACTCTGGTAATGGGGAAAGGTCCTACATAACGATCGCTCAGTTTTTTGCAGGGGCGAAGAGAGCGGAGGTTTTTGGTGGACAGATAGACTTGCTCCCCCACCTTGAGTTCCCATCCCGGAGACCGGTGTTTGTCTGCTTGTTCCTTGTACTTGCTTTTTGCCCTTTCCAGATTTTTGAGCAACCATGGCCAGGTGGATTTAACCACCTGAATCCACTCCTGAAGATCAGGGGTAGACTGGAGCTCTGGCGAGACGGGGGCAGAACCGAAAGGGCCAAAATCCGTCCCGTATATAACTTGGAAGGGACTAAAGCCGGTAGAGGAATGAGGCGCATTGTTGTACGCATATTCGGCAAATGGCAGCAGGTCGACCCAGTCGTCCTGGTGGAAATTTACATAGCAACGCAAATAACATTCTACTACCGCATTTACTCGTTCCGTTTGACCATCCGTTTGGGGGTGATAGGCGGAAGAAAGGCCCTGTTCCTCCACTCCCATTAACTTTAGGAAAGCCCGCCAGAATTTGGCAACAAACTGGACCCCCCGGTCGGAGAGGACCTTCCTCGGGATCGAGTGTAGCCTGAGGACGTGCGTGATGAACAGTTTAGCTAAGCCCTGGGCTGAAGGAAGACCTGCACATGGAACGAAATGAACCTGTTTGGAAAAGAGGTCTGTGATAACCCAGAGAACCGTTTTCCCCCGACTTGGAGGTAGGTCGGTGATAAAATCCATGGCGATGACTTCCCAGGGACGGGAGGGGTTCTCAAGCGGTTTGAGAAGCCCCGGGGGTTTTCCCATCCGTTTCTTGGCTGTGGCGCAGGTGGGGCAGCTGCGCACATACAACTCTACATCAGATCTCATACCGGGCCACCAGAATTGCCTTCGAACCAGGTGAAGCGTTTTTACGAAACCAAAATGACCCGCTAGCCTGGCCCCATGTACAAGTCCCAATACTTCTTTGCGAAGGGAAGATGGGACATATAGTTTCCCCCCTTGCACCCACCAAGTGTTGGTTCGTTCCAAGCCAGTGGGGAGGAGATGGTGCTCCTCCTCCTGTAAGGAGGCGTCCCGGAGTCGCTGTTGGAATGCTTCCGGGATACCTTTGAGCGTAGGGGGGGTCTCCGGTTGGCGGGCTTGGGATCGGGTGGTGACGGCCAAGCCAGGGACTTCCCCTCGCTGTTCGGGAGTGAACAGGGAGTCGACGGGGCGATCGAAATCGTTGCGATACTGGGGAAGTCGTGACAAAGCATCAGCTAGGGCATTTTCTTTGCCAGGGACATGTTTGAGGGTGAACCGGAATTTTGCAAAAAATTGGGCCCACCGAATTTGTTTGGCATTGAGTTTTCTAGCTCCCTTGAGAGCCTCAAGATTCTTGTGATCTGTGCACACTTCGAACGGCAGCTCGGCCCCCTCCAAGAAGTGTCTCCATATGGTAAGGGCATGTTTGACCGCTGCTGCCTCCTTCTCCCAAATGGCCCAGTTGATTTCGGACTGGGAAAACTTCTTGGAGAAGTAGGCGCATGGCCTCAACCGTCCCCCCTCATCCCTCTGCAATAGGGCCCCGCCCATGGCTACATCCGAGGCATCCACCTGCACCACGAAGGGCTTGGTGCAATCCGGGTGAGCCAAAACGGGTTCGGATGAAAAAAGTAGCTTTAAACGTTCAAAAGCTTGCTGGCACTGGGGAGACCATTGCAGACGGGCTGAGGGGAGTGCGGCGCTAGCCCCCCTGTCCTTGGTACGCAACAGGGCAGTGAGGGGAAGCGCAACTTGGGCAAAGTTGGGAATGAAATTCCGGTAAAAGTTGGCAAACCCCAAAAACTGTTGAAGTTGGCGGCGGGTAGTGGGGGTTTCCCAGTCCCGCACCGCCTGGACCTTGGCGGGGTCCATTTCCAACCCTTGGTGGGAAATCACATACCCCAGAAATGTAATAGAAGGTTGGTGGAATTCACACTTGGACACCTTAGCATACAGTTTGTGCTCCCGCAGCCGCTGGAGCACTTCTCGCACTAGGCGCACATGTTCTTCCATGGTCTCAGAGTAAATAAGAATGTCATCGAGAAATACCACCACCCCCCGAAACAGTAAATCATGCAAAACTTCATTAATTAATTGCATAAAGACACTCGGAGCCCCCGAAAGTCCGAACGGCATGACCAGGTACTCAAACATCCCAAAACAACTGGAAAAGGCCGTTTTGGGTTCGTCTCCTTCTTTGATGCGAATGCGGTGGTAGGCTTCTACCAAGTCCAGTTTGGTGAAGATTCGGCCCTCCTTTAATTGTGCTAGAAGGTCAGGAATAAGAGGGAGGGGGTAAGCATTAGACTGGGTGACTGCGTTCAGTCTGCGAAAGTCAATACACAGTCTTAAATCTCCCGTCTTTTTCTTTACAAAGAAAGCTGGGGCTGAATAAGGAGCCTTGGAGGGGCGTATGAAACCCCTCGCCAAATTGACATCCAGATAGTCTCGCAATACAGTCTTTTCACTAGGGCTCATGGGGTAAACCTTTCCCTTAGACAGTTTGCCTTCCCCTACAATCTCGATGGCACAGTCCGTTTCTCTGTGGGGAGGCAGTTCGTCGCACTCTCTAACATCGAAAACATCAGTAAACTGCGAGTACTCAGAGGGTAATTGAGGAGAGACTGGGGCGGGGGACCCTACCAGTGCGGCGGCTGGAGTTCTGAGTACCCGTTCCTTGTCATGCAACCCACAGGGGTTTTCGGGGAAGGAAAGCACCCGTTTAACCCAATCAATGGAGGGATTGTGTCCCCTTAACCAGTTCATCCCTAACACCACAGGGGTTACAATAGGGGCGATGGTGAAATACAACCGTTCCCAATGTTCCCCCACGGACATAATCACGGCTGCAGTTCTGTGGGTCACAGGGCCCCGTTTAAAGTCACTCCCGTCCATTTGGGAAAAACGGAGGGGTCCCGGAAGCCGCTTGCGCCGGACACCCAACTTCTTGGCAGTTTCCTCATTTATCATGGTGCGGGCACACCCCGAGTCGACCAACGCGGGGACCTCTAACGGGGGACCCCCTTTGGGTAGGGACAGATGAACACGCACAAATACATTGTCCTCTTGGGCGCTTACCATCGGTGGAGCTCCTTGCACAACGATAGGGACGGTCTGCTGCGGAGCCCCCTCTACAGCAGACCGACGGCGTTTTTTGCCGGCTGTTCCCACTCTTCCTCCTCGCTGGAAGAGGGGGACGGGGTGGTGGCTTCCGGGGAGCCGTCCGAATCAAAGACGGTATTTGTAATCCGGGACCCCGATGGGACCGTAGAGTCGGATGCCCCATCCTGGGGGCGCGCGTGGAGAGCGGAGGGTGCGCCGGAGCGCCGGCTCAGTGGTCCACTTCTGCGGCGAGGCTGGCTGTCGGCGGCCGGTTTCGTCGGCTCGGCCTGGGTTTGGCGGGGGGGGGTCGGACGGCCTGAGCGAGAGGGGCATTGCGATGCAAAGTGACCCTTTCCCCCGCAGATCAGGCAGACGCCGGCCTCGAACCGCTTGCGGCGTTCCGCGGCCGAGAGACCCCCGCCACCCCCTTGCCGGAGTTCCCGGCCACGGTCACCTCGGGGCCTGGGGTCTCGCCCAAGCCGTTGCTTGGACAAGTTCAGGAGTTGTTTGCGATTCTCGATGTCAGCAGCATGGCGAACCCAACCTTCCACATCCGGGGGGTTCCCTTGCATGAAGGCCCAATGTTGGAGGTCTGGGTTGAGACCCTCCCTGAAACATTGTACCAAGGTAGCTTCACTCCAGTCCAGAATTCGGCTAGCCAGTGACTGGAACTCACTTGCATACTGCGCCACCGACTTAGTCCCTTGGCGCAGTTGCATCAGGGAGGCTTTAGCCCGCTCACCCAGAGTCGGGTCCTCAAAACGGTTTCGGAGTGCTACCATGAACTCGTCCAGGGTTCGCAGCACCGGCGAGCGGAGTTCATACTGCAACACCATCCAGGCAGCCGCCTCCCCTTGCAGTAAGGAAGCCACGTACTGCACCCGGGACTCCTCAGAAACGAAGGTTCGGCCTTGTTCCCGCATAAAAATGTCCACTTGGACCATAAAAAAGGTCAACTGGTCTCCCGACCCGTCATACGTGACTTTCAGGTCCCGACGGGCCGGGGGGGCAGGGGTTGCGGGCGGAACTACCGGCGCCCCGTCTGGGGGAGCACCGGCTGGAGGTTGCAACTTCAGCGCATCTAGGGTCGTGGCCATCTCACCCATTACGCGTTGCATGATCTCCATCTGCTCCTGCATAGCCCGGCGGTCTTCCTGCCACTGCTTTCGTTCTTCCTCCATGAGGGCCTCTTTGCGGGCCGGGTCCCCTTCGAGTCCCGTGCTGGGGAAGGCCAACCGGCGATCCTTCGCCGCAGTCCGCGAGAGCGACCAGCCCTTGGGAGAGTCCAGCCAATAAGTAAGCCCCCGGGGACGTCCGTCCCGATCTTGGTCGGGGGCGCGACCCTCCGGTTTCTTTGGCTTGGCTCCCTCCTCCTTCGGGTCCGGCTTCTCCGGCTCGTCCGGTTCCTTGGGGGCATCGGGGTTAGGGGTGGTGTCCTCGTCGGCTGACATTCTGTCCAAAGCGGTACAGCTGCAGTCCGAGAGGCAAGGACTTGCAACTTAATGTGAGAGATCCCCCTCTCTGAGTTTGCTTCTCCAAATCAGTTGCTCAGACGTTGATACAGAAACAATAGATTTATTGAAGCCTTCAGGAGATGAGACAGGCACAGGTAGAAAGTTGCAAGTGAGGGGCTATACGGGTTTACAGAATATATTGACTCCAGGGCACTGGGGCACTGGGGTTCACACTTATTGTTATGGGAAGTTACAAGCTTGGCATAATACAAAACATCAGACGGATCCCAGGAAGTCTGGTGCGGCTATCACACTTCCAAGGCCGCACCGGCCTGAGGGAGTACTGGCAGGAAGAACAGCGGGGGGGAAGATACATGGGCCATCAGGCCTGGCGCCTGAGACCAGAAGGTGTGAACTGCTTTTACGAGTTCACTGATAACACCGCAGGTGATGGAAAGCAGAGACACAAAGACAGAGACCCTCACAACTGGTTTTGTCCACTCTGACTGTCATTTACTCTACAGGATCTCAGAACAGTCAAATCACCTGATCCTTTTTACTGTAAAGGCTCAGGGATTGAACCTGGGGCCTACTGCAAGCAAAGTGTATGCTCTACCCCTGGACCACAGACCCACCCATCACAATAACGTTGTGAGGAAGACCAGGCAGAAAAATATATCTGACAGCCAATTACAATGTTTTAAAATGGTTGATCATTTGCCCTTTGACTAATTATCTAAGCAATTCATTTATTAAATTTAAATATATTTGTATCTATTTAATATTAACTGTATTAATGTATTTACATATATTTACATATTACATACAAAGAAGCTTTTCTCCCTTGCTCATTATACTAGAACATGGGGTCATCTACTGAAGCTGGAGAGTAAGAGATTCAAAACAGATAAAAGGAAGTATTTTTTCACACAACACATAGTTCAATTGTGGAACTCCCTGCCCCAGGATGTGGTGATAGCTGCCAACTTGGAAGGCTTTAAGAGGGGCATGGACATGTTCATGGAGGAGAGAGGTATTCATGGCTACTAGTAAAAATGGCTACTAGTCATGATGCATACCTATTCTCTCCAAGATCAGAGGAGCATGCCTATTCTATTAGGTGCTGTGGAACACAGGTAGGACAATGCTGCTGCAGTTGTCTTGTTTGTGGACTTCCTAGAGGCACCTGGTTTGCCACTGCTGGACCTGAAGGATCCAGCATGGCTTTTCTTATATTCTTATGTTCTTATGTCCTTGGACCCTAATCTCTGTGAGACCTTCTCTCCCTCTATGCTCCACCAGAACAGCTTCACTCATGCAAGCAGGGTCTTCTGCCGATGCCAACCTGCAAATGGGTAAAATCACCAACAGTCCATACTTGTGCCTTCTCTGTTGTGGCCCCCACCTAGTGGAATGGTCTGTCTGAGGAGGTCAGGAAGGATCCCCCTATCCTGGCTTTCTGCAAATTATGCAAAACTGAATAATTCAAGGGGGATTTCTACACAAGCAAAAGGCTTCACAAAGTTACTTGGATAAATTATTGGAGACTGTCATCTGTACTACTGTCTATAGTTTGCTGTGGGTTGTATCCTATTGTGTAATTTCGCATCATTTAATGTGTCATGTTAACACTTGCTTTGCTTCAGTTCTGTTTTTTAAACTTCTGATTGAATCTACAAACCAAATCCTATTTCATTGTTCTTAGAGTGTCCCATCTTGTTGATTGTTTTGACTCACTCTGTGTAATCTGCTTTTAGTCCCAGTGAGAAAGGTGGACTATAAATAATGTTAATAAATAAGTAACAGATAAATAAAACTTCCATATTTATCTTTTCATTTTCATGTAACTAAAATGTCCACAAGGTGCTTAATGAAAAAAATAAACAATAAAAAATCAATTAAAACACAATAAAATGTTCTAATATACTAAAATAAATCTACAACAGTAAGTGGTATAATGAAGGAAGAAAAGGGTAACAATAGGTAACATTTTTGTTAATAAACCAAAACATGTTTTTGTGATATCAGCTTGAAAATAATTTAGAAGCTCATTGATTAAAACATTCCCATGTGTCATTAAAATTGGTCCATGCTACTGAACTAACTAAGATTATAGTCCCATTCAATGTTATGAAGTTCCACTGAAGTATTTGGGAATTACTTCTGGATAAGCATGCTATGCTAGAGTTATGCAGCCCAATTTTAGCTGAGGAATCTATTTGTACAAAGATTAAGGCTCCAGTTATATGCACACAGATTTGGAAGTCAAATTTATTAGACTGAGTGGAGCTTACTTCTGCACAGATGATGCTGTTCCAAAGAAATGAAAAAAACAGCAACTTTGAACTTCACAAATATGAAATCTATGTTCATTCCATACATATGCCTGCCTTTGCAACACCCCTTGACTGCACAGTAAAAATATAAGATACACAGTGTGTTGTATTTGCATGTTCCATTACTCACCATGGTGCCATTTCTAAACAAGGCCACTCATTTTCCTAAGGGTCTTGAAGCTTTACAAAGGCTCTTGAAGCTTTTTTTCTTCTTTCCTTGGTTAAGACAAGCTTCCACTTCTCCCTTCCTTGATTAATGTATCTGTAACTCCATCTTCTACTTAAAGCTTTATTCTTCTTCTCTTAAAAAAAAAATCTCTTATAAACTTGTGTCACTACTTTCAAATATAAAATTAAAGCTGGTTTAATCTTTATCCTCCTGCTATTCTACCTGTGAGAGCCTCACAGCTGGCCTGCAGCACATCTGTCCTTTATACTTAAAAGGAAGGTCAATGGCTGTGTCTTCCCATTGAAATTAATGGCACTTTAATGTTTTTGTTGGGAAAACTGGTAGTACAGTTTTCATATGCAATTTTATACATAAGTTGCATGGACCATAAGATAGAAATAGGGGACCCATAAGAATTTGTGTTACAAATGAGGAACCCACATGGATTTCATTTTCCTTTCCCCCACTATTTCTTCGGTTCTTTCCCTGAACTCCCCATAGGCTCTACCCTTTTTCTTGTCTTCTTTTCTTCTTCCCAACCACCAGCCAACCTATCTTTATCTGCTTCGTCTTCAGCTTTGCCTCCTTCCCTCCTCCTGGTGGCCTGTGCCTGGAAAAACCATGGTGTAGTTGTGTGGGGCTGGCCACTGGGCCAGACTGTTGCATGGTGGGGAATCTGCAAGGACTTGTGGGTGGCACCTCATTTCCCCCTGCATCCCCTTCCCAACACTATTTCCTATTTTCCTCCTCCTGGAACCCCACATCTTCAGCTATATTTATTATTTCTTCTATACTCTTTTCTTCACAATGGGGGCCCAAAGCAGCTTACATCCTTCTCCTTTCCTCCATTTTATCCTCACAACTACCCTATGAGGTAAGTTAGGCTGACAACATGTAACTCCCTCAACCAGTGAGCTTCCATGGCAGAGTGGTGATTTGAACCAGGGTCTCTCAGCTCCTAGTCTGAAACTTTTACAACTACACCACATTGGCTTTTTTTGGGGGGGGGACTGCTGTGGATTAGTAGTGAGCAGCCAGTCCTGAGTAGGTCTGGCCCTGGCTTTGATAAGTCCTCTCTCAAAGACCATAACAGCTCTGGAAAGGGTCCTGCCCCTCCTCCTGCCTTTTGCTGACAGAAACCAAGACTTGTAGGCTGGCAATACTATGTGCTTGCTCAGCAACAACCACTGAGGACATGCATTTCTTAAAGCTACAATTGTTGCCTCTATTATTTTGTGGATTTTTCTGCAAATCTGGGACATTTTTCAGGTTTGTAAAAAGAACTGTCTTGTCTTTTCCTGGCTCCAGATTTAAGTATCCATCCTGGGCCATGTTGGGAATTAAATATATTTATGATGATTTAATGATGCACAGATCATATTGAAAATTATGTATGATTGTTTAAGAATATAGAAAATGGCATGAAAATAAAGAACCATAGGTTCAATTGGTACAAAGGGAAAAATAGAGTTTCTGTGTTGAAAAAGCAAGAGAAGTTAGAAATTATTCCTAATGTGATATAACCAAACTCCAGTGGGTTCAAAGAAATTAACAGGTAACCAGGATGATTCTTCAGTATGATTCTTCATCAAAAATCAGAGTCACCAGGCTAGAACAAGAAGCAATTACAACTGTTGAGACTGTAGACAGGGCGGAATCATAAGCAGTTAAGAGTAAAATAAACCCACAGTAACATTTTGCTAATAATTTGGGGGTCATATGGCCAATAAATTTAAATATTTTGTTTAAAAGAAAATTGTGTTGCAATACCCACACAACCTATCAACATCCATATGCACTTCAGGTCAAGCGACTGTAGCACCTGAAAGAATTAAGGTGATAATTATATACTCAGATAAATGTGTGTTGTAATCACTGGTGACAATGGCATATGTTGCAGATGAATATCCAGGAAGAGCATTTTGCCACAACATTTTGGAATGCAAATATTATTTCACTTATTTTCCAGTGGCAGTGCTGATGGAAGACCTGTAACTCTGAAGTCATGCAGAGGGGGTCATGTGTCCCTCCAAGAAATTGATCAAGGACTGCAACATTAAAAAAAAAAAAAAAAACTACAGATGCTGCTGTGATTAGGGTGGCCACCTGTTCTGTCTTTATGGTCTCATGCTTTACAGCAGGCATTTGAGATGCAAGAAATTAGTCTTCTTATACTGTGAAACTTGGTAGTTGCTGCTGGGCTGTTACTACCAACATATGTTTTGCATGGCAGTAATTCCACAAATGGACTATGGGCAATCCCTCTTCACCCTTGGAGTGTCTCTTTCTAGACTGAATGCCCAGTGTAGACATACAGCCCATTCCTAAGGGGTGTACGTCTCAGATGATGCCTGGGAGTGGCCTCCTCAGAGGCTTCCCAGTCTGTAAAAGGTTTTTTTTAAAAGGAAAATGCCCCATAGACTTCAACGGGACTATGACATCAAAAAAGATGTCATAGCTTCGCCGCTGTGGGAAGAGGTGTTCCAGGGCAAAAAAGGTTAGGAAGCTGCCTAAGGCATTGCCGCCCCCAGGAATGGCTCCCAAGATGCCGGCATGGGGACTTGTTCCACTGGAGTGTTGCCAGAAGGCAGTGCCTGCACCCAAGTCCCAAGCTGTGGTGTGGCATCCCGGTGCCGGCATGGATGCCATCCGTGATGGTGTAAGTGCCCCTTATCATGGATTAAATGAGCACTAACACCAATGCAGGATCATGCCAGCTCCGAAGGAGCCTCGCCCCACCCTTCGGGATTGCAACCTTAGAGCACTAAATGCCCACATCTGGGGTTTCCTTAGCAAGTCAGTTAAATCCTAGTTGCAGAGATACTTCATGATGCACTTCTACTTCTATTTTTTTTTTCTAGCAAGACAGGAGGTTTGTGAAGTCAATGAATGACTTACAGCACATTCCTGAGAATTGGCGTAGGGGAATGGCGGGAAGAAGGCACAGTCGAGCTGCCTCCTAAAACCGTTCCACCTACGCCAATAAACAAAAAAAAGCCTTTTTGTGGCTTTTTTTTGGTGTTAAATGGGGCCTTTCACCCCATAGAGAACAGCGAGGCTGCACCTGCTAAAAAGCAGGTGCAGCAACACTGTTCTCGGTGCCGGCTTAATGGGGTGAAAGGGGACAGGAAGCAGCCTACCAGTGGCTCCTTCCCCCACCCCGCCCCAGGAACGCCCCCCACTCCGGCGCCACAAGTCTCCACCATGGTCTGCTCCAAGGGGAGACTGTGCCACCGGAGAAGCGGCACACAGCTTTGTGGAGCTCAGGCGCCGACGGATCTGCCCTCACCGCCAATGTAAATGCATCTTGTGCTGTGATTAGATGCACTTACGCTGGCTGCAAGGTCACTCCTAAGGGGAATCAGCCAATTCTTGGGAATGCACAGTTAGTGTAATATGGTAGACAAAATGTTACATGGAGAAGCAAAGATGAATGTGTGCTTAGACATTAAACCTATTGAGTAGCCTTGAGAAAGTCATCAACCCTTTTTAGAGAGTATAACTAGAAAGAATATGTGTGGGAAGAAACACAATGGCAAATGCTAGCTCAAGCTATGCATATTCGATGTAACTGAATTGATGAGCCCATGCATGCAACAAGTTAGGTGTTCCATGGTTTGGGAGATCAGTATTTCCCAACCTGAAGGGAGCCTTGCTAGAAAAGGATAAATGTGCTTACCCACTGGAATGAGGCAATTAGACCCTTAAATTACATCCCAAGAAAGGGGGGAGAGGTGTATGATGACTATTTGAGCTGGAACAGGAAATTGAATCTCATTCTCAATTTAACCATTTGGCTAAACTGTCAAAGTGATGGATCATTGGAAACTGATTTCACCTTTGGAGGGCTAAAGCCCTTCCATTCAGACTTTTCCAATGATTGCTCAAGAGTCACCTTAGAGGGAAACTTTGAGCCTGTGCCCCAACATCTAGTAGGCTCATAAAAGGAACTCCCAGAATACAGGGAAGTCCACAAATAAAGCCCAGGCAGCAATTCATGTCAAGACTGTGCTCTAAAGGATTAGGTTCATGGCTTGGGGGTGCTCCTAGACTTGGGCCTCATGTTATATAAACAGGTGGCAGCTGTGGCCAGGGGGCCTTTCACCAGCTTTGGCTGGTAAGACAGCTGCGGCCCTTCCTGGATCTGACTACTGGGTAACATCTGGGTTACCAGATGTTACTCTGGTAACATCTAGATGAGATTACTGCAATGCACTCTATGTGGGGTTGCCCTTGAGAAGTGTTTAGAAACCTCAATTGGTACAGAATGCTGCAGCCAGGAAGTTGACTGGAGTGGACCTTAGGGACCATACCACTCATCTTGGTCCATCTACACTGCCTTCCAATTTGCTTCCAGGCTCAATTCAAGGTGCTGATATTGACCTTTAAAGCCCTGTATGACCTGCGATCAACATACCCTAAGGACCACCTTCTCCAATACGAACCTACTCTGGTCATCCTCAGAGGCCATGCTTTAGTTGCCCTTGCTAGGGCTGTTGATTCGATTCGGCCCGAACTGAAAATCAGCTGAATTTCCCTTGATTCGGTGGTTTTTAGTTCGGGACGAACCGAACTCAAAAATGGCAGGAAAAGGGGGGGGCGAATTCAGCGAGTTCGGGAATAAATCCGGCCAATTCGGGGCCGTCAGTAAGCAGCATAACCTTCAGTAAGCAGCATTCTCCTCCCCCGGCCAATCGGTGGTCAAGCTGGGTCTTCTTTTAGCCAATCAGTCAGGATTGAGTACTGGAGGAATCAGTTGATGTGCGGCCCGGCCGGGGAGAGAGAGAGAGAGGGAAATCCTTGTGTGTGTTTGTGGGGGTGCTTGTGCACATTTGCTCCTTTCTGTGGCTGCAGGGGGTGCATTTTTTGGGGTACAAACCCCAAACTTTCAGGGGATATTCAGACAAGCCTTCTTAAGAGACCACCCAAGTTTTGTAAACATTGGGTCAGGGGGTCCCGAGATATGGGCTCCCCCTTTTTCTTTCTATGGCTGCAGGGGGCACATTTTTGGGTGTGCCAACCCCAAACTTTCAGCGGAGCATCAGACAAGGCTTCTTAAGAGACCTCCCAAGTTTTGTAAACATTGGGTCAGGGGGTCCCGAGATATGGGCTCCACCCCTTTTTCCTCTCCCCCCTTTTCCATTTCCGTGGCTGCAGGGGGCGCTTTTTGGGGGTGCAGCCCCCAAACTTTTATCATAGCCTCAGACAATCCTTCTTAAGAGACCACCCAAGTTTTGTAAAGATGGGTTCAGTGGGGGCAGAAATATCGGCTCCCCTCCTTTTCTCTTTCCGTGGCTGCAGGGGGCGCATTTTTGGGTGTGCCGACCCCAAACTTTCAGCGGAGCTTCAGACAAGGCTTCTTAAGAGACCACCCAAGTTTTGTAAACATTGGGTCAGGGCCTCCCGAGATATGGGCTTTCCCCTTTTCCCTATTGGGATGAATGGATCACCCTCGAGAGATGCATACATATGGATCTCATATTGGATACAAATGGAATCATATTGGATTACCCAGCCTCCCAGCCCCTCCTGATGGAACAGAAGACAGCCACAGTAAGACCCCTTTGGGGGCTTTAATCTGTAATTTTTCTTTTCTGTGTGTGTGTGTGGGGGGGAAAGCAGAGTCTGTGTGTGTGTGGGGAGGGAGCAGTTTCTGTGGGTGGGGGGGGAAGCCAAAGGGGGCTTTTGCCGGTTCTGCCTGGGGTGTATGTTCCCCCTCCAGTCTCTCTCTCCCTGGTTTGAGGGGGGCTTCATTTTTATGTCTTCAGGTTTTCCCTCATTCATAAGATCAGTTAGGTTATTTTGATGCTTGCTCAAAACTGGTTTTCAAATGGGGACTTAAAGAATGCATCTGCCTGGTCCCAAGTCCAATGCAAAAGGAGAAATTCCACCCCCTCCTGCTCATTATGCATAGCTAGCTGCCTCTGTCCCTTTCCATGGTTTGCAAACTCCCAGGTGTCAGGTGTTGCTTTGCACTGTTGCAAAGGTGTTGCATTGCGTGCTTGTGTTGCTTTGCAGTTGTATTGTTTTGCAAAATTCTTCACACCTGCCCTGCCCTTTGCATGTTTGCAAAGGTGTTGCTTTGCAGTTGTGTTGCTTTGCAAAGTTCTTAGCACCTGCCCGCCCTTGCTCTCATCAGCTGTTTGTTGGGGCTGGGAGCTTTGTGCGTGGGTGGCAAGCTCTGCCCAGAGATGCACATTAAGGGTGGGGGGACCCCTTTCGGGGCCCATATCTCAGCCCCCCCTGACCCAATCTTTACAAAACTTGGGGGGTCTGGCAAGAAGGGTCCTTTGAAGCTCCTCTGAAAGTTTGGGACCTCTATCCCAAAAAATGCCCCCCCAGAGCCACGGAAAGGTGCGGTTGTGTTTTTAATGGCTTTATTCGGCCGAATTTTTTTCCCAAACTTTGAATTCCCGCCGAATTGCACGGACCCGAAGCGGGGGAGTTCGGACTTCGGCATATCCCGAATCTAAATGGGCCGAATTCAGCTGAATCCGAACTATACCGAATTTTTTTTAATTCAACAGCCCTAGCCCTAGCCATCTGAAGCTAGATAGGTGGCAACCCAAGAAAGGACCTTCTCCATCATAGCACCAAAACTTTGGAACTCTTTTCCTCGGGGAGATTCGACTGTCTCCCTCTGTCAGTTTATTCTGCCATCAGGTGAAGACTCCCCACCCAAAAAAAAATCGGGCATACCCTCAATAATGATTATCAGCTCTCCTCCTAGTGTTGGTTTAAAAAAAATTACTGCATTTTAAATTGTTTAAATATTTTTATGTTTTCCGTCTTGTGGACCTTGATCAGGAGGAAAGGCAGCAAAAATGTTTTAAATAAATAATATAAATAAAGGACAGCCCTTGTCAGGTTGTGGCAAGATGCTCTTTCTTGGACCCATTTTCAAGAAGGGGAATGTAGAGATACTCTTTTAAGTATAGAATTAGCTAGCCATTTACCTTTTGACACTTTTCTAAGTGCTCTGCCTTATTTCAACTTGCTTATAGATTGTTCCCAAGTATAATCGCTTTCTAGAATCTATCTACCTATCTACCTACTAGAAAGTAGGAGATCCTGAATATGGGTGGGAAATCTTTCTTTCTAGAAAGAAGAGATCCACAAAACAGGGGGAGGAGTTCTTTGTTGCATAGGGGGCTGGAAAGTAACAGTTTTAAACACCACACCACCCTGGTTCTCAGCCAACCTTGGTGTGCAAATCTGAGCCCTTAGTGATAGGGAGCAGCAGGCATGGCCAAGGGATGCTGACAGACAACACAGATTTATGACTATATAGGCTCACATTTGTACAAACATAAGCTATGTGCATTCATATATTTCTGTGAATGTATATAGGTTTGGGGCAGGCCTTGCTGTCATAATGCATCCCCCCATGTGTATATATTTCCCACAGTCAGAACATCTGAGAAGAGCTATTATTTTTAAGGGCAGTCTTCTTCACAGTATTGTTGTGAGAATAAAATGGGATAAAGCCTATATATGTTGCCCTGAGCTTCTTGGAGAAAGAAAGGAATACAAATGTGAAAAACTCACCTCTGTGCTATCCTTACTGTCATAGTATTTATGCAGTTTCTAGTACTCTTTAAGAGTTGTATGTTAATTCATTTACTTTGACATTGCTAATTCATTCACTTTGCCATTGCTAACAGGCAAATCCTATCCACAGTGGAACCCATTGTGCTGCCTTATACTGACTTTCTGTGCAATCCTGAAGAGGAGCTAAAAGGATTGAGGAAGCGGCGTCGCCCCCATAGTGACATAAGTGCCACTTATGCCATCCAGATGGGCAAACACTAAGGGTACAAACAGTAAGGGTACTTATGCTGCAGCAGGGGAGTTGCATGGCTGTGCCCTGCACAGGTGCCAGCGTGGCTGCAGTGGTATTTTTCCAGTGCAGAGCCATGTGGTGTTCCTGGGGCATTCCCGGGGCAGGAGCTGCTTTTAGGCAGCTTCCTGTGTGCTTTCAAGCCGGGAATGCCCCCTCTGCCAGTACTCCAGTTTACTCCACCGAAAATGGTGGCATAGCCCCGTGGAATGCTATGGAGCGGTTCCATGGGGCTTGGCGGGAAGGTTTGGGGCTTCAGTGTGGGGCTGGAAGCCATTTGGGAGGTGGCACCATCCCTGGACGCTGCTTAATCATCCTCCCTCAGGAATGGGCTGCTCAGCCATCAAGGTCAGTATTGTCTACTCAAACTGGCAGAGGCTCTCCAGAGTCTCAGGTAGAGGTCTTTCATGTCAGCTCATAGATGGTCTTTTTAACTGGAGATGCCGGGGATTGAACCTGGGACCTTCTATGTGCCAAACAGATGATCTAGCATGAGCCACAGCCTCTCCCCCTTAGTTAAACATACTTAAACAAACTGGTTTCAGGGGATGTAAATAATCCATCTATCACATGACTTGCCATTTGGTCAAGAAGCTCAGGTGGCATATATGAATGTCCTCTCCTCCATTTTATTTTCACAACAACCCTGCCAGTTACATTTATCTGAAAGTGACTGGACCAAAAGTCACCCACTGAGGTTCATGGGCAAATGGGGATTTAAAATCTGATCTTTTCATTAATAGTTCAACGCTAGCCAGTATACCAAGCTGGGTTCAAATGGGCTCACGTATACACTAGAATCTTGCAACTGGTATAATCAAGAGGATAAATATATTCAGAAGTCAATTCATATTTCTTATGAGTCTGCAAATACTCACTTGGTATATTTTGTAAAGGGGCTATATTTTTCAGCTAATATCACTAGAAAAAACATTGTGCTTTGGGGAAGGCTTGGTTCTTTGGTTTTATAATAATCAAGTGGGCTCAGATATGAGCTCACACACTAATAAACAATAATGGAGTTACTCAGGCCAATTATCTCTGATTTAGATCCAAGCAAATTATGTGACTCAAAGAGTATGGAAAGATATAATCTCAATTAGCTGAATACGATAAATGGCTGGAACCAACTGAAAGCATTAATGTCTTACAGAAGAGCTCCTGATTAAATGTTATCCGATATGCTTTTGAAGGGCACCTAATCTTATTCATGACCAAATGGCTGCAGAGGTAAAGCTTTGATGGTATATATTTCTTGCTGAATGAGTAAACATACAGAGAAGGCATAATACATTTTTGCTCCCTTTAAGGGCAAATGCTTTGCTAAAGTTGTGAAAATGTATGAAAGTTGGTTCAGGCAGAAGATAGTGATCTGAATGAAATGGCCATTCAAATAACCAGATCATGTACTATTCCACATCTCTCCATATTCCTTCTAACGATAGCTTCATTCCTTTATGGAAGAACTGACATGATCCAATCAAACTTAAGCATTTTAAATCTAGGCGATTTCAGCGGAATAGATTTAAGTTTAATGAAAAGTTTTTAACTGCAGTTGCGTGATGTACCTGTATTAGTTTCATCACTTCAAGATTTGGGAATTATTGCAGATCCTAGACCAGGCTGTTAATATATCATAGATATAACACCTCTTGGTTGGGTAAAGTAGTGATTGTAAAAATGAATGTGTTACCCAGATTAAACTTTCTGTTTCAAATGATCCCAATAAAAATTACTGATACAGCGATTGCCGGTTGGCAACGAAAAATCAGCAAATTTATATGGGATAAAAAGCGTCCCAGGATTAAATTCAAAATTATGAATATATCATAGATATAACAATAGGAATAACTGTTGATACAGCCACAGCTATGTCAAAATATAGTTATGATGCATATACTGTATGTTAATAAGTAGTACTTTAATCTAGTATATTTAGCCTTAGTCACAATAGTAACAAGGGTTACTTCGTTACCTTTTACTGGCTCTCCTTTGGCCTTTTTCTTTTTCTAAAAAAAATAGGCCAATAAAAATATGAACAAAGAGAAAGAAAATACAACTGTGGTACATTAAGGACAAAAAATGCAGCATGAATAATAATCTACACTATCAGTATCTATAATCAGAAAAGACATATGTGTGAATATTATCTTCAAAGTTATTATTTCAATAATCTATTAATTGTTTACAATAATTATTTTAATATCCATCTACCCCATCCTTCTTCCAAGGAGCTCAGTGACAGGGTAGTGTATTTTAACCAAATATTTTTGTTAGGATGCTGTGCGGAATTGTGACCCAGGCCTCTGAGATTCTAGCCTTACCCTCTAATTGCAACGCCATCCTGCTTTTATTTATTTAAACAATTTTCCAAACAGCTTTTCTGCCAGAGCACAGTTTGCAGTTCTTTTGAAATCTGTCAACTTAGACATGAGAGCAATTGACCCCATTCTTCCATGCCGATCATTCAGTGAAGAGGAGTCAGCAGATTTCCAATACAAGACAAACCCCAATTTAGCAGCAATAATCAGATTCCTGATCAAAGAGAAAGCAAAGCAATCTAGGAGTGATAAGCAGCAATTCCGCTTCCAAACTTGTCTTGCAGAAGTAAATATTTATCTTAAAACCACATTACAGGCAGGAGCGTCGCACCGGTGTGTCTGCTCAGGATGCCATCTTCTTCCATCCCCCCTCCAGATTCCTGACTAATTCCCAATCAACATCATCCACATCATTCAACCTCCCAAGCAAAATCACTTTCAAAGAAAAAAAACACATATAGCCACTTAAGTCCTTAATTACAGACAAAATTTGCTTCCAAACCCCCTAGTCCTTGAACAAAGCCAAACAAATGTAAAAAAAAAAAAAAGTATTCATTTCAGTAGTGTCTTTCGTAGTGTCTTCACAACAGTGCGTTACACAGATATTTAGCAACTGAAACACGTGTATTTCCATGCAAGGAATATTTTCACCTGCAAGATTTCTGATCCCAGGCTGCAGTTAACTGCAAGGTTAAGGCCAACCAAACAGGTGACAACTAGACATGCTGTCAATTTCACAGCAGACATTTTTGGCAGGGAACCATTTTGACAGCTGCAATCCCTCAAGCCTCCTATCCCCATGCCTCATCATTGCCTAATTCAGGCAACTACTGAACATCTTTGTGACTCTGCTTCAGCTGCGGTGGTTGAGGAACATTTCCTTATGCCTTGCAGCCACATTTGTAACTACAACACAGATGAGGGCCATGGATAGTTGGGTCAGGTAATTAAATGTTGTGTCTGTGCATGTCTGTGTGTGAGGGGGAGGATATAACTCCCACAATGCTCTAAAAAATGTGAATACATGAAATTATGTTGGTAAACATGGATTTAGCAAGTCCAAGGAGGGAGACGGAGAGGGAGAGAGAATACTCCCCAACTGGGAAGCAGCATTGCTGTGGCCTTTTTAACTTTAAATACACTACTGCCTACTGAGATCAATGTGTAGTAGACATGGTGACTGGACTTGGAGGCCAGGTCTACCTACCATTAAAAATTATGGGTAATAGTTGACTTTGCTGCTAAGTCTGAATGCCCATTCTAAAGGTAAAGGTCCGTCATTCCTAACCCATGGGGTGACGTCACATCCCGACATTTCCTAGGCAGACTTAGTTTATTGGGTGGTTTGTCAGTGCCTTCCCCAGTCATCTTCCCTTTACCCCCAGCAAGCTGGGTCCTTATTTGACCGACCTCGGAAGGATGGAAGGCTGAGTCAACCTTGAGCCGGCTACCTGAAACCCACTTCCTTTGGGATCGAACTCAGGTTGTGAGCAGAGCTTGGACTGCAGTACTGCAGCTTACCACTCTGCACCATGGGGTTCAGTCTACTGCAGTGGTATTTAAAGGCTATGGTGTCACAGTAGCCCATCTGGGGAGTGCTTTCTTTCTCTCGTCCTCTCCCTCCCTGCTGCTCTGCCTCGGGGGAGGGGGGAAGCTGACCCATGAAGCATTGGACTTTACAACCTTCTTTAATATTTAAAAGACCATTATTTTCAATAGGCAGTAGACTTGGCCTCTGGAACCCTTTGAAACAGCGGACCTTTAAACTTTAAAGAGTGTTTAAACCATCAATACACTGTGGCGTGCTTCCTCCTCCCTCGCCATCCCACTGCTTCTGGGATGGGCAGGCTCAAAATAATTTTAATTTTATTTTGTAATTTCAGGGCATGGTTATCATTTTAACTCCATTTGGGGAGTATTATTCTGATATGTGGACACCATGTTCGGATATGATAGGACTCCCAATATTTAATGAAAACAATAATTGTGCCCTTTTCAATTTTCCAATATGGAATTAAAATGATATTTTTTTGAAGTGCATGCCTCATAAGAACATAAGAAAAGCCCTGCTGGATCAGACCAAGTCCAGCAGTCTGTTCACACAGTGGCCAACCAGGTGCCTCTAGGAAGCCCCTAAACAAGACAACTGCAGCAGCACCATCCTGCCTGTGTTCCACAGCACCTAAGATAATAGGCATGCTCCTCTGATCCTGGAGATAATAGGTATGCATCATGACTAGTATCCAATTTAACTAGTAGCCATGAATACCTTTTTCCTCCATGGACATGTCCATTCCCCTCTTAAAGCCTTCCAAGTTGGCAGCCATCACCACATTTTGGGGCAGGGAGTTCCACAATTTAACTATGTGTTGGGTGAAGAAATACTTCCTTTCATTATTTGAATTGCCTCTAATTGTTTGAATACCTATCAACCAGGCTTCAGCTGCTTACAAGCAGACATACAACATAATGAGACATTGGAGACATTGGCTTCCTGGCTCTCAGCTGGTCTCAACATTTCATGCCTTTTAGAGAGTCACTGAGTCACTGTTGGATACTATTCCTGTTCTCATGTTACAGTGAA